>NC_136068.1:514066858-514733733 GCF_964261635.1 Lissotriton helveticus
TAGCTGCTGCAAAGTCATCCCAGCGACCACGATGACAAACGCGGAGCAGACCGATGCCACCTTCCGATGCGCAGAGGTACCGCTGACAAAAAAACTTTCCGGATCCAGTCTGACACCTGGGGGTAATTCTAAGGTAAGGAATCTATAACGAACTAATGTTTCTTGCATATATATATCGTTACTGAAGGTAAGTAACTTGTGCGTTGGGCCCTCTCCAGGCCATATTTACGTACCAGTATGTGGTGTTGGAATGGATTGTTGTGCCCAGTGAGGTGGTTTTCCTGCAAATGTCGGGGCCTCTGCTCCAGTGGGTTGATGCTAGTCTAGCTGCATGTGGAAATAAAAGGGAAAAGTCAACAGACATAGCCCCGAAGTGTTGAATATGTTCTATTTGTAAGCTATTTGCTTAATGGCATGTAAATGCCAACAGTAATGATTACTGAAAGAGGCACATTATCTATTGCCTTTTACCAGTATTATATGAATACACCAACATCAATGGCCCACTGTTGGGGACTGAGGAATTGAAAGTTGCCATTTCTATCACAAAGGATTCTGGGATTTGTAGTGCAATGGATAAAATGATGCATATGAGGGTCTGACTCACCATGCAATGTGCACATACTTGAGACAACATCTGAAGTCACATTTGTAGTGTATCACAGAGATTTATCATTTGGGTCTCATTATGATGTCAGTCGGATCGCAATGATGGACATCTGATGCCACAGTCTGACCGTCGCATTATTATGCAGGCAGTCGGAGGCTGCGGGCGGAGGGATCGACCAACGCTCCTGACAGGCCCATGGACCCTGTCAGGCAGTTGGTTGGAGTGTAATACCCTACCCTACAATAGGGGCAGAGCCTGCTCAGGCACTGCCATAGGGATTACGATGTTCCTTTCAGACAGCCTTTCAACGGATGTCTGACCACCATAGAAAGGCTGTCAGACACAGACTTTGAGGGTCCTAGCAGTGCCCTCGTCCGTCGCCCCTGTGCCCTCGTCATCTGTGGTACCACCAAAACATTTATAACCTCTGTGCCACACAGTACATGGATGTTTGAAAGCATCAATTTTTCCAATGCAGCATAAGCCACAATGGAAAAATGTATGTTTCCAACCGCCTCATGGGGGTCGCTTCCCATTTTTTCAGATGGAACCACCGACTACCATTCCAAAATGATGTTGTCAGACACGCATCCAACCGGAATTATAATAAGGCCCTTAGTGTCATTGTTATAATTATCACATTTTACTTGGCACCACAGCAAGCTCAACTGTCACAGGCAGGGGTGAACGGTGGAGAGGACATCCCTTTCAATTGGGGTGAGAGCGGGGTGGGGGTCCAGTCTGTCCACCAGGAAGAGCTCTTGCTACCTTTATCCTACTGTAATTCTCCTTAACCATCCTGTTCTTATCCTGCCACTTCTTCTTGATGTCCACTACAGTATGGACATCCTCCCCAACAAAGTGACTGCAGTAGCCAGGTGAAAAGCACATTTCCTCCACCCAACTGCAGAGATTCCGGCCTAATTGCTGAGATTCCAGACCAATTGTGGAACCACCACCCTGAGTGCAGAGATTCTGGCCCGACTGTGGACTTAAACATACTACTCGTAACTAACCTTTTTAGTAAACATAGACTTTTGGTCTAAGTTTACCTCTGTGAATACCAAAAGTCATAAACTTAGACCATTAGTCCAAGTTTACCTTTGTGAATCGGGCCCTAAGTGTAGAATACCCCACTAACAGCGAATTAGCTTTCGAAATCAAACAAATCATACATTAGCTTGTCACAGAGATAGCCAACTACTATAACTTACTATTAGAATGTCCTTTTTACCAACAAAATGAAGACAGACTTAGTCCTCTAATGGACTATTTCAAAGATACATGGGTTGGCAGACTTCAGTGCTCAGGACACTGATGCCAAGCCAAGTACCAGACACCATGGCTGCACCTTGGCATGGGAAGCCAACAAAACACAACGCAGTGGAACGATGGCACAATGCCTTCCAATTCACACTAGGCAGAACTCAACCTACATTATACAAATGAACAAAACTACCAAGAACTAAGAATAGAGCTGTCTGTTACCCAAATTAGTCCTAAACTAAGGAAGCTAAGTAAAAAGGATGTACAACATGCTACAATTTAAAGTCAAACTCTTCATAAATACCAAAGGACTACATTACTTAGAAATGATAGCCAAAAGCATGTATAAATTAATATAAACCTAACAAAAACTACAACAAACTATAAACCACTAAATCTAAACCTTTTTATTTTTTTAAATATGAACATAAAGATTTTATTATATCACTGAAACAAATATATAAAATGACCAAGTTATTAAACACTGATATAGAAACGCATATATAATAAATATGTTTTTTAAAATACAATAATCCACCAACGAACATAACAAATTCCAATACATAACATCAAATAAATACAGCACATATTCAAAACAATTGCACATAATATTAACATGCATATAGCATAAACAATATAATCTCACATTTCCCACCCACACAGAAGAAGTAAAAAATAACATTTACAGGAATCCACAAAAAATATAAAATCCGAAAGCAAAAAGCCCAAAATAAAACACAAACATATGAACAATCCAATCATAATCCCTTAAAGGAATCCAAAATCTGTAGGTTCTATAAAAAATATGAAAACGCATAAAAAAAAAAAAACATTCCAGCAAACCCAACAAAAGGAAATCTAAGTAAAAACCATTATTTTCTAATAAACCCAAAAAGATTTTCTTTAAAAAAAGTAAACTCCAAACTACCTTAGAAATTGTTCAGGAACAAAAACCTGTAAAAAAAAAAAAGAATCCACCCTCCATTGAACACTACTTTCCCGAAAAAGACACAAGACGTGGCACCTGCGACCCTCTGGGTCGCGGTGAAAAGGGTCTTTCAGGGAGAGATCATCTCCCACACTGCGACCTTCGAATAGGCGGATAAGCTCTTTCAACACAAATTAAAAACTTAGATACGACAGGAAGTAGCTTACGCCTAAAACACCTCTTGATGCAGTTGGCATCCTAAATATCTGCTATATATTAGTCAAATATATTATGAAAAAGGGGATAAAGCAGATAAGCTTTTGGCACATAAATTGCACATCCACACAGCTCGCAACCACATCCGAGAACTAGTGGATGAGGAGGGGTGCCTTTGCCGTGAGATGGAGGAGATCTTAGCGATTTTTAGCAATTATTTTCTAACTCTTCACCAAGCTCAACAGCTTGATGCTCAGCGACATGATGATTATTTAATCACTTATCATCCGTTGGACAGAACAGAACATTTACGTCTTTTGGAGGCTGACATCGCCCCTGATGAGGTTCGGGCAGCAATTAGCAAACCTTTTTTTGCGTAAGACTACTAGCCCTGATGGCCACAGCGCCATTTTCTTTAGAGCTAATGCCCCGTGTGCGTTTTTAACTCATTCCTAACATCAGGAGTAGTCACTGATACAATGTTGGAATCGCATATAACCCTCATATAGAAACCCGGCAAGCTTGCCACGCACTGCCCTTCTTATCGGCCTATTGCACTCCTCGATTGTGATGTGAATCGTTTTGCTTTCAGTTTGGTTGCTCACTTGCGCCATGTGTGGCTGACTATAGTTGCTACATTACAATTGGGCTTCATTCACAATCGAGAAGCAAAAAATAACACTCAATTGGCGGCGGTCCTTATGGAGGTAGCGGGGCGATTACACCGGCCTATGGCTCTTCTGTCTCTCGACGTCGAGAAGGTGACCAGGTGGATTGGAGCTATCTCACTAAAGTCCTGGATAGGTTCTGGATAGGCCCCAAAATGAAAAAGTTCATCCAGGCCAATTTTCAAAACCCATCCACCAAACTCAAAATCAATGGTCCCCTCTTCCAATCTTGTCGGCTCATGCAAGGCAGCCTTCAGGGATGCCCACTTTACCCTTCCATACTTGCCCTCATGATGGAACGATTGGTAGCAAAGATAGAGGCCAATCCCCAGATTTCGGGCTTGACCAACGATCAGGTTGAGCACAAGCTTGCCCTGTTAGCCGATGATGTCCTCTGCTTTAGTACAAACCACATTGTCACAGTCCCTGCTCTAATGGAGGCGTTGGAGGCCTTTTCACAGGTGTCATGCTTCAAAGGTAATTTTACTAAATCACGGGACCTGGGAGTTTCTGATCCCATCATAGCCTTGAGGATCCCATTCATCAGGCGGGCTTTCAGTGGGAGTCATCAGCTATCCCTTATTGAGGGATATTTTTGCCATCTTGAATGAAGGACTTATACGTTTGCATTGTACACCCTCATCTCACGGCACTTTTTAAGGACTTCTATTGCTAGGGAAAGTTGGAAATCCCATGGCTGGGAAGGCTTTATAGCTTGAAAATTAATACAATGCCCAGATTGTTATATGTTCTTCAATCTCTCCCACTTGCTTTCCCACCATTGGTATGGAAGCATATCTGGGCAAAAATGTTGGCTTGCGTTTGGGGGGTAGGTCCCCGAGGGTGGTGGAAGCGACTTTGGGTAGGCCAGTCTGGGACGGAGATTTGGGGTTCCCAGATGTCTCTGCTCATATGCTGGCAAAAGACACACAATTGATAGACGGAATGCAGAACTAATCCAAACATTCACCCCCCGGCAAGAGATCTGGGTTAAATCCATCATTCTTTTGTTCACCATGCCACCCCAGTTTAGACCTGGCCATATGCAAATCAGTCTTGACCCTGTGCCTCATGGGAACAATCCAGCCCGAACTGCCAAGCCAGGTCCTCCCGGGACCGGAATCAAGCATCCTAGGATCGGTTTCGGGGTTTCACCCCTCTTCAGCCAGGCTAGCTTGATTCCAGTGGCACAGTAAGCCCAGGATCCACATCTGGGCATACCTGGCGCACTGAACTGGGGTGGCGGAGTGAGCAAAAGAATGATGATGGATTAAACCCAGATCAGTTGACTGGGGGTGAGTGCTTGCAATGTTCAACACTCATTCCATCATCCCCTTTGGTTTTGCTCTGTTCGCCCTATGTTGGCAGGGTATGCCTAGACGTGGGTTCCTTGCTCACTTTGCCACTGGATTCAAGCTAGCCTGGCTGATGATGGCTGATTAGCCAGAAACCAGTTCCAGGATGCTTGTTTCCATTCCAGGGAAGACATGGCTTGGCAGTTCGGGCTGGACAGTTCCCATGAGGAACAGAGTCAGACTGATTTGCTTATGCCATGTCTGAACTTGGGTGGCGGAGTGAGCTAAGAATGATGATGGATTACACTCAGATCAGTTGACTGGCGGTTAGTGCTTGCAATTTTCAACACTCCGTTCATCATCCCCTTTGGTTTTGCTCTGCTAATATGCTGGCAGCACAGTTGCGCCCCATCTTGGTCTCGAACCACAACCCCAACAGGAAACCTGGATCTAGGTGGAACAGATTTTTCCCCTTCCCCATTGGCAGAATTGCTGTGGCTGCCCACGTCCTCATGGTTACAATCCCTGTCCCTATTGCTCTTGACATCACTGCTCTTGTCCTATTGAAGGGCATTCCCAGCTTACCCGTTTCAACTAACCACTCTCGCTTTCAACCCAGACTTTGGCCCTTGTGCGATTAACCCCAGCTCCTTTAGCTGAAATCAAGGATGTCCCCTTATCCTTGAGGGTTTCTTTGAAGATGGAGAATTACGTTTGAAGGAGGACTTGGTGGCCGGGCTCGCCCTCACCCGATGAGATGACTTCCACTTGACACAGGCACTTCATTGGGCCAGTATACCCCCAGCACATCTGGCATGTTAAAGCAACACCATACTGATAGAGTACCTTTAATTGAATAATGTGCATCACAAAGGCATTTCCTAGCTTTATCGCTATCTGCTTCAGCTGACTTGCCCTAAAAAACATGCAAATGTATTACAGTGGGAGAGGGATTTGGTCCCAGAGCTAGCAGATGACACTTGGTGGACAATCTGGCAGAGGGCAGAGTGGTCATCAATTTGCATTCACTATAAAGAAAACACCTATAAGATATTTACCTGCTGGTACCTACCTCCTCTTCGTCTGGCCAGGATGTTTAGAGGCTCTGATTTATGTTGGAAGGGATGTGGTGAAAGGGATGCCTTTCTACATACCTGGTGGGCATGTCCTAAGATACAACCTTTCTGGGTAGAGATACAGAGTAACATAGAAGCCCTTACCAACGTCCACCTCACACTTGACCCTCAGCAGTTTTTATTGGCTGAACCTGGGTCAGATTGCGTTTTTCCCTTGTCAAACCCTTAGGGCTATCTTATATCTCAACTACTTCTTGCAGCTCGGCTCTGTGTGGTGCAATTCTGGAAACAACCACTCGCTCCTTCCGTAGCAATGTGGTTGTGGAAGGTTTGGGCTCAATATGCCATGGAGGGGTTGATTGCTCTCCTTCGGGACTGGATGGTTAAATTTAACACAACCTGACATCCCTTCACCACTTATGTTACACAATAACGACAAAGTGGAGGTCTCCACATGGCAAGGCTGTGAATACTGCGCACGTTTGATATTCATGTTATGTCTCATTCTGCTTCAGAAGCTGACTGTTTAAATGTGAACATTATGTGTGATTTTGGGATGGCATTTGTCAATCTCTGCTTTCTATTGTATACTATGATTTGCAACTTGCTCTCATTGGATGTGGGCTTGATGTATTGAGTGCAATGATTCTATGCAATGTGTTTTGTTTACTTGAAAATGCAAAATAAAGTTGTTGGGGAAAAAACCAACCACATAGTAGAACACTTAGGGATCTATTATGTGTCTGGCAGTCCACGGATTGCTAGACTCATGGGGGTCTGGTGGAGGCGGTCTTTCGACAGCCTTATTACAATTAGGGCAGTCAGATCGACATTACCCCACCACAGCCGCCAGGGAACCGACATTCCCTGGTGGTGTTGCGATAGTCAGGAGGCCGCAATATGCTTGCCGGGACTGCTGTGGTACCACCAGGCATACTGTGAGTTTCCTCTCCTCCACGGTTTTAATGGCGGTTCCACCGTCATGAACACCGTGGCCGACAGCAAACAAAGGGCCCTAAAGGGCCTCCTATTGCCTCACACCATGTGAAAGCACACGGGGACACAAAATGTGCCCCTCTGTGTGCATGCACATTAGTTTCTGCACAGCATGGGCTTTACAGGCCATTCTGTGCAGGAACAATTTTCTGCGTTCCAATTGCCGTGCCAATTTTTAGGGCACAGCCATGGGAACTTCAAATAAAAGCCCACCGAATACAAGAAATGCTCGATATCTGGCGGGCGGGCTCAACCATAGCTTTGCTGGTGCAGTGGCAGGGCTGACCTGGTGGTGCACTGCCAAACTCATAATCAGGCCCTAATCATCAAAATATACATAACTTCACATAACGTAATATGAAACATTCATATATTTACATCACAATTTAAAAAAATGCAAAATAACAAAGCAGTGCAAAAAACTATCAAAAACACATGTAAATGTATAAAACACACTAAAACAACACCATACCCAACTTTTAAAAATGCATCTTAAATCCTCACTACCTTCAAAACCCTTATAAAATCCTTAAAAAGGACTTACGTATATATATATATATATAAAAGAAAAGCTATCAGTAAAAAAAAAGGCTGCCAAATGAAATAAAAATAGACTATTTCCTCATAGAAATCATCGGAATTATTAATTTTTTTAATGTTACACTTATCAAACAATGTTGTAAAACATATTATAACATGTGTAAAGTGGAAATGAATACTAGTATAACATGTATACAATTATTTGATATATATTAATAAAAATAATGTCACAAAAATACCAAAAATCTGATAACAAAATGTATAAATGTTTAAAAAATGTAATGCATTTTTTAAAATGTTAAACCAGTAAAACAATGTCAAATATTTTACAAAATTGTAAAGTACGAATGAAATAATAATATCAAATATATACAATTCTTCAATATATACTAATAAAAATGTTAAATTAACGTACAAAAGTAATAAAAAAAGTCAACAAATGTATAAAAATGGCAAGCAATCAAAAATAACAATTGATGTCACTTTGTAATTATTTTTATTTTTACTTTAAAATATATATTTTTAATGTAATATATTTTTATTATACTAAATATAAAAAAAACTTATGTACTAAAGGGGCAACATTTACAATTCCCACTCCAATCTAAACCAACTTGAGGATGTTGGACAATAAAGGGGTGACATTTACTCTTCCAACTGCATTCTAAACCAACTTAGGGAAAATGTTGGATACTAAATGGGTGACATTTACTATTTCCTCTCCAACTTAAACAAACTCAAGGAAAGTGTTGCACACTAAAAGGGTGACATTTACTATTCTCACTCCAAAGTAAACCAACTTGAGGAAAGTGTTGCACACTAAAGGGGTGACATGTACATTTCCCACTTCAATCTAAACCTACTCAAAGAAAGTGTTGGACACTAAAGAGGTGACATTTACTATTCCCACGCCAAACTAAACCAACTTCGAGAAAGTGTTGGTCAAAAAAGGAGGGAGGAAGAGGCTAAGGCTAGGTTCCGCCTCTTGATTCTAAACTTTACCAAAATAATCGATAGTCAATGGATTGTAAGAAGCTAGCCTGTCAGTATAGCAGGCCTTCCCAATTTGGTATGCCTGTTTGGAAACGAAAATTCTTTTCTTTGGTCCCCTCACTCACCAGAGGTTGCCCTTAGGTGACATGCTTCATCATCGGGGCTTCCCAAGCATCTACTGCTTGGGGGTGCTGCGACATGCGAAGGATACGTAGGAGCCTTTTGGTTGAAACTATGTGTAGAGCGGTGTGTGGTGGAGTGGTGATTAGTGCGAGTTAAAAATACCTAGCTAATAAGCCAACACATTTATTCCTGCCTCTAATTGGTATGCTATGCTAAAAAGGGGTTAGATATAGGATTTGGGAAACAACCTTTACAATGCAACTTTTACAACGAACTACCATTACAACGAAACTTTTACAACGCAAAAACTTTTACAACGCATACCATTACAACGCAGGATTTTACAACGCAAGTACCTTTACAACGCATACCATTACAACGTAAGTATTGGTAAGTATATAATTATTTTTAAAATATTATATGTTTGGGTTTGTGGGTAAAGGGGCATTTTTAGGGTTCAGGGTCAGTTTTCAGTTTTTGGGTAAAAGGGTATTTTTAGGGTTCAGGGTCAGTTTTCAGTTTTTGGGTAAAGGGGTATTTTTAGGGTTCAGGGTCAGTTTTCAGTTTTTGGGTAAAGGGGTATTTTTAGGGTTCAGGGTCAGTTTTCAGTGTTTGGGTAAAGGGGTATTTTTAGGGTTCAGGGTCAGTTTTCAGTTTTTGGGTAAAGGGGTATTTTTAGGGTTCAGGGTCAGTTTTCAGTTTTTGGGTAAAGGGGTATTTTTAGGGTTCAGGGTCAGTTTTCAGTTTTTGGGTAAAGGGGTATTTTTAGGGTTCAGGGTCAGTTTTCAGTTTTTGGGTAAAGGGGTATTTTTAGGGTTCAGGGTCAGTTTTCAGTTTTTGGGTAAAGGGGTATTTTTAGGGTTCAGGGTCAGTTTTCAGTTTTTGGGTAAAGGGGTATTTTTAGGGTTCAGGGTCAGTTTTCAGTTTTTGAGTAAAGGGGTATTTTTAGGGTTCAAGGACAGTTTTGGGTTTTTGGGGTACAGGGTTAATTTGTAAAAATAAAATAAAATTATATTTAAATTAAATTAATTAAATAAAATTAAATAAAAATTAATTATATTTTAATAATTTAAATTAAAAAAAATATTTTTAGGGTTCAGGGTCAGTTTTGGGTTTTTGGGGTACAGGGTTAATTTGTAAAAATAAATTAAAATTATATTTAAATTAAATTAATTAAATAAAATTAAATAAAATGTAATTATATTTTAATAATTTAAAATAATTTATATTAAAAAAAATATTATATACTTACCAATATTTACGTTGTAATGGTATGCGTTGTAAAAGTACTTGCGTTGTAAAATCTTGCGTTGTAATGGTATGCGTTGTAAAAGTTTTTGCGTTGTAAAAAATTTGTTGTAATGGTAGTCGTTGTAAAAGTATGCGTTGTAACGTCATACATCCATAGGATTTAGATCATTAATGTGGTCAAAAGCCTAGTTATCTTGTCGACATGTTTCAAGGTGTCCCCTACACCTTTTCTTCGGGACCACATGGGGATCAGCCCCATGTATGCCACTCCGGTTGTGAACCTAGAAATGAGGTTAGCAATTAAATGGAAAGACACACCTAATGTGTGCATCTATCTTGTATACATACGGTTTAGTAATGAATCTGTAGTATTTGGGTTTTAGCAATATTATGCCCCATGGTCCGCCTAGGATACGGCCACTGTGGGACAACTAGGTTCTTAGAAGACGGAGGGATGCCGAGCCAATGGTCTACAGGCCCCTCCACCCAGACGGACCATGGGGCATAATATTGCTAAAACTCAAATACTAAAAAAAAATGTAACTAAACTTTCTAACATTGCAGTAAAAGAAGTAGCAACTATTCAAACACACTATTTTAAACTACTAAACTTTACATAAAAACATTAGAATAAAATTTAAATCTGTATGTTATAAAATTCCAATATGTTCTTTAATATTTCCTACCATTCATACAATTTCAAAAATCTAATGACATAATTGTAAAATAACAAAATTATGAGTATACATTTTATAAAAATGTTAATATTACTTTTAATTTTTGAAATGTATAAATATTTTCCTACATTATCAAAATAATGTTACATATTTGTCAATTATTAAAAATGAGTAAAACATGTTAATTAAAATGTCCTAAAAAAACTAATATACTGCTTAATACAAATTTATTTAAGCATTTTTATACATTCCAAACATGTAAATTAAAAAAAAACATTTGAATGAATTCCATTACAATATATATTATGTATTATAAAATGTAAAAACAGTTTCTAAATTATCATGTTAAAATATATTTAAAAATTTTAAAAAAATGTGCATACCTTTAAAACAATTAAATTACATTTTGAACTTTAAATACATTTTTCTAAAAGACTTCTCACACTTATCCCCAAATGACCCAACACCTGGCTACTAAAACAATATTTAAAAAAATATTTGAAAACATTAACACATTTAAAAATAAAAAATTTACTTTAACTTAACTACAATAAAAATAATTGAACAATAACATAAAATAATATAATTAAAATAAATACAGCACATTACATACTATTTAACACTAAACAACAATTTTTATTTCAAACGATATTTCCTACATTACTATTTTTCTAAGTGTTTGAAAACGATATTAAAAACAATACTAAAAATGATATTTTTACCTTTGATATTCTTGTCCACGATATATTTGAAGTCTTGACGCAATATTTTTGTATCTCGAAGTTTGTATCTGATATTTTGTCCAAAGTCTGTTGTTAAGCCGTAGTCAGTTTCTGTATCACAAAGGTCCATTGTTTAAACATGTGTATATCTTTAGAGAGACCAGATAAGAAGTGTGAGGCAACCATAAACCAGCAGAATACTGTATGTGTTTAATGCAATGTGTGAGGACCTTAGTTTGAATGCACACTCTTAGACTCTGTGTGTGCAGCAGGAAGGCAGCATGTGTGTGGGCACACCAGGGCCCGCCTAAGAGGGAACATAGGTCTCAGCTCCTGTGTCTAGAGGCATTGAAGCTGTGGTCTTGGGTACACTATTACAAGATTTGGTCAATGGTCAATCAATTGGCGGGGGGTCTCTGTATGTCAGAACTGACAACTGTCTGCGTTATCTTGCCAGTCACTAGTGACATCTTCTACTGGTGTTAGTCTTAGACCTCATCGCTAAGTGGGACACTCCTCAGGTGGACTCATATGCCTCGCCAAAAAATGCTAAGTGCCTGCCGTTCTGCACCCTTAAGTGTCCTTTGATGGGAGCATTAAGTGATGCATTTCAGTTGAAGTGGAACTTTCATCTGCTTTACGCCATTCTACCCTCATACCTGTGATTCCTCAAGTTCTGAAGATTAGCCAAGACCATGCGCAAGTCATTCTAATTTCCCTGGATTGACATAGTAGGGTGTGGTATGCAGACCCTCTGTGCTTCTCTTTGTGACTGCGCTCAAACTGCTGTCTAGGTCACACCTTGCCGCCCAGTCGGAGGGGTGCTCTGAGAGCCTCCAGCTTTATGTGTGGAGAATAACAAGAAATCTAAGCTCATTTTAGCTGCCACCGGAGTTGGTGAACATCATCTTGTCAGCTTGTCTGCCCTCCCACAAATCTGCTGCGCAGACAACAATGTGGGTACTCTACGAGCTCGTCTATTCGTGTCTTTCAGATTGCACTCTCTCTTGTTCAAAAATGATGTACATTGGCCACTGTATAAGGGTATTTAGATGTGTTGACGGTATTTCCCTCGCTTCCAGACCACCTTTCCTTGTTCAAGTCCCCTATAGTGATGAGTTTCCTTACGGGGTTAACCAATCTTCCTCCCTTCAGCTCCCTTTGTTATGCCCCATTATGACCTAAATTTTGTTTCAACAATTTTGATTGGGTCACTGTTTGAGCACTTTCACAGTTGCAGTTGCAGTTATTACCATCCCACCTTTCTATTCCCTGTCTCATTCCTCCACAACTGCATCATCTGGATTCTAGACATGCAATCAGTTGTAATCTCACCATGCTGGAGACATCAGATTGCATGATCAACTCCCAACTCTTTGTCAGCTTCTGTGTCAGCAGAAAAGGAAAAGCAGTACAGAAACATACATTATTCAGCTAGTTTATTCATGGTATTCAAATGTGCTGTGCATTTGTCTAAAAGGAGCCAAATGAAGGAATCAGAGCTCACTCCACCAGAGCCAAGTCCTCATCTTCTGCACTCGCAAACAGCATTTCTGCTGCAGATACCTGCAAGGCGGTGAGGTGGAAATCCCTACATACTTTCAGCAAACATTACTACTTGGTCTCGGAGGCATGTAGGGACAGACACTTTGCTATAGGTATGGTTCAGGACTTCCTTATTTAACCATCCATTTGCCCTCATCCGGGAAATGTACTACCTGGGAATCTATTCAACAAGTGAGGAATCTATAGGTAGAAGTATCCATCAGAAGAGATAAATATTTACCTTCATTAACAATCTTTCTGGTGGACAGGAATGGATAATTGGGTGTGGAATTTTCTAAATAATCCAATTGTCCAACGGACAAAATGCTACAGAAGGCAACATGTCCAGTAAAGAAATCTACTTGTCTCACCTGCTCTGTAAATCAATTATATGGGTCGGGATATTCACATTAAAAGGTTTTTATTTACTCTTAATGAAACTGATCAAAATGATTGGCAACAATGCAAAGGTAAAATATAATTTTGTATTGGAAAAAGTGACATTAAGTTATTCACCCAGCAAATCGTGAGACATAACACTAAAAACTGTTGAATAATTAACTTCAGGTGCTGTACTTTGGTTAACCCATAAATCAAGGAGCTACTCCTTTGAATGGGAAGGAGCTGCAGTTAGAATCATTAGACTGAGAATTAATGTCAATGAATTATAACTGATGTGGCGCCATATGGCTATTCATATGCAGTTGGAGTACTAAAATGCAAAAACAAACTCAGAAAGTGTGAATACTAAGCATCCAAGAAGCCCTTATGTGAATGAACGCTTGAGGTGACATTCTCTTTGAAATAACCTAAGCGTCTACAATGGATGTAAATGATTTCAACTGATGCCCAGAAACAAGTGCATTTTCAGATGAAGATTGGAAATCCCATTCTGGGCAAAAGCTATCTGCCCTTTTTTTAAAATACTACCTCACCTTTTTTATGTATTCTATTGGACTGTTAACTGGTTATTGTTACGGTGTTCATCTTCACTGCTCAATCAATGCCTGGAATGCTTGTTCTCTGATTAGGTCTGTATTTCCTTTAGTGGCCTACTCAAAGAGCAATGGACAATTCCTGCAAGCTGTACGTTTACTCTTTAGGCACCATCTTTGAAAAGAACAAGGTCTTGATTGATCTTAGCCTCCTCGGGTTCAATTAATTTCTCTTTTGCTCGAGGCAGCTAGGAATATTGCATTCTTTGCTCAATCACAATTGCCAGCTAGACTAAATTTATGTTGTTTTGTTCTCCCAAACACAGGATTTTTGCTGATGGTTTTGGATAACCTTCATCTAATGGCATCTGTTTGCATGCCCTTTTTCTTCTAGATCCGTCATGAGCTTTTGAAACTGTCAAAAATGCCACCGTTAAACATTATCTCCAAAAGAGTACAAGTAGAGGCACTTCTTGCCAGTGGATGCATTTTCTCTTGTTTCAGCTGGGTTCAAATGCTTTCGGTACATCTGTATCAGCTAAAGGAATTTACATACCTTGAGTTCTGGTGTTGGGCGGTCTTCTGCGCTGTCACTAAGTTTATGATGGGACCCTTAGCAGTCCTCTTTAGACAATTTATGATGAAGATTGGTATTGGATGGGTAGCCATTGGCTAAAGTTGACTCTCTTTAGGATCCCTGATGTAATGATGGTTGGCCTCTGGAGCTCGCATTCTGGCTAACAAAGTGAGGGAAAAAGCCTGTAAAATCTGGCAAGTATTTGAGCATTAAGACAAATCTGTATCTGACATCTCAGATCTCTACACTCTCCTTAACATGTTTATTTCATCTAAAGCTGTTTAGCAATATTCTTCTGTGTCCACCTTTTGAGGGCAGGCATTCTACAGTCTATGCTGTCAGTGGCTTGTGAATGGATTACAGTAATGGAATTCATCTTGTCCGTGAAATAAGCTTATTCGTGTTCTTTAGGTGGACAGAACTCTGTAGCTCAAACTGCTAGGTGCTCATACATTTGCACTAGCAGAGTATATTCTGTGCAAGCTTCATCAGCTTGCTGTTGGGATTTCCATTCATTTCAATGTACTGTAGAATGTGCACAAATCTCTTGAAATGTATAAAAGTTGTACCTCCAGTGTTGTCTTGCAACCAGTTTTTACTTTTGGTTTTGGTTCCAGCAACATTACTGAGCTTGATCAGGGATCTGTATGGCCTCAGCGAAATACACAGAAGTTTCCCGGTATATTTTGCTAACACAGGAACTCCATTCAGCAGTGCTGCCATGTTGTCAGCTTTCTGTCGGAGAAGCAACACATAGGCGGCGAGGGGCGCTTTTGTATTTTAGATTCCAGCTGGGCCTAAAACAAAGGTCAAATTTAAAAGGCCCTCGTTTTGTTTGAGCATAATCCTGGCTCGGAGCTATCTAGAGTCTAACAACTAGATGCTAATGCAATGGACGGGATACAAAGGCACACAGCTTGTTATGACTTCACTTAAGAGAAACTACGATTTGGAGGCAAGCTTTTGACTTTGTTCAATCTCTGTGTATATAAGAGCGATACATGCACTGTAAGAATGTCAGAGGTATTGGTTTGGACGAGTATTTACATGAATAACACTTTAAATATCACTTGCTATTTTTTATTTAAATCTTTTCTAGCACAACAAATCCCAAAGTAGGGTGTCAGTTCGCTTTACATCACCCACACACACATTGTACATTTAACAATAATCATACTAGTGTGTAAATCAGTATACATACTCTTATTGTCTTATGTAACATTGGAACACATGAATGTATGATGTTACATAAGACAATGAGAGTTTCAAGGTTTAGAAGTCACACATTGTCTTTACTTGTAGGGATTTTATGTGAAGATTGCATGGCCGACAGAAACACAAGAGTCATTACGATGCTGGTTGGACTGGCTTCCGTGGTCCTATCAGAGGCGGTTGGACCACAAAGGTCTCATCCAAATTAGTCTATCTGACCGCCGGATTATGATGCATGCATATTGTACTCGGACCGATCCCTGACCTACTGCCAAGATGGCGGCCGGAAAAATACAGAAGCCATAGGGAAAAATACAGCAGCCATAGGGCAGTGCAGGGATCTCCATTCGCTGTTCGGATAACAAAGTAGGTTTCCGACAATCCAACCATGGCGGTCCCATCAACTGCCTTGATTTGTCATAAAGAAAAGTTTTGGGGTGCATACTCACCCAATTCTGCTTATCTCCAGCAGTCTCTGCCATGGATCCCTTTTTCCAGCTCAGAGGCACTGAAGATGATTACGTTTCCAACGTCTTAGGATCTTTCCAATTTAAGAACTATTTCTGTGCCATCTGCAGTTTAGAGATTTTGTTTTGATGGTTGTGTGACTTTGTTTTGTGGAAGAGCGAGTAGTATACTGTGGACTTGTAGTAGGTGGACCATTGGTGATGTCACCTGTATCAGAATAGCAATAGTGTTTATATCTCTATCCACGACCAACAGACTTAGAAAGCATTTTGGTGGTGGGGATAGTGGTTGAGAGTGAGGTGGTGAGTTGTGCAGTTGTTTTTCTGGTGTTGTCTTGTGTAATAGACAAGTAGATGCAAAGTTGTGAACAAGAATGTTTTGTTTATGTCATTTGCATATGGTTAGGGTGGAAAGTGTGTATGTGAGAGATGATAGAGATGGTAGTTGAACATGTGGGTCATGTTTTAAAGGCTCTAAATTGTGCAACGGGTGAAAGGCAAGGAGAAGAGCATTGTTGTGTATTAAAGGAGTTTGTTTCGGATGCATATCATCTCTGTGGGCATGAGGGAGGGAGTAGGTGTTTATATTTTGCGAGGGAAAGTAGTAGGAAATTGTGGGAAAGAGAGGGGTGAGTCCTCAGATGCCGCTGGCCCAGCAGCAAGGGCCCCCCCTGGCCAAGGGAGCAAGGGACCGTCCTAAGAAGAGCCTGGGAGTCTCTGGTGGCAAAGCACCAGCCAAAGGCCAGTCACGGAGCCAGCCCTAATGGCAACCATTTTCCCCACTGCATTGGCTGTTTGGACTGTCCTTCCCCACACTGCCTTGTGAATGGCACCTGTCTGTTGGACTGGGTCACCACATCCATGTGGTGTCCACTCATTCATCTCATTTACCATGATTTTCAACTCACTGCTCCTTCACCACCTTCATGTAAATGTGCCCGCACCCCTCACATGTTAACTTCGTAAATAAAATACCTTACACACTTCAATTGGTGTCGATTTGTCTTTAGTGCAATATTTCCACTGTTCAAAATGTCCGTAATGTATGCCAAAAGATGTACATTACATAGGCCTGGAAAAATTGTAGGCACCTAGGGAGACACAACAGAACAATAGTCACCGGCGTGAGTGTGGCATCACAGACATTACACTACACCAACCATCTACACAAGTCAACAGGCAGACAACAAAATCTGCAATACGGGTCGACAAACAGAGTTCCGTATACGTTCACAGGTGAAATGTCACTGCCACATTCCCCCATACAGGTGACTCCACATGTGCCTGTCTGTACCATCCGCACATAGCCCTTCACGACAACAGAAATCACACCGGACAATGTACAAGTTGTACCTCGTCACCCACCTTCAAGTGAAGTAGCGGTGATGAGCTGTTGACGCATGTCAACTCCGTCCTCCTCTCCACTGTCCTCATCACTGGACTCAGGTCCTTGAGCAGGCAGTGGCCTTGGGTCCTCACCATCATCCAGGAGCAGGGGAATTCCCTTGTGAATGGCCATGTTGTGCAGCATACAGCATGCCACAGTGATCTTGCAGACCTTCCCAGGCGAGCATGACGGTGCACCTTCTATCGACAGTCGAGGCAGCGGAATCTTGACTTGAGCAGGCCAAAAGTCCGCACAAGTCGGGTCCTGCCATGTGCCTCATTGTACCTGATGTCAGCCGGGGTCCTGGGATTCCGTAGTGGGCTCAGCAGCCATGTACGGCTGGGATATGCAGAGTAACCTAGGAATGACAAACACACATTGCAACGTTGCACAGGCAGAGAGCAGAAGGTCACACACACAGCACGCCATTTCACTAGACATACTCACCCACAATCCAAGCCCGCTCAGGAAGGAGATTTGCAATCATGCGGGGCACCATGCTGTTCCTCAGGATGTACGAGTAATGGGCTGAGCGGTGAATCTTGCACACACATGTGATATGGTCATGTCCGCAAGGCACACCACCTGCACATTCATCGAATGATGTTTACGATTCCGAAAAATGTGCTGACTCACCTGTGGTGGCAGCAGACCTTCATGGGTGCAATCGATGGCACCAACAACATGGGGGATGTGGCCAAGGGGATATAAGTCATCCTTTACAACGGCCAATTCTGCTCCCTTGGGGAAATGTATGTATCAATCCTTATATATCATCATGGCTGCAACAACGTCCCTCAGCACCAGGCTGAACATGGGCTGCGACATCCCTGCAGCGCTGGCCATGGTCTCCTGGAAGGAACCAGTTGCAAAAAAGTGGGGGGCTGCCATCACTTTGTACGTGGGTGTGAATGCTATTGGGTAGTGGTGACGAGGCTGCAGGTGGGGCTCCAACAGATCACAAAGGGTCTTCAGTGTAGGTCTGTCAAGGCAGAATTTGCGAATGATTGCAACATCCTCCATGTCCTCCAGCAGTGTCAAGTGACGTATGAGATTAGGCCTCTCCTAGTTGAGTTGAAAATGGACACATGTCAATGACAACTATCATGAGATGGCCAAAGCACATACCGTTAAGGATGTCACGGAAAAACAAAGACTGCCCTGAGAAATGCGTGGCACAACAGGTTACATGGTTGGACATCTGAGACAAACAGAGGGCACACATCTACATTTACAATACACAAGTGCCACAAACAACACATAGGACAATGTAAATGCACACATACTGAACCCCACAGTTCACATGTGGATGCCTTGTACAGTAACATCTCCACTGTGTGTGAAATGAGCATGACTGTCTCATACCCATCTGCTGTATCTGTCACACCTCAATGCATCATGTAAACATGGCACACATCCACAAACCAATGATGACATTAGCCGGAAAACTGTCAGTTGTGTGCATGAGCTGATATGTAAGCACAAGTAAATAGCAACACCATACACTGAGACAAGCCTTGCCAAGTTCAGCACTGACCCACAACACATTTATTGGTTTCACATCATTGACAGGGTGGTGTGGAGTGCAAAAAAACGATGGATTTAGGCCCAGATCCTTGTACTGGGGTGAATGTATGACATTGTTCTACATTCTGTCCATCAACTGTGTTTTCTGCAAATTTCACATCATTGACACCAGCTGCACACTGTCAAGCATCATCAACCATCAAATGCATAAGCGACATGACAGAGACCACAGACCAATGTGCGTCACACATAATGTGTGTCCACCTGTGGGTCATATGGAATAATGGCATTGTGTGCACAATGATGTGCCCTTAGTCATGTTGCTGCTGTGTACTGATGCATGTTCACGATGGACATTGCCATTGCATGTGGGCCAAATCGTGGTAGCTACCGCACGGTCACGGCGGTCTGACACCAGCACCACTCCCTTCACAAGTGCTGTAGCCATTGGCATGGAGACATGTGTAGATGGTGGTGGGCATGCTCCGCTGGCCACATCGCGGTAGCTACCACCTGGCCCCAGCAGTCTGACACAAGCACCACCCCCTTCACAAGTGTGGTAGCCATTGGCATGGAGACATGTGTAGATGGCGGTGGGCATGCTCCGCTGGCCACATCGCGGTAGCTACCGCCTGGCCCCGGCGGTCTGACACCAGCACCACCCCCTTCACAAGTGCGGATCCATTGGCATGGAGACATGTGTAGATGGCAGTAAGCATGCTCAGCTGGCCAAATCGCTGTAGTTTCCGCCGGGCCCCGCCGGTGCATCACCGCCATGGAGCATTGCCTACAGCCAATGGGAGTGATGATTGCGGTGGCATGATGCAGTTTTGAAAATAGCAAAAGGCGTGCTCCACCACCGCGGAGGCGGACATTGGATGCTTTTGAATGATGCACCATCGCGGTAGCGCACCCAGAGCCCCTGCAGAGCATCACCGCCATGGAGCATTGCCTACAGCCAATGGGAGTGATGATTGCGGTGGCATGATGCCGTTTTGAAAAACGCTGAAGGCGTGCTCCACCACCGCGGAGGCGGACATTGGATGCTTTTAAATGATGCACCATCGCGGTAGTGCACCCCAGGCCCCTGCAGTGCATCACCGCCATGGAGCATTGCCTACAGCCAATGGGAGTGATGATTGCAGTGGCATGATGCAGTTTTGAAAATCGCGGAAGGCGTGCTCCACCACCGTGGAGGCGGATATTGGATGCTTTTGAATGAGGCAGACCTGGACAACCAATTGTTGCTGCTTAGCACCTTACAAACGACCAGAGGGGGCTATAAATCTGTGGGAGTGAGCCTCATATTTCCACTGCTCACAGAGCCTGCTGCCTGGGACCTTCTCCTGTTGCTGCCTCAAGTGCCTGCTGCCTGGGACCCTCTCCTGCTGCTGCCTCAAGTGCCTGCTGCCAGGGACCCCTCACCATTCACTTCCACCACAGGTGTTCCATGTCCACAGGGATGGCAAGGACAGAGAAGATCCGTGCCAGTACATTTACAAGCAAGCAGCTGGAGGTCCTTGTGGACGAGGTGCTGGCACAGTACCCAAGGCTGTATTGTGGCCCCGATGTAGTGGTAAGTCATCATGAAGGGAGGTGTAGGGCAGGGGGGTGTCAGACATGTAGTTGTGCTGCTGCAGTATATGCCTGAGGGCGTGGGGTTGCGTCATACACAGACAAACAAGCTGTCGCGAGGGTGAGGGAGTGCGTGTGTCCCAATGTCACTGTTTCCCTGCCTGCAGTTGTATGTGTGAGTGGAGTGTGTTACATTCGCAGCCATACAGAGCCACAGGATGTTGGACATGCATGTGCCAGGACAGTAATTGCTGGGTGATTATCTCTGTGTGCCCCTGTTGTCCGACTCAGTGTGAACCCATAGACTAGGCCCAGTGCCCGCCCACCCAAACAAGATTACATCACTGAACTTACTGGGTCCTTACTCCTGTTCATTCACACTGAAATGAAGAAATGCACCATCTCAGCCCTGTATATTTGCACACTAACACACTTGTGTGGATGGATATTTTGTTGGTGAGTCCATGTGCCCGATGCCACACACATTACATACACATATGGTCACAGGACATGCTCATTGATTGCTGCATAGTCATGCACACACTGATTCTACGCACAGACACAGCTAGATATGTGATGTATGTAGTGGCCAGACATGCATGTGGCAGGAGATGTGTTCAAGCCACTGAGGGGGTACAGTGTAGTCATCCTGCATGTGTGTGAGATTATCATGGACCCTGTACGCCCTCATGAATGCATGCAATAACATCTGTTTAGCCCATGCAGATTGCCCTTGTGAGGTGTCCCCCAGTTTGTGATGGAGGGAGATTAGAATTGGTCATGAGTCTGTGTCTTGCTAATGTACTGGTAGATGTTTATACATGACACTGTGTCACTGATCATTTTCCCTTCTTTTCTCCCATACCTGCAGCTCAAGGTACACCAGCGTAAGGCCGTGTGGAGGGCCATTGCAGCAAAGGTGCAAGCCCTGGGGGTATCCAACTGACGACTCACCCATTGCCACAAGAGGTGGGACAACATCAGCCGGCTAGCAAAAACAGTAGCAGAGATGACATTGGGCCAGCTACCACGCACTGGCATTTGGCACGACGCAACATGACACCACTGATGGGCCGCATATTGGCAGTGACTCATCCTGAGCTGGATGCACATCTGAAGGAGCATCGGCAGCAAGCCAGGGGTGAGTATTTGGGGAGGGTGACTTTGGCTGGGAGCGGATGCATGCGTACAGGTCCTGTGGCAGCGGTGGGCCCTGTGTGATGTTCGTGTGGTGGTGCTGTGCTGTGTCATGTGAGTGGCTGCTGGGATGGGTGCCAGTGTCATGCATTGTGCAAAACTGGCCTTACAAAGGTGATCCTCCCTGCTGTACTTTCTCATAGCCAGATGTGTTGGGAGCCACATGGTCATTCATCATTGGGATAGTGTGGAGAATCTATTTGGGGTTGAACAGCAGGGTCCACTATGTGAGTGTGGCTTCATGTATGCCTACTTTGCATGCACCATGATCGGTGAGTCCCACACATCTGACAACAAGGTGCCCCAGGGTACCACATGGTGCTTTGTATGGCCTATTTGGCATTGTGGATTGTCATGTCCTAATAGGTGTGTGTGTTGTCCCCTCCTGTTCCCAGAAGGTCTGTCAGTAGTAGTAAGTGTTGTCCCAACACCGGCATCACCAGCGAAGGACTCAACTGTCCCAAAAACTTCATGCAGAGCTAGGTGTGCAGTGGCTGTGCCCACTGAGGAGGTGTTGTATGGTAAGGGTACACCTAGGAAGGGCACAGGGCTACACCCCCCACCACATCAACTCCAATTCCAAGCCCAGTGAAGCATATGGATGTGGGCACTGTAGGGTCTAGCCCTGGCAAACAGACAAAGGAGGGCACTGTAGATGGGACACCTGGCAAAGAGGCAAAGGAGGGCACTGTAGGTGGGACACCTGGCAAAGAGGCAAAGGAGGGCACTGTAGGTGGGACACCTGTCAAAGAGGCAAAGGAGGGCACTGTAGGTGGGACACCTGGCAAACAGGGGAAGGTGGTCCATAAGCGTAGCCAGACAAAGTGTTCCGCAGGATCCAGCACATCACCAGAGGGAGTGCCATTGTCTGTCTGCACCTGATGCGGGACAGATGGTGTGTGTGCCTGTTGTGTCATCACCAGTTCCCATTAATCCCTAGACAGGGAAGCCATTTCATATTCCCAAAAAGTGGAAGGGCACTCCTCAAACCTCTCCCACCCACACTGTGTCACAGGTCTGCATGACTCCACCTCCACATGCCACTATACCACCTGGTCCAAACAGCCCTCCAGCTTGCCAAACCACTGATAGCCCTACATCACCTGGGCCTCTGTCTCCCCAGTCGAGTGATCCTGCTGTCCTGGACACACAGCCAGTTCCAAGTCTGCCTGACAGCCAAGAGTGAGTGGTTGTCCCCCTCATACACCTGTCTCTCATATAGGTGTGCTAGTCCTGCCCATTGTTTACCGCCTGAGTGTGTTGCTGGCCATGGAAGGGTACAGTCAAACACACTCACTGTGCAGCTTCACATGTCCTGACTCTGCATTTCGCCATGCCCACTAGCCCTGTTGCTCTGCTGTGTTGGAGTCTCCCCTGTGCCATGGACACTGGCCCTGTTGCTCTGCTGTGTTGGCGTCTCCCCTGTGCCATGGAGACTGGCCCTGTTGCTCTGCTGTGTTGGAGTCTCCCCTGTGCCATGGACACTGGCCCTGTTTCTCTGCTGTGTTGGAGTCTCCCCTCTGCCATGGACACTGGCCCTGTTTCTCTGATGTGTTGTGCTCTCACCTGTGCAGCTTTTCATGTAATTGCTGTGCCAGCTACCATGGACACTGACCTTCCAGTTTGTAGTTTGCCTATGCAGATTATGTTGCATATGATCAGCATACTGTTGTTCTACTGTCACATTTGTGCAATATGTGAATAAAGTCAGTTACTCCTGTTGTGTGTTTTGTCAGTGTCCTTGTTGATTAAAGTGATTTTGGTGTGTGCATTTGGTTGCCTGTGCACCATGCTCTATGTGTCACTTCAACATTGCCAAGATCTTTGCCCGCATCACATTTTTAAACAGGGGTGACAGGGTCTTCAGTCCATTCAGACACTGCTACTGGTGTTATCTGTGATGGCTATTGTGCCATGCAGTTCTCTTTTAATGGTTTGCTATTGTTGGTAACATAGTTGCCATGTCAAGTTGGGGGACACTGCCAGCACAGGGTGTGATGCTGTTCACAGGTTTGCATGCAGGCTGGGCAATGTCATGATGTATGTGTGTTATTCCTTTATGTGTGCCCAGCTGTGTATGTGTATGGGCATCTTGTGTTGCCCTTAGTCCTGGTCCCATGGCCTACATGAGATGTGTGGTCTTGGGTAGTCAAGAGGTGTGCAGTGTGTAGGGTGTGACTTTGTAGTGAGAGTGGATGTGTGTGTGCCCCTAAATTGTGATAGCCACACATGTGTCACCCAGGAGTTGTGTGCCTATTGTTTGGATTGTCCTGTCCTGTGTAAAGGATTGTATGCACATGTGTGAGTTGTCTGTTGTGCACTGTGCAGTGTGTTGGTGTGTCCATGCAGTTCTGTCTTACTCATCCTTGTTGTTTTGGTCATTTAGAAGTGTGCAAGGTGTGTGAGTTGCACATCTGTGTTGTGTTTGTTTGAACATCAATGTGTCTTGGGTGTGTTTGTGTAGACTGTGTGGCCCTGCTGCTCAACACTAGCATTGTGGTTTTGTTTTTCATGCATTGCAGGCACATAGTGCCTTTTCTCCTCCTGTATGACATGGTGTGTGTGGTGTAATGCCATCCTCTATGTGTGCCACTTATGCCTACGCATTGTGGGTCTGCACTCCCTCTATTTGTGTATGGTAGACCCCTCACATGTCTACTACTGACATGCAAGTCAGTTCATTTTGATGTCAGCTGTCCCCTTGGTTTCCATGTGTGTGTGCCTCCCCATCACTTCATTTGTGACACTGTGCTTTGTGGTGCAGTTCTTGGGCCAAGAGTGATGTCCCACTCTGGAAAATGCCCCAATGGTTTATGTGTGCTGTTCTTGTGATATTAGTCATTCAGGATTGGTCATGTGCACTTCAGCTGTGTGTGCTGCCCAGTGCTCAGGTGAAGATGGTCCTGCTCTTGTATCCCAGCGTGGTGCATCTGTTGTTGTTGTGTTTGGTGTATGTGGTTTGGTTGTGGTATTCCTTCACTTCCTGGGTGTGGTGGTGTAATTGTGCTGTGCTGATTTGTGGTGTGTGTGTTGAGGTTGTGTCATTCATGTCTGTATGTGGCAGTTGTGCTTGTGTGCACACACTGCTTGTTGTGCATACAGTGCTGTGAGTATGTGGTCTTGGCATTGCCTGATGTGCATCCCCTCATGTCCTGTGGTGTTTGTTGATTTCAATTTCATGTGCATCTGTGGTTGGTTTGAGGTGGCAGTGTAGTTATGTGCTGGTGCATTTCTCGTGTGATTTGTGTTTTGGTGTGTGTGTTTTGTTCCAGAGTGATGAGGTTGTGCACTCATGTTGTGCTTGTGATTCCATTGCCTTTCCACAGTTTGGCTGACAGGGTATGTGTGTTTCTGTTGGTGTTGTGTGTGTGTTACTGTGGTGTTTGTGTGTTGTTTTGGTGCAGGCATCTGTTCAGGCTTCCCTTTGTGTGTGTCCTGGTTGTGGCTACACCCAGGGTGTGTGTTTGTTTGTGTGTGTATGTGCTGGCAAGTTTTGTCAGCCTTCCATGTGTGTGGCACTGGTGTTGTGTGTCCCTTGTCACCCACTCCTGCAGTGGCTGTCTCCCTGGTTGTGTGTTGTGTGGTGCAGGGTGTGTATTGGGCTTGCTTGTTGCAGTGCTTGTTGCTTGTTGCTGTGCATAGGGGTGCACATGATGGGCACCTGGCCTGTGACTTGATGGTATGCGTTGATGTGTGGTTGGGATGGTGTGTCCATGTGGTCTTTGTGCCCTGCTTATGCCTTGGAGTGGCCCTCCTTCTGCATTCTCCTGCCTTCTGCATTGTGCGCATGTGTTGACCGCTGCGGTGACGTGACCGGGACCGGGATGTTGCTGCAAGTTTGTGGTCGGTGTGTTCCCCGGCTGCAGTGGGGTGACTTGGTGGCAGGTGGGTCATGTGTGGGTGCCCTTGTGGATGTGTTGTGACCCCCAGCAGGGTATCTGTGGGGGAATTGTACCCTGTGTCAGCCCGTGTGTTGTGTGTAGTTGCGTACCTGCGGCGTCATCCACGGTGGCCTATTTGATGATAGTGGTGTAGCAGGTACAGCACCTGAAACACATGTAGGGCTGGGTCCATGGCGTTCATGACCAGGTGGAGAGGACCGGGTCTGTGCTATCGCGCTCCGCTGTCAAGTTTCCGCCATGTCAGGTTAGGTGGTGTCTCTGCAGCGTTTCGCGTCTGCATGTTTGGGCCATCCTAATTTGTGGCACGAGGCGGACGTCTTTCCACACGGCGGTGATTCTCCATTGGCTCACACCGCCGCGGTGGTGGGCGCACTTTGATTGGCGGTGCAGATCACTCCGCGGCGGACGGGAAATGACCTATGTTTTCCTTTACTAATATGGCGGACGTGATTCACGCTGCTCGTGGGCGGAAAAAGGCCAGCACAGTGGTGGTGCCACCGCCCGACATCCTAATGGACCCCCTGGTGTGTTATTCTGGTTCACGTGGAAGGGTATTCCTCTTATTTCTTAGCAGCTATAAGTTCACAAGCAGGATGGGCAAAGGGGGTTTACAAGTACTTATCTCCAATAAACACTCTGTCAACGTTAAAAAAGCTGCAAATCTGGGTCCCCATGAACAACTGCTGTGGTTAAGTAAAAAGGGGCGAAAGATTTAATAATTGCAAATGTTTACAATAATGTTTTTGACTCTTCATGAGGTGATGTGGTAGCAGCTCTCGATCAGGGTCTGGAAATGTTTTTATCCTCAACACAGAGTGTGTTATATTTTGGGCAGATGATTTTAATTTACAGGCGTGTGGAGCTCCCAATCTGAAGTTCTGTGGTCACATAGATGAGGGAGAGGAACAGACCATTTTTGTCACAATAATTATGGGGAGGCACTCAACCAGATGATTGCCAAATATGATTTCCAACTTCTTAGAGTGGCCTGTGGTCCGAATGGGGCTCTTGAACCGACATTCATAGGAAGAAATTCATATTCTGTTATAGACCACATACTAGTATCTGCCCCCGCTATCTGTCTATGTGACAATCTTACTGTTGTACCCTCTTTATTTAGTGATCATAATTTGCTAAAATTATCCTTTTCTTTTGGGGGAAAGGGAATGATGTATTTGATACAGCAAATTATATAAACCCGGCTGGCACAAACGGGGTCAGAATCAATTGTTCGAGTGTTGACCCAGGTTTGACAATGAGGAAAATTGTAGTCTCTAATTAATGGGAAATTACATACTGTCTCCAGGGCAAAATTACCCTACTGTGAGTGGTAAAGTATTTTGGTACCATTACAAAATCGATTAAATCAATTTTGACAAAGATCCCTGTGCATTCATGTAATAAAAAGAGGGGGTGGTTTGACAGCGCCTGCACGAAAGCCCTACGGGAATTGAAGCATGCCCTGTCGAAATCACCACAAGACCTATTACTTATTCAATCCTTACGGTCAAGTATAAATTAGCTTCATCTGCCTGGAAGAAGACACTTAAGGAGGAGGCATGGGGAAACTTGGTTACTGCTGCAAAAACTAAAAACAACAAACTCTTTTGGGAAACAGTAAATGTCCCATTCCTGAAGAGTGACAATATCCCAGAATTCAGCTTTTTTGTCTCAACAGATAAGTGGGTGAACCATTTCTCTGAAATTTTTAAAAGAAAGAAAAGATGTTAGAAGAGGGAAGAAACCTACCCCTGAACATCACTAATGAGGAAGTCATCAAGGCAATTCATGCAAGTGTTGGGGGTCGGGCCAAAGGGCCGGATGGGGTCCCAGTGGACGTGTTCAAATCTGCCCCTACTTCATGGGGACCTATCCTAACTAGAGTGTTTAATACAGCTGCCATAGTTATATTCCCGAAGACATGGGGAGATTCTATTACTATACCAATGTTCAAAAAGGGGGATAACGAGGACCCTAGAAATTATCGTCCGATCTCGCTTTTAGATACTGCCATGAAAGTGATGAGTAGGGTCCTGTTGTTAAGACTAGAAGAATGGGCAACTAAATACTCTGTTTTAATCTCGGTGCACTATGGGTTCAGAAAGCGAATAGGGACCGTTGAGCAATGCACAAATTTAGCACTACGTATCAGCAAGTATACCAGGGCAAAGGCAGGCTCTCTATATTTATGCTTTGCCAATCTAAGTAGTGCTTTTGACCTGGTGGACCATAAATTGCTCTGATCAACCTTAATTTTGATGGGAGCACCAAGGGCTATTATTGGGTTTCCCTCTCGTCAGTTTGAGAATGCATTTAGTCAAGTTCGCTTCAGCCCACAGGGGGAATGTACATCTAAAAAAGTGGGACGGGGATATGGCAAGGATGCGTCCTAGCACCAATATTATTCTCCCGATATATAAACGGGATAGATGATTATCTGCGGAAGATACAGTCTGATGCCCCTATGGTGACAGGCCGTCTGATACCTGTTTTATTATAAGCGGACGAAGCCGTAGTTTTAGCAAGAATCCCAATAGGTCTTCAGAGATTGATGGATGCATTCTCAGCTTTTATGATACAAAAGAAAATGGTTATAAACAAATCCAAAACATACACTATGATTTGTGGGCCCAAACTAAAACCTCTTAAAACCTTTCTTATTGAAAAAAGCCCTATTAAGACTGTTAATTCCTTTTGCTATCTTGGTATTTCTTTCACAGATAATGGCCCTTGCACACAAAACATTTCAAATACTAGAGCAAAAATGAGCAGGACAACTCAGGGATTTTTTTGGGGGGGGGGAATTGGGGAACAGGCCAACGAATGAGATGGTGGCCCTATACAAAGCCAAAGGAGTAAGTCTAGCCCTTTATGGGGCAGGGCTTTGGGGCCATGTAAAAAGCAAGGACCTGCAAACACTTGAAAATCTTTTCCTGAAACACCTGTTATACTTGCCACCATCTGCTTCGAATACTATTGCACATTATGAGGTGGGTCCCAAGTTTTTACAAGACCTCCTACTGGCCAGACCACTGTTACTGTGGGACTCTATTTGGGAAAGGGAAAAAACTGATTTGACTAAATCGATTGTTTTAGACTGTCTTAAAATCCCATGGTTGCTACATATTAATTCTGACCTAGAAAATCTGTATAGAACATCAATATGGTCAGAAACATCAAAAACATTGTCCTATACCAAGAAGGAGATTAGGGATACTTTTTTACAATATAGGTTGCATTTGACATCTAAGGCTGAGAAGGATAAATCTACTGTCGTTCTGTATAAATCATACAGCTTAGATGTGTGTACTAGTTACTATTTGACATATGTGTCTTATGCCCAGCACCGATATGCGCATTAGACTGAGATGCAACATAGTTCACCATCTTGTAGCCTTCCCTAAAATGAGGTCTCATCCGACGGAAGAGTTTTTATGCCCGTGCGATAACAAAAGCAAACAAAGCACATTGCACTTTATGTTGTTTTGTCATTTTTATCAGAATTTTAGATGTTTTTATTTAAAACCATTGTTTGTCACCCACAATGTCAAGTCACATAAAGCTGCTATGAAATTTTTGGTGACATTAGGTGACCCCGTAACTTGTTATAGTGTTGCCCTGTTCATCCTGAAAGCAATTAACCTGAGGAAACAATTAAATATTGTAGAATGGAATGGATATGATTCTATCACATCTATAGCTGATTTTTTGATACATAACAATAATATTATGTCTCCTCTTTTTAACGACCTAATATGAGATTTTGTATGGTCATAACTCAAGAAATTGAATTTTAATAACTCTGATCTTATTTTTCATAATAAATGTAATATGATTGTACTTTTGTGACTACCTTTTGATAGTCGAATAAAGATATTGAAAATGAAAAATTAGTATGTTTGTTGTGAACGAGTGGTGTGCTTTTCATGCGAATGTGTTTGTATGTTTAACCCCTTCGATGCTCATGATGAGCTCAGCTCGTCATGAGGTACACCTCTCGTACACTCATGACGAGCTGAGCTCGTCATGAACCGCGGGTTTTTTCAAACTTCGGCGCACTGCGGGAAAATGCGGGAAAATGCACCGCATGCATGGAGTTAAGGATATAGATGGGTTATTGTGGTAGCTAGTAATTGCAAAAAAGGGCAACGTCTCTGGCTCTAGGCCCTTGTACTTTCCGCCCTTAGCATTGACCCCCGGGCTCAGAATCCCTGGGTCCTAAGTTAGATAACCCTAGATCTGGTGACCTTGCACCAATGGGAATCCTAGCCCTAATACTAACTAATCAGAACCATAGCCCTAAATCCTAGAGCCAATGGGAACACTGGCCTTATTAATCAACCAAAGTCCTAGCCCTAGTACCCAAACAAAACCCAAATCCTATGCCCTAAATCCAATGGAAGCCTTAGAAACCAATCATAGCTCTAGTCAATCAATCATTAAATATCTCTATGTGGTCTAATACAAATAGACCATAAAAGCACATAAAAATCAAATACAAATCCATAGTATCAAAAGTGTAAATAGAAGATGATATTTGGTCAAAACAAATAAAAATGTGTTCATGTAATCTAAGTTTATTCATCAATTAAAAAGAGCAGAACATTATTTTCCATAAAATGACCATTAACATCAACTTCTCACATGTCACAGTTGGCAGCGGTTGAACTGGTATAGTGCACTGGTATAGTGCAATAGAAGAGAACAAAAACCTCAAAACGGGAACGCCATGTACTCCCATTAAAACGAAACTGCAAATGGGAGACCTCTGCCTACCTTCGCTATCCAATGCAAGCCCAGACCTAGATATAAATCAGAAGGTTAGCCTTCCATAGGTTTTCTAATCCAGGTGGCTGCTTTTAGGTAATTACAAACAAAGTTAGTGGTTACATGGGAGTTTAGGAACTGTAAGTGGAGCAAAGGTACTCTACACTGATGAAACCCCTATTTCTATCAGCCAATCAAAACTCAGACCCTAAGCCCTAAGTCCAATAGAAACTCAAGCCCTAGAAACCCATCAGAACCGTAGCCCCATCAACCAATCAATACTCAAACCATATGCCCTCGGTCCAATAGAAAACCTGACCTAGAAATGAATTAGAAACCTAGTCCTATCAGCCTGTTAGAACTCAAACCAAAAGCCTTAGGTCCAAAAGAAACCCTTGCCCTAGAAGCCGGTCAGAACCCTAGACCTATCAGCCAATCAGAATTGAAATCCCTAAGCTCTAGGTTTAACAGAAACCCTAGCTCTAGGGACCAAACAGAACACAGATGCAACAACCAATGTAGCCTATTTAAAGAACATGGGGCCATATGTATCATCAACCTGATTTGCGATTCTGAAATAGCGATTTTTTAGAAATCGCTATTTCAGAATGGCAATTAGGGATGTATGTACAAATTCGCAATTTTTTTGCGAATTCTTAGTATTCCCTAATTGCGATTAGCAAATTGCAAATCGCAATTAAGGAATACTTTCCCATTCATTTCTATGGGCCAGGAGGCCCATAGGAATGAATGGGAAGTTATTCGCAATTCGTGATTCGCAATTTGCACCGCTGAAATAAGCATGGATGCACATGTGGCGCACATACATGCCCTAAGGGCATGTATGTGCGTCATATGGCACTTTGAAAAATGCAAAAATGTGCATTTTTCAAGGAATTCGCAAATTACCACCAACTTGAAGTTGGTGGTAATTTGCAATTCTTTAAGGACAACTTGCATTTTTTTTTTGTTTTTGCCTCATACATTACATTTAAGGAATGGCAACATTTGCGATTCCTTAAATGCAATTGCAAAATAAGGAATCGCAAATTTTACGATTCCTTGTTTTGCACCAGATTTTCTTTAATACATACCATTTGGCAAATTTGCATTCGCAAATGCCGAAATTCTGCAGATTTCGGCGTTTGCGAATGCGAATTTGCTTGAAACATATGGCCCATGTAACCTTAAACTTAAGGGGCTGTGCAAGTGTGAGGGGAGGGCAGAAGCCTGGTCAGTAAAGTAGAAACTGGTGTGCAGAGGGGCTTGCAGCTGTGAGCTGCTCCTGAGCACACAATCCCCTTGGATACAGGCAATTCCAATTCACACTTTGCAAGGCCTGTTCACTCCTGTAGGTAAGGTGCAAATGTAAAACTACTAAATTCTTCTTTTTCCCTACTTAAAAACCTTGCTTTTCTACTCAGTAATTGTGCTTTATACACAAACACACACAATTTCTAATCACAAAACAGGTGGAGCAATCTCTTATACTCTCACCTTACTGTTTAGGGGTGTTTTTGCATTTTTGGATTGTAGAAGGCAGGGGCGGATGGTAAAGCAGGCTTGCCTTCTAGTAGCCTTATCATAGTTTATGGAAAGCAAGGAAGGATATTTGAACAAACCTGCAGAAAAAAATAGCAGTTTTAAAGTAACGTTGCACTGCACAGTGTTTGTGCTCTTACCACCTTTGCTTTGAGCTGGCTCTCTGGGCTTTTTGGGTCTCACTGACTCTGGAACTACAAAATGGAGGTGTATGCTTTTAACTTCCCTCCACAAACGTAAGGGGCTATGCAGGTGTTGGGGGGGCAGAGGCCTGGCCAGATGCACTGTGGGCCATTCATTAAAGCAGAAACTGGTGTGCAGGGGTTCAGGGAGCTGCCCATAGGAGAAGGCATTGGGCATTGAAGTGGTTTAATGTACTATTCCCATTCCAATCTAAGCTACATTGGGAAACGTGTCAGACATTGAAGAGTTTAAAAATACAATTTCCACTCCAATCAATGGTTCATTGAGGAATGTGTTGGACATTAAAAGTGTTAACGGTACTATTCCCATCCCAATCTAAGGTACATTGAGGAAGGTGTTGGGTGGTAAAACTGCTAAATGTACTATTCCCATCCCAATCTAAGCTACATTGTGGAAGGTGCTGTATCTTAAAATGGATAGATTTATTATTTCCACTCCAGTCGGAGGTACATTGGGGAACGCGTTTGACATTGAAGGGGTAAAGTAACTTTTTAACAAACATTAATGGATATCCCATACCCGAATACTCTTAACAGAGTCATATTTCATGAGTATCACCCTATTCACTGGAAATAAACAAATATATTTTTATTAGACCCTCACCCAGTCTAGAAATGGCATGCTTCATCATTAGGTCTCATCCTGGCCCCTAAGACCCAGGAAGGGCTTGACTATATTCTAGAGAGGATATTGGATATATATTCCAGCAGAGGTCTTCTTAGAATTAAAAAAACTTTGAACAACCAAGGCATCTCCTTAATAGCCGTTGCTTGGGTATGGTTGAAAGCCAAATGTGGGGGTAAAATTGGGGTATAACGATCCTATTACACTAACAATCCGTCAGCATGTTTAGCCCCTAAAAAGGTGGCTGAATAGGGTCCTGGGGGCTTTTAATCAAGACAAAAAATGTGCCTCAGAACCAAATTCTTCTATCTCACTGAGTCAAGGGAACAGGCAGTCATGCAGCACTAACTTCATGCAAAAACTGGTTAACTAGTTTATTCATAGTTCCCATGAGGCACAGGGTCAGACTGATTTGCATATGGCCATGTCTGAACTGGGGTGGTGGAGTGAGCTAAAGAATGATGATGGATTAAACCCAGATCAGTTGACTGGGGGTGAGTGTTTGATTTGCTGAAACTCTCCGTCCATCATCCCCTTTGGTAACAATTAGGTTAAGCACCGCTTTTTTCAGGGACTCCTCCCTCTTTTTTAACCTTTCTTCTAACAGAACTCCCCAAAAATGTTGATGGAGTTTATTTCTTTATTAATCAAGGGTGCTGAGAAGATAGTACATTTGAATCAGAAGAGGGGTGGGGGTGAAAGATACTGAAAGGATCCTAGATCTCATAAAAAGTGGAAGATCTTTGGTTGATCCTAGGTTTTATGATTTTGAAAGATTTTCTTAAAAAGGAAAAATTCAAAATAGAATTCATATACACACTGTCTCTGCACTACAGTTTATACACAGGCCGATGCATGTTCTCATATTCTGGTTCATCGATGCAGACTATAAGTGTGGTTAGTGTTAAAGGATTTGTACATGCAGATTAAAATGTTCTAATTTTGTGGGATGACGCCAAGGGTATTACAAAGGTTCTTGCTGTAAACTCCCTACAGAACCAACAAAGTGAGTTGAGCAGTTTGGGTACTATGGTCACTTTTTTGCACATTTTGAGCTTCTCTATAAATTGGGAAATGTCCAAATTCAGTAAATCAGCCTTATTGGTGCTGTTCTGGGCACTGAGCAGATGAAAGCTTTTCCCCTACAGAAGCGATTTTGTGAGATGAAAACTTAATTTTCCCTATATTGAAATCAGACACCTTTGCTGATTCTCATATTGCTGGTGAGGAAGATGGCTCCCTATATACTATACCAAATTAAGGTATAGTGTCCACAGAGTCAAGTGGATCCCCAGAGGTATAGCAGAGGCTAAATTCGATCGTCCCTAACAGCTCTCTTTGTGGTAGTGTGGTCGAGCAGTTAGGCGTATCAGGGAGGTGTGTTAAACATTTATTGTATTCACTCAATCAAGACTGATGTCACACACCCAGAGACAGAATCCAGACTTATCAGGTAAGTATAAAAAGGTATACTTATGTTTTTATTTCTAGAACCAAGCAGGGCGTGGCACAGGCAAGTAGAATATACTTTCAAATGCAAAAGTATACAAGGAAATGCAATTGTGAATGGAATTGGAATCATTACAGGTTTGTATGTGCTTTTAAAAACAGTTTTGAATACACAGACATTTTTTTTGATTACTTTTCAATTACTTTGTCTACTTTAGGTGATATGCTGAGGTATCACACAATGTAAGTATGACAGTTAGGGGTTTAAAGCAAAGGTACTAAAAGTCAGTTCAACACAACATTTTTGGAACAAAAATCAGATCTTTGGTTCCTATGGTTAGAAAAGAAGGTAATCGGTTTGCAGGTAAGTAAATGACCTGCAAGAATAGCTTTAGGGGGTTAGAACCAAGGTTTCTCAAGGTTCAGTTAGGCATGCAAATCCCACCACCAGTGGCACTAGGGCAGCTGGGTGCAGAGTGTTGGGGCCAAATGTTAGCCAATGGGGCTAAGGGAGCATTTATTCAGGGGCTGCTTATGAGCAAGATAGTTGATTGTAGGAGCAAAGTTCCTGGGGTTAAGATCAGCACTGCAGGGGCCAACAATCAGCATAGGAGCTGAACAACCAGCGGTATCGAGGCAGCCAGATGCAGAGTACCAATAAGACGTCGAGAACCCTGTGGTTTTCAATGTAGATCTCCTGTTTGGAAGAAAAGCTGCAGGCTCGAGCAAGCAGGTTTCCTGAAGGCAACCATCGTCAGGAGAGGTAAGTTGGGTTCTTTGGGGGATGCCTGGACACCGTTGTTTGGGCTTCCCAAGGCCATGTGGTGTAAGGTGCAGGGTATCTTTAGGCGTCGGATCTTCTTACCAGCTCCAGTCACCGTCGGGGGCCCCTCAGGTTGAGGCTGCAGGCGTCGGTCTAAAGCTCAAGGTAAGTCAGGGATCACCAGATCCCAGGTCAGGACTGCTAAAGGGAGACCTTCTTGTGGTGTTGGACCACTCAAGCTCAGGTGCCGAGTGGTGCAGAACTGCACAGCTGCCTGGATCAGGGTTCTGTGTTGAAGTCTTTGGTTGAGTAAATCCGGTGCTCACAGGAGCCCGAGTCTTTGAGGTGAAGGCAGGGCAGGTCCTCTGGGTTCTGGATGGCTACTGGCTGCTGGACATGCCAGGGTTTTGCTGTGAGCAGGTCGGGACAGGCCGGGAGGCCTGGGGCCAAAGCAGTGGGTGTCCTCTTCTTCCTAGGTCAGTACAGCTCTTCAGTCCTTATTCTTTCTTCCTCAAATCTGAGGAGACAAGGTTAAGGGTTGCCCCTAAATACAAAATGTAGAGGGCATGGCCCAGATGGCGAAAGATAGGACGTGGGTTTCTGTCCCTCCAGCGCCACCACACTTTAGCCTTGATATATCGCCCCAGTTGGGGCCCATCTGAGAGCCCCTACAGGTGTAGTGGGCCTGGCAGAGACCCCCACGACGGCCGCTTACTTCTTTTTGGCTGATACCTTCCTTTCAGAGGCTTTCAGCCTGCTGTGTGGTGGCGGCCTAGCAGGCCCAGTCTGGTCTGCGGTCCCGGGGAGTTCCGGGTGTGACGGACAGGAAAGTTGGGCTTAGGAGGACAGCGGAGCCGTGCTGCGTCGGGGCGCTTGCCTTTACGAGTGCCCAGAGTCGTGAAGGAGAAAGGAGGAGGGCTCTGCCGGGTGATCGCGGAGCTGGGTCCGGTGCCATTTTGGGCTCCTTCGCAGCAATCTGACCTAGCGACTGGTGCGACCTGCGGACGATTGGGCCTAGCGGCAAGCAGGCTTGCTTGTGCCCTACGCCTCTGCCCTGTTCTGTGAGATGAGCATTGGAGAGCTACGGACAGTGGTGGAACCCTGCAGTGGCAACCGGAACCTTTGATGGCCCCTACGACTCAGAGAGTTGAGTAGCGGTGGGCCTGGTGTGCGTGGTGTGGCCTAGTGAGGCTAGTTTTGGTCCACGGATCGACGGATGGCTGATATGGTTGGTTGGAGCTGTTCCCTCCCCCTGTGACCTATGGCGACTGCTGCGCTACCCCTATAGTGGCCCTTGACTGAGTGCAGTGCTTTGCCGGGCAGCCACGAGCTGATGGTAATCTGCATCTGCCGCTGGTGCGAGAGGAGGCCCTCTGCACTGAGATCTGCTTGACTGCTGGAAGAGTGGGGACTCCAATATTGCAGACGCAGCCCGTAGGCCTGAGTGACACTGAATCCCTGCCTGGAAACCGTGCGGCTTTGAAGAAGGCCAGGGGTGAGGAGCGGCATTCGGCGCTGTGTGGCGCTGCTTTAGTGGGCTGACTGCGGTCCGCGGACCGATAAACAGCGCCTTCTGACGCCTGCGACCACCTACGGGCGCTACTAGGCGCGCCGAGGCAGTGCTTCTCTCTGGGCAGTCCGCGGTGCGTCTGGGCATTTTCTGAGGTACTGTGGGTTTGGTTGAGGGCTACTGTTGCCTTTCTGAATCTGGGATGTACCCCGTCCAGGGATCTGCTCAAGTGGGACTTGGTTTGTCGAGGCTGGGTGGTGGCTCAGTGCGCCCCAGGAGAGGTGTGCAACTGGTGTCCCCCGCAGGGGAAGGAAGAGCAACCGTGAGAGAGGGTGTAGGTATGCTCCCTTACCTAGAGAGACCTCGCCGAGGGCCCTACCGTAATCCTTTCCTATAAGGCCGGGGCCGGGACAGTGTTGTGGGTCGGATCAAGTGAGGGCGTTGGCCGGTCCGCGGTTCGGAGGACAGTGCAGCTATGGGTGGGAACCGCAGGGCTGCCTTCGCTCGGGGAGATACAGGCACCAGCTTTGGCCCACGCTGCGAGAAGATAGTTGACGCTGATCCCTGCGCCAGAGTGGGGCTCTGACCGTGAAGACCCGCTCCCGCCGGCAGGAGCAGAGACCCTCTCGGGTCTAGCAAATTGTCCCTACCCTGCAGCCAGAGTGGTAGGGGTCGGCAAAGAAGGCAGTGGACCGGCTGACTCATCATGACGTCGGCCAGGGGTCGGAGAGAGAAATCACTGAAAGAGTTCCTCCAGAAATCAGCGGGTCACTCAAACCCACAGACTGATCCAAAGGCAAGCCACATATAGGGTGACGATGCGCCAGCGACCAAAGCTTTTATGGTCGAGCTCTTCTCAGCTATCAAAGAAGACATTCAGGAACTGCACTCCCAACTATTTGCTGACCTGAGGGAGGTTAGGTGCAATGTAGATAGCATTGGTGAAAAGGTGGCGACCCTGGAGGACCACGACCGTGGTAGGGAAGAAGACCTCCACCAACTACAACAAGAGATGTTGCACCTCTGGGAGCAGAATCTTGATCTACAGACTCACGCGGAAGACCTGGAAAACAGCTCCAGGCGGAATAGCATTCGGATTCGAGCGGTCCCTTGGAAGGAGGAAGGTGACGGCCTTCGTGCCTACGTCAGCACCTTGTTTGACCTGATCCTCGGGATGAAGAGGCTCAAGATATTCAAACGGACCGGGCCCACCGGGTGGGTCTCATGCGTGGTGCTAAAGCCCCCCCTCCAGATATACTTGTCTGTGTGCATGACTTCCAATTAAAAGAACACATTCTCTGGAGGGCACGCAATCTAAACCCCGTACAGTTCCGTGGGCAGCACCCTCCGCTCCTCCAAGATCTGGCAACCTCTACACGGGTTAAACGCAGAGAGTTCAAACCTATCACCAACCACCTCCCTGAAAATAGCATTCCCTACTCTTGGGGCCACCCATTTCATCTAATCTTCAAATTCCAGGGCAAGCTCCTTCAGATTAGGTCCTTGGATGAAGCATTTGACACCCTGGGTATCGAGAGGGCCCCTGCCTCGGAAGGGGACGACAAGCCAACCCCTCGACGACGATGACGCTCCACCGAGTGGCAACGGGTTGGAAAACTTCCATCAATCTCAAAACCTGACATGGCTGCTAGCAAATTAGAAAGGGAGGCAGTCCTTTCCTCACTGATACAAGTTACAGAGTACCCTGAATCCCCTTGATCTTCCTGATTCGTGGCATCCAACTGGGGTCACCAACGTGCGCCGGAGGGATGAAAGAGACCGATCGTGAGAAGAGGTTGCCTTTCCCCTGGCATCGGAGTGATAAGAGAGTATTAACTGTTGATCTGACTGCTTACTTGCCACGGCCCCCTGGACTTTAACTACTAAGACAAACTTTTGTCATGGTTCCTAGTTTATCCTCTTCCTCTCATTGCTTAGTTGTTTCTTATTGTGTGGGGATGGGAGTTATTTGGCTTTGTTTTGGGTCTCCGCTTCAGTTCCTAAATGGGATTGGCAGGCGATTAGGCTGCGCAGGCTGGTCCTCGCGGCATTAGTGCTACTTAGATTTGTGCGCTTGCTCAGCTACACATCCCCCCTGGCATTACGATGGGTAAAGATTTGAAAGTCATTAGCTTGAATGTTCGAGGGTTGAACAATCCAGTGAAATGCTCAGTGATCCTCTCCCTCCTGGAAAAAACCAACAGCGATATTTGCCTAATCCAAGGGACCCACCTCCTTGCTAAAGATACCAAGCGCTTATGTAATAAGCGATTCCCGCACAAACTCTGGTCCTCCGGGCCGTCCAAAAGCAATGGTGTGGCAATTTTGTTCAGCACGCGCTCTCAATGTAAAGTTGTTTAGACAAATGCAGAAGCTAAAGGCAGACTAGTGACCAGCAGGGTACAGTGGGGGATGCACACCTTACGCTAGGGTCCCTATACGCACCTAATGAACGACAAGAATCTTTCCTACGCTCTGCCCTGATCGAGGTGCTGGCTTCTCCATATGCTGCGCTTTTGGTCGGAGGTGACTTAAATGTGGTAATGGATCCGGACCTAGATAGATCGGGACAGAGAGTACACCAAACAGGGGTGCTGTCACAGGCTGGGAGAAAGTGGTTGGAGGACTGTGGTCTGCGCGACGTGTGGCGAACACAACATCCAAACAAGCGCAACTATACATATTTCTCTGCAGCACACATACGCACAACTTGATCACGTTTTGGCCTCCCCATCTCTTATAGCTAGCTTGCACTCAGCAGAGATCACTCCTCGCTCTCTTATTGACCATGCCCTCATCTCTGAGCTCTTACCTTAAGGCCTCAGTGCGGGTTAATTGATGCAGGTCGTACCTCTTCCCTATCGCTCGGGAAACACGCCAGGGCTGTCCCCTATCCCTGCTTTTATTTGCGCTCTATATTGAGCTGTTCGCCCAGCAGATTCGGTTAAATCCTGACATCGTAGGTTTCAAATTTGGGGCTGACATGCATAAAATCAGCATGTATGCCGACGATGTAATACTTTCGCTTACTCAACCCCGGCTAACTCTGCAGTCCCTGACCAACAAACTTACCGCCTTTGGGAACGTTGCAGGGTTCAAGGTCAATTTCGCAAAGTCACATATTCTCAATATCTCGGTACCTGCGAGTGAGGTTCTGGACTTACAGCAAGATTTTGCATTCCACTGGTGCCCACAGACATTACCTATCATGGCCTTCGACTAACCTCAACCTTTGATAAAACAGTCTCCATCAATTACTCTGTATTACTGGAACAAACAGTCAAGGCCCTGGATGCCTGGTCGCGTCTCAAGTTTTCATGGTACGGGAGAATAGTGGTGGTGAAAATGACGGTGCTACCGCGCATCCTTTACATCTTCCAGATGTTACCATGATCCCCACCGCCGGGCACAATTAAGAAACTACAAGCACTTCTCAATAAATTTGCATGGGAGGGAAGGAAGCCGTGCCTCTCGCTTCCACACATTTCTTCCACGAAAACACAGGGAGAGTTAGGCTTCCCACTGGTGGGCACTTATTACCAAGCAGAGTGCCTGCGCTACCTTGTTGAATGGAACAGGCCCCTATCCAGTAAACATTGGAACTTCATGGACCAATCAGTGGCTGGAGTGAATATTTGGCTGGAGCTGTGACTTCCACGCAAACATAGAGCATGGGGACTATACTAGTCGCCAGTTACCTCTCCAACGCTCAGGGTATGGGACCGGCTGGCAGTGACGAAGGGCTGGACCACATTTCCCTCACCCATGTCCCCCATTGTAGACAATCCCGACTTCCAGCCAGGGCATGCGTCTCCGGTATTTCACTGTTGGAGGGAAGAGGGATGCAGGAGGGTGGGCTCCCTTTTTCACACAGAAGGTTTAATCCCTTTTACTCAACTGCGTAAAGACTATGACTTAACGGCTTCTGATGCGTTCCACTACCAACAAGTCGCACACTGGGTACACAACCCACGTACTTGGTCCGAATGTCCCGGCCTGTGACTCCCTTCGATAAATGGCTAGTATGCAAAAAAGATGATCATAAACTCATATCTGAATTATATGCCATGATTACTACACGCCCGAAGTGGGAGAGCGAGTTGGGGAGGCCCTTATTGTTTAAGGAATGGGACCATAGACTATACCGAGCACATCACACTGCATATAACACAGCAGGAGCGGAATCCGCCTATGAAGTGTTTACATACTGGTATTACACAATGGCACGTGTACATTGCTGGGATAAGTCCAAGGCAGACCTCTGCTGGCGGGGGTTAGGCTTAATGGGTACCCAAGTTCATTTACTCTGGCTCTGCCCGAAACTGGTGCGTTACTGGACAGCGGTTATTGATGACATTGACGCTGCATTTCAGATTGCATTGCCATGGGCCCCTGAATATACATTGCTGGGTATTTCCCATCCTAGATCCTTCCCACTGAAATCGTTGAGAGGCAGACAGATCACAATGGCACTGCTTGCTGCGCGACAGGTGATTTTAGCGCTCTGGGGGTCTTCGTCATTACCTGAACCCATCGTTTGGATCCATCGTCTTTTGCAGCTTTTGGCCATGCAGCACCTTTCGATCAGTGTAGAAGGGAAAGGCAACGAATTTGGGAAGTTGTGGGCCCCTTACTTGCAGATACTCTCCAAGGATATGAAAGAAGTGACTTGTCCTAAATACTTGCAAATTCTACAGCTCATTCCATTAGAACCGCCCGGGTCATCCAAAGACAGGGATACGTCATGCATGCACGTGCTGGAACTGATGCGGAGAGAGGGTGGTGGGGTGGGTGTCAGTTGGTGGGGCTGTTTAATTGTTTTATTTGTTCTCTTTTTTTAAAAGTGGTAGTCATTGCTGGGTGTGCTACACCATAACTTATGCTTGAATTTATTGTGGTGTCGCCCTCCGGGTTGTAGACCTGAACGCTGTGTTTCTCTTCTCATCCTACGCTCTGCCGGCACCCTGATGTAGGCAGCCAAGCTGTGTATACCCCTCTAAGATACCACACAATAAAAATTATTGATTCTAAATACAAAATGTATGGGCGTTACAGGGGTGTTTTGGTCAGGACCAAACGGTACCTTCCTTGGGGTGAGTGCACTCCATATAATGCTGCCCTCTGGTGGGAGGGGGCATGAGCTTCTCTCTAATTGGCTGTGTGCCCCCATCTTTAAGAGGGTACTGAGATTTGTTCTTCACCTCTCCTCCCCCACCTGAGGGGTGTGATTGGCAAAGGTAGGCACACCTCTCTTCCTCACTTGGTTTTCCCACAAATTCCCCTCCCCAAAGTGGGGGTCAGAACTGGTGGGAGTCAGTTGCAGGGGGCAGCAAACAGCAGGGACAGCTCACAAAGGTGGCAGACCTTTGAAGCTTCCCCTTTGTAGACTCAGACCATCCTGGGGTAGGATGCATGGCATCTCTGCCCAGGATGGGCTTTGTTTCTTGACCCAGAGACCAGAGGCTCTCTACCCAGGGCTCCAGATATCTGGTTGGTGGTGGCAAATGGCAAGTAGCCATTTAGGAATCACACCAGGGCAGGTAGTTCTTCAGGGGGCATCTCTAAGATGCCCTGTGAGTGCATTTTACATTAAAGCCCACACTAGCATCAGTGTGGGTTTAATGTGCTGAGAGGTTTGCTACCAAATGTCCAAGGATTCAGTAAAGCCCTTATGGAGCTGGGGAGTTTGTAGTGACCAACTTCCAGACCACATTTTCTTTATGGCTTTTCTTTATGGCTTTACTGCACTTGCAATGTTCGAGAATGGACTTAGACACTGTTGGGGTACGGTGCTCCTGCAACTCCACTCTCACCTGTGGTCCAGTGCACCACGCTAGAGGGGTGACTTACCTAGGCCACAGGTAGTGGATTGCAGGCATGGCATACAGGAATGTGTGCCATGTAGACTCTTCACTTTTCGCTGTACCAAAACATGCAGCCTGCAATGGCAGGGTGTGGGTGTTAAGGTGCAGAACCCTCAGGGTGGCACAATAGCTGCTGCAGCCCTTAGAGGCCTTCCCTGGTAACAGTACCCTTGGTAGGCCTGGTACTTTTTTATAAAGGATCTTACATGTGGCCATAGATGAACCGATTGTTTGTACAGTTTTGGGAAAGAACTTCATTGGCAGGGACCCAGGGCTCATCAAGTCCAAATGCATCAAGTGTCAGGCAAAAAGTGGGGGGTAACAATTCAAAAAGGGGCACTTCCTTACAGCTGGGAATGCTCACATTGTGGGTTTCTAGTTTATCATGCCCAGATAAGTATGCATCAACTTCAATGGGCAGTGAGCAGCAAGTGAAATCAGTTGGCAGTGAGCAGCAAGTGAAATCAGTTCCGTGGCAATCTTCAGGGTGTGGTACATTTACATTGTCTGACAATTTGTTCTTTGGAAAAGTGGACATCTCAAGAAAGTCTTTTCATGGTTCTGTAATTTCGCCCTCCTTGGTACCAGGTAACAATGATGGAGGACACTTCCTTGTCTTGATGGGCTGCTCATTTAATCAACCTGTTCTTCAGCCGTCGGAGCACTCCATTCTCAGAAGGAAGAAGCTTACACATAAACATATTGGATTGGAGGGCGATTTGATTGGCAAGAAAGTTCAGATTTTCTCTTACCATACTCCTGCAATGTTTTATTTAAAGAAACAGGGAAGACTGGGCTTTCTACCACTTTGACAGAAAAATAAGCTATACCTCTTTGGTTATGGACTGTGGACACGCAAATTTAGCTTTCAGCAGTTCATCATGTAAGGAAAGAAAATCAGAATTCAGAGTTTCTGAGTCACTTTCTGTTAGCAAATTCAAAATGGGAGCACCATCAACAAGTAGTAGATCAAGTGATCACCTGTTGTAGAGTATGAGATGCGGATCTTTTTACACCTGTATACATCTGTTTTTCTTTAACATTATTTTGTCCCAATCACTAAGGGAAATCTTTATGGCTCCAGTGATTTACTCCATTCATTAGTTTTTCCATCAGTACCATTGATTCAGGAGGTCTTTCGGAATACCAGGTATCAGAAGTCCATGGTCATTCAGGTGGTCCTCAAATGGGCCGGGAGACCAAGGTATTGCAATCTGTTGGGGTTGGCTCAGAATACTCATTGGCATTTTCCACACAAAGAAAATCTCCACTTCAAGAGTAGCCAATTTTTTCATCCAAACTTGAAGTCCCGAACCCATCTTGCATGGCTCTTGCACTTTTAATGTTAGCCACGTTCTTTGAGGAGGTGGAATTGGTAAGCATTTTGCTTACTGCCAAGTGGCCTACCACTTGGAAAGTTATGTTTGGTAGATGGTCAGCTTTTAAATCAAGATGCAAAGTTAGGGGCACATTTACCAGACAATAGCGCAGTGTTGCAAGCAATTTTTCTGCGCTAAGCTGAGTCATTGTTTAAGTGCAGGAATGCACTATATTTACAAGAATACAGCACATTCTTGTATTCACCCCTGAAGTGGCGCACCAACAGCAGCCGTGCTACAACACAGACACCCTTGCACCTTGGTGCAAGGGTGCCTGTGTTGCAGGGATGATTGTTGTTGCACAGGATGGGACACCTTCCTGCACTTATAGAATCTGTGTGAACTCTCATGGACATCAGAAAAAATATAACAGAAGCTAAGTAACTTGTTCATTTAGTGGTAGATTTTCAAGAACTGACGTATCTCTGCATATCAGTAGAGATGTGCCAGTTAATTTGTGTCACGGATAAAACCCCTTGCGCCACCATGGATGCGTCTCATTAACAATGCGGCGCACTGTGGCGCAAGGATTGATAGATGCGTGACGCATCTATTGGTGTAAAGGCAACGCATTGCTGGAATGTGTCGCAAGTGCGACACAACTCCAACAATGCTCAGTGGCGGCCTATAACTACTGTGCTGTATCACTCCTTATGCCTGCTTCAAGCAGGAGTAGGTTTTTGGTGCGGTGGCGTCGTAAAAGTGACTCAGTGTAGAGTTCACTGCGTCCCTTTTATGAGGCTTTCCTGTGTGGGAATGCCCACCCTGCATACATTATACCTGACGCAGGTATAATGTAGTGCAGGGCTTTACAATGTGACGCATCTCCCTAGATGTGTCACGTTGTAAATATGTTGCAACGTGGCGCATTGCTTACAATGCCACTGTGCCACAAAAGAGACGCAACAGCGGCGTAAAAGTGTCGCAAGGGGCTTGTAAATCTGCCTCTTAGTGTATTAATTGATATCACACATCGAAACAAAAATGTCAAGAAAGTCTTACTGAGTCACTAAAAATAGGCAGCACACAGAGGCGAGTGGAAGATGAGCAGGTTTCTAATGATTTGGATGATCCACGATGAAAATATATACGCCAAGGTAAGGAAACACCGGAAATGTCAGCAGGTGGGAAGACTCATGTATAAATGGGTATCGTCAGCATGTTGGAGATGAAATATGCCTGTGCCACAGAGTGGGTCCCCTAGTGGTTGGGAATACAGCTTGAAAATGATAAAGTCACTGATGGTGTAGGGCAGCATTTTTTAGGAGAATAATTGGGTGACAGAGTAAGTCCTAAATGTTTGAGTTTGTGGAAGCAGAGTGCCAGATAGTGCAAGAACCTATTAAACATTACCTTTGAAACCCTTGTGATCTTTCAGAGTTTCAAGCAAGGCCTTATGATTGGCTAGGTAAGTTAGTATTATCCCTTATTTCCTTTGGTTATTAATCTCATTACAATTAAACTAGATCAGACTTTACTTCCCTCCCACATTAATTTAACTGTACACGTTTATAATCACATTACTTGAAGATTTAATTGTTACAATGTGTAAGCAATAATTTTCTCTCCGGCTGAATGCTAGCTTATCAGATATCCAATTTATTTAATATGTCTTGGAACAATGCTAAGATCCTCTTCCTAGATGTTATCACCACAGAGGAAGGGTGTCTGGCAATTACATTATGCAGAAAAGCTACAGACAACAACTAGGTTATGCCATCTGCCTTTTGTCCATCTCTCTAGAATATCTGCCAGGATGTGCACGCCAACTCATGCTTTGACCTTGGATGTGAGAGTGTGGTAATGATGGGAAGTTGTGCCCATGGAGGAGAGGACCACAGGATTAATTTCCTTCTACTTTTTGGTCTCCATGAAGGATGGGAGCCTCAGACCCTATCTGGATCTGAGGCTCTTGAACTTCTTTGCCCGTTAAGTCAGATTTAAAATGCTGTCCTTTAGACAAGAATTACCTTTCCTTTACAGTGGGGTCCAGTATTACCAATTTTCTGTACTACCTTTTGGTCTTACTACCACTCCAGGGGTCTGGTAGGAGCCACCTACAGTATGTCAGGAGTGCATGTATTTCTACACACGGACAACTGGATGGTAAGAGATTGTTCCTCCACACTGGTTTCAAAACTGCCTGATGGTGCCCGTCTTCCACAGGGGGCCACTTTATCACTCGTCCATCTTTTTTCCCCTTCATCATTGTTGCAAGCATGAGGAATAGTTGCACAGGCAGGACCTAGGTGAGTATCTTCAGCTACATTAATCAGATGACATCATATAGGATGGTTGACTAACTTTTTTTTTGGTTTCACTGAGGCTTTCGAGGGCAAGACGGTGACCAATCATAGTGTGCCACATTCTGATACATGTTGGCAAAGAAAGAGCTTCTGATTGGCATTTTTGCACACCTTAAGAGACGTATTGCCGCTTCTACTGCCTAAACCCAGTGCTTCTTGGTGTCTGATATTTACCGGATGGCCAATAGGTCTATAGTATATACATTTGACAAGCTTTATTGCCTTGCTTCTGAGTGGCAGAGTGATGGATACTTCGCTAATGCTGTGCTTCCTAATTTACATCATAATCCAGCTCTATTCAAGGTGTTTTTTCCACTCATTTATAAAATGAGGACTCTCTGGAATGAAAACATTACTTCCCTTTGGTAAAAATAATTCGGGTGAATACTATATCTTGCAGCAGATTAATTACCACCTTCTCTCTCAGTCAGTCAGTCAGAAAAACTTTGCTTGGTTTTAAGTTCAAACCATAAAAGTTACATTAATAAAAACAGTTTAAGTGACAGTGCATAAGTTAATATGACACCCAAAACAGCAATTAAAGTTATATAAATACTTAAAAAGCCAGAGGAAACCATATTACTCCTAGAATTAACAGTAGCTTTGAAAAACCCTACTATAAAAAATATACAAACCTCTTTCAGTAATTGCAGGTACACCAGTGCGGGACGAGCCTCACTAAAATGCATTCTTTTTAAAATAGGAACCAGATAGCGTTTGCGAGGAAATTCATATAGTTTACATAAAAACACAAAATGCAGCATATTCTGCGGAGACTGTACGTCGCAGCCGCAGGGTGCTAGCTCTTTATCTCTAGTAAAACCGTTGGGTCTGCTGAGCAAAAGGTGAAAAAGGTTCAGCCGAAACCTAGTTAACAGAAATTTCTCATGTGTGGACAAGGACCCATGAGGTAAGGTTCTGCCCTTGGGGTTGTTTTCAGCGTTATATACGCCCGCACACTAGGTTTCAGTACCTCCTTGGCTTCCCTTTCCATGTTCCTTAGTGGCAAAAAGGCTACTCTTGTTGCTTCCACATCCTTCTTTAAGATACCTTCAGGATTGGTGAATAAGTCCCCCCGCCCTAACCCACCAAAGCTATTTTTTATATAACTCAGCCACAGAATACGAACCAAGTTATCAAGAGACATACAATCTCTTAAAATCAGGTGGGTAAGAAAAAGGTCTTTATTCAACCAACATTTTAGCCAAAAAATCAGGGGTCGCAGGGAAAGTGCATCATTTACATAGGGAACCGCCAGTTCCTCATGGACCGCTAAATTAGATGTACCCCAGGGAACACAAAGTAAGCGTTATAAAAAATAATTTCCCGCTATCTGGAGGGTTTCTACAAAAGTGTATCCCCAAATTTCACTGCCATAGGAAGCTGTGGCCAGGCTTTTGACCTGGTACACTTGCAGCATAGCTCCTGTAGGTTTCTTCCCTAATTTAGATGCAAAGTTAAAGATTGCTGAGTTCACCCCAACCAGATCCCCTTTTCTGTAATAGGGGGCCCCACTTGGGCTTATCGTCAAAGAGAACCCCTAAATAGGAAAATACACTTGTCCGGGGATCTTAGAGTCACCCACTCTAAATTGAAAATTCTTCTTCCCAGAGTGCCCCACTTGCATGACATACGATTTGGAATTAATAATTACCAAATCCCTGTCTGACATAAATCTAGAAAAGGTGGATAAAAGCGATTGTAACCCCACTTCTGTCCTGAATATGAGAACAGCGTTGTCTGCATATGACAAGACGGGGATCCCTCGCCGTCCTACACTGGGTAATCAACACCTGTTGCCCTTAATACGCTATCCACTTCATTAATATAATAATTAAATAAAAAAGAGGCCAAAATGCAACCCTGCCGGACTTCCTTTTTAATGTTAAAATGCCTCGTGACCTGCAAATCCTGTGAGAACCTGACATTAGCTTTAGTTGACATGTGCAGGTCCTCAAGAAAATTAACAACGCTATTCTCCACTCCTATTGCCCTCAGGGACTGCTGCCAGAGCTTATTCCTGTTAACACAGTCAAATGCTGATGACAAATCCATGAAGGCAAGGTGAATGGTCCCAGAGCGAGCAGCAGTATATTTGCTCAATATCAGAAATAAATTGAGACACTGAGCAACGGTGCAGCGTCCCTGTCGAAACCCATACTGGACCTCCGACAGAATCTTATTGTCCTCTGCCCAGGATGATAGTCTCTGAAGGAGGACCTGTCCCACTACTTTTACCACTGAGTCAATAAGTGAATTAGGTATATAACAGTGGGTACTATTTCTATCGCCTTTTTTAAAAACAGGAACCACAGTAGAGGGTGCCCAGGACTGGGGACACCCATACTTTACCGCTGCATTAAAAACTGACTCCAGTATCGGCGCCCAAAAGGAGGGGTCTGACTTGAATAAATCTGAAAGGATCCCATCAGGGCCGGGCGCTTTACCAACAGATAATCTTCATGTCCTGTGAGTTCCTGTAACTATGCTCAGGCGGGCAATCAAACATAGTTTTAAAATGAAGGACCCACTCCTCCTCAGTGATATGCGACTCAAGCCCCCCCATCGCAGTCAAACAGGGGCCTATTCACAACGCTCCAGAACTTTGAGCTATTTTTGAGAGTGCTAGAATCGATCAGCTCCCTCCATGCTTCATCCTTCGATGCTCCCTTCCGTTTAGCAAGGGCTGCCTTTGACTGATTTGCATATAGCTGTGTTCTGAACTGAGGTGGCAAAGTGAGCTAAAGATTGATGATGGATTCAACCCAAATCTGTGACTGGGGGTGAGTGTCTGTAACATTTCAGCGCTCCTTTCTCATCACCTTGTGTTTGACCTGTATACCACAGGCACATGCTAAATGTCTTAGCTGTGCTTTTGCTAATATGCAGTTTATGGAATGCAGAAGAGATAACATATAGCAAACTTGCAGTTTGCTGTAGCGAGGGCTAGTATATTTATCCTTTTCAAAAACACGATTGAGGGTAGCTTAGACAAAAAGAAAATCTTATTGCCATTAATGGACTGGAAGGTGGGGTGGCATGATTTAATGGGGCAGCTACAACATTAAAGTATCTAGACTGGGAAAGTGTTTCACAAACAATGTACTAATTTGCAAAAAATATTACAAAGCGACAATCTTCTGACAAGTTGCCAAGTTTTATCCCAGCTGTCCTCCAAACACATGTATTCTAGTCTGTGCGTTGGTCCTGCATGTCCCATTGCACCCCTAAGAGGCTTCTGGGAGTTTAACTTGCTTACTATAAATAGTACATGTCCTGTGTAACAACCAAGTAAAGGGCCCAATAGCCATGGGAGGATTCAGATGACGACATGGCTCTACTAAGGAGGGACTAACAAGCCTCATAATAAATCAGAGGCCCGTATTTACAACGGACAAACACACAAGCCAATGAAAAATAAGGGCAGGGGAAGTGGGCGAAGCTACCCTCCGTACTCAACTACCACAGCTCTTCGCAGAGCAGCACTTGTGCGCTGGCTCACGCTCGACCTAAAAAGGACCTAAACCCAGTGCACCAGGCAGTGTGATATAAAATAGGCTGGCGTTGTTACTTTCTGGGCTGATGAACAGAGAGGCAATCAGGCCCCTGGCGCCACCCGGAGGCACTGAAGACCTATTGGAAAAGGAGTAACTTTCTGGATCCAGTCTGGTGCTTGGGACATTCATAAGTAGAGGAATCTCGGCGAGGATATAGTAACCAACAGGAATATTGTTACTTAACTTAACCCCTTCGATACTGATGACGGAGCGGTTCCGTCATCAGCATCGGTTGGGCTGTGCTGATGACGGAACCGCTCCGTCATCAGCACTGCCCAGGGGGGGAGCACTGGCGCCCCCCCCGGGGCATCGATCAATGTGCCTTAAGCAGGGGTGGCAGCGGAAGAGTTTCCGCTGCCACCCCCGGGCCCCCCCACGCTTCCTGGTGACGTCAGCCCGCACAGCGCGCGCCGACGTCATCAGGAAGTGCTGGACGCGCTGGAAGCCATTTCTTTCCAGCGCGTCCAGCGAGAGGAGGTAGGTTTTGGCCTCCGGTGGGGCGGGGGGGGACGATGTTCAGTGCCTTGAGGCATCGGGGGGGGAGGAAACAGTGTTTCCTCTCCCCTGATGTCCCAATGCAGGGCATTCCTGGTGCACGATCGCGCACAGCGTCGTGATCGTGCACCAGGAATGCCCCACTAACACCAGGGATTGTTTGTTTTTGAATGAATTGTGTGCAGGAAGTGACCCCTTGGGCAAGGGTCGCTTCCTTTTGGGGGCAAAATAATTTTCAGACTTTTCTGCCCCCCCCCCCCGGGCAGATCAGCCATTTTTTGGGCCGATCTGCACCCAGGGGGGACAGAAAAGCCCACTAGAGCCAGGGATTTTTAATTATTTCATAATCGGAAGCGACTCCTTGGGCAATGGTCGCTTCCTTCTTGGGGCAAGTACATTTTCAGACTTTTCTGCCCCCCCCCTGGGGCAGATCGGTTGTTTTTTTGGCCGATCTGCACCCAGGGGGGCAGAAAAGCCCATTAGAGCCAGAGATTTTCAATTATTTAAAAATCGGAAGCGACCCCTTGGGCAAGGGTCGCTTCCTTCGAGGGCCAAATACATTTTCAGACTTTTCTGCCCCCCCGGGGCAGATCGGCCATTTTTTTGGCTGAACTGCACCCAGGGGGGGCAGAAAAGCCCACTGGAGCCCGGGATTTTCAATTTATTCAAAATCGGAAGCGACACCTTGGGCAAGGGTCGCTTCCTAAGGGGCACATTTTTTTTCAGACTTTTCTGCCCTCCCTGGGGACAGATCGTCCATTTTTTTGGCTCTGAACCAGTGGGGGTTGAAAAGCTCACTAGAGCCAGGGAATTTGTTTTTATTAAAATTGGAAGGGACCCCTTGGGCAAGGGTCCCTTCCTAAGGGGGCACTTTTTTTTCAGACTTTTCTGTCCTCCCTAGGTACAGATCGGCCGTATTTGTTGGCCAATTCTGAACCCAGGGGGGGTAGAAAAGCCCACTAGAGCCAGGGATTTTTTTTTTAGGAAAATTGGAAGCGACCCCTTGGGCAAGGGTCGCTTACTTGGGCCCACATTTTCTTTAAAGTATATTCTGCCCCCTCTGGGGGCAGATTGTTTTTTTTAATTTGGCCTTTCTATCCCCAGGAGGGGCAGAAAACCCCACTAGACATCAGGGAATTCTTTTATTTTTAAATTGGGCAAGGGTCGCTTTCTGGGGGCCCAATTTGAAAATAAATATTGTGCTTGCTTCCAGGGGACATATATTTGTTTATGTGTAATCAGCCTTTCTGCCCCATTTGTGTAGTGACATAGCCTGTGACATAGCTTGTTGTAATGTGTATTGTTTTTCTTGTAAAGTGTAATGTTTTAATTTCCCCTTTTTTTTTTCTTGTTCTAGGCTTTTGCTCTTTAGACTGTTGGAGTGTGCGGTTTTGTTACTGGTGGTTCTGCTCTTTGTGTGTTTGGTAAGAGACCTTTTTTGTACTATTTCAATGTAAATGTGTTTTTTGCAAAGTGTGTAATAATACCAGTATGTTCTGTTTCTGTTTTTTGTGATTGTAAAACTTGTTTTGCATTAGTGCTTGTTGTGTATTTTTTTTCTGTACATTGTTTTTTTCTTCTTTCTAGTGGGATATCGTTGACTATTTGCTGTGTCTTTGCAGAGTAGGTGCTGGTGAGTGTGGCTGTATTTTGTAAGTGAATTGTATAGTTATTCAGTTTATAGATGTTTGTGATAAAGGCTTACATTGTTTTACCTACTTTGCACAGTGTTGGTTGTTGAGTTGTATGTGCAGTCTCCTTTCTTAGTGAGGATAATGGCTAGCCGCCGGATTACCGCTCAGCAAGTTGTTGGAATGCTTTTTGATTCTTCCTCTGACCATGGTGCTGAGACTGACTCTCATTCTGAGGCAGAGGTGGGAGGTGAAGATTCTGGTAGTGAGTTTTCTCTCCACATGGCATCGTCTGATGATGAAGATACTCTGAGTGCTGATGAAGCTACTTTCGGTGTGGATGAAGTGTCTGTGTTAGAGGAGGACATTGCTGTGCCGGTAGTACGGCAAGAGGCATCTGGGCTGCAGCCTGGGGCTGCTAGACTTCCAGTTGGTGTAGTGTGTCAAGAGGCAGCCTGAGGCTGCAAGACTTGTCGTTGAAAGTTCAGACCTCTGGGTTTGCGGAAGGAGGTTCGTATGTACTGCCCCGACTGTCCTTCTAACCCTGGGCTGTATGTACCTGCTTGTTTCAGAATGTACCACACGCAAAATAATTTTTGGGAGCATCCATGAGTGGTAAAGTGAACTGGCTGGTCTCTATTCTTTAAAACTTATTGTTCAGTTTCAAAGTTGGTATTTGTGTAGTGTATTTAGATTTAGTTGTTGTGTTAGTAGATTTGTATCAATTTGCAATTTGTTTTTGTTTTTTATTTGTATTGAAAAAAAACTAAAGTATGATGTTGGTTTGCGTGTAGTGTCCATTGTCTGACGGTGTGCATGGTTTGGTGCTTGGCTGGTGGTGTCTGTGGACTGGTGCTTGGCTGGCGGTGTCTGTGGACTGGTGCTTGGCTGGTGGTGTGTGTGGTCTGGTGCTTGGTTGGCGGTGTGCGTGGTCTTGCGCTTGCCTGTTGGTGTGTTGGGATTGGTGCTTGGCTGGTGGTCTGCCTGGGCTGGAGCTTGGCTGGCGGTGTGTGTGGAGTGGCGCTTGCCTGGTGGTGTGTGTGGACTGGTGTTTGGCTGGTGGTGTGTGTGGTCTGGTGTTTGGTTGGCGGTGTGCGTGGTCTTGTGCTTGCCTTGTGGTGTGTTTGGGTTGGTGCTTGGCTGGTGGTGTGCCTGGACTGGTGCTTGGCTGGCGGTGTGTGTGGAGTGGTGCTGTTTTGGCGGTGTGTGTGGACTGTTGCTTGGCTGGCGGTGTGCGTGGTCGGGTGTTTGGTTGGTAGGCGGTGTGCGTGGTCTTGCGCTTGCCTGGTGTTGTGTTTGGATTGGTGCTTGGCTGGTGGTGTGCCTGGACTGGTGCTTGGCTGGCGGTGTCTGTGGACTGGTGCTTTCCTGGCGGTGTGTGTGTGGACTGGTGCTTGGCTGGCAGTGTGCGTGGTCTGGTGCGTGAGTGGCGGTGAGTGTGGTCTGGTGCTTGGCTGGTGGTGTGCGTGGACTGGTGCTCGGCTGGCGGTGTGTGGGAAGTGACTTAATGCTGGTTACTACACACAGTGCTAGCTGAGCGCCACTCCATGCAATCCATGAGTTTGTGTAGTTGCTGTGTCAGGAATGTGGACGTGTGAAAGTGATGGGCCCTTGATTGGCGTTGTCTCCTGGTGGAAGTGTAGTAATGGTCCACGGCTGGCGGTGTGAATGTTTTGTATGTGTCACATGTATGAAAGATATATGAATGGCCTGTAAAGAGGTTGGTGCCTTGTCGTGGCTTTACAGCTCACGAGCTGTGAGTCAATGGTTCCGTTTCTCGTCCTTTCCATTATTAACAGTGTATTTCATTTTTTGTGAAATCACTCGCTAATACAATGGTATATACTGAACCGTCACTCACCCTCGTGCCAAATCCAACCAGTATGTGTGTGTGTTTGAGAATTTGATGTCTGTGTAGTTTATTTATTTATTTATTTATTTATTAAGCAGGGCGCACCTTGTCACTTTTTTTGTAAATGTTGTGATGTGTTGCTTTCGTGCCTGGTGGTGTGAATGGTCTTCTGTGTGTCAGGTATGAAAGGTGTGTGAATGGCCTGTAAAGCGGTTGGTGCCTTGAAGTGGCTTTACAGCTCACGAGCTGCGAGTCATTGGTTCAGTTTTTTTGTCCATGTGATTGACAGTGCATTTCATTTTTGTGAAATCTCTTGTTAATAAAATTATATATACTGAACCATCACTCGCCCTCATGCCAAATCCAACCAGTATGTGTGTGTGTTTGAGGAATAGATTGCTGTGCAGGGATCTCATTTTATTTAGTCTCTCTGCCAAGGTGTACATTTCGCCTACAAATAACCTGTCAATTGTAGATCTTGTTGAAAACCAATGGGACTACATGGTGATGTCTCTCTGGTGAAATCTAACAATTAATTTTATCCGCAGTATACTGCAAAACTCACAATGTTCGTCATATTTTCCTTGCAATATTGCGCCCAAATTGTCACGCTGCACAAGTAAACAACTAATTTTGTCAAAACTAATTGGTTTAGCTAGGGGGTCACATGGGTTTTTCACTCCTTCCTCGGTTGCCATCTAGGGACACCTAGCAAACCCACACATTTTTGGAAAGTAGACACCCGGGGGCTTTCAAGGGGGTATGGATTACGTGGATCCTCCAACGTTCCTTTTCTCAGAATCCCTAGCAAACTTTAAATGTAGCTGAAAATTTTGTTGTTTCAAACATTTTTGTGTGTAAAAGTGTGGCATCACTGGGCTCACACAAATTTCCACCCACCCAGCGTTCCCCCAGGTCTCCCGATAAAAATGATACCTCACTTGCGTGGGTGATTCAAGGACCTGCAACAGGCAAAGGCCCAAAACCTTATGAGGCAACATCAAAATTACCTATCACAAAGCAATCTGGTTTTGCAAGGTGGTTCCCATGAGTTTTTGGCCCGGGGCTCGGCGGCCTTGTAGGTAAACCTACCAAAAGCATACATTTATGGAAACTAGACACCCGGGGGACTCCTGCGAGGTATGGCTTGCGTGGGTCCCTCATCATTCTCCTACCCAGAATCCACTGCAAAACTAAAATTTGGCAAAAAAATAAGCTTTTTTCTCACATTTTTGTGTGGTAAAGTTGTGGAATCTGTGTGGATCCTCCAATTTCCTCCCACCCAGCGTTCCCCCCTGGTCTCTCGATAAAAATGGTACCTTGTGTGGGTAGGCATAGTGGCTGCAACAGGAAAAGGCCCAAATTGTACGGTGGAGACTTACATTTTACCTATAGCAAAATGACCTTGTTTTGGGGAGGCACCTGAGTTTTTGTCCCGGGGCTCGGTGGCCATCTTTGGAAACTACCAAACCCAAACAGTTCTGAAAACTAGACACCCGGGGGGAGGCCAGGGAGGTATGAGACTCCCTTCGGGATGTGATATGTTTGCGCAATACAAAAAAAAAAAAAATCCAGACTAGGTATGGCATTTGTGGTTCCCCCAACGTTTTCCTACCCAGAATTCCCTGCAAACCCTAAAATTAGGTAAAAAGAACACTTTTCCAAAATTTTTTGCTTGGGATCTCCGTGCGGCTCATATGCCCTACCACCCAGCGTTCCCCTTGTTCTCCCGAGTAAAATGATACCTCACTTTAACATTCTAAGGGGTACAAGGCAGGGGTGTCCCTGTTCCCCGATACTCTTCGCCCTCTATATTAATCCGTTGATTATGAAGTTATTGGCAAGTACTTTAATAAGACCCATTAAGACAGGTACGCATGAAACCAAGATACTTGCCTACGCCGATGACGTGTCGGTTATAACATCAAACCCCACTGAGGCAATTGGAGAGATCGAAAATATAACTCAGTCTTTCGGGGTTATGTCCGGATATTCTTTGAACCGTGAAAAAACTGTGGTTATCTGTACAAATAATACTATATTCAACGATCCCAGAAGACAGCAAACGCCGTTTATCTTGGCGTTTCTAAATCCCCACAGATTGAATATGTTAACAAATTTAACTATGAACCCCTCTTGGAAAATATAAAAATGGACTTTTTGAGGGTCAATAGTTTATATATCTCCATTAATGGAAGGGTTAACTTTGTTAAAATGAATATCTTTCCAAAGATATTATACTTTTTTTGTGCAATCCCTATAATTCCTGAGGATAAGACGTTAATGGCCATGGAATCACAAATCTCTAAATTTATTTGGGGTATGGCAAAATTAGGAGATCCACGAAATTTCTCTCCCTACCACAGGAGAGAGGTGGCTTGGGCTTGCAAAATATAACCCTTTATTTTTGGGCTAATCTCCTCCAAGGGATGTTTCCCCTATTTAATATAAACAAAATAAGCAAGACAATAGCTGGGGTTGGGATTCCCACAATATACCAGCTAGCTGTAGGAGAGAAAGCAAAGGGCCTTTTGTTGAGGCAGATAGAACCATCTTACTATAAGAAGGTTAAATTTAAAATTATAAACAGCGCCTGGAAGGTATGGAAGAAAGTATCTAAACACGTGGATATCTCAAAGATCAACAAATACACACCATTATTTATTTTTTTTTTTTTATTATTATTAAAGGCTTTTATATCGCGCTCTATTACTAAAAAAATAGTATCCTGGCGCGTTGAAGGCAGAACAGTAGGGAGAGAACCAATGACTAATAACTGAACATAAGAAAAACAGTTTAAACTATTGTATTAAAAAGGTGGGTTTTTAGTCCTTTCTTAAAAACATTGAGGGTCGAGGCAGTTTTTAGGTGAAGGGGAAGGGTGTTCCAGGATTTTGCTGCTCTTACCGAAATAGATTGGCCGCCAAGTCTGCAGTATTTGAATTTGGGAACGGACATTTGGCACAGGTTGGCCGATCGCAGGGGGCGATTAGGGACATACAAGCGGAACCTTTTCCACAAGTAGATAGGGCCATTTTGATGAATAGCTCGGTAGGCCATCACCAAGATTTTGAACTGAATCCTGAGGGCAACAGGAAGCCAATGGAGAGCACGCAGCAAAGGGTGTGCACTAGAACGCCTAGGAACATTGAATAGGAGCCTGGCAGCATTATGGCATTCCTTTCTGCTTTCCAGGCAAGTTAATGACGATATTGCTAAAAGGTGGGAGAGCCACGGATTGGTATCAGTGGGGGATTTCCTAGACGCTGAGCCCGCCGTTAGGTTCTCCAGCCTCCAAATAAAATTCAATATACCGTCCTCTGACCTTTTTAAATATATTCAAATAAACACCATACTATCTACAAAACTTCCAAACATCTCAATGTCGAATATTCCTATTTTTGAGCTCATAGGGGGGAAAAAAACCTCTAGGATAGGCACACTTTATGGGTTAATGCTGGAACAACAACACGATGATTTGGAGAAAACTGAATCACTCTGGTAATCAAAGCTGAATAATTCAAACGTCGACATTGATAAGGTCCTTTTGCTCTCTGCTAGGGTATTCTTAACATCAACCCTTAAGGCCCAACTCTATAAGACTATATACAACTTATATTTTACACCGGCAAAACTACATACAGGGGGGAAAAGAATAGACGACAATTGTCCTAGGTGCGGTATAGGCCCGGCCCATTTAATACACATGTTTGTTGAATACAATAAATTGACTACCCTTAAATTAAAAATTTCAGAATACTGGGAAGAGGTGTTCGGGCACAGAGTTTCTATGTCCTCGACTCTTTTCCTGATAGGATACGACAATACCCTTGGGCATAGTAAAGAAGAAGAAATATGCTTGTTTCTGGGTATGGCTGTATATAGGTTAATTTTGGCTACCCGATGGAAAGATCCCGACTCTCCCAATTTTCAAGTTTGGATAACTCGGTTTTTGGGGATATTCAATCAAGAAATGTCAATCTATAGAGCTAAGGGTAAAAAGGCTTAACAGCGTGGCATTCAAATTTGGCACCCTATTACCACCTGGAAAAATAGGTTTTAGTTATATGCAAGATGTAAAGTTTACTTATTTAAACAAATGTAAATAAAAATGTATATGTGATATATCTCTGTGGCAAAGATTTATAGTTCCTATATGCATCAGTATTTTGTTATTGTATCATGTATCTCTTAATGGATTTAAGTATATTAGTTAAATATTTTTGTAATCTTTTTTATATTCTTGTGTGCATCGAAGTTGCCAAATAAAATAAAAAAATATATATATTTGTCAATCCCGAACGCTACAATTTCTTAAAAATACATTTTTGGCCTGTTCTGCTTTGGTCCACCCACACAAGTGAGGTATCACTTTACTTGGGAGAACAAGGGGAACGCTGGGTGGTAGGACATTTGTGCCGGCATGGAGATCCCACGCAAAAATGTATGGAAAAGTGTTTTTTTTAAAACTAATTTTAAGGTTTGCAGGGAATTCTGGGTAGGAATACTATGGGGGACCCACGCATGCCATACCTCCCTGGACTCCCCCGGGTGTCTGTGTTTCAGAACTGTTTGGGCTTGGTAGTTTCCCAAGTTTGCAGCCGAGCACCGGGCCAAAAACTCAGGTTCCCCCCCCCAAAATAAGGTAGTTTTGCTATAGGTTATTTTAAAGTCTCTACCGTATGATTTGGGCCTTTTCCTATTGCAGCCACTATGCCTACCCACGCAAGTGAGGTACCATTTTTATCGGGAGACCTGGGGGAACGCTGGGTGGGTGGAAATTTGTTGATCCACGCAGATTCCAGAACTTTCCACCACAGAAATATGAGGAAAATGCTTTCTTTTTTCAGTTTTTTAGCTTTGCAAAGGATTCTGGGTAACAGAACCTGATGGGAGGCAGTTGAGTCACCCCATCCCGAATTCCCCTGGGTGTCTAGTTTTCAAAAATGTATAGGTTTGCTAGGTTTCCCTAGGTGCCGATAGAGCTAGGGTTCAAAAACCAAAGGTAGGCACTTTTCCAAAAAAAGGCCCGTTTTCACTGCGAAATTGAGGTGCGAACACGTTGCGTTTTGCGCTGTTTCCTGTTTCAGGCACTTGGCAGACCCAGGCAAGTGATGTACCATTTTTTTAGGGGGGACCTGTGGAAACTATGGGTAGGTGAAAATTTGTTGATCCACGCATATTCCAGAACCTTCCACCACAGAAATGTGAGGAAAATGCGTTTTTTTGTCAATTGTTTAGCTTTGCAAGGGATTCTGGTTAACAGAACCTGGAGGGAGGCAGTTGAGTCACCCCATCCTGAATTTCCCTGGGTGTCTAGTTTTCAAAAATGTATAGGTTTGCTAGGTTTCCCTAGGTGCCGGCAGAGCTAGGGTTTAAAAACTACAGGTAGGCACTTTCCTAAAAAAAGGCCAGATTTCACTGCGAAATTGAGGTGCGACCAAGTTGCGTTTTGCGCTGTTTCCTGTCGCAGGCACTAGGCAGACCCAGGCAAGTGAGGTACCATTTTTTCGGGACACCTGGGGGAACGCGGGGTGGGTGGAAATTTGTTGATCCATTTGGATTTCAGAACTTTCCACCACAGAAATGTGAGGAAAATGCGTTTTTTTGTCAATATTTTAGCTTTGCAAGGGATTCTGGGTAACAGAACCTGGTGGGAGGCAGTTGAGTCACTCCATCCTGAATTCCCCTGGGTGTCTAGTTTTTAAAAATGTATAGGTTTGCTAGGTTTCCCTAGGTGCCGGCAGAGCTAGGGTTCGAAAACGAAAGGTAGGCACTTTGCCAAAAAAGGGCCAGTTTTCACTGCGAAATTGCGGTGCGACCATGTTGCGTTTTGCGCTGTTTCCTGTCGCAGGCACTAGGCAGACCCAGGCAAGTGAGGTACCATTTTTCTCTGAAGACCTTGGGAAACGCGGGGTGAGTGGAAATTTGTTGATCCACGCAGATTCCAGAACTTTCCACCACAGTAATGTGAGGAAAATGCGTTTTCCCCCCCAATTTTTTAGGTTTGCAAGGGATTCTGGGTAACAGAACCTGGTGGGAGGCAGTCAAGTCACCCCATACTGAATTTCCCTGGTTGTCTAGTTTTCAAAAATGTATAGGTTTGCTAGGTTTCCTTAGGTGCCGGCAGAGCTAGGGTTTAAAAACTACAGGTAGGCACTTTCCTAAAAAAAGGCCAGATTTCACTGCGAAATTGAGGTGCGACCACGTTGCGTTTTGCGCTGTTTCCTGTTGCAGGCACTAGGCAGACCCAGGCAAGTGAGGTACCATTTTTTCGGGACACCTTGGGGAACGCGGGGTGGGTGGAAATTTGTTGATCCATTTGGATTTCAGAACTTTCCACCACAGAAATGTGAGGAAAATGCGTTTTTTTGTCAATATTTTAGCTTTGCAAGGGATTCTGGGTAACAGAACCTGGTGGGAGGCAGTTGAGTCACTCCATCCTGAATTTCCCTGGGTGTCTAGTTTTTAAAAAGGTATAGGTTTGCTAGGTTTCCCTAGGTGCCGGCAGAGCTAGGGTTCAAAAACTACAGGTAGGCACTTTGCCAAAAAAGGGCCCGTTTTCACTGCGAAATTGCGGTGCGACCATGTTGCGTTTTGCGCTGTTTCCTGTCGCAGGCACTAGGCAGACTCAGGCAAGTGAGGTACCATTTTTCTCGGAAGACCTTGGGAAACGCGGGGTGGGTGGAAATGTGTTGATCCACGTAGATTCCAGAACTTTCCACCACAGAAATGTGAGGAAAATGCATTTTTCCCCCCAATTGTTTAGGTTTGCAAGGGATTCTGGGTAACAGAACCTGGTGGGAGGCAGTCAAGTCACCCCATACTGAATTTCCCTGGTTGTCTAGTTTTCAAAAATGTATAGGTTTGCTAGGATTCCCTAGGTGCCGGCAGAGCTAGGGTTCAAAAACTACAGGTAGGCACTTTGCCAAAAAAGGGCCAGTATTGACTGCGAAATTGAGGTGCAACCACGTTGCGTTTTGCGCCATTTCCTGTCGCAGGCACTGGGCAGACCCAGGCAAGTGAGGTACCATTTTTCTCATAAGACTTTGAGAAACGCGGGGTGGGTAGAAATCTGTTGATCCACGCCGATTCTAGAACTTTCCATCACAGAAATGTGAGGAAAATGCGTTTTTTTTCCAATAAGTTAGGTTTGCAAGGGATTCTGGGTAACAGAACCTGGTGGTAGGCAGTCGAGTCACCCCATCCTAAATTCCCCTGTGTGTCTAGTTTTCAAAAATGTATAGGTTTGCTAGGTTTCCCTAGGTGGCGGCAGAGCTAGGGTGCAAAAACTACAGCTAGGCACTTTGCCATAAAAGGGTCAATTTTTAACTGCAAAATTGAGGTGTGACCACGTTGCATTTTGCACCGTTTCCTGTCGCAGGTCCAAGGCCGACCCACACAAGTGAGGTACCGTTTTGATCGGGAGACTTAGGGTAATTAATAATTGTAAATCAACTGTTATTACCTATTGGGTTTTCATGCATTTCTCCCTTCCCAATGAAAGACATTGTGTAAAATAAAAATTATTTTGAAAAATGACCAATAATTCTCATGCTAGTATTAGTATTCCCAATTTTGAAAATGTGCAAATATATACTGTTTCTAAACTCTATGAATTGTACCCAATTCAGAAATACATAGGTGTCTTTCATACCGATTTTTCCATGTATACATTTTCCAAGAATAAGTTCTCTATACCCGGTAAATAATAAAATACCATTGCAAGTTGCTGCTCAGTTTTTGGCTCTGGGTTCGTCGGGTTCTTGGTGAAACTACAAGTCCTATATATCCCCACAACCAGGAAGGTCAAACAGATGTAACAGTATATTGCTTTCAAAGAGCTGTCAAAATTACAAGAAGTTACAGGTGAAAACGTTGAGACAAAAGTCTGTTTTTTTCAACTAATTTTCAATTAATGCAATATTTAACTGTTAGTTCCTATAAAGAAACCTTCATGGATTTAGACAAATGACCCCTTTCTGAATTCAGAATTTCGTCTACTTTTCATTATTGCTTTCAAGCTAATTTCTACCATTAACTGGAAGGAGGTTTAAAGCTCTAAAAATAGCAAAAATAGGCTATGTCCCAGAAAAATGCCAAAACTGTGTGAAAAATGTTGGTTCTCTGACAAAAGACTGTCATTCCCTAAAAGCTGAGAAAATGGAGATTTCAGCCCCACAAACCCTTTTTTGATAACATTTGCAGGGAAAACCCAGAGGCTTTCATTTGCAGCCCGTTTTTCCCATTTTTCTGAAAAAACCAAAAAATGTACTGTATTTTGCTTAATTTCTAAGACCCCTCTAAGGGAATCCACAAACCCTGGGCACCTTTAGAATCCACATGATGTTGGAAGAAAAGGACGCAAATTTGGCGTGGATACCTTATGTGGTCAAAAAGTTACAGGGGCCTAAGCACGCACTACCCCAAATCGCCAAAAAAAGGCTTAGCACAGGAGGGGAAAAGGCCTAGCAGCGAAGGGGTTAAGTAACTTTTTCTTCATGTTTGTTTGTTTGGCTTGTAAGGTTATTAGTGGTAAAATATGTATAGGGCACCAGTGTAAAATAGATTTGTATAAAATGGGCATGACATTGAAATAAAAGTATGACAGGAGCTATAAACTCAGTAATAATCGTGGAAAATAATGGTGACAAATGTTGTGCTTTTCAAGTAGAGTATAGTTTATATCTCAAATAATGTTTTGCTCAATTTGCAGTGGAGCACTTCCATTATGTCTGTGATTTCAAAAGAAAGATCATGTTAGTCTTGTTTTGTTTTGAATTTCAAAACTTGATTGATTTAAAAAAAAAAAATCAATTGCATCTGAACAGGTTATGTTGCAACTATGAAACCAATGTAAAACAGGATATGAAATATGTAAATTAGAGTATAGCCTCTAGAAAATGACTAAGAGGGCCTTGCCAGATATTGGAGGCTTAGCTGGATGTGCCACGGAAGATATTTCAGTACTGAAATACTCTCTTATTATTTCTAGACTTGTGTAAATGAGTATGCTTTTTAACTAGTTTACAATGTGTTTAACACCTATAGACAAATAAATGGGTCAAAGATAAAAGGCCTAATTGCGATGTCGGTCAGTAAGCCTCCGACCGCTTGTCAGCGGCTTACCGACCAACATTTCGACCCCCAAATTATAATGTCAGCAGTTGGAGTGTAAACCGGCTGACAAAAGTGACTGTGTTCCGACGGGCTCAAGGAGCCCTTCGGCCAGTTGGAAGCTGCTCATAATTTAGTAAGGACAGTGTTTCTTCAGTCAGGATTATGATGTTGGTTTCCAACAGGCTTCCCATGTCGGCTTTTCCGACATGGAAAGGCTATCGTAGAGAGACTTTGGGTGCCCCTAGCAGGGCCCCCTTCTCCCCTGGCCCTACAGTTGAGGCCCCTGTTCACATTCCTGCACCTGCGGCATGCAGGCATGAGCAAAAACTTTCATTTTACAATGGGAACTTGTGCTGTATTGATGTTTCACTCCTGCTGTGATAGCACATCTCTGGAAATAATTTTCAATTTCCTCTGTTCTTGTCACATTGTACATACAAATAAAAACCTTTTTTGCCAGAACACAAAGCTTAAACTGTTAAAATGTTTGTACTGTTTGTTTACTCAAAAACAAACTCTGTGGTATAATATTGTCCAATCCACTACAAGAGGAATGCATGGTCCCAGAGAGTGCATCACTTATTACTTTACATGCAGTTTCTGAGGGTGAGAGTAGAAAAATTAAATTTAAAACTTAAAATATATACATTCATTGCTTGTTTCTAAATTGATCAAGAATATTTTATACTAGTGATAGGTAAAGTTGTTAATCCTTTGACCGAATTTGGGAAGTTAATCATTTTGCTTTTTATGAATCAGGAGAAGTTTGCATTGTTTCCCAATGATGACTCGGGAAAAGTTTTTACTAAAATCATTTTGCTGCTTAATGCTCCTTCAGATCTTGATTGGTGGGTTTTATTTTTAATGATAATAATTGAAAATTCTCTAGGAAACTCTCACTAATTTTGGTGAACAATAAGGCTGCAAAATGTTACTATATTGAAAGTTCTACTACAAGACATATAATTCTTTGTATTGCTCAGCAAATTTCATGATGTTTATAATGGTTTTCCCAAAACTTTTTGAAGTTTACTGAAAATAGGGCTTGCAACAATGCCCACCCTTACTGTGTAATTCATATTTTTTAGGTAATTTGTAATGATTAATAGTACTATTTTTGTGAAGTAACTGTTTTGTTCGTAGGTTTCCAAGCACCGGACAAGTATACAAATAAAAGTTCTCGATCCCGGATATTCTTGCTTACTGATACATATAAATGTTGTTTAACCATTCCTTCTTGCTTGCTTCCATAAAAGACAAATTTGTCATGCCATACTCTTTTTTCTTTTAGAAGATGGCAAAATCTGCTCTTTTCCTCTGCCAAATATGTGCAGACTTGCAACACTTCTAAACTTGAATTCAATCTGTTCCATTCTTCCTGGAGCATGCATCCAGGAACCCATCTTCTGTGCTCACTCTCCCCAAGGAATCAGACATCATACGGTAGTTTCAGTCCTGGAACATAATAACAGAACAATATTTAACCCATCAAACTTACTTACTCACTCTACCATCAATCCGAGAACATGACAATAGACTATATCAATAGACCTACAACTTAGGGCCCTATTATAATGTCGGTCAGAAAGCATCCGACCTGCAGTTGGAGGCTTTCCGATCAACATCATAGGTTTCCCTTTCAACCACCATATTACAGTGACGGCGGTCAGAAGAGGAGTGGACTGGTCATTCCGGCTGGCTTCCGATGGGCTCAAGGAGCCCGTCAGCCAGTCAAAACCAGCACGTAATCCCTTAAAGATGGCATTTCCACCGTTGGGATTACAATGTTGTTTTCTTACAGGCTTTCCATGTCGGGCTTTCAGACATGAAAAACCTGTCAGAGAGCGACTTTGGGTGGCCCCTAGCAGGGCACCCTTCACCTTGTGGCCTCTGGTTAGAGGCCGAGGGGGCTCCTATAGTGGCCCCCTGTTAACCTGTGCACTGTGTGGCAGGCACCATGAGGTGCCTGCCACACAGTCCAGAGATTTACAGAAACTCCCATTTCTATATAGAGAAATTGGAGTATTGTATGATGCGGTCGCATTGTAATAGCAGTGTCAGGACCGCCGAATGTCCGCCCGACAACGTAATCAGGCCCTCATGTCAAACATCTTTCAAGTATGTGTATACATTTCTAGGTATTTTCTTTGTTGCACTCTGCCAATCTAATTTAGTCACATTTACAGTGTTGTTACTGCTGGAGATCTGTTCCCCATGCGTAGGTCCAGTCACTTCAGTGCACACTGTGACACAACCATACATTCCTTCTTAATATTCAACATTTGTGGAAACCCCTCAGTCATACCCTTTTAAATGAGTACTTAGAGCACCAAACAGTATGAAGTAACGTTTGCTAGAAAGAAGCAATAACATGAATCTCTAATCGTATGACTTCAAAGGCCACAATGTACCATATTTAAGTATTTTTGCGTAACTTTACTTACACCGCTAAGTATGATACCTAGAGAGTCGTTCTTAATGATGTGACATTCACATGTAACAAATATTTTACAGGAAGCCCACAATCATGCAACTCCCAAAAACCAATGAAGTATATCAAAATACTTTGTATCTTTTATTTCTAGAGACCCTTCCATATCCCAGGACTCTGCAGGAGGTGGAGCTGAAGCTGATAGGTTGGAGGGCATGTAGCTGCATGTATGGTTCCCAAGATCGGCCAGATCTTATCCAGCCAGGGATGGTCTGTGGTACTGTGAAGAAAGCCACACTAAGTACATGTATGGTATGCAACCATTTCTTAATATACCCTTCAATATACCAATACCATAATTGAAATTCTAAAGTCACCAAATATTTCTATAGCCAATCACATATGAGTTCTAAATGCTATTTGATATCATTTCAGAAAAAAGATGTGTTCTGGTATTTTCAGCTGAAATTGTGACAGTCTGTTGCCTACCATCACAATGCACACTCAATGCTGCTCAGAGGGACATTTCATATACATTCCTTATAAGGTTTTTGTAATTTAACATTGATATACATAACACTTAATTCCCACTGATCATTTGAATATAAATTGAATCTGCAAAGAGGTATGTACGCATTCAAAATGCACCATAAAATCCCATGTATTAGGATTCATAAAATCCTGACTGGTCAGTCAAAATTCCTACAAGTTATTTTGGATTTTGCTTGTGAGTTTGAATGACACAGATTCTGTACTCTAGGAATCCTGAAGGTTTCCAATTTTTCACAACCCTTGCGGTTTCCTCAACTACTTTCTAACATACTGGTATGTTCCCTGTACCTGCATCTCGAAGGAACCTCTTAAATTTACTGGTTGCTGGGGACACAAAGATTGACGTAGTTGACCTATATGTGTATAAACTCGATTATTTGCAGGCAAACAAGTGCCCCTGAAAGATGATGGAGACTGGGTTAGAGTTTGTTGCATATCAAACCCTCAGACTGCAATGGAGGTGGTGGATTAAGAATGTATTTGCAGAAGCCACCTTCAAACACATTTCCAGGGCCATACTACTGTACCACCAGGACAACACTATTAACTGGACATGATTGGATGGGATGAACACCATTCTAGAACAAACTTTTTGGGGTAAAGTTACAGAGGCACTGAAGATGTAAGTCTACTTCCACATCCTCATCTCAAGGTTTTATATCCTGAGCACACAGTTAATGTGGTGCACATACCATAAACAGCTTGGGGTTAAAGAAGTATAGCTCGTGGAAGTGCTTTCAGTGATGATTTGGATGCATCATACTTGACAGCAAGCCAACATCCCATTACTTGACATTCTTTAGGTTGATAAACATAACAAAAGGAGGGAGGGAGAGAGATAAGTGGATTCAGTCTCCCCTGGTAATTCGTTTAAACAAATTGGAATCCACTCACAAAGTGGTAGTGATCCCTAAAGTGATGGGGAGCACACAGTGTTGTTTAAATGCCCCTCACACACCAACAGGCCCCTTGGTGTCATGCTTCATCATCGGGGCCTTCGCACCCCTCTACGGGATGCGGCGTGCTACGACTCACGGATACGTAGGAGCACTTGATAGTGAACTATGTGTTTGTGTGTGGTAGGGAAGGAGTGTGAGTAGTGAGGTGAGGTGAAAAAGTGAAGGTTAAAAAATACCTGGCTCATAGGAAAAAACTATTTATTATGTCCTCGGCTGGTATTGTTAAAAGGGTGCAAAGTGAGGTTGACAAATATACGTATTAGGGTATATCAACCTCTGAAAAGTGTTCTTTAGGTTGAACCAGTAATCTATTTCTTCTTCACTTTTTTGGTGCTGATAAAATGCTTAATACTAGTTCCTTTCTGTAAGCCTGACGGCTCAGAGCCACAGCTACACACAGTTGAGCTTTAAGTTTAACAAACAAAACCTACTGGCTCTGAAGGGGTTGGTAGGTGTATTACACGATGAGGTAGCACAGACACACCATATAATACACCCCATTTCCTCACTCCACATCAGTCAGATCACCTTGCCAGTGTTCTATGCTCCGACTCACCCCTCTAAGGAGGAGCCGGGACTCCATTGCTTGGTCCCCAAGAGAGGTTTTACATAGTTTGTATCAAAGAACATCGGGTGGATGGTCACCTCTTTATGGGGTTCTCTGGAGCAAAAAAAGGCAAGGCTGTGCAGAAGAGAACCATCTCCTGCTGGATTGTGCTCTGCATTAAGATTTGCTATACATTGGCTACAAACCAGCCTCTTGAAAAAATACGTGCTCATTCTACTGGGGTCAAAGCTGGTACCACTGCAATGGCAAATGGAGTTCCTGATCTTGACATTTGCCAGGCAGCTATCTGGGCGCTCCTCTATACTTTAACGAAGTACTATTGTCTGGACAGTCAGGTTCTCTGAGAGGGGCATTTTGCCCGCTCGGTCCTGCTGGACTTTCTGGTTTGAGTCAACCCACATGTCCACCTCGAAATAGGTACTGCTTTTGTATCCATTGAAAAAGTTAGGAATCAGTGGCTGGAGATTTTTATCCAAATAACAAATTACTTACCTTTGGTAATGCTATTTCTGATAGAGACTCAATCTAGTCAAACATTTTGCACTAATCCTCCCTACTCTGTGGTTGGACTCTATCCATTAATAGATCCTAAGTCTAAGAAACTGCACACTGGTTACACGATTGGCTCTTGGGGCTTTGTGTATACATGTGCAGGCACTCCTGAAAGCAATCAATTTCAGAATGCAGGAGTTGCACCTACATAGGTGCTGCACGTCATTTCTGAAGTGGACTAGCTTCAGTGTAGAGCTGCATAGCATCACCTACTGGCACAGAGAGGTATAGTTTCCAGATCCAGTCTGAATATTTAAAAGGTGATGAATCTGAGGTTATATTGAGTCTCTACCAGAGAGAGTGTTACCAATGGTGAGTAACTTGTTGTTCTGCATTGTTGTTATCTTTTATAAAGTTTTGGATCAACACTCATATTTCAGTTTGGATACGTTAATATGGCCTGGGCTGTGTGGTTGGGAGTTTCTGACAGTTACGAAAAATTGGCAAATGATCTAAGAGGGCTAACACATCAATTTCAGCCAGTACTGTCCAAGCCAGAACATGTAATGCTCCTAGGAAGGGATCGGCAAGTGAAAGGTGTAGACTCTACCAGTGGAATTCATGGTGCACCACATGTGAATCAGGCCTAGATCCTTGAACCACCACCTACCACTGTTGGAGAGTGCATCTTGATGGCCTATGCTCTGCACCAATCTGTCCACTGGAGTTTGACACACTATTCAGGTCCTCCCTACCAACATTTCATGATCTGAGGAGGTTATGAGTTGTGAGAGGGCCTCTTTGATGAACCTCTCCTGATTCTTTTTGGTGGTATAGATTATTGCTAGGGTGAGTATGTGGCCGTTTAGCAATACAAGTATGACTAGGAGTCATCTGCAGTTTCTGTGACCTTGTTTAAGATTATCCCCTTGTACTTATTGGCTAATTATATGGCTACTACCACTGTCTTGCTGGGAACAGAGGAAAGATATTGTCTTGAATCCCATTTAAATGTCAAGTGGCACTAGTCGCATTTGAAAAGGTCGGTTTCTTGTAGAAGGCACATGTGGCAGTTAATGTCTTTAAGCTGAGTTTGCTGAAACGATTCTCCATGAAGGAGCATGTAAATGGCTCCTCACTGGCTTCCTGTGAGGATGTCTATGGGGAGGCTTCGGGGTTCTCTCCTCAGTCCACCTCTGGGTCCTTAAATGGGTCTTGCTTCTTTGCAGCAGATTTCGAGATCATGTCCTTCAGGCTAATGTTCCTTTTGTTTTTGTTCACTGCCATTTTAGTGTGGGGGTGTTGTTTGGAGACCCCCCAGCAGGCCTAGTACAGTTGAAGAGATTGCACCATTCTGCAAGTTCTTGACCATTCTCTGTCCTCCAGCGAGGTAAAAGCCTTCGTCCTTTAAACTGCTTTGCAGTTGCCCTTCCGGAGGGCTCAGTTGTTGCCCTGAGAGGGGTATACATTTGTTGTTATGTGAGTTCACCAGCCCCATGCTCACCAAATGTGTGCAGGTGAGCTAGGGAAGTTCTGAGCTTGGGTTGCGACTATCGTGAGAAAGCATGCAGAGTGCAATATCCAGCTCGGGGGAAAGATGATGCCCTCTTGTACATGTGAGGGCTGTATCACATAATGCCACCGGCTCTTTTATTTTATAGGGTAAATTCTCACATGATATTACCCAGGGGATGAGCCCTCTTTGGGGTATAGTGAACCTGCTAGTCCTTGTCCTCACACCCTTACCCGTCAAAGGTGACCACCCCTTGCACTAGGGGTCTGCTTCAAGATTCACATTTAGTGGGGTCTATCTGGGTCACCAGGGCCTATGCTCATTACTTTCAGGCAGAGGATTCTCACTTTGTCACGCTCCTGCATGGTGGGCGCTGACCATGTCCTTATAAGGCCCCCCACTGGCTAAGTCATGGCCTGGGTGCTTCAATGTGCAGAGGGCCACATTCAGCGCTTTGCCTTGTGTTGGCCCATTCGAGTCCACGGGATGATCCTCGCTGTCTTGTTAGTACTGCTTGTTTGTCTGTAAGTGGAGATTCCAACTTGTAATGTTGTATAGTTCTGCGAAAGCCAGTCACATGCTCCTCTGGCCAATGGAGCCACATTTTGTCTTTGTCTGTGCAGGCACGGGAGACCCATTCATTCTCCGCTGGGATCTGTCAGACTGCTGCACTGTTCAAACCTGATCCCTGTCAGCTCAGTGTGCTTCTTTTCTGTCAGGTACCCTTTTTTCAGATGATGGAAACATAGATGGGTGGGGAGCAGAGCTGCTGGAGAGAGCTTTCACTCTAGCACCATATTAGACATGCCCCCACTGCCAATAAAGCAGGCTTGAACATCTCTGACTGAGGTGCATGTGCCATGGGATGTTCTGCTTCTCTCTGTCACCATACCTCGTTATGTTATGGTTATCTGGTTTTTCCTCAAATGTGCAGGCAAAATTGATGAACTTACCTTTCAATGGTGCAAAACTTTTTTGGGCGATAAAGCTGATTGTACAATCTAAGTTTCAAGGATAGTAAAGCTACTGTACGTTCTCTGGATTTAATTTTCTCATGAGGCTGAGGCAGAGGCAGAGGCAAAAGACATTACGCCCAGCAAACAACCATATCCTCCTCCTCATCTTCCACTTCGCCACCAGGGAAGCAACTCTAGTGCAGCCTAGCCTGAACATCAGGGGCCAATGGGAGGCTGAGTGTCCTCCTTCGTACAAGCCATGTTGATGGCCCAGGAAAAAGGGAACTGAAATTGTCTCAGTGGTGGGAGAGCTTTAATGCTCCTGTGATGTCACATGACATCACTTTCGGGTTCCAACTTCTGGGGCCAAAAGAACCTGAGGCAAGGGCAGCATATTGAATGTCTACTTGTGCAGGAAGAGGGTAAAGATCCGGAGGTCAAGGGTCAGATGAAGACCGCCATTCCTTCTTTGAACAAGGCAGTACTGGGCATCCTTGCCCAAGTTCTTGCTCTAGCACCAGATCCACCGCCCCCTTCTGAGCAAGACTGCAGCTTCTTGTTACAGAATAAGGAGATGATCTTCTGCGGGGCTGGATGACTAGGGAGGGATTTGAGGAGAGGCCTATTGAAAGGATAGGTAAATCCCTGTTTTACAATTTTTAGGACTCATTGGACCGAATTAATGCCGGCTGATAGCCAGAAACCGGTCCTAGGATGCTTGTTTCCAGTCCAGGGAAGACATGGCTTGGCAGTTCGGGCAGGACTGTTCCCATGAGGCACAGGGTCAGACTGATTTGCATATGGCCATGTCTGAACTGGGGTGGTGGAGTGAGCTCAAGAATGGTGATGGATTAAACCCAGATCAGTTGATTGGGGGGGAAGTGTTTGATTTGCTCAAACGTTACATCCATCATCCCATTTAGTATCGCTTTGTTCGCCCTAAGCTGGCAGGGTATGCCCAGACGTGGGTCCCTTGCTCACTCTACCACTGGATTCAAGATAGCCTGGCTGATGAGGATTATGAATCCGAAACCGGTCCCAGGATGCTTGTTTCGGTCCAGAGAAGACATGGCTTGGCTGTTCGGGCAGGACTGTTCCCATGAGGCACAGGGTCAGACTGATTTGCATATGGCCATGTCTGAACTGGGGTGGTGGAGTGAGCTAAAGAATGGTGATGGATTAAACCCAGATCAGTTGATTGGGGGGGAAGTGTGTGATTTGCTCAAACGTTCCGTCCATCATCCCATTTAGTATCGCTTTGTTTTCCCTAAGTTGGCAGGGTATGCCCAGACGTAGCAGAAAGACCGTAGCCTAAAACATTTGGGGGTAATTTACAAGCCCATTGCACCACCGGTGCGTCACTTTTTTGATGCACCCGTGGCGCAGTGCACCTGCCCATATTTACAAGGCCACGTAAAGCAACCCTGGGTGGCTTTTTATGGCCTTGTATTTATAGCCCCCTTTCAAGCATTACTTTGCATGAAATGGGCATTCAATGAATGTTGCCGTGGGTGTATTCACCCCTACATTGCAAACACCCTCTACACAGCCTTTCAAACTTCATAGCAGGAGGATTCTCCCCTCATATTCCTGCCTGCTCCTGCTCCAGCGCACAGAGCACCCAAAGACCCCCTCCTGCAACCAGACTTTGCTCTATCCCACAGCGTCACCTGCTGCCCCTGCACCACCTGCTGTCCCTGCCCTTGCGTCGCCTGCTGCCCCAGAGATGCCTGCTGCCCCAGTACCACCTGGTGCCTCTGCACTCCCTGCTGCCCCTGCGCTGCCTGCTGTCCCTGCGCTACCTGCTGTCCCTGCGCTACCTGCACTTGGGCCACCTACCAGGACCACTAATGGATGCCGCTGCATGACCACGCAGCAGACACGCTCAACAGATGCATTGCTAATGTAACACTGGTTGGACAACGCCCAGTGCCTGGACCTCTGACCCTCCTACAACCGGGACAGTACACCGCCAAGAAACTCCTGGACCTGGACCCCTGACGCCGAAACAAGAGCTGTGTCTTCTCCTCCCCACGTTCCACCAAAGTACCTGCCGACACTGCTTCTACTCCTTCAACAGAACCTACGAAAGATTCTGCCCCCCTCCTGCCCACAAGTCCAAAAATTGTTCACTGACAGAATATGGACCCCCCATATATCGCCATACAAAAATATCTTGACCAAAATCTCAATGTCAAAAACATTGTCATCCGACGGCAAGTACAAAAATATTGAAAATAAATATAGATGTCTTTAATATTGTTGTATTAAATATAATTTTTTTAATATATATAAACTAAATATATTAAATACTAACATTAATTCAAAAAAATGTAATAGATGTAATATATATTTTAACAAATATAACAAATAAGTTTAGTTAGAAAAAGGGTAAACACATGCATATAGTAATTAATGTATACATTTACTTATATGTACCTAATAACAATTATTAAACCAATATTGTTAATTTAAATTATAATGTAAACATTTGTAAATAATATATATATATATATATATATATATATATATATATATATATATCAATAAATAAAATATTTAAAAAATAAACTGTTCTGATTAAATTAAAAAAGTAAACACATAAAAATTCTTAACATTTACAAAAAAATATTTTACACATTAAAAACATCAGTAATTAAAAACAATATAATTGTGAATAAACAAAAACATATTAATATAAATTATAAGAATATAAAATGAAATATACAACATAAACTGGCATTCATGTACTATTCCTACTACAATTTATACAAACTTATAATGAATATATAAAAAATGTACAACACCCACTTCATGCAGCGCAAAAATAATAAAACTTGTTACATTTTCCAAATCTCCCTCCAGTACAGTAAATGTAACAGTAGTAAAAGTCTTTCAGCCAGTACAACAGTAGGGAAATGGATGAACTATGGAGGGGTAAAATGTACTACTCCCCCTCAGTGCAACAGTAGGGTAAAGTGTTGGATTGCGGAGGGGTACATTTTACTATTCCCACTTTAATCAGTGCAACAATAAAAACAATCAAAATATCTTGAACAAAATAAAATCATTTAAAAACAATTTAAATAAAAAAATGTTTAAACAAAATAAAAATAAAAAATAATAACATATTACAATGTTAAATATATATCACAAATACCTACAAATATTATTATAAATAAAATACTATTATTATAAATAGTTATCAACACACCATGTTTAATTATTTAATAATATGGCGGTAAGGGGTTGTGGCAGGACCTCCTGTCCCGCTAGCTAGCCTGTGAATATTTACTTGTGCCCTGTTGTAATCACTGCACAATGTGCAACTCTGAATTGCTGAAATCCATGTTTTAAATTTCTGTGAAAAAACGGAATATTATCTTTTTAAAAATATCCGCTGATCGCATTCTGGCACACACTTTCCACTCTGTGTACTTTTGACTTGAAAATCGTACCTAGAGCGATGTTTTCGTCTTCCCTCTGACTGGAAAGGGGAGGACACCACTTCCTGTTCGAACTGCTGGCGGTTAGCGCTCTAGCAGTTGAGCGTACCGGGGCTATTTAGGCTGAGCCTGTTCTCATTGACGCTGCGGTATGGGGTTGTGGCTGGACCTCCTGTCCCGCTAGCTAGCCTGTGAATATTTACTTGTGCCCTGTTGTAATCACTGCACAATGTGCAACTCTGAATTGCTAAAATCCATGTTTTAAATTTCTGTGAAAAAACGGAATATTATCTTTTTAAAAATATCCGCTGATCGCATTCTGGCACACACTTTCCACTCTGTGTACTTTTGACTTGAAAATCGTACCTAGAGCGATGTTTTCGTCTTCCCTCTGACTGGAAAGGGGAGGACACCACTTCCTGTTCGAACTGCTGGCGGTTAGCGCTCTAGCAGTTGAGCGTACCGGGGCTATTTAGGCTGAGCCTGTTCTCATTGACGCTGCGGTAAGGGGTTGTGGCAGGACCTCCTGTCCCGCTAGCTAGCCTGTGAATATTTACTTGTGCCCTGTTGTAATCACTGCACAATGTGCAACTCTGAATTGCTAAAATCCATGTTTTAAATTTCTGTGAAAAAACGGAATATTATCTTTTTAAAAATATCCGCTGATCGCATTCTGGCACACACTTTCCACTCTGTGTACTTTTGACTTGAAAATCATACCTAGAGCGATGTTTTCGTCTTCCCTCTGACTGGAAAGGGGAGGACACCACTTCCTGTTCGAACTGCTGGCGGTTAGCGCTCTAGCAGTTGAGCGTACCGGGGCTATTTAGGCTGAGCCTGTTCTCATTGACGCTGCGGTAAGGGGTTGTGGCAGGACCTCCTGTCCCGCTAGCTAGCCTGTGAATATTTACTTGTGCCCTGTTGTAATCACTGCACAATGTGCAACTCTGAATTGCTAAAATCCATGTTTTAAATTTCTGTGAAAAAACGGAATATTATCTTTTTAAAAATATCCGCTGATCGCATTCTGGCACACACTTTCCACTCTGTGTACTTTTGACTTGAAAATCGTACCTAGAGCGATGTTTTCGTCTTCCCTCTGACTGGAAAGGGGAGGACACCACTTCCTGTTCGAACTGCTGGCGGTTAGCGCTCTAGCAGTTGAGCGTACCGGGGCTATTTAGCCCTCGCCCCCTAACGAGCGCGCAGCGGTCGCGCGCAGGGGTGCTGAAGATAACGCCGAAGAGTAGCCAAAGAGTGGCCCGTCTGCGCCCGTCCGCGACTGGACGGGGCTAGGAGCCACCCACCCTGTCCTTGCCATTATGGACCGCTCCAGGCTAACCCCCGTAATCAGGTATGCCTCACACACTCTGAGAGCACTACAACCCCAGGAAAAATATACCTGTACCGCTAAAACTTTCTGTTGCCCAGAGGGTCCTTTTTCATGCCTTAAATGCGGATTTCAGGCTATGGACTCTCATATTATTGCTGGGCGGCCCACTTACAACATAGGCCCCCAAGAAGGCCTGAAAAGTTTTCTGTTGAATCTCAGATCTCTCCCTAAACATCATACACAACTATGGGATACTATCCATAGTACTCAACCAGAGATCTGCTTCCTAACGGAAACTTGGTTGAAACCCCACACTACCCCTACTATCACTCTGGGGATACCCACAGGATACAAAATTCTCCGGCTTGATCGACCTGTGAAAGTAGGAGGTGGAATTGCCATCATATACAGGGACACTCTGAATATCAGAGTCTTAGACCAAGTCATGCTACCCACCATGGAAGTGTTAATTTTTCATCTTACATTCAGCCCCAAGGTATACTGGCGAGGAGCATTAGTTTACCGTCCGCCTGGGCCTAATGCGGGGTTCTCTCTTGCCCTTACCGAACTGTTAGCTCCTCATATGAAAGCTAATGGAGATTTTATCCTCTTAGGGGATTTTAACTTTCACTTTGATATTAATGATCATCCGGATACTAAAATCTTTCTCGCGGACCTTGCCCTCTTAGGTCTTCATCCAAGAAACAGTGAACCTACTCATTCAGGTGGTCATATCTTGGATTTGATTCTTACTTCTCATCCGAATGTTCACTGCTACTCCCCTAAACACATCTTTTGGTCTGACCACAAACTGATCAACTTCTCTTTTGCCCATTTAACTAATCCCATGATTCGCCCGCACTCTCAGCACATTAAACGCAGACCCTGGCATAAAATAACTCCTGCTAAACTTATGCAAATATGGGAACAGCCAACACTCTCCAACTCTGACAACATCGACACTGCTCTCTCCAAGTTCAACTCCACTCTGATGATGGCTATTGACACTCTTGCCCCTCAGAAAAATGTAAAAAAACCTACAATGGCCAAAAGGGAAGCCTGGTACACCGAGGCCCTAAAAACCGAAAAGCAGGGATGCAGAAAATTAGAGAAACTTTGGAGACGAACAGGCAAGGAGGAAGATAAGTCTCGTTATCTGGAAGTAATGACCTCCTACTATAAAAATATAAAAAGGGCCAGGAAAGTAGGCCTTACAACCCAAATTGAAGAGGCAGGTAACTCTACAAGAGAGCTTTTTAAAATCATTCAGACCTTCACTAATCCTGAGGTGTGTGAGAGCCCAGACACTTTCACCCAGGCCTTGTGCGACGATATATCTCAGTTTTTTTAGGACAAAATAGAAGGGATATACAAAAAAATCACGGCAGTCTCAGATCCTTTGGGAAACAAGGTCCCTGAAATGTCCCCTGTGTTGACCCTGTAACAACTCTTCAGGCAATCCCAGAAATAACTTTTGAGGGCCTGACCATACTTATTAACCAAGTAAAGACTGGCTCCCCCACTGACTTGCTACCTGCCAAATTCATTTCCCCTCTTATTGACATAGTAGGACCTCCCATCCAGAAACTACTTAATCTCTCCTATGCTGAGGGCTTGCTCCCATCAGCCTGGAAGGAAGCGGTGGTGAACCCCATACGAAAAAATTCCACCTTGCCCTGGTCTGAACTCTCCAACCTCCGTCCGATTACTCTCCTTCCTTACATCAGCAAACTGGCAGAGAAGCATGTAAACACCACTCTTTCCAGCTTTATCGAAGCGACAGGGGGCCTGGACCAATCACAATCTGGGTTCAGGCCCAACCACAGCACTGAATCAGCCCTTCTTTCTGTGACGGATCAGATCAAAATGTCACAGGATAGAGGTGGCTCCATGATTCTAGTGCTGTTGGACCTGTCTGCAGCTTTCGATACCGTGGCTCATAACATCCTTCTCAGCCGTTTGCAAGGAGTAGGAATCGGAGGCTTAGCACTATCATGGTTGGAGAGTTTCCTTTCCGGGAGATCACAATCTGTCAGCCTGGGCCCCTTCCATTCCACCTCTCGGGGGCTCACGAAGGGGGTGCCACAGGGCTCATGTCTTAGCCCTACATTGTTCAATGTATATGTGGCCCCCCTTGCTGAGATTGTGCGGAAGTACGGGTTCACACCGATTTCCTACGCTGACGACACCCAGCTCCTCTACCCTTTTAATTCCCTTGACTCTAAAGTCAAAGAGAACTTTGCTGAGGGTATGAGGGCGGTGTCACGTTGGATGGCGACGAACTGCCTCCAATGCAATGTCACAAAAACCGAGGTCATGCTCTTTGGTAAAGCAAGTATCCTCTGGTCCCCTGACTGGTGGCCAATAGATCTTGGCCCTGCACCTACATCGAAAGATCATGTAAAAAATCTTGGGGTGAAGTTGGACCAAAAGCTAACCCTGAAGGAGCACACCAATTACATCGCAGGATTGTGCTTTTACACTATTGGCCTACTTAGACGTGTCTTTCCGTATCTCCCTGCCACCTACAGAAAGACACTTGTGCAGGCACTAGTGACCAGTCGTCTGGACTACTGCAACGGCCTGCTGACACTAGCGAATGCTGATGCAGTAGGTCGTTTGCAGGTGGTCCAGAACACGGCAGCAAGACTGGTCATGGGCGCACCAGCTAGGACCCCCTCTAAACCCTTACTGAGGGAACTTCATTGGCTCCCTATCCGACAGCGCATCGATTTTAAGATCTGCTGCACGGTCCATAGATGTATCTATGGTGTAGGTCCTAAATACCTGTCTCAATCCCTGGTGCTATATCAGCCCAGCAGGTCCCTTTGTTCAAGCAACCAAGCCCTTTTAAAACCTCCGGCCACAAAGAAATCCAGACAAGGAGACCGCGCCTTCTCCTCGGTTGGACCTGCCTTATGGAACAAATTGCCTCCTGATGTTAGATCCACTACTAACTACTTACCTTTTAGGAAAACATTAAAAACCCTTCTTTATCAAGAAGCATTCCTGTCCACTTAACTCCCCAGATGCACTGACTGAAAATTCTATAGCTAGCTCAGCGCGGAGATACCCTTACGGGATTGATTCCAGCGCTATAGAAGAAATTAAAATAAAATAAAAAAATAATATACCCCCACAAAGCACACAACACCCTCTTAAAGTTTAACAGAAAATTATTTATACAATTGACATAATTAATTTTCAATTTAACAAATAATATGAATTAAGAACAATTATTAATTACTTGAAATGAATTTACTTCCCAACCCATACCTTTTAAAAAACACAACTCGCATATAAAAAAAAGGAAAAATCTTGCACAATTAAAGTAATTAATTATCAATTAAACAAATAATATTTATAAAAAACTTAGGGTCTGATTAGGATGTCGGTTGGAGTTGCCTCCGACCGACATACTTGCAGTTTCGGAACCGACCCACCTCGGGTCGGCAGTCCGAAACTGCAAATACGATGCAACCGCACATGGTCGGAAACCAGTCTCAGCACAAGCTCTCAGAGAGAAATGGGAGTCACAGTAAGTCCCCTGCACCGTGTGGCAGGCACCTTACAGGGAGGCACAATAGGTGACCCTGGGGCCCTCAACCGGAGGCCATGGAAGAAGTGGGGCCCTGCTAGGTGCCCCCAAAGTCACTTTCTGACGGGCTTTCCAAGTTGGAAAGCCCAACATGGAAGGCCTGTCGGAAACTGACATCATAGTCCCAATGGAGGAAATTCCGCCCTTACGGGATTATGTGGCAGTTCCTGATGTAAGCCAGCCTGATTGACTGTACAGTTTCAAATTTGACTGCCGTCTTTATAATACGGTGCTCAGATTTGAAACCTTGGATGTCAGTCAGAAAGCCTTCGACCGGCGGTCCGAGGCTTTCCATCCGACATTCAAATTAGGCCCTAAATATTAATTCATTCAAATTAATTGACTTTCTACCATTTACCCCTATAAACCCCACAACAAAAATTAAATTTAAAACAAATAATAATTAATTGTCAATTAAATAATTTAAAGTATTTAACAAATAATTAATATTTTAATTTAAATTAATTTACTCCCCATTTACCCTTATAAACCCCACAATCATCACCTAAAAAAATTCATTTAACTATTAGCACAATTAATTATCAATTATTAAATGAATATTAATTAACAACTAATTATTATTTAGAAATAAATTACTTCCCACCCTTTAGCCCTGTAACCCCACAACCTGCACCTAATTTTTCTACATCATTAACATAAATAATTATCAATACATTAATAAATATTAATCAACAATCAATTAATTCAATAAAAATAAATTACTCCCCACCTTTGACCCCTATAAACCCCACAACATACACATAAAATTTACATTAAGAAAATGAATAGCACAATTAACATAATTAAATAAATATTATTAAAAAGAAAACATTAATACATTTCTCATTATTAAATTACTTCCCACCCTATACCCCTATAAACCTACAACCCGCTATGGAACTAAAAACACCAAATTTTATTAAATTAAATAACTACTAAAAATGTAACAAATGTATTAAAAAACAAACAATAATTATACAAAACAATTACATCATATACATCTATTTAATATATATATTACAAAACATAACAATAACTTCCCAATGTACAACACAATGCGCATTTGTGCATCACTGCCGATAGCACTGCACACTTCATCTCCCAATGTACAACATAATGCACAATTGAGCACCACTGCATATAACACTGCACTTTGAGACCAAGACGTACATTCCACACCTCTCAATCTCTCTCTCTCTCTCTCTCTCTCTCTCTCTCTCTCTCTCTCTCTCTCTCTCTCTCTCTCATGCTTTCAAATGCACATCCCACCCATTCTGTTCGTGGCAAGGCTGTTCTATTTGGTTAAAGCTCACCCACTCTAAAACTACAAAGGGACACAAAAGAAATCTTGCATATGCAGGAAAAATTATGTCAACATTCAAGCTAGGATTAAGTAAAACACCAAAAGTCAATTAAAATGATGGAAGTCAAAGGTCATCATGTGGTTTCAATACATAGGAGTACCTTTAGCACTACAGAGCTGGAAGATTGATTGAGTTTTTCATTCATCTCAGTTAAAACCTGTTTGTCTTAATTTATGTCTATGCACTCCACCCTTGCCATCTGCAATCTTCATAAAACATTCGCCTCAATATAAACTACAGGACTTTTGTGATTAACAGATTTTACCAGAGAAATTGCAGTTTTTGATAATTTGCAAAGATTACCCTACCATTGACCAATCTTAGGAAGATGCTTCTAATGTTTATGCTCCAGTCTTCAGTCATCAATTTTTTTCAGCTGACACCCAATTAAACCAGGAGTGTCTGGAGGTGGGTATACTGTCATGCCTGCCCCTATTAAATGATGAAGATCAAGACTGTAAGGGTGTCAGAGATCTGTGGGTCCAGCGGTACCTACCCAGTATGCAAAAATCTCTTGCGTTTTTTCTTGTATTAAAGGTCACGCACAATTCCAGCATGTCGTCTGGCAGCACTCTGCAATGTTTTGGGCATGAATTCTTACCCTCTCCTGGGCTTCCTGATATTGTGTCTTTCTCTTCTCCCCAGCTTAACTACAGGAAGTGATGCATATGTACCTATCCAAGATGGATGCTGTCCTGTGTCTTTCCTTCAGGAATCCCAATGGGATTCTAGAATGGCTTACAGGCCCGGGAGTATTTAAGCAGCAGAAGCCTGGAAAAAGGTACACTCCAACGTATTTGGATTTCTTTTGTTGCATTCTTCGTTATTTCTGCTCCTGTCATATTCTCTTCTTCTAGGTTCTTCTCCTGGTATCTGCACTCCCAGTGACACCAGGAGGTTTTTTATGTCCTTGTTATTTTTTCCTACTCGGGGGCTTAATCTGGGATGCACCACTTGTCCAGTGACGTTTTACCCTGAACGTCTCTGTGGCTATTGGAAAGGGTTACCCATATTTCAGTCAGTTTCTGTGGCGGAAGAACAACTCAAGAATCCAGTGTCCAGCCCTTGACAGGACCTCAGGGCTTTGAACTTATTCCTTTGGAACAGAAGTTCAAGAAGTTATCCCTATCTCAGGTTCTTCTGATGCCGGAAGTGAGAGACTGCATGGTGTCACTCGACAAGAAAGGCATGTATTTCTACATACCGAACCTGAAGTCCAACAGGAAGTACTTGGGATTCGTGGTAGGTACAATCCATTATCAGTTTGCAGTACTTCCATTTGGCCTGACATCAGCACCACAGGTCTTCACAAAGGTGATGGCAGTGTCAACGCATCACAAAAGGTTGGGAATTCGAGTTTTTCTCTACTTGGGCGACAGGCTCCTAAAAGCCAGGTCTTCAGAGATGGTGTATCATATATGCAGTTGGTAACACCTCTGCTCCATGACCTGGGTTTCTTCATCAATGTGCCCACATCTCACCTCAAGCCATTCCACCACCTCATGTTCATAGGGCAGTACTGGATATTCTGATGTGGGTCTTTCATCCTATGCAGCAGATACAGGACATCCAAGCACTGCACCTGTGTTTTCAGGAAGGTGCTTGTATTCTTTTTCTGCGTGTATGCTGCCTGCTTGGTCTCTACCATCTTGCCTTTTTCTGCTCACCCATGCCCACTGGTACATGAAGACTCTTCAGCAGTACCACCACAGGCAGTGGCTCTATCAGACTCCAAATTGCTATCAAGGGATGCAGCGGTGGGGCTTGTACGGTGTGGTAGGAGAACCTGCCCTCCAGCCCCTTCTGGCTGTGACTGTGGTAGTGGCAGATGCCTTAATATAGGTTTGGGGTTCACTTGAAGGAACTGAAGATCATAGGCCTTTTGTCTCCAAAAGAAGTCATGAGGAGTGGGGTCCCAATCTCTCATATGAGAACCTCTGATTCTGAGCACCAAAACACGGAATGTAGCTGGTGCCGAATTACCTGGCAGATTTGTTGAACACCAGAGCAGATGACCTGAGTCTGCGTCAACTAGCTGACCACTAGTAGCATCTCCACCCAGAGGATGTGAACAGAATCTTTGATCTATGAGACATGCCTCACGTAGATCCTCTTCTCACTTGTTCCACTTCACATTGCCTGGCTTTCTGTTCCCACCAACAGGAACCTTGGGGGACACATTTGGGTTGAAGTGGAGCTTTCCTCCTCATGATATATTTTTTTCCAATACTCTTGAATGCTCCAAAGCAGCTGCAAAGACTGGGCCCAAGTCATTTGGCTCCGGATTGACCAAGAAGGTTATGATATGCAGACATTCACTTCTTCTCCTTCCTGTAAAGCTGGATCTTCAGACCTAGTGAAGTCCTTCACCCGAATCTCAAGAGTTTATACCTTCATGCATGGCAATTCAGTGGGGACACTTGACAGCATTCCAGCAGTAGGAGAGTAGGGTCTGCTTCCTATGGTTACCCCCACTTTTTGCTGTGATTCTCTGGTTTTTCGACTTTAGTATGGCTGTGGTCCTGCTAATCAGGCCCACAGCCTAGCTGTCCTCTCTCTAAATTAATACCATGTACTTTTGGTACATACCAGATTGGTTACTGGGTCACCCTTGTGAGCCCCTGTATATGGTACTCTAGGTACCCAGGGCATAGGTGTACCCTAGGCGTACCAGGGGCTGCAGCATGTTTTGTGCCACCCCTGATTAGCCTTCCAAACTGACACCACAGGTCTGTACTTACATCTTGGGTAAGGTGGTGTAATCACCCCTTACTTAGATATAGTATACCTATATCTATCTATATATTCACTGAAAAAAACATAGGTTTTACACCAGTTATAGTTAGCTGGAAATTTTACTCGCATAAAACCATTGAAATTCCCACGTTATAGTTAGTTGGACTCACTATAACTTGCGCGTGCAATGCACTGCTGATGACGTCACATATTACATCACTCATAACATGGTCAGTGACATCACTCATGACATCACTGGTGACGCCATCCAGTGAATGTGTGTCTTTCTGAAAAATACATATGTGTTATAGAAGTATATGTAAAAGTTGATGGAAGAATAAATGTTTAAATAAGTGTTTACATAGATTTAAAAAAATAATAATAATAATTGGTTAACTGGTTTATTAAGTGTATCTTAGTGAATACATATATCAGAGAGTAATGTTTAAATATTTAAATATATGTATTAGTGTTTCACTTTGTGTATAAGTGGCTGCATGGGTTGGTGAGTAGCTACATGTGTATGTATATGGGTTATTAGATGTTTTTCTTAGTATCAGTATGAGTGTTTGTATGGTTTAGTGGGGGTATTACTTAGCACATAGATGCATGAATGACTGACTCTCTCTTTGTATGTGTTTTGAAGACAGCATATGTGCAGGACTGTATGGGTGGATGAGTGTGTATATGTGTGTGTTAGTGAGTGAATGACTGTCTCACTAGTGTCTTTATTAGTAACTACATATGTTTTAATGTAGTATATGTGAATACTGATGTATATAAGTGAGTATATGTGAGAGTGAGGGATTGTAAGAGTTCCTGTTTAAATAAGTATGTGTTTCTATAAGTGATTGTTTAAGAGAGTAAGTATGTGTAAGTTTCCTTAGAAGTAAGGTGGTAGTGTGTGTATAGCTGTATATGCAAATAAATGGATGTTCAATAATTTATTTGCATGTGTGAGTATGTGTGAGAGTATCTTTTGGATGACTGTCGGTGTGTAACAGGATGTATAGGTGTATCACTACATATCATGAGTGAGTATATGTATAAGTGACTATATAGAACTGTTGGTGAATGAGTGGATGTGTATTTAGATGGTGGAATTATTTAATTGGTTGTTGTAACTGGTATGGGTATCTCCATTTTTTTGAAAATTTTAGTTTCTATTTTTGAATATGTGTTTCAAGGGTTACATTACAGTGAAAGGAGGTCTGTCACTCTGTCACAAGGATGGTGTCACCAGTGATGTCATGAGCGATGTCACTGACCATGTCATGAGTGATGTAATATGTGACGTCATCAGCAGTGCATTGCATGCGCAAGTTATAGTGAGTCCAACTAACTATAACGTGGGAATTTCAATGGTTTTATGCGAGTAAAATTTCCAGCAAACTATAACTGGTGTAAAACCTATGGTTTTTTCAGTGAATTTAATAGGTTTTTTAAATGCTAATTCCTAACTGTAACTGGTGTGAAACCTATGGTTTTTTCAGTGAATTTCATAGGTTTTTTTAAATGCTAATTCCTAACTATAACTGGTGTGAAACCTATGGTTTTTTCAGTGAATTTCATAGGTTTTGTAAATGCTTATTCCTAACTATATATATAGGGCCTCAAACCTACGTTTTTTTCAGTGAATTTCATATGTTTTTTAATAGCTAATTTCTATAGCTATGAAATATAATATTTTTTATAATAAATCCTATATTGTATATTTATATAATACTTTTTTTATGTATATTTTTCCCTTTTTTTTTTGCCCTGGTGCGCTCCCGGTGCGCGTACCGGTGAACGCAGGGATAAGCGCAGTGTTGCGGCGCGCCGCGGTGCGCGTACCGGTGAGGGTCCCGTTAGCACTATTACCGCAAACAAAAACAACATTGTGACGTATCGCGTAGCCGCGTGATGCGTCTTATGACGCACGGCGTAAGCGCACCCGGAAGCGCCCGAGCGCATACAATCGCGCAACGTAAGCGAGGCGCGTAGCGTAAGCGCGTCGGGTCATGTGACCTGAAAATAACACTTTTCATTGGTTCAGAACAGTTTTGGTTTCCAAATGATGAAAGCCCGGATCATGTGACTTGAAAATAACACTTTTCATTGGTTCAGAACAGTTTTGTTTTCCAAATGATGAAAACCCCCACCTTTTTTCCTCATTCTCACTTTGTTCTTTGAGTGAGGAAGACCTGCTTTTTTCTTAGAGATATGGCTACAGTACTGTCAGCAGCTGGAGCATCTGCCCCACCACCACCACCACCACCACCACAAGGACCACCAGAACATCACATTGGTGGTCGAGAAGAAGAGGAGGAGGAGGAGGAGGAAGAGGAGGAAGAGAGAAGGCAGTTCCTGCCAGAAGACAATCCCCCATACAAACCTAGGGAGCACTTTATATGGGAGTTTTATAAAATCCCAAGGGGTTCCAAAAAAGTAAACGCTGCAAAGGTGACCTGTCTCATCTGTGGCGCTGTACTATCCAGGGGGAACCCTGCCAAAAAATATTCATTTGGCAATCACACAATGATTCGCCACATGCAAAGATTGCATCCCAATAACTATTCTGCAGCAGAGGTGAGAGAACTGTCCAGAAACCTTCCCCAATCCTCTTCCAGAACCTCAACAACCAAAGGACCCACTCCATTGGGTCCAGAGGCAAGGGAGATGGTTCCAAACATACAAACCAAGTTTGGTGGGTACAAAATCGTTTGCATTGTTTGTGGAAAAACAATTACCTATGGTGAGCAAAGTATTAATCTCATCAACCTTGCTGGTGACAACCACCAGTGCCGAAAGAAGCCTTAATTTTTTCCTGGTTTTTTTCGCTCCAGTTGAGCCGTTTACAATTCCCTGTTTTTTCTTTGTCCCCATAAAAAATACAAAAAAAATATAAAATTCTTCATAAAAGCCAAAAAAAGTAAAAAATGTTAAAAAAAACAATAAAAAAATATAAAACAACAAAAAGAATAAAAAAAACTGTTCTTTTTAGAACTACCTCTAATTTATAAAAAAATGCTACATTTTTTGAAAACTCTGTCATTCTTTTTTCTCCAGGGTACGCGTACCGGTACGCTCCCCGGTGCGCGTACCAGGGCGCGCACCAAAAAAAATAAAAATAAATAAAGGAGTGAGCATGAGGGAAGGACACAGAGAGAGTGATGTTAAGAGAAAGAGAGCTAGAGGGAGCAACACAGAGGTAAGATAGTAAGACAGAGAGAAGGTGTAATAGGGTGTAAGTGAGAAAAGGAAAATGAATAAGGGAGCAAAACAAGGGAAGAGAGAGGAAGAAAACTAAAGCAGAGGTAATGGGAGAATGTGAGTGGGTGTTGAAAGTAAAGGGAAGGACAGTAAAGGATAAGGAATGAGGGGTAGTGACGGAACCGGAGTAAAGGAACAACGGTGAGGGAGGGTTAGAAAAGAGCAGTGACTGTAAGTAAAGAGGGGTGAAAGAGGGTGGATAAAAGTTAATAAGGGTAAGACATGGGGAGTGACAGAGAGAAAGGAGAGAGAGAGTAAAGGAAGGAGTGACTGAAAGGGAGTGAGTGAAGCAGCAAAGAAAGGTAAGTGAGGGAGTGTGGGTCAGTTGTAGGGAGTGAGCATGACGAAAGAGTATTGACAGAGTGAGGGGACAGAGACAGCGACGGTAAGAGAGACAGAGTGAGAGAATGGAAGTGAGGAACTGTGAGGACAGACCGACTGAGAGAAGGAGTGAGAGGAGTGAAGTAAATGAGTAAGGGAAAGGGAATGAGTAAGGAAGCAAATGAAGGGAACACAGGGTAACGGAAGTAAAGCAGGGGGACTGAAAGAAGTTGAATGTGGTAGGAGAGTAAGGCAAAGAGGAGTAAACATGGAGGATAATAATAAGTGAGGGAAGCAGAGTAAGGAAACAGGAGTGAGCCTGGGTGAGAAAATAGTAGTGAGGTTAAATCAAAGGGTGATGACAAACTACATTTTTTTAGTCACACTTACCATATAATTAATGTAACTTTAATTACATTTTTTTACTACACTTTGTATCTGTGAAAGAGAGAAGAAAAAATAAGTTATAATTAGTAAAATATATATTTTAAAATAAAAGATACAAATGAAGAGGTTAAAAATCATAACAGTGTATTAAGAAATAAAGTACGAGTGAAAGACACAGAAAGGGAAATAAAGTAATGTAGAAGGACAAAAAGAGGGTAAAAGAAATAGAAGGAAAGCAAATTACTAAGAGTAAGGCATATAGATTCACTGACAGAGAGGAAGAGAAGAAGAGAGAAATGAACTGAAGGTAAGAAAGACACTAAAAGAATGTGAGTTAGCAAAACTAAATCAGGAAACAGGAGTTAGTAAAAAGAGAATGACTGAGAGGAAAAGGAGTCTGATTGAGGATGCATTTAGAAGAATGAGGAATGGAAGATAACTGAGAGTAAGTGAAGGAGCGTCATAGAGTGAAGGGATGAAGGGAGAGAGGATAATATAGAAGGATTGAGGGAAAATGAGTTAGGAAGTTAGTAGACAGAGAGACTAAGAAAAGGACTGAGTGAAGTGGAGTACAATGAGTGAAGAAAGGAAAATGAGTAAGGGAGCAAAAGAAGGAAAGAGAGGAGAAGAGGACTAAAGCAGTGGTACTGAGAGAAAGTGATTCGGTGATGAAAGTAAAGAGAAGGACATTGAAAGATAGGAAATGAGGGGTAGTAATGGAACCGGACTAAAAGAAATGGGGTGAAGAACAATGAGAGAGGAACAGTGAAGTTGTTGTAAGAGAAATGATAGAAGGTAGATAAACACAAGTGAATATAACACAAGGAGAGTGAGGGACTGAGGACATAGAGGTAGTGAACGGAAAATAGAGAGAAGAGGTCAAAAGAAAGGAGCAAATAAAGATAAGCGAGGGAGAGTGGGTGAGTTATAGTAACAGAGTGCGACAATACTGGTGAGTGAGTAAAGAGGAATTATTAAAAGAGCAAAGGAGAAAAGACGGAAAAGGGAAGTAAAGCAGAGAGACTGAAAGCTGAAAAGTGGTGCAAGGGAGAGAGGGGATGCAGACAGTTGAAATGGAAATGAGGGGTTGTGAAAGAAGTGGAGTAAACGAATGGGTGTGAAACAGAGTGAGAGAAAGGCAGTGTGAGTGAGTAAAGAGAGCTGAAAGAGAGAGGAAAAAGGAAAGTGAGTGTGAGACAATGGGAATACAATATAAATCACAAAATACAAACTATAGAATAATCTGTACAACAAGTTAGATAGTTTATTTTTGCTGTTCTCAGAACATATTGAATTTCACTAAAAACAGTGAGTTCAAACTATTCATCATATGACAGCGGGAAAAAAACCACAATCATAAAGATTGTGTTTAAAAAAAACTATATAAACTTACAAATCACATATGTACACTAATCTTTGATTCACTTACTTTTCCTTTAGGCCAAATAGTACATCATGAAGGTCCTTTTCATTGGAAGGTACTCTGCTGTTCTCTAAAAATTCCATTTCATCGACTTTCTAGAAGAAAAGCTCCAAGAACATCTGAAATATTTTTCAATGTTTTCATATACTCCTTGTGTTCAGTCATGACTCTTTGCTCATTCCTTCACCTTTCCTTAAGGCCAAATAGTGTCAGATGTATCAGTATATTTTCAAATTACTTAAAACAAACTCTAAAATTACAGTTTTCCCGACGTTCTGAAAGAAAGGCTCAAACACATTTTCACAATATTTAAATATTCATAATTCCATCTCTGGCTCTCTCATGTTGAACATTTCCTATAATACTGATATCACTTACTATGCGATCCACTTACCGTACCTTTATGAGAACTATAATTTTTATATTATCTTCATCACTTTTACTCACAATATAATTTTAAACAGCAGACTAACTTTTATTAACTGCTCCCGTCTTCATAGGCCAATTACCTTTACTTAAATTTTGTTTGTAAAAATACTAGGTATGAATTTTTTAAGTCAAAAGGCAAATGTTGTTTGAAAGTCAAATGAGTATCATTACAGTTAGTCCAACCTTTTCGACATTTTAAATAGCATGTGTAATGCCCTGATGTTGTTGAAGGACCGTAATGATAAATAATAGCTACAGTTGCAAAAGTTCTTCCTGAAATTGATAACTGAGAAGCCACGAAATTTTTAATAGAAGTTGTCAATTTAGTTCCATCAGGTCTACATTGTTGGAACATTAAAATGACATACTGACCATAATTTTGTATAAATAATGTGGACAGCATTGCAGACTTACATTGGGTACACACCATATTGTGATCAGCTGATTTAACTAGATTATTAAAAGGCACTGATTTGCAGTCTGGTAAAGTCAAATATATAAATCTTTCGGTGTCTATTGTAGTACTACTTGATAAACTACAGTTGTCCCAGTCATGCTGCCATTGATAAGAAAGGCTAAAAAGATTTTTTATATCTACACCTTCTTCTTCCAATACATCAAACATATACATTAAAAATTCCTGACAATCCTGCTGAATATTCTGTGAAAATTGATTTTGACCAGAACATATGTCTAAAAGATTTCGAATTTCTGAAACACTTTCTATTTTTGCTCCATCACTGCTACATTTCTCAAACACAGAATTCAATAAACAGCAGAATGTTTGATCCCGATTTTCAACAATCTGTTCTTGTCAATTTTGAAGAAAAAAAACAACATTAAGCACTACATTAGCATAGCAGTTGACACCAGAACTGTTTTCAAACTGAAATCCAACAACATCTTCAACAGAATTCTTTTTCTTTCCGCTTACAATTACAGTTTCATCTACTTTTTGTCTTTTTGCTACTACCTCACTGCAATTATTCTCATTTCTTCTTTTTCGGCCTACCACACGTTTTTCAAACAGAGGATATTGAGGCAAATGTGGAGCATACTCTCTTCTTAACCTATTGTATTCTTTAACACAATCTAGATCTGCACAAATCTTTGTTTCATCACACTCAATCAAGTACAATCCTGATAAAGTTCTGACTCGTGATAATGCCACATATGCCATACCCTCTTTAAACACAGAACTTCCAATGTTCACCAAAGCACTATCTACACTTAAACCTTGAGATTTATGAATTGTCACCGCATTTGCCAAACAAACAGGAAACTGTTTTCGGCGAACATATAAGTCTTTCACAAGCAAAAATCTAGCTGAACAACGACAAATTTGTTCTATTTCGTCAATGCCATCAAATTAAATTTTTACAATTTCAATTCCATCTCTATTTTTGTAATTCACAAAATCAACAACATGACCCATTGCTCCATTTACCAGACCTCTTTCAACATTTAAATTCCTTCTCAAAATGATACGACAATTTAAACACACATTCAGAGTCTTTTCAAAACCAGCAGTTTTAGATATACTCTTCTCTAATGAATCCAATTTTGATTTCAAATTTTCTGACAAAATAATTTTTGCTCCTATATTCTCTATTTTATCTATAGCTTCCAGTTTCACAATCTCTTCATTTTCTAACTTTAACATTTTGTTGTTGAAGATGGAACATTCTTGCAGAGTTGGCATCAAACACATCCCAGATTTGTTCTCAGTAATTTTCTTAAAAATATTCTCTGGAAGAATGTTTTCATTTGGATACAAATTTGAAATTAATCATGCATGTAATGCTTCTTTCCCATGCTCACTTACTTTTCCGATTCTTACATCTTGTAGAATATTTTTATAATCTTCATCCTTTGCCTGTCGCATATTTTGAAGCAGTTCTGCATATTTGAAATTTAACCATATATTAACGTTTCCAATGCTTCCTAGGCACTTCCTGGTATCTTCATGCATGTGCATTTTAAACACTGGTTGTTCTTTCACTGGAGTCAACTGCAGTAGATCTCCAAAAACAATAATGTGTTTTCCTCCGAATAAGACATCATAGTCTGTTCTAAGAATTTCTTGCATTCTCAAATGCACAAAAGCAAGCATTAGATTTAAGACCATGCTTACTTCATCAATGATAAGAAGTTTCATTTTCTTCAGGACTCTGGAAACTTCAGAACAAGCATCTCCAGATAGCTTGTGGTATTGTAATTTGTTATCATGCTCCACTGGTAGCATCAGTAAACGATGTAAAGTAATCCCTTTAATGTTATGTGCTGCAAGCCCAGTTGGAGTGGTAACAACACACGACAGCGGTGATTCAGTCCTTTTCTGCAGATAAGTTACAATTGCTTTAATCAGAAAACTTTTTCCAGTTCCCGCTTCTCCACTCACGTACAGTCGGACAGGCTTAAATGATGTACATGAGCACTCTTTTTTCTCATGACTGAATCCATGTTCAACCTGTTCTGTGACTTCATCATATATCTGTTTCTGCTCAAGGTTAAGTTGGTTCACCAAATCGTCTAAGTTAACTACATCATCTTGAGCTTGTTCCATAGCTCTTTCCACCTCATCCATGGCAGTGGCAGCTTCATTTTGGATAATTGGTCCTCCTAGTGCATCCTGACTCAATGAAGCAGAACTCTGACTGTCTTGAGAACTGTCTCTAGCAATCTCTACAGCAATTGTGGCTTCTTGCTCTATTTCTTCGTTCAACATTTGCAGATAATTTGGAAAATCAGGACATTCTATGGTATCCTTGGTTGCATTAAAAGAATCTTCGTAACAGAGAAAATCTCCAAGTAGTTCCTCTTCTGTACGCCATGGCTTAAAGAGTTGCATAAGAGCTAAATAGTCAAATTCCCTTTTCTCTGGATTTTCGCAACTCAATTTTCGATGATTAATCAAATGGCCTTTTCTCTGCTTCACTAGATATCCTTCACACCTAATGATAGCATATATTCCATTATTGATATCTTCTCTGATGGTCCTCTTATAAATGTAGTTTTGCAGAACTTCATACAAACAACTGTTCTCAAGATGACTACTTCTATTTGGATAGTATGTATCCAACATGTTTGTCTACAAAATATCTGTACTGTTTGGTTCTTTCTCCGCCAAATACTCAATTTCTTGTACAGATTTCAAAACTCGGTTTCGTGTTGCAGCAAGACCTAGACTCACCCAAATAAGTGTTCTAGACTTGGCGTAGAGACTTGCTGATGATAACCGATCAGAACATTCATATGCTCCAATTTCTCGATGCGACAACATCTTCAAACTGAAACTGTATACTTTTTTACTTATACTCTTTTCATGTGAAATGTCCTCCCACATTTCCTTCAGTTCTGTCTTTTCTTTTTTTGTGATGTAAGACGTCACATATCGAGCCACAGCAATAGAGTTGTCAGCAACGAACTGAATATCCATGTTAGCATTCCACATGGACAAAATCACTGGGTTGTAGTCGTTGATGTACTTGGACTCTTCGTTTCTTTTTAAATTGTATGTATTTTTTGGAGATTTCCTCGTCACAGTATGTCGCAGAGAAGACATCAAATTATTTACTCTTCCTTTAGAAATCACTGGTCGTGGAAACCCGAAACGACATTTTGTGTAGAACTTGTCCTTGTTTCTGAATTTTCGACGACAGTACTTTCCACAACGATGAGATTGAAATTGTAAAACTTGTTGCCTTAAACTGTTTTCTTCAGTAGTTTTCGGAACAGCACATGTTGAATACTCTTCAATGAAACTCATCACTGTGTCATCCGAATCTGTTCCAAATTTGGGTGAATCTTTAATCCATAACAACATATGTATGTGAGGAGCACCTCTCGCTTGATACTCCTTTCTCCAAAAGAAATCCAAAACCTCTCCAAGGGGAGGATTTTTTGTGTTGGTAATGAAAGACATCATAGCTTCAAATCTATGATTGAAATATCTGCATACATTCACTGGATCCAAAGAACACAGTTCTCCAGGTGTTTTGAATTCTATATTTTGTATTTTTGCATTTGCCTCTCGTAGAAATTTAAGTAAGTCGTCCCATGCATACTCAGCACAGCTAAGAGTGAGGAACCATGTAGGAGTTCCTAAGTTTCTTAGCATACATTTCAATTCCCCATGACGACGGTACCAATACTCGTTTGTACCACGCTGACATGCCATGAGATTGATTAGATGAGATTCCAAAATATTGTCTTGCAGATTGACTTTCTCCATAAAGTCCCTCGCCGAAACATTTTGCAGATGTGCTCCACTTTTCAGTATATGGTTTACTGCATAAGAAAGCCCAAACAAGTCACTTTCATACAGTAGATGAAACAAATATGGGATGCATTGACGAAACCTTGGATCTTCAGCATATAATCTTAAAGTCCGGTATTCAGATGCAGGAATTTGAAGTGGTCGATCGTCATATCGTCCACCTCGACCTGTTGGAAATAGCTGTGGAAAACAACGAGCTTCCAAACTTTCTTCCCATACACTAATGGGACTTCCTTTTGCTGCTTTCATTTGAAACAAGTCAATTGCATTCCCCATTACTTCTTTGGAATGCAAAGGATGAACATATATTTCTTCACTTCTAGACACATCAGCTTTTTTATTTGGCCGGCTGAACAATCACTGTCTTCTTCTGCTGCTGTTTCCTCTGCTCCAACACATACATCTTTGTAGTACTCATTGTTTTGACCAAATATAACGTTGCCTTTTTGACTTTCCTAACATCCACTAAATCTTGCCAGATTTTCTTACTCTTTGTCGGAACCCCATTAACTAGAATAACCAGAGGTTCCTCTTCCACTTTTCTACACCAATTGTATCAATATTTTTCTTGAAATCTAGAGGCAAATAAACAACTCTTCCCTTTAATCCTCTCTGTAAATCTGAAGGAGACAATTTCCCTATCTTAGGCTCCATGCGAACAATAGCCTGAAAAGGATGGACACATTGAATCAAAATAGATTCATATGTATTTAAATCCATCAATTCAGGAGGAATGTCTACCAACTCAAGATTATTATGAACAGCTCTAGCAGGCATTCTGTTTTCATTTAATTTATTATAACAATATTTACAAATACGCTGATCAGAACTCAAATCAATAGAATTCTCCACCCACAAAAAAGTTACAAAATTCTTCCATTCACTATTATTTTCCATTTCACTTTCTGCATATAAATCAACTAACCTAGTCTGAATCTTATAATGAGTCCGTCGACAACACACACAAGTAAAATTAGGCCTTTCACTTGATTTCACCTTAAACTTGGTAATTTCCTGGTCAAACTTTTCTGTACTTGAAATCTGTACATTGTCTTCCACATTACCTTCTATTACTGTGTTAATTTCTACACTGTCCTCTTTTTCACCAAAATAACAAATCTCAATTTCTTCACAAATCTTCTTCACATATAATTCAGTTCCATGCAAAAGAGCACTGTTTAATTGTTTAAGCTTGAATGCTGGACTTTTTGCATAATACGACATTCTCACTAATTTCCTCATTTTAGTATGATGCACTGCTAACATCCTAAAATGATGAAAAACACTCTGACATACTTTTCTAGAAAGACAAGCCAGTGAATGCCCTTGCAAACCTGTGTTTTCTCTCACTCTGCAAGGATCTAAGTCTTGCAACATCTTCATTTTCTGTTTTGGACTTTTCTTACTATATGTACGTAAGAAATTACGAAGCAAATCGATTGAATCCTGTCGCACACTACAAATACTACTACACTTCCAAGTGTACACTGGACCCTTAGTACGTCTCCCTAAAACTTCACCAGTTAACACCTCTTCTGCATCTCTAGACACAAGTTTCTCTTTTTCAATCGGACAACCGTCTTTCACCTCATATGCTCGACCACTGGTGTCAACTGCATGCACCAAATCATTCTCTTGGAAGTAACTCTCCTCATTAAAAAATGGCTCACAACTTGAACTATGCATCCATTCTCCAGAAAAAACTTTACAAAAATTAGTCCGATTAATTACTCTTTTGCATCTACTCTTTGATTTGAAAACATCAATTGTCTTGTTAAGTGTCCTAATTCTATTGATTACTAAAATAAATAATTTTTTCTTAAGTTCAAAAGCCTGATCAACAATCTTCTCTACATTTCTTTTTCTTATAAAAAGCAGCTCTCTGTTTACCTTTTTAATACTTTTTTAACAAATTTAAAACCACCCTATTGCAAAACATTCGTTTACGAATGTCCCTAAATTGGTTTTCCCTTCTATTCCTATACATATTATTCTCTCCTGCTCCAGTAGTAACATTTTTGGGGGGCCTCTCCTTCCTTTTCAAATTTGCTCTCTCCTTCTGTATATTCACATTCTCATCAACATTTTTTTTTGATCTACATATGTTCCGAAAGAAAGACTTAGTTGTCTTACCAGGAGCTTTTTTCCTGTTTTTTGAAGTATTTGTTGTAGACGAGTGCTTTAATTCCGTTGCTGTTTTTGATTTTTTCCGCTTGGCATCTTTTCTTCGCCTCTGCCTTGAGGGCATATTACCTTACTATTGAAATCTTGATTTCAATCTGTGTTAAAGAAAAAAATAACACATTTTAGACCACTATTACCAAACAACAAAGCAATGACAATAAGCAAACGATATAAACACTAGTTTACAACATATCTAAGTTTATATCATAACAACTATGTAACTAGGAGTAAGACAGAGTAAAAGAGCTAGAGGAACTAACACAAAAAGACAGAGAGAGTCAGACAAAGAAACAGGTAGAGGGAGTAAAACATAGAGAAGGAGTAAGACAGAAAGAGTGTATAATATGTTGTAAGACAGAAAAAGGATGTAATAGGGAGAAGGAGTCAGTCAAAGAAAGGGAAAAAGGGAGTAAGTCAGAAAAAGGATGTAACAGGGTGTAAGACAGAGAGATGGTGTAAAACGATATAAGACAGAGAGAGGGTGTTAGAAGATGAGAGAATGTAAAATACACTAAAACAGAGAGAGGCTGTAAAAGGTAGAGAGAGAGAGTAAGTTTGAGAGAGGGTGTAAGAGGAAGTAAATCAGAGAGAGGATGTAACAAGGAGTAATGAGAGAGAGGGAATAAATCAGAGACATGGTGTAAGGGAAAGTAAGTCAAAGAGAAAGTGTAAGAGAGTGTAACACAGAGTCAGTATGTAAAAAGGAATGAGTCAGAGAGGGTGTTAGAAGGGGACTGATGGAAAAATAGAGTAAGTCAGGAATAGAATATAAGAGAGACTTATACATTCTTGACAATACTTGGTAAAGAAACCTTGGTGCATAAAAGAATTGTATTTTATAAATGAGCGACGTTTCATTAGTGTAATGAAATGCTAATACATATGACCTTTTCTCTGTTTTTTAAATGTTATTCTAAAAAAAGATTTCGGGCACATGAAATAGTTGTACATTATTGACAAGGATTAGATAGTATCTACATGATTTAAAAAATATATTAGCACATTTCACAATCATGTCACCTGTGTTTTCTCAGATTAGTAAGTGCATTGTGCACATCAGGTGGGGCCTGTCCATGGGTGCAGAGGAGGTAAGGCCTGTGTCGAAGAGTGCATTGGACAGGACTCACCTCCTCTGACCCTTGAACAAGCCTCACCTCCTCCGTGCACCCTGGACAGGCCTCAATGTATTGGGTATAATTGATGGTAACAGGATGCAGATAAGGTGAGGCCTAACCAGGAGTGCAGATGAGGTGAGGCCTGCCCTGGGGAGCAGAGGTGTTAAGGCCTGTGTCCAAGAGGGCAGTGGACTGGACTTTATAAATCCTCTCCCCCACTGCACTCTTAGACACAGGCCTCACCTCCTCAGCAACTTTCACAATCATGAAAGCCATTTCGACTTTCCTCATCTCCTCTGCACCTTTCGCAATCATGTCAGGTGTGTTTCCTCATATTATGAATCAGATTGTGTTTTTTTATTGTTGCTTTTTGTTATTTTTTTGTTAATGCTTGGTAAAAAAATTCTGCTGCATAGAGGAATTGTATTGTGTAAAACAAAATGAGGTTTCAGTAGTGAAATGGAATGCTTGTACATATGACCTGTGCTCAGTTTTTTTAATGTTAATATAAAAACGATTAAAGGGCAAATGAATGGCTTTAGCATTTTTCAGAAGGATTAGACAGTGTCTGCATGATTAAATAAATATACCTGCACTTTTCACAAACATGTCAGCTGTGTTTTCTAAGATTAAGAAACAGATTAAACTTTTTTATTCTTTCTTTGTGTCATATTTCTTGATAATACTTGGTAAAGAAATGGTACTACATAGAGGAATTGTATTTTGTAAAAAGATGAGGTTTCAGTAGTGCAATGAAATGGTTCTATATATGACATGTGCTCTGTTTTTTAAATATTAATTAAAAATCGATTTAGGGCACATGAATTGGACCCCTGGACAGATCTCACCTCATGTACACCCCTGGACAGGCCTCACCTCATCTGCACCCTGTTACCATCAATTATACCCAATACATTTAGGCCTGTTTAAAAAACAAACGATTTAGGGTTGCAGATGAGGTAAGGATTGTCCAGGGGTACAGAGGAGGTGAGGCCTTTGTTCAAGAGTGTACTGGAAGAGATGCATGTCCTGGGGAGCAGAGGTGGTGAATCTTGTGTCTAAGAGTGCAGTGGGCTGGACTTCATGAAGCCTCTCCCCCACTGCACTCTTAGACACAGGCCTCACCTCCTTTGTACCCCTGGACAGGCCTCTCTCCCACGACACTCTTGAACATAGGCCTTACCTCCTCTGCACACCTGGACAATCCTCACCTCATCTGCAACCCTGAACAGACCTCACCTGATCTGCACCCCTAGACAGGCCTCAGCTCATCTACACCCCTGGACACGCCTCACCTCATCTGCACCCTGTTACCATCAATTATACCCAATACATTGAGGCCTGTCCAGGGGGCACAGAGGAGGTGAGTCTTGTCCAAGGGTCAGAGGAGGTGAGTCCTCTCCACTGCACTCATGGACACAGGCCTCATCTCCTTTGTACCCCTGGACATGCCTCACCTCACCTGCACAATCTACTTCCTAATCTGAGGAAACACAGGTGACATGATTGTGAAAGGTTCAAATATATTTTTTTAATCATGCAGACACTATTTATTCCTTCTCAAAAATGTAAAATCCATTCATTTGTTCCAAAATCGTGTTTCCAATAACATTTACGAAACAGAGCGCAGGTCATATGTACAAGCATTCCATTTCACTACTGAAACCTCACTATTTTTCAAAATACCTTCTATCTAGGAAATGTTGGTTTCCAAACAATATCATTAAACTTAACAAAAAGCAAGAAAAATAAGCTGAATCTGCTCCCTAATCTAGAGTAACACAAGTGACATGATTGTGAAAACTGCAAATATATTTATTTAATCATGCACACACTATTTATTCCTAGTCAAAAATGTAAAAGCTATTCATTTGCCCAAAAATCATTTTTCAAATAAGATTTAAGAAACAGAGCGCAGGTCCTATGTACAAGCATTCCATTTTACTACTAAAACCTCACTATTTTACAAAATACATTTCCTCTCTCTTGCAAACATTGATACCAAGCATTATCGAAAACCATGACACAATTCAACAAGAAAAAAGCTCAATTTGCTTCCTAATCTGAAGTAACACAGGTGACATCATTGTGAAAGCTTCAAATAGATGTATTTAATCATGCAGACACTATTTATTCCTTCTCAAAAATGTAAAAGCCATTCATTTGCCCCAAAATCGTTTTTTAAATAACATTTTAGAAACAGAGCGCAGGTCCTATATACAAGCATTCAATTTCACTAGTGAAACATTACTATTTTACAAAATATAATTCCTCTATCTTGCAAATGTTGATACCAAGCTTTATAAATAAACATGACACAAACCAACAAGAAAGAAGCTCAATCTGCTTCCTAATCTGAGGTAACACAGGTGACATGATTGTGAAAAGTTCATATATATTTATTTAATCATGCGGACACTATTTATTCCTTCTCAAAAATGTAAAAGCCATTCATTTGCCCCAAAATCGCTTTTTAAATAACATTTTAGAAACAGAGCACAGGTCCTATGTACAAGCATTCAATTTCACTACTGAAACCTCACTATTTCACAAAATACAAATCCTCTATCTTTTTATCTTATCAAAAAACATGACACAAACCAACAAGAAAGAAGCTCAATCTGCTTCCTAATCTGAGGTAGCACAGTTGACATGATTGTGAAAGGTTCAAATATATTTATTTAATCATGCAGACACTATTTATTCCTTCTCAAAAATGAAAAAGCCATTCATTTCCCCCAAAATCGTTTTTTTTTTCTTTTTTAAAAAAAACTTTTTATTAATAGGAAGGAATAGTGGTGAATCAGTTACATACATGTTCATAACATTCGTTACAGTTAGTACCTTTCAACTTTTCCGTTTTCGATAAGAAATGGCATCGTATCAAGGACCTTGTTACAGTAAACCTTAGGAGATTTGTAGACACATTAACCAATGTTCCTTTCACTTGTACTGAGTCCCTCCGTCTCCCTTCCCCTAGCATACGAGGCAATGATAACATCACTTTTAATAGAAAAAGAAACAACAAACTCCCCTCCCCCCCCAACCACGTGTCATCATAGCCGTTATGTCTCCACCCACAACCCGTACCATCATGTGTCCGAGCATGCACGCCGGTATATAGCCAGGACAGAGCCAATAATGTCATAATGTGTAGTGACTGAGGTGACTACCCCTTATTCGTTCCGCTATTCCTCCTCCCCCTCCGAGTCAGGGTCCTCTCCCTCTGGTAAGGGGTCACAGATTTCACCTCTGTAGACATTCCATGCCGCCCACACTTTGTTCCATGTGCGGGGTGCTGCACGCAGCACGTATACTGCCCTTTCTGTTATCATTAGGATGTCCAAGTTCTTAGCCCATCTACTGGCGGTGGGTAGGTCTGGTGCGCCCCACTTCTGTGCTATATCCCGCTTAGCCACTGTCATGGCCAGAGTCGCCCAAATCAGTTCGTATCTATTCATGTCATTGGGGTCCCAGATGTTCAAAAGGCACTTGCGTGGTTCCGGTAGAATAGAGAGTTTAAGGGCTTGGGAGATCGAGCGCAGTATTTGCCTCCAGAATTCCCGTATTTGCGAGCATTCCCATAGTGTGTGCAACAGTGTCCCCTCCTCCCCGCAGCCTCTCAGACAAAAGGGATGTGGTGCTCTTTGTATTTTATGCAATAGTGTCCTTGTATAGTAGATGCGGTGTAGGATTTTAAGCTGTACCAGTTTGAGTTTACTTGAGATTCCCACCTCCCTCGGGGAGGCCAACGCCTCATTCCATTCAAATTCATCTGTCCCACCTAGTTCCCCCTCCCATTTTTCTTTTAGTTTCAGCGTTGGGTCTTTGAGATTATTAACCAGTTTTTTATACGTAAGGGATGTAGCGCTTTGGACCATGAATTCTGTTAGCAGTCTATCTTCTAACGGGGAGGAGTCTGGTAGAGTGGTGCCTGCAGGAATCGCCTGCAGTAATGCGTGTCTGATTTGAACATATCTGAATGTTTCTGTGGGTTGAAGGTTATACTGTTGTTGCAGGTGCGAAAAGGGTATTACTGTGTCACAAAATCGTTTTTTAAATAACATTTTAGAAACAGAGCACAGGTCCTATGTACAAGCATTCAATTTCACTACTGAAACCTCACTATTTCACAAAATACAAATCCTCTATCTTTTTATCTTATCAAAAAACATGACACAAACCAACAAGAAAGAAGCTCAATCTGCTTCCTAATCTGAGGTAACACAGGTGACATAATTGTGAAAGGTTCAAATATATTTATTTAATCATGCAGACACTATTTATTCCTTCTCAAAAATTTATAAGCCATTCATTTCCCCCAAAATCGTTTTTTAAATAACATTTTAGAAACAGAGCACATGTCCTATGTACAAGCATTCAATTTCACTACTGAAACCTCACTATTTCACAAAATACAAATCCTCTATCTTTTTATCTTATCAAAAAACATGACACAAGCCAACAAGAAAGAAGCTCAATCTGCTTCCTAATCTGAGGTAACACAGGTGACATCATTGTGAAAGGTTCATAAATATTTATTTAATCATGCAGACACTATTTATTCCTTCTCAAAAATGTAAAAGCCATTCATTTGCCCCAAAATCGTTTTTTAAATAACATTTTAGAAACAGAGCACAGGTCCTATGTACAAGCATTCAATTTCACTACTGAAACCTCACTATTTCACAAAATACAAATCCTCTATCTTGCAAATGTTCATACCAAGCATTATCAAAAAATATGACACAAACCAACAAGAAAGAAGCTCAATGTGCTTCCTAATCTGAGATAACACAGGTGACATCATTGTGAAAGGTTCAAATATATTTCTTTAATCATGTAGACACTATTTATTCCTTCTCAAAAATGTAAACGCCATTCATTTTCCCCAAAATCTTTTTTCACATCACATTTAAGAAACACAGCACAGGTCCTATGTACAAGCATTCCATGTCACTACTGAAACTTCACAATTTTACAAAATACATTTCCTCTATGCAGCAAAAACTTTTTACCAAGCATTATCAAACAACATGACACAAAGCAACATTTAAAAACCACAATTTGCTTCCAAATCTTCTCCATAGAGTATACAAGTCTCTATCTATATTAAATGAATAATTACTCACCTTTACAAATGCTTTGGGAGATTGAGAACAGTGTCAGACACACACACCAATATTTCTTTAGCAGAGCAAAATTTATGTTCTCCAGGCACTGCAACCATGAATGGCACAGAAAACCTCTAATTCTACACACATATCACTCATGTTAACCAATTAAAACTCTTCCCTCTCTATTTTCAAACCAACACCCTTCCCCCCCTCAGCCCTTTCTACCTGTTACCATAGCAACTCCCTCCTCACTGACCTCTCAGGTTTAAAAGTTTATTCTACAATGTTGCAAATGAACTCAGCAAGGATGTTTGACCTCTCAATACACCAGCTTATCCGGTGCAATGTTTCTTTAAATGACTTTTTCTTAACCATTCAAATTACTTCTTTCACAGAACAGAACCATGCACCCTAACTTTCAGTTTTCAACTATCTGAATCCACCAATCATTGCTTGTGATTCAAGAGCACTGAAACTCCACACTTTTTTTTACAAACTCCTACTGTTCCAACTGCCATTTCATTCCCACACTTCATCTGACTGCACCAGAACCTCCTCTCATCATGTATTCTGTCTGGATTATTGGACATAGCTACATCCACTGGGCTCAAAGGTATGCAGCTATTAGAAATTTTCACAACCTTGATTTACCAAATGTAGACATCAAGTGGATTGGCCAAAGAGGATTAAGATGTCATCAATTGATACCATTGGTGAAAACCTTTTACCATCTGCCACACCCTGACCTCATAATTTTGCACTGTGGTGGAAATGACCTAGGCACTTTGACTGGGGTAGGTCTGGAAAGGGTTTTAAAGGACACCTTTAGGCAATTGATGACACTTTTTCCACAAACTGCCTTGGTATATTCCAATATATGCCAAAGACAGAAATGGAAGTGGCCCAACCAATTTTGTCCAAAATTTGAGAAAGCACGGAAACATGTGAGTAAATCTGTTTCTGCTTACATGAGAGACTATGTTATGGGTTCAATATACAACAATAACTTGCGTTATAACATGCAAGATATCTACAGAGGAGATGGTGTGCACTTCTCAGATGAGGGGAATAGAATATTCCTCCTGAATTTATTACTGTGCATTGGAACCTACTTGTAGGTACCTAAATCAGCCACAGAACCCAAAAGCTCTTTTCAGGGCTACCCTACCTCTCATCACTCAAAATGATTACTTTACTCTAACTTTTTTCACTGTTTTTCACCAAAGTACGCTCCCCGGTATGCTCCCCGGTACGGCGCTCCCCCCGCGAAAAATTAAAAAATATTTTTTTATTTATTGGCCTATATGGGCCTCCAGCGCTCCCCCGCGAAAAATTAAAAAATATTTTTTTATTTATTGGCCTATATGGGCCTCCTAAGCCCCCCTCAGAAAACCTAGGGGGTCAGGGGGTGTCTACCATGCCCCCTTTTACCCATTCCAAATGTTGTTTGTCATCCATCTTGTGTCTCAAATCTACCGAAACACAAGATGGAGGACTCCCATTGAGCTGCCGGTACGCATACCGGGGCGCGCACCGGTGAGCGCTCCCAAAAAAAATTTAAACTTAATTTACATAAAAACCACTGGAGAGACTTTCACCAAATATAGAATAGGCCCTACTACATACCAGTCCCTACCATTTCCCCAAATTTGGTGGAATACCATTGAGCCATTTGGGCTGTAGCCCTGTCTAAATATCCTGAGGTAAATTACATGACAAAAACACATATGAAGTGTTAGAATTTACAACCAATTAAAATGTTACTTTCTTTTTCTAGTTTTATTTCCTGACATTTGATTGGTTATGTACATGAATATAAATGAAAAATGAGAGGGAAACACGGCCATTTTGACTACAACTACCTGAGATACATCTTTAAAGGATTTTCTCATTTATCTTCATCACCTTTCTATAAGGTAAGTTATTAATTTGTAAGGGGCACTTTAAGTTAATTTGTAAAAACATTTTCTGATAGTTATTTACGGTCCCTCTGTTATAGTTATAGATTAAGATAGGCTTCTCTGTTATAGTTATAGATTGAGTTAGGCTTCTCTGGTATAATTATGAATTTACTTAGGCTTCTTCACATACACTTTTTTATATTTCTACTTCCTGCCTGATACCATACACTGCCCAAAGATAACTTCACTGTTAAAAACTCAGAAGTACCTGTCTGAACTTAAACCCAACAGTGCCCTAACTCTACTGATATAGTTATTTTTTATGCAATTTACAGCAAGAAAATGGAAGGAGAAAAAGAAAACATCAATATTTCTTTCGAAATTACCGATGAGGAGATTCTTCAACAAGATTTTGTTGACGAGGATTTTATGGATGAGTCTCTAGACCAACAATTTATTGACTGTTTACAAAATATTGAATCATGCAATTTTGAGGAGATTCCAGATCATCTAATGCTGGAAGTTTTATTAAACTATGAAAATTCTAAGCAATACATTTTTATTTAATAATTAAAAATTGTTTGAGACATTATTCATTTTTATATGTAATTCATGAAGTAGTACCAAGATGATTATAATATAAAGTGAGACTTACAGTATACTGTGCAATTTTAAAACATCATAAGGGAGCAGGGTAGACGACCCATGATCCCCTAGACCTTCTCAGGGAGTGCTTAAAGGATCTGTTTCTGCTTTCCTGACAGACTATGGTATGGATTCCATATACCACAATAACTTCTGTAACAACATGCAAGATATCTACAGAAAAGAAGGTGTACATTGAATGTAAGACTCTGCATTGGTACCTACATGTTGGTACTGAAATCACCCACACAACACAACAACTCTATTCAGAGCTACCCTACCTCTAATCACTTTAAATTGATATTTTACTGTTTCACTGGGTTTTTCCCATGGTACGCTCCCCGGTCCCCTTTTATGGCCCCCACATCAAACCTAGGGGGTCGGGGGGGTCTACCCTACCCCCTTTTAGTCATTTCCCCCTTTGTGTTTGTCCACCTCTTGTGTCTCGATCCTACCGAGACACAAGATGGCGGCCTCTCCGGACTGTTTGGAATGTTGACAGACACCCGAGAGCCAATCAGCTTTCCGCTCGCGAACTCGCGTTACGTGCTGGTACGCGCCCCGGTGCGCGTACCGGGGCGCGGTTATAGATATATATATTTTTTTGAACCTAAATTACTCAAAATCCACTGGAGCACATATCTTGAGACATAGAAAAGGGACATCGGGCTACCAGTCCCTACAATTTTGCCAAGTTTGCTGGAAATCCATTCAGCCGTTCGGGTTAAAAGTGAGTCCAACCGCCCTATGGAAATTAACATGGGGAAAACACGTTTTGGGACCCCCCTTTTATCTCAGCCCCCACTTGACGAATCCCCCCCAAACTTTCAGGGAAGGAGCAGAGCGGAGCGGGCCATCTTCTTTGAGAAATTCGCGAAGATTCGTGCACCGGCGCCAAAGTTATTCCCAACAGAATGTTGCGGATTTCCTATGGAAAACAATCCTAACTATAACTACCTACTGGCGACCGCCAGTAGGTAATAGATATATACATATATATATATATATATATATATATATATATATATATATATATATATATATATATATTACCTACTTGCGGTCGCCAGTAGGTATATATAGTTAGGATTTTTTTCTCTATGGGATTTTTGAAAATTCTATGTCTAATAACTTTGGCGTTTGTGGACGGAATTGGCTGAAATTTTCAGGAAAATGGACCATTTTGTTTCTGAGCAGCCTCTGAAAATTTGGGGGGGTTCCGTCAAGGGGGGGCTGAGAAAAAAGGGGGGTCCCAAAACACGTTTTTCCCATTCATTTTTCCATAGGGCGGTTGGCCTCACTTTTAGCCCGAACGGCTGAATGGATTTGCACGAAACTTGGCAAAATTATAGGGACTGGTAGCCCGATGTGCCTTTGCTAGGTCTCAATATATGTGCTCCAGTGGATTTTGATAAATTAACGTTAAAAAAAAATATATATCTGTAACAGCGCTCCGGGTAGCGCTCCGGTTCGCGTACTTGACGCGTAACAGAACTTCGCGAGGCGAAGCTGATTGGCTCTCCGGTGTCTGTCAACATTCTAAACAGTCCGGAGCGGCCGCCATCTTGTCTCTCGGTAGGATCGAGAGACAAGAAGAGGCCAAAACAAAGGGGGAAATGACCATAAGGGGGCATAGTAGATCCTCCCTCACCCTCTAGGTTTGATGTGGAGGCTTTAAAAAAAAAAAAAAAAAAAATAAAAAACTTTTTTTTGCGTGGGGAGCGCCCGGTACGCTTTTGTGCAATGGGCGGTGGTAATCTAAATGATGAGGGGGGGGGGGGGGCAGCGTTCAAAGCACATCAGCGTGCATAAACACGAAAATGTTTTTATCTACCACGTACTTGACTTATCTCTCTGAGATGCATTCCCTTGTGTCTCGGCAATGGTAGTCTGTTCATTACATAGATCGCTCGAGGGCGGTAGTACAGACCGCGCGTAGGAAAGGGTCAAAAGCCAGGGGTATAGGAGTATGTAACAAGCGAGCCATTTAATTGAAAAAGCTAAACGTGACAAACGGTTGCAGGATCAGTGAAGGTTGATTTTATAATTGAAAGTATAACAGGATCAGTTACAATAAAATCGTCCATACGCACACCATGGGCGAGTATCATGGGTAACATTACTTCGAAGCTTTAATAATACAATAATCAATAATGAAAAATCGACATCAATAGGGTTGTCCGTATGCCCAGTCAGTACCCTTCCCCGCACGCCATGTGCACAAAGACCGCATACATCCCCCATAACGTCAAGGCTAAGTAACTAGAACGTCATAAGGAGTTGCAAGTCGCTCCCATACTGGCGCCATTTTGGTCAAGGCCAGGCAGGTCCAGAGTATAGTTCAATGTCTCCAATAAGTAGCGGCAGGACCAGAATCCCTTTCGGCAGTTCAAAAAGTTCGTTAGCGCCAACAGAAAGAACAGGCAGCATGAACCATGACTCAAAGGCGAGGTAGGCAAAATCTTCCCTACCGGGTCACGCTGAGGTCCCACCGGAGCTGATCAAGTTGGCAGTCTACAGTGTCTCTTAGTAATTCGGACAAAAACTGGCGTCAGCATGAGAGCACTACCATCCTGTGACAATGTTGTGGCCACTTCCGGAGAGCGGGACAGCAGGCGTATCCCTCCGCCGATGCACTGAATCAGCCTCCCTCACGGCACCAGATGTGGATAAGGCGGCGGACACCCGTGGCAGCGGTATATCCATGGGGGATAGTCGAGCAACAGTGGCGGTTGCCCCCATCGGAAGCCCGCGGGAGTCGAGGGCCAACGACTCTCGTAGAACCTTTAAAACTGAGAGGACGTCTTCAAGAGTGGGGCTCATGTCCGAGCAGGCAAGCAGAATGAAATGCTTTGCATTTGTAGACTTCAGTTCGGCGAAGACCCAGCAGAATGTTATAAGTAAATGTCATGGCACGAAGTTCAGTGGGCGGTTTGTCATTGTGAAAGCTTCAATTAAGTTGAATGGCTGCAAGAGCCCCGATTACACCAGCATCCCTGTTAATATGCCGATCTTGGGAAAAGTTCCTCTGTTGGATTGCAATGGCTGCAGTGATGGTCTTGGGAAACTGCTTCCGGAAACTCTAAAGGCCACGAAAGCTTGCTATGCTGTTCCTTTGGAAATGCGGTGCTGGGTGATGGAAGTTATTGAAGAGTTGGCAGTGGTGTTTTTTGTGGATTTTGGACGCTCTGCCACAGTCCATTCGAGTTCCAGGGTAGACCAGAGTCGTTCTAGTGGACCAGGCCCAAATCCGGGGAGTCGGCCGCCATTTTGAGCGTTCCGCAGCAACAGCCGCTCTTCACCCCGGCCACCGGAGCGGGTCCCCGGCCATCCAACCGAGTGGAACGCCAATGGCAGTCATGGTGCAGCTGACCGGGGAGTGAAACGCTAAGGCTCGCCCTGCTGCAGCTGACCGCGGGGACGGGCCTTTGCGCGTGGTGTCGCCCCCGGGCTATTTGCACAACGGTCCTCCACCCCTAGGCCGCCACCTATGCTACCTCGACAGGAACAGCGTCATGCATTTGGTTCGATGTTGCAGCAGGCTGCCATGTAAATAGTTATTTAATAAAAAGTTTTACCGTGTTACTTTGCTGGTGTGTTGTGTATATATTTAATATATTTGCATAGGGTTTGTCGTTATTTTGGGCGGGGTGGGCGGCGGAGCCGAGCTAACTTCTCTTATTTAGTCAGCACATAAATTGACTTACTGGTGCGCATTATTTTGGGTGTACATTTGGGATATCGGTTGGGGTCGGGTTCGTCGTACTGAAATAACCCTTCAAGTTTCTGGTGTAGGCTACTCTCCCATTCACTAGCTCCAGAGAGAGTCGTTCCTAAGTAAGGAAAGTGCTATATTGTTTTTCGTCCTTCACATGCGGATACCATGTTCGGACTTATTTTTCTCATTCCATTAACCGTTCGATCACCGCCTCAGTCATACAAAAAGCATTCTTTTATTGACCCAGTCGTGCGCCACACATACTCATTCAAACCGTACAAATCAGGGCCCATGCGCACATTCATACCATACAATCTTTCACGCTCCCAGTGATGGTCTGCACTCCATGCAATATCTCACAGCGCTTGTCTATGTCTTTCCCTACATGGAGCACGGTGCGGTCCATGTCCACTCCATTCTTCAGTCGGAACTCCGATGTAACCTACAGAGGCGAAAAGAAAGGGGAGGGGATACAGCATTCAGAGCATGTCAGCGCTCGCAAACACGAAAAAGCTTCTACTTATCATGTATCAGACTAGCTGCAGGAACGTGTGATACAACAGATCTTGGCTATCCCTTTCGCATAATTTTTCTGTGTAACATATCCTCCCCTTCTCATGATGCAAAAAAATGTTTCATTTTGTTTGTCTCTAAATTCGAGTTCCCTCTTCGTGTATTTGTTTCTCAATTAGTCGTATTTTATGGGACAAAATACCACACCTTACATTCGGCAGATACCTTAAGCTACGGTCGACCATTTTCTAACAATTCTGGAAAAAGGGCAGGTGTGACGGATACAAATTGCAATCAATCCAAAATTCAGGCAAAGGGTCTGCATTATCTGTTTTCTATTGTTTGGGAATAACAGCCATTATTCAAAAACCCAACCAACCTAGACGATTTTTATGACGCTGATTCCATACTTCCTTCGAAAACTGTTTATTGCAAAAATGTCAGTATACAAATACGGGCCTACAACCACGTGGGCCGGCCACGGAGGAAACTGGAATCGTATATGATGAGGGGACATTTACACTGTAGAAAAACGTAACGGGCGGGCCATTAGGTTGCAGGAATTAAGGTGTCTAACAGTTGCGGAATCGGTGGACATTAATTTTATAATCAAAGTACGACAGGACCAGTTACAATGAAATTATCTAGATATACATTTCCGGGCAAGTACCATGAGTAACGTTAATTCGAATTTTTAATAGTACAGTAATCAATAATACATCAGAACTTAATATCAATATGTCTGTCCAAATGTTCAATCAGTACCCGTCCCCGCCCGCCATGTGCTCCAAAACTGCATACATATCTCGTGATATCAAGGCTGAGCAACCAGTACACATCAAGGAGTTGCCAACATGTGGGATACATATTATCCAAATAGAAGCAGTCACCTCGAGAATGTTTGTCTGTATGAGGTTCTACAAAATTACATATTCAAGGGGAACATCAAAGAAGATATTGATAAACGAGTGTATGCTGTAATTGGAAGTGAGGGATGTCTGGTCATTTTGGGCGAGGACGGGCAGGTCCAGAATATAGTCAAAATGTCTCCACCAAGCAGCGGTCGGACCAGAACCCCTTTGAGTAGTCCAAAAAGTTCCGTTAAATGACAACAGAAGGGACCATCAGTCAAAGAAGGGAGGGCAAGTTCTTCCCTACCGGGTCACGTTGGGGCTCCACCGGAACTGATTGAATTGGTAGTCTACAGTGTTTCTGGATGTTTCAGACTGAAGCTGGCGTCAGCATGAGAGCACCACCATTTCGTGGCTACGTCGTGGCTATTCCGCGAGCAATCATGGCAGTCGCTCCCCACCGGAAGTCTGCGGGAGTCGGGGGCCCCGGTCACTCTTGTAGAATCTTCAAGGCTGAGGGGACGCTTTTGGGAATGGGGCCCATGCCCTAGCAGTCAAGCGTCCGAGTTCCAGGGTTGCCCAGAGCCATCCTTGCAGGCCATGCCCAAGTCTGTGGAGCCGACCGCCATTCCGTGAGCTCCGTGGCAGCCGCCTGTCACTGTACCACAAGAGTGGGTGCAATTCAGCCGGATGGCGGGTGAGACGCTGTAATAGCAAGAGCAGGCGCAACTCAGCTGGCCGAGCGAGGCACTGTGCCGCAAGAGTGGGCGTAACTCAGCTGCCGAGTGAAGCGCTGGGGTGCAGCTGAGAAACCTCCACCTGGGGAGGTGGGGGAGGCTCGTTCGCGCCGCCTCTCCCTTCCAGTGCACCCCACGCCGTCTCCTGGCGCAGTTATATGTGATAGTCGGACCAGGGCACCGCAGGACGTGTCTTCAGGTCAAACGGATTGTGGGACAAGGTCCAGAATGGAAGAGTCACCAAAAGGCTAAAAGTTCCGCCGGACCCCGGGAGCCGGCCGCCTACGTCGAGTGAAGCGCTGGGGTGCAGCTGAGAAAACTCCACCTGGGGAGGTGGGGGAGGCTCGTTCGCGCCGCCTCTCCCTTCCAGTGCACCCCACGCCGTCTCCTGGCGCAGGTATATGTGATGGTCGGACCAGGGCACCGCTGGACGTGTCTTCAGGTCAAACGGATTGTGGGACAAGGTCCAGAATGGAAGAGTTACCAAAAGGCTAAAAGTTCCACCGGACCCCGGGAGCTGGCCACCTATGTCGGGGGCGATCTCAGGCCACACCAGGGCAACAAGACTTGGGGAGGGGGCAGGAGCCAAGCGCCCCCTCCGAGTCCGCGCCACCATACCGCCCCTCGGGGGCCTACGTCAAGCGGCTCATGGAGGCACCGCAGGCAGCGGTTCTTCAGATCAGTGGTCTCACCGGCAAGGCTCCCCTCCGTCAGCAGCGATCGTTGGCGCTGTGGTTGCGGCCGGAGGCCCCGCCTAGTCAACGCCCCGGCCTCTCCATCTCGTAGGCCGCAGAGTAGTCGGGGAGAAATCCCGGGAACGGCGGCATGCATTTGGATCGATGTTGCAGCAGGCTGCCATGTAAATAGTTATTTAATAAAACGTTTTACCCTGTTACTTTGCTGGTGTGTTGTATATATTTTTAATATTTGCATAGGGTTTGTCGTTATTTTGGGCGGGGTGGGCGGCGGAGCCGAGCTGTCTTGCAGCCATCATGGCGTCGAGCTCGGTTCCTCTCACTAGTTTCATATTTCTCATGAGGGGTTGTTCCTAATGTTTCTATTTTAGCGAGGTCAAAAAGAGATCCCATTAGTGGCCTACTGATTTTGCTTGATTCCTTTTGTTTTTTCTAACGATTTTTCACTATCTGCAAAGACTAAACAGAGTATTGCGACTCTGTGCTTGTTTGTAAATAGAGAATGAACCAAAGAGAACCAATTCCAAAACAGTAAATGCTTGGATAACAATCAATCAAATGGAGAGGGAAGCAGGCACGACGGATTACAACGGGGGCAAAGGCCTGCGTTACCTACCCTTCACTATCTGCAAAGAGAGAATACTCCTAAAAGAAAAGAGGGGGGGGGGCAGCGTTGAAAGCACATCAGCGTGCATAAACACGAAAATGTTTTTACCTACCACGTACTTGACATTTTAAAGCTTTTGATATTTGCTAATAAAAAAACATTGAAATTCACTGAAAAAACTATAGGTTATAGACCATATATAGTTAGGAATTAGCATTTACAAAACCTTGAAAATTCACTGAAAAAAACATGGGTTATAGACCATATATATATATTAAAGTGTGAGGAGATGCATTGTATTGTCACATGAATGATATCATCAGTGATGTGACCATTGATGTCAAATGAGATGTCATCAGTGATGTCATCAGTGATGTCATTTGAGATGTTATCAGTGATGTCATTTGAGATGTCATCAGTGATGTCATTTGAGATGTCATCAGTGATGTCATCAGTGATGTCATTTGAGATGTCATCAGTGATGTCATCAGTGATGTCACTGACCATGTCATGAATGATGTAATATGTGACATGATCAGCAGTGGATTGCGGGTGCGCGATACATAGTTAGTGCAACTAACTATATATGGAATTTCAATGGTTTTGTGTGAGTAAAATAAGGTTTTGTAAATGCTAATTCCTAACTATATATGGTCTATAACCCATGTTTTTTTCAGTGAATATATATATATATATATATATATATATATATATATATATATATATATATATATATATATATATATATATATATCTATATATTACCTACTGGCGGTCGGCAGTAGGTAGTTATAGTTAGGATTGATTTCCATAGGGAAATTGCAACATTCTATTGGGAATAACTTTGGCGCCGGTTGAGGAATCTGCCTGAATTTTTCAGCAACTTTGCATCGCGGTTCTCCGCTCCTTCTCTGAAAGTTTGGGGGGGATTTGTCAAGTGGGGGCCGAGATAAAAGGGGGGTCCCAAAACGTGTTTTGCCCATGTTAATTTCCATAGGGCGGTTGGTCGCACTTTTAGCTCGAACGGCTGAATGGATTTTCACCAAACTTGGCAAAATTGTAGGGACTGGTAGCCCGATGTGCCTTTGCTATGTCTCAAGATATGTGCTCCAGAGGATTTTGAGTAATTTAGGTTCAAAAAAATGTATATATCTATGGCAGCGCCCCCGTACGCGCACCGGGGAGCGCTCCGGGCGCGCCACGCGACTTGCGCACGGAAAGCTCATTGGCTCTCGGGTGTCTATAAACATTCGAAACAGTCCGCAGAGGCCGCCATCTTGTGTCTCGGTAGGATCGAGACACAAGAGGTGGCAAAAAACAAAGGGGGAAATGACCAAAAGGGGGCAGGGTAGACCCCCCTGACCCCCTAGGTTTGATGTGGGGGCCATAAAAGGGTCCCGCGGGACAAATTATTATTATTTTTTTCCGATTTTCGCGGGGGGAGCGCCCGGTACGCGCACCGGGGAGCGTACTTTGGTGAAAAATAGTGAAAATAATAGTGTAAAATAATCATTTTGAGTGATTACAGGTAGGGTAGCTCTGAAAAGAGCTTTTGGTTCTGTGGCTGTTTTAGGTACCTACAAGTACGTCCCACACACACCTCACACACGCACACCTCCACCCACACCTAAACAATCCACGCCCCCACACCTACACCTTACACATCCACACCCACACTCACACATCCCACACGCACACACTCACACACACACCTCACCCCCCCAACACACACACGCACACACAGATACCTCACAGACACACCTCACACATCCCACACACACCTCCCCCCCCCACACACACACACACGCACACCTCACAGACACACCCACACATCCCACACATACACACACATCCTACACACATACCCCCCACACCCACACACACCCCACACACACCTCACACACCCACACCCCCACCTACACCCAAACACCCCACACACCCACACCCACACACACACCTTACACACTCACATCCCCACCCACACCCACATACCCCACACACCTACACACACCTATACACCTCATCCCCCCTCAGACACACACACACACACACACACCTCACAGACACACCCCACACATCCCCCACACACACCTCCCCGCCCCACACATGGGGAAAACTCAGTGAAACACTAAAATAATAATTTAAAGTGCTTAGAGGTAGGGTAGCTCTGAATAGAGTTGTTGTGTTGTTTGGGTGTTTTAAGTACCAACATGTAGGTACCAATGCTGAGTCTTAAATTTAATGTACACCGTTTTCTCTGTAGATATCTTGCATGTTGTTACAGAAGTTATTGTGGTATATGGAATCCATATCATAGTCTGTCAGGAAAGCAGAAAGAACATGGAGGCAGGAGATGAAAAAGAGATGTCAAATACACATTGGAGATAATATAGTGGGAGAAAGGAAGTATCTATGAGCAAAATTACTATGTAACATAAAAAAGTTGCACAGTATACTATAAGTCTGACTTTACATTATAATCAATTTGGTACTAGTTTAAAAATTACATATAAAAATGAATAATGTCTCAAACAATTTTAGAATTATTAAATATAAATTTATTTTTCAGATTCTTTTTCCAAATTAAACAGAACTTCTAATATTTGACTGTCAGAAATGTCCTCATTTTGAATCAGCAAATCTACTGATTCTACACATTGAAGTAGTTCATAGTCCCGTGATTCATCCATGAATTCCAAGTTATCATTGGGTACAATAATTTCTTCATTGTTGCTCTCCAGAACAATTTCAAAGGAAATGTTTTGCTGTCCTTCCATTTTCGTGCTGTAATTTGCATAAAAAATAAATATATCAGTAGGGATAGGGCACTGTTGGGTTCAAGTTCAGACAGGTAGTTTGGATTTTTTAACAGTGAATTTATCTTTGGGCAGTGTATGGTATCAGACTGGAAGTTGAAATATAAAAAAGTGTATGTGATGAAGCCTAAGTAAATTCATAATTATACAAGACAAGCCTAACTCCATCCATAACTATAATAGAGAAGTCTATCTCAATCTATAACTATTACAGAGGGATAGTATATAACTATCAGAAAAAGTTTTCCAAATAACTTAAAGTGCACAACATACTTCAGTTTTCAAAATAATAACTTACCTTTGAGAAAGCAGTTGACGTTGTCAGTGAAAATGCTCTTGAAATGTGCTTCAGGAAGTAGTAGTCAAAATGGCTGTGTTTCCCTCTCTTTCTTTATATATATTCAGGTACATAACCAATCAAATGTCATGAAATAATAGTAGAAAATGAAAGTAACATTTTAATTGGTTGTCAATTCTAACACTTCAGATGTGTTTTTGTGAAGTAATTTACCTCAGGATATTTAGAGAGGTCTACAGGCTATATGGCTCAATGGAATTCCACCAAATTTGGGAAAATGGTAGGGATTGGTATGTAGTATGAGCTATTCTATATTTGGTTAAAGTATCTCCAGTGGTTTTTATGTAAATTAACTTTTCACATTTTTTGGGAGCGCTTCCCGGTGCGCGCCCCGGTACGCGTACCGGCAGCGCTACGGGAGTCCTCCATTTTGTGTTTCGGTAGATTTGAGACAGAAAATGGAGGACAAACAACGTTGGGAATGGGTATAAGGGGGCATGGTAGGCACTCCCTGACCCTCTAGGTTTTCTGAGGGGGTCTTAGGAGGCCCATATAGGCCCAAAAAAAATGTTTTTTTAATTTTCGCAGGGGGAGCGCCCGGTACGCGCACCAGGGAGCGTACCGGGGAGCGTACTATGGTGAAAAATAGTGAAAAAAGTTAGAAAAAGATAATCATTTGGAGTGATCAGAGATAGGGTAGCCCTGAAAAGGGCTTTTGGGTTCTGTGGCTGATACAAGTAGGTACCAATGCACAGTCTTAAATTCAGGAGGAATATTCTATTCCCCTCATCTGAGAAGTGCACACCATCTCCTCTGTAGATATCTTGCATGTTGTAACGCAAGTTGTTGTTGTATATTGAACCCATTCCATAGTCTCTCATGTAAGCAGGAACAGAGTTATTCACATGTTTCCGTGCTTTCTCAAATTGTGGACAAAATTGGTTGGACCAGTTCCATTTCTGCCTTTGGCATATATTGGAAAATACCAAGGCAGTTTGAGGAAAAAGTGCCATCAATTGTTCAAAGGTGTCCTTTAAAAGCATTTCCAGACCTACCCCAGTCAAAGTGCCTAAGTCATTTCCACCACAGTGCAGAATTATGAGGTTAGGGTGTGGAAAATGCAAAAAGGTTTTCACCAATGGTATCAATTGGTGACATCTGAATCCTCTCTGGCCAATCCATTTAATGTTCACATTTGGTAAATCAAGGTTGTGAAAATTTCTGGTAGCTGCATACCTTTGAGCCCAGTGGATATAGCTATGTCCAATAATCCAGACAGAATACATGGTAGAGGAGATTCTGGTGCAGTCAGCTGAAGTGTAGGAATAAAATGGCAGTTGGAACAGTAGGAGTTTGCAAAAAAAAGCTGTGGAGTTTCAGTGCTCTTGAATCACAAGCACTGATTGGTAGATTGAGATAGTTGAAAACTGAAAGTTAGGGTGCATGGTTGTGTTCTGTGTAAGAAATAATTTGAATGGTTAAAAAAAAGTCATTTAAAGAAACATTGCACCAGATAAGCTGGTGTATTCGCAGGTCAAACATCCTTGCTGAGGTGATTTGCAACATTGTACAATAAACTTTTAAACCTGAGAGCTCAGTGAGGAGGGAGTTGCTACGGTAACAGGTAGAAAGGGCTGAGGGGGGGAAGGGTGTTGGTTTGAAAATACAGAGGGAAGAGTTTTGATTGGTTACCATGAGCAATATGTGTGTAGAAACAGAGGTTTTCTGTGCCATTAATGGTTGCAGTGCCTGGAGAACATACCTTTTGTTCTGCTAAAGAAATATTGGTGTGTGTATCTGACACTGTTCTGAATCTCCTAGAGCATTTGTAAAGGTGAGTTATGATTCATTTAATATACATAGAGACTTGTATACTCTATGGAGAAGATTTGGAAGCAAATTGTGGTTTTTTAATGTTGCTTTGTGTCATGCTTTTTGATAATGCTTGTTAAAATTTTTTTACTGCATAGAGGAATTGTATTTTGTAAAATTGTGAAGTTTTAGTAGTGACATGGAATGCTTGTACATAGGACCTGTGCTGTGTTTCTTAAATGTGATTTCAAAAACGATTTTGGGAAAAATGAATGGCTTTTACATTTTTTAGAAGGAATAAAGAATGTGTGCATGTTTAAAGAAATAAATTTGACTCTTTACGATGATGTTACCTGTGTTAACTCAGTGTAGGAAGCATACTGAGTTTGTTTGCATAGAGGAATTGCATTTTGTAAAATAGTGAGGTTTCAGTAATGAGATGGAATGCTTGTACATAGGACCTGTGCTGTGTTTCCTAAATGTGATGTCAAAAACGATTTTGGGGAAAATGAATGGCTTTTACATTTTTGAGTATAATGTGGCGCAGAGGTTTAAAAAGTGACGCATCTACCTACATGCGTCACTTTTTGAATATGGCGCAAAAAGGTACATGTTTGGGCTTTCCTGGGGAGCGTAGGTGGTGAGGCTTGTGTCTAAGAGTGCAGTGGACTAGGCTTCATGAAGCCTATCCCCGACTGCACTCTTAGACACAGGCGTCAATTTGACTCTTTACAATGATGTTACCTGTGTTAACTCAGTGTAGGAAGCATATTGAGTTTGTTTGCATAGAGGAATTGTATTTTGTAAAATAGTGAGGTTTCAGTAATGACATGGAATGCTTGTACATAGGACCTGTGCTGTGTTTTCTAAATGTGATGTCAAAAACGATTTTGGGGAAAATGAATGGCTTTTACATTTTTGAGTATAATGTGACGCAGAGGTTTAAAAAGTGACGCATCTACCTACATGCGTCACTTTTTAAATATGGCGCAAAAAGGTACATGTTTTATGCCGCTGATGCGTCACAAAAAGTGACGCATCAGCAGTGCAAAACTGACGCAGGGCCTCATAAATGAGGTTCTTTTTTTTTGCACACTACTCCAGTTTAGTCCTGTCCACTGCACTCTTGGACACAAGCCTCACTTTTTGTGCTCCCCTGGACAGTCTTCATCTCATCTGAACTCCTGCTTAGGTGTCAGAATCCTATCACATGGGGAAAGCTCCATGTGAAAGCGTTTGCCTCAGTCTTATCCCTGCTGTGAGGCAGTTGCTTGTACATAGGACCTGTGCTGTGTTTCCTAAATGTGATGTCAAAAACGATTTTGAGGAAAATGAATGGCTTTTACATTTTTGAGTATAATGTGGTGCAGAGGTTTAAAAAGTGACGCATCTACCTACATGCGTCACTTTTTAAATATGGCGCAAAAAGGTACATGTTTGGGATTTCCAGTTGAGCGTAGCTGGTGAGGCTTGTGTCTAAGAGTGCAGTGGACTAGGCTTCATGAAGCCTATCCCCGACTGCACTCTTAGACACAGGCATCAATTTGACTCTTTACAATGATGTTACCTGTGTTAACTCAGTGTAGGAAGCATATTGAGTTTGTTTGCATAGAGGAATTGTATTTTGTAAAATAGTGAGGTTTCAGTAATGACATGGAATGCTTGTACATAGGACCTGTGCTGTGTTTCCTAAATGTGATGTCACATTTTTGAGTATAATGTGGCGCAGAGGTTTAAAAAGTGACGCATCTACCTACATGCGTCACTTTTTAAATATGGCGCAAAAAGGTACATGTTTTATGCCGCCGATGCGTCACAAAAAGTGACGCATCAGCAGTACAAAACTGACGGAGGGCCTCATAAATGAGGTTCTTTTTTTTTGCACACTACTCCAGTTTAGTCCTGTCCACTGCACTCTTGGACACAAGCCTTACCTTTTGTGCTCCCCTGGACAGTCTTCATCTCATCTGCACTCCTGCTTAGGTGTGAGAATCGTATCACATGGGGAAAGCCCCATGTGAAAGCGTTTGCCTCAGTCTTATCCCTGCTGTGAGGCAAGTGCAAGATTTTGACGTAACAGTGTCCTAAAAGTGACGCAGTGAAATCTCATAGATTTCACTGTGTCATTATTACGAGGCTTTTTGCGGAGAAATGACCCCTCTCTGTACATTACACTTGACAGAGGTATAATGTGGCGCAAAAGGTTTAAAAAATGACGCATCTTCAATACAGGCCTCACCTTTTGTGCACCCCTGGAGAATCCTCACCTGATTTGTAACCCTGAATAGATCGTTTGCTTTTTGTCATTGCTTTGTTGTTTGGTAATAGTGGTCTATAATGTGCTATTTTTTTTTTAACACAGATTGAAATCAAGATTTCAAGAGTAAGCAAAGATGCCCTCAAGGGAAAGGAAAAGAAAACAACATAACCGCCAAAAAACAAAAACAGCAACGCAATTACAGCACTCTTCCACAACAAATACTTCAAAAAACAGGAACCAAGCTCCTGGTAAGAACACCTAAGTCTTTTATACGGAACATATGTACTTAAAAAAAAAATGATGGACAGCATGTAGAAAAAGAGAATGAGAGAGTAAATTTGAAAAGGAAGGAGAGAACCTCAAAGAATCCTACAACTGGAGCAGGAGAGAATAATATGTATAGGAATAGAAGACAGAATCAGTTTAGAGACATTCGTAAACGAATGTTTCGCAATAGGGTGGTTTTAAATTTGTTAAAAAACATTAGGAAAGGTAAACAGAGAGCTGCTTTTTATAAGAAAAAGAAAAGTGTAGAGAAGATTGTTGATCAGGCTTTTGAAGTTAAGAAAAAATTATTTATTTTAATAATCAATAGAATTACGACACTTAACAAGACAATTGATGTTTTCAAATCAAACAGTAGATGGAAAAGAGTAATTAATCGGACTAATTTTTGTAAAGTTTTTTCTGGAGAATGGATGCACAGTTCAAGTTGTGAGCCATTTTTTAATGAGGAGAATTACTTCCAGGAGAATGATTTAGTGCATGCAGTTGACACCAGTGGTCGAGCCTATGAAGTGAAAGACGGTTGTCCGATTGAAAAAGAGAAACTTGTGCCTAGAGAACCAGAAGAGGTGTTAACTGATGAAGTTTTAGGGAGACGTACTAAGGGTCCAGTGTACACTTGGAAGTGTAGTCGTATTTGTAGTGTGCGACAGGAATCAATTGATTTGTTTTGTAATTTCTTACGTACATATAGTAAGAAAAGTCTAAAGCAGAAAGTGAAGTTGTTGCAAGACTTAGATCCTTGCAGAGTGAGAGAAAACACAGGTTTGCAAGGGCATTCACTGGCTTGTCTTTCTAGAAAAATCTGTCAGTGTGTTTTTCATCATTTTAGGATGTTAGCAGTGCATCATACCAAAATGAGGAAATTAGTGAGAATGTTGTATTATGCAAAAAGTCCAGCACTTAAGCTTAAACAATTAAACAGTGCTCTTTTGCATGGAACTGAATTAGATGTGAAGAAGATTTGTGAAGAAATTGAGATTTGTTATTTTGGTGAAAAAGTGGATAGTGTAGAAATTGACACAGCAATTCAAGGTAATGTGGAAGACAATGTACAGATTTCAAGTACAGAAAAGTTTGAGCAGGAAATTACCAGTTTAAGGTGAAATCAAGTGAAAGGCCGAATTTTACTTCTGTGTGTTGTCGACGAAGTCATTATAAGCATCAAACTAGATTAGTTGATTTATACGTAAAAAGTGGAAAGATGAATAATTATGAGTGGAAGGATTTTGCAACTTATTTGTGGGTGGAGAATTGTTTTGATTTGAGTTCTGATCAGCGTATTTGTAAATATTGTTATGATAAATTAAATCAAAACAGAATGCCTGCTAGAGGTGTTCATAATAATCTGGAGTTGGTAGACATTCCCCGTGAATTGATGGATTTAAATTCATATGAGTCTATTTTGATTCAATGTGTCCATCCTTTTCAGGCAATTGTTCGCATGGAGCCTAAGATAGGGAAATTGCCTCCTACAGATTTGCAGAGAGGATTAAAGGGAAGAGTTGTTTATTTGCCTCTTGATTTGAAAAAAAATATTGATACAATTGGTCTAGAAAAAGTAGAAGAGGAACCTTTAGTTATTCTAGTTAATGGGGTTCCGACAAAGAGTAAGAAAATCTGGCAAGATTTAGTGGATGTTAGGAAAGTCAAAAAGGCAACGTTGTATTTAGTCAAAAACAATGAGTATTACAAAGATGTATGTGTTGCAGCAGAGGAAACAGCTGCAGATGAAGACAGTGATTGTTCAGGCGGCCAAATTGAAAAAGTTGATGTGTCTAGAAGTGAAGAAATATATGAACATTATACTGTTCATCCTTTGCATTCCAAAGAAGTAATGGGGAATGCAATTGAATTGTTTCAAATGAAAGCAGCAAAAGGAAGTCCCATTAGTGTATGGGAAGAAAGTTTGGAAGCTCGTTGTTTTCCACAGCTATTTCCAACAGGTCGAGGTGGACGATATGACGATCGTCCACTTCAAATTCCTGCATCTGAATATCGAACTGTAAGATTATATGCTGAAGATCCAAGGTTTCGTCAATGAATTCCCTATTTGTTTCATCTACTGTATGAAAGTGACTTGTCTGGGCTTTCTTATGCAGTAAACCATATACTGAAAAGTGGAGCACATCTGCAAAATGTTTCGGCGAGGGACTTTATGGAGAAAGTGAATCTGCAAGATAATATTTTGGAATCTCATCTAATCAATCTCATGGCATGTCAGCGTGGTACAAATGAGTATTGGTACCATCGTCATGGGGAATTGAAATGTATGCTAAGAAACTTAGGAACTCCTACATGGTTCCTCACTCTTAGCTGTGCCGAGTATGCATGGGATGAATTTCTACGAGAGGCAAATGCAAATATACAAAATATAGAATTCAAAACACCTGGAGAGCTGTGTTCTTTGGATCCAGTGAATGTATGCAGATATTTCAATCATAGATTTGAAGCTATGATGTCTTTTATTACCAACAAAAAAAATCCTCCCCTTGGAGAGGTTTTTGATTTCTTTTGGAGAAAGGAGTATCAAGCGAGAGGTGCTCCTCACATACATATGTTGTTGTGGATTAAAGATGCACCCAATTTGGAACAGATTCGGATGAAACAGTGATGAGTTTCATTGAAGAGTATTCAACATGTGCTGTTCCAAAAACTACAGAGGAAAACAGTTTAAGGCAACAAGTTTTACGCTTTCAATCCCATCGTTGTGGAAAGTACTGTCGTCAAAAATTCAGAAACAAGGACAAGTTCTACACAAAATGTTGTTTCGGATTTCCACGACCAGTGATTTCTAAAGGAAGAGTAAATAATTTGATGTCTTCTCTGCGACATACTGTGACGAGGAAATCACCAAAAAATACATACAATTTAAAAAGAAACGAAGAGTCCAAGTACATCAACGACTACAACCCAGTGATTTTGTCCATGTGGAATGTTAACATGGATATTCAGTTCGTTGCTGACAACTCTATTGCTGTGGCTCGATATGTGACGTCTTACATCACAAAAAAAGAAAAGACAGAACTGAAGGAAATGTGGGAGGACATTTCACATGAAAAGAGTCTAAGCAAGAAATTATACAGTTACAGTCTGAAGATGTTGTCGCATCGAGAAATTGGAGCATATGAATGTTCTGATCGATTGTCGTCAGCAAGTCTCTATTCCAAATCTAGAACCATCATTTGGGTGAGTCTAGGTCTTGCTGCAACACGAAAGCGAGTTTTGAAATCTGTTCAAGAAATAGAGTATTTGGTGAGGAAAAAGAACCAGAAAGTACAGATATTTTGAAGACAAACATGTTGGATACATACTGTCCAAATAGAAGTAGTCATCTTGGGAACAGTTGTTTGTATGAAGTTCTGCAAAACTATATTTATAAGAGAACCATCAGAGTAGATATCAACAATGGAATATATGCTATCATTGGGTGTGAAGGATGTCTAGTGAGACAGAAAAAAGGCCATTTGATTAATCATCGAAAATTGAGTTGCGAAAATCCAGAGAAAAGGGAATTTTACTATTTAGCTCTTTTGCAACTCTTTAAGCCATGGCGTACAGAAGAGGAACTACTTGGAGATTTTCTGTGTTACGAAGATTCTTTTAATGCAATCAAGGATACCATAGAATGCCCTGTTTTTCCAAATTATCTGCAAATGTTGAACGAAGAAATAGAGCAAGAAGCCACAATTGCTGCAGAGATTGCTAGAGACAGTTCTCAAGACAGTCAGAGTTCTGCTTCATTGAGTCAGGATCCACTTGGACGACCAATTATACAAAATGAAGCTGCCACTGCCATGGATGAGGTGGAAAGAGCTATGGAACAAGCGCAAGATGATGTAGTTAACTTAGAAGATTTGGTGAAACAACTAAACCTTGAGCAGAAACAGATATATGACGAAGTCACAGAACAGATTGAACATGGATTCAGTCATGAGAAGAAAGAGTGCTCATGTACATCATTTAAGCCTGTCCAACTGTACGTGAGTGGAGAAGCGGGAACTGGAAAAAGTTTTCTGATTAAAGCAATTGCAACTTATCTGCAGAAAAGGACAGAATCACCGCTGTCTTGTGTTGTTACCGCTCCAACTGGGCTGGCTGCACATAACATTAAAGGGATTACTTTACATCGTTTACTGATGCTGCCAGTGGAGCATGATAACAAATTGGAGTACCACAAGCTATCTGGAGATGCGTGTTCCGAAGTTTCGAGAGTCCTGAAGAAAATGAAACTTCTTATCATTGATGAAGTAAGCATGGTGTCAAATATAATGCTTGCTTTTGTGCATTTGAGAATGCAAGAAATTCTTAGAACAGACTATGATGTCTTATTTGGAGGAAAACACATTATTGTTTTTGGAGATCTACTGCAGTTGACTCCAGTGAAAGGACAACCTGTGTTCAAAATGCTCATGCATGAAGATACCAGGAAGTGCTTAGGAAGTATTGGAAACGTTAATATATGGTTAAACTTCAAATATGCAGAACTGCTTCAAAATATGCGGCAGGCAAAGGATGAAGATTATAAAAATATTTTACGAGATGTAAGAATCGGAAAAGTAAGTCAGCAAGGGAAAGAAGCTTTACATGGACGATTAATTTCAAATTTGTACCCAAATGAAAACATTCTTCCAGAGAATAATTTTTAAGAAAATTAACAAGAAGAAATCTGGCATATGTTTGATGCCAACTCTGAAAGAATGTTCCATGTTCAACAACAAAATGTTACAGTTAGAAAATGAAGAGATAGTGAAACTGGAAGCTACAGATAAAATAGAGCATATGGGAGCAACAATTATTTGTCTGAAAATTTGAAATCAAAATTGGATTCATTAGAGAAGACTATATCTAAAACTGCTGGTTTTGAAAAGACTCTGAATGTGTGTTTAAATTGTCGTATCATTTTGAGAAGGAATTTAAATGTTGAAAGAGGTCTGGTAAATGGAGCAATGGGTCATGTTGTTGGTTTTGTTAATTACAAAAATAGAGATGCAATTGAAATTTAAAAAATTTAATTTGATGGCATTGATGAAATAGAACAAATTTGTCGTTGTTCAGCTAGATTTTTGCTCGTGAAAGACTTATATGTTCGGCGAAAACAGTTTCCTATTTGTTTGGCATATGCGGTGACAATTCATAAGTCTCAAGGTTTAAGTGTAGATAGCGCTTTGGTGAACATTGGAAGTTCTGTGTTTAAAGAGGGTATGGCATATGTGGCATTATCACGAGTCAGAACTTTATCAGGATTGTACTTGATTGAGTGTGATGAAACAAAGATTTGTGCAGATCTACATTGTGTTAAAGAATACAATAGGTTAAGAAGAGAGTATGCTCCACATTTGCCTCAATATCCTCTGATTGAAAAACGTGTGGTAGGCCGAAAAAGAAGAAATTAGAGTAATTGCAGTGACGTAGTAGCAAAAAGACAAAAAGTAGACGAAACTGTAATTGTAAGCAGAAGGAAAAAAGATTCTGTTGAAGATGTTGTTGGATTTCAGTTTGAAAACAGTTCTGGTGTCAACTGCTATGCTAATGTAGTGGTTAATGTTGTGTTTTTTCTTCAAAATATACAAGAACAGATTGTTGAAAATCGGGATCAAAGATTCTGTTGTTTGTTGAATTCCGTGTTTGAGAAATGTACCAGTGATAGAGCAAAAATAGAAAGTGTTTCAGAAATTCGAAATCTTCTAGACATATCTACTGGTCAAAATCAATTTTCACAGAATATTCAGCAGGATTGTCAGGAATTTTTAATGTATATGTTTGATGTATTGGAAGATAAAGGTGTAGATTTTAAAAATCTTTTTAGCCTTTCTTATCAGTGGCAGCATGACTGCGACAACTGTACTTTATCAAGTACTACTAGAATAGACACTGAAAGATTTATATATTTGACTTTACCAGACTGCAAATAAGTGCCTTTTAATAATCTAGTTAAAGCAGCGGATCACAATATGGTGTGTCCCCAATGTAAGTCTACAATGCTGTCCACATTATTTCTACAAAATTATGGTCAGTATGTCATTTTAATGTTCCAACGATGTAGACCTGATGGAACTAAATTGACAACTTCTATTAAAAATTTCGTGGCTTCACAGTTATCGATATCAGGAAGAACCTTTGCAACTGCAGCTATTATTTTTAATGATGGTCCTTCTACAACATCAGGGCATTACACATGCTATTTAAAGAGTTGTAAAGGTTGGACCAATGTAACGACACTCATTTGACTTTCAAACAACGTTTGCCTTTTGGCTTAAAAAATTCATACCTAGTGTTTTTACAACCAAAATTTAGGTAAAGGTAATTGGCCTATGAAGACGGGAGCAGTTAATAAAGGTTATTTTGCTGTATAAAAATATATTCTGAGTAAAAGTGATCCAGGTAATATAAAAAATTGACTTGTCATATAGGTACTGTAAGTGGATCTCATAGTAAGTGATATTACTATTATAGAAAATGATGAACATGAGTGAGTCAGAGATGGTTTTACAAATAGTTAAATATTGTGAAAATGTTGTAGAGCCTTTCTTTCAGAACGTCGGAAAAAAGGTAATTTCAGAGTTTCTTGGAATTAATTTGAAAATATACTCATACATCTGACACTATTTGGCCAAAAGGAAAGGTACAGGAATGAGCAAAGAGTCATGACTGAAAAAAGGAATATATGAAAATAATGAAAATATTTAAGATGTTCTTGGAGCTTTTCTTCTAGAAAGTCGATGAAATGGATTTTTTACTGAACAGCAAAGTATTTTGCAACAAGAAAAGGACCTCTATGATATAATATGTGGCCTCAAGGAAAAGTAAGTCAATCAAACATTAGTGTACATTTGTTATTTGTCAGTATCTAAGTTTTTTTTAAAAACACAATCTTTTAGATTGTGCTTTTTTTCCCCCGCTCTATATGATGAGTAATTTGAACTCACTGTTTTAAGTGAAATTCAATATATTCTGAGAACAGCAAAAATAAACTATGTAACATGTTGTACAAGTTATTCTATACTTTGGATTGTGTAAATTAAATTGTATTCCCATTCTCTGACACTCAATTTCCTTTTTCCATCCTCTTTCAGCTCTTTTTACTCACTTATAATGTCTTTCTCTCACTCTCTGTAACCCCCGTTCTTTTACTCCACTTCTTTGACAAGCTCTCATTCTCATTTCAACTGTCTGCATCCCCTCTCTCCCTTGAATAAGTTTTCAGCTTTCAGTCTCTCTGCTTTACTTCCCTTTTCCGTATTTTCCTCCTTTGCTCTTTTAGTAATTCCTGTTTACTCACTCAGCAGTATTATCGCACTCTATCACTATAAATCACCCACTCTCCCTCGCTTATCTTTGTTTGCTCCTTACTTTTGACCTTTTCTCTCTATTTTTCGTTCACTACTTCTATGTCCTCAGTGCCTCACTCTCCTTGTGTTATGTTCACTTGTGTTTATCTTTTCCTTCTTAGTCATTATCTTTTTACTTACTACTGTTTCCTGATTTAGTTTTGCTAAGTCTCATTGTGTTAGTATCTTTCTTATCTTCAGTTCATTTCTCTGTTCTTCTCTTCCTCTCTGTTAGTGAATCTATATGCCTTACTTTTAGTAATTTGCTCTCATTCTATTTCTTTTTTTCTCTTTTTATCCTTCTACCTTACTTTATTTCCCTTTCTGTGTCCTTCACTCTTACTTTATTTCTAGATACACTGTTATGATTTTTAACCTCTTCATTTGTATATTTTAATTTAAAATACACATTTTACTAATTATAACTTATTTTTTCTTCTCTCTTTCACAGATACAAAGTGCAGTAAAACAAATAAACAAAGTTACATTTATTATATGGTAAGTATGACTAAAAAAATGTACTTTGTCATCACCCTTTGCTTTAAGCTTACTAATATTTTCTCAACCAACCTCACTCCTGTGTCTTTATTCTGCTTACCACACTTATTCTTATTCTCCATGTTTACTCCAATTTCCCTATTTCCCCTCTCATATTCAACTTCTTTCAATCCCTATTCTTTACTTCACTTACCCTCTGTTCCCTTCCTTTGCTTCTTCACTCATTTTGTTTTTCTTAATTATGTATCTTACTCCTACACACACACCTCATCCCCCTCTCAACACATACACACACCTCTAACATACACCCCACACACACACCACACACACACCTCATACACACAAAAAATCCCCCCACACACACTCTTCACATACACACACACATTCCATACACACACATACATCGCACACATATACACCCCACACCCATACACTCCTCACACATACTTCACACACCCTCACCTCCACCCACACCAAAACACCCCACAGAGCCACACCCACAGACACACCTTACACACCCGCACCCCGACCTACACCCACTGACTCCCTATAAGTCAGACACACTGCATTACTTATCTTTCTTTGCTGTTTAACTCAAGCCCATTCAGGTACTGTTTCCTTTACTCTCTTTTTCCTTTCTCTTTCTCACTCCCCATATCTTATCCTAAATCAATTTTTCCCCCTCTTTCACCCCTCTTTACTTATACTACCTGGTCTTTTCTCACTTTCCCTCATCGTTCTTCATTTATCCCGGTTCCGCCACTACCCTTCATTCTCAATTTTTTACTGTCCTTTCTTTTTCTTTCAACACCCACTCACATTCTCCCACTATCTCTACTTTAGTCTTTTTCCTCTCTCTTCCCTTCTTTCGCTCCTTTAGTCATTTTACTTTTCTCACTTACACCCTATTACACCTTCTCTGTTTTTTACTATGTAATAAACAATCCCTCTGTGTTCATCCTGTAGCTCTCTTTCTCTTAACATTACTCTCTTTGTGTTCTTCCCTCATGCTAACTCCTTCATTACATTTTTTTTTCTATTTTTTTGGGGGGCGCGTCCTGGTACGAGTACCCTTAGAAAAAAAAAATGACAGAGATTCATTAAAAATATAGGTTTATTTTTATAAATGAAAGGTAGTTCTAAAAAGAACTGTTTTTTTTCTTCTTTTTGTTGTTTTATATTTTTTTATTTTTTAATGTTTTTTTGAACATTTTGTACTTTTTTTGGCTTTTCAAAACAGTTTTATATTTTTTTGTATTTTTTATGGGGAGAATCAAAAAACGGGGGAATTGTAAATGGCTCAACAGGAGCAAAAAACAAAAAACGGAAAAATTAATGTTTTTTGGGGCATTTGTGATTGTCACCAGCAAGGACGACGAGCTTCATGCTCTTTTCACCATAGGCGATGAGCTTGCCACATGCAATACAGGTGATTCTAAAATCAGCAAATCATTCCTGGATACAAGGCATCACCTCTGATGTTTCTGGTCCCGATTGAGTGGGTTGCTTTCTTTTGGAGCTGGTCTTTGAACACTGGGGGAGGTGACTGGCCAGTTCCCTGATCTCTGCACGAGAATAGTAAGCAGGATGCTTCCGGATCATATACCGAATCACGGTATTATTACCAAATGAATATTTTTTGAGAGTTCTGCACCACAGATTCGACATGTTACCTTGGCCGCATTAACTTTTTTCTTGCCCTCTGGAAGTGAAAAAAACTCCCATACAATGTGTTCTTTTGGCTCAGTGATGTCATGAGTGATGTCACTGATCATGTCATGAGTGATGTAATATGTGACGTCATCAGCAGTGCATTGCACGCGCAAGTTATAGTGAGTCCAACTAACTATAACGTGGGAATTTCAATGGTTTTATGCGAGTAAAATTTCCAGCTAACTATAACTGGTGTAAAACCTATGTTTTTTTCAGTGAATATATATATAGACACACATTAACCTATATGTCACTCCTATGGCAGGCCTCGACAATCCTGGAGGCAGAGTGCTTGGCTTTGTGTGAGAGGGTGCCCTAGCATGAGCTGAGCCCCTCTGCAGCTTCCGGAACCATCTCCTTATAGCTGTTCTATGATATAGCCATACCATATACTCTTAAGTGCATTATAATCCCCACAGGTAATGCTAACTTTGCTTTGGCTTTATCAAAACATGTTGTATAAGGTGTCAAACACTTTGGAAAACTACCCTCCGCCAGTCCTGGCGGCGGGGGTAGCATTACACCCTTCTAGAGGGAGACGACATGTAGTTACTGGTGAACCCGGCTAAAGTTAAACAGAGCCCCAGCATCACAATATGGATTCTGCTGCCACAGACACGAGTCTGCCCTCCTGTTGCTAGACAAAACTCCGGCAGGGGAGGCCTGGACAATAGGTTTCCTGTCCAGGGAGTTGCTAGCACCTCCCCAGACAGGCTTTAGTGTATTGGGGCAGGGTGGGTTGCATTCAGTGAATGCTTTTCAGACACTGCCTGGGGCACACGAGGTGCTCCATGCATTTCCAATTCAAACCGGTTGCTGGGGTGCTCAGCCCTAGCTCGTGCTAAAACTGGACAAAGGGGAAGGGGTGTAACCACCCCCCCCAAGGTCCACCCATAGGAGGGCCCTTAGAGTTAGTCCAACCCCTAAACTTACTATAAGTATAGAACCCCAGTCCCTAGGACTTTAGATTACCCTGGACGAAACCCTGCAACATATATCTTGGACCGTCGACATTCCATATCGACTGGAAGATGGAAGAAATCTCCCTTGTGGTCAAGGAGTGATCACCGTGTTGAAACAGGCACCAGCTGCATCTTTGCCGGTCTGCATTTTTGAGGCTCCCGCCGGATCGCGAAGAATCTGCGACTCAGGACATGGACTTCCAGACATTTCTGACACTGACCTGCGCTCCCAGAAAGCTGAGACCTGTGGCGGACACGAGAGACGTGGGACCCGAACTCCTGGAAATCTTGCATTTTGCAACCCGCACCTACTTCCCGAGGTATCCAGAAGTTGTGCATTGAGGTGCTTGAATCCCCAGCCCCAGGCACCTTTTGCACTAAAGCTCAGAGACCCATACTCCATGAGTGTCCCATGGGCCCGCTTTGTGCATTTCAGCTCGACGCGTCTTCGCGGTTCCTAGTCCATTGGCTAGTGAGCCCCCAAGAAGACCAATCCTTGATTTACTTTGCTTTCCTGGTTGCTCCAGGCTTGCCCCAACTTCTCCCCAAAAGAGAAGTTCCTCAGACCGTGCTGGTCTGCACCTAAGCCAATCTCGACATCTTGCGTGGATTGCGTTTGCCAAGGTTCATTGGGTCCAATCCGGATACCGATACCGCAGTCAACTAGATCCTTTATGGGACAGCTGGAATCCAGCTCCTGGTCATCGTCGACGCCTCCTGGACCTCGTGGCTGAAAAGACAAACTTCACCTTTTCACCTGAAATCACCCGACATTGGCTGGCAGCTTCCCATCGCCATTCTGGTCACTGGCTAGTGACCCAGACTCTGTCCCTTCTGCTTTAAGGTTCTTCACGTCTCCGATCCACCCTTGGATTCACCCGGACACTTTTCCTCTGGTCGCCTGCAGCACTTCTTCGCAGCTCTCAATTGGAATCGACAAGAAAAGACACCTATGCTCCCGGCTTCCCTGGGTGAGGTAACACGAGTACTCCGGTGCTCCCATGGGTATTGACTCTCCACGTGTCCTTGTCTAAAAGGGTTCCATCACAGTTCACCTCCTTGTTCCCTTCATCTTTAAAATTGTAACTTGTTCGTTCTCCATAGAAAATCAATGGTAACCCACAGCAGTGTATAGACACTGCACGCATCTCCCGTGGGCCTCCTACATTGTAACCTTTGGTTGTTCCTAGAAGCACTAGCGATTCCCCAGGCCCTACGCCTGCTTACTATTCCACACGTGGTTCTTATACCACTATTTTAGTATATGGTTTGTGAGGCACCTAGGGCATAACGTATACTGTGCAACTTATCGTATGCTAATTAAGTTCCTTGCATTGTACTTTTAACTCTGACCTCATAAAGAGTGCAGAGGGGTTGAGTTTAGAATAAATACATATATATTTGATATATACCTTCTGTGGTGTGCTTTCATTTGGTACTCAAGAGATTATAAATGGCAAAACAACTTCCTTAACTCGTCTCCAAGTCTTGGCCTGAAGGCTGCTCTCCACAGCTACCTCTAGGAGAGCTTTCTATAAGGTTGACTTTATAACCTACCATCAATAAGGGTCGTTTAGACATGGCGTTGAGTTTTTTATATCGACCGGACAAAGGGATTCCAAGTGTAAGACTAACTCAACATTGGTTGTGTGGGAAACAGGAAGGGTTCAGTGATGCAGAAAACAACCTTACTGTTTGTATAATGATTTGGTACACAATGGCCCCAAAGAAGCTCTTGAAGAGGATTAGGGCAACTCTATGAGGGCCAAAGCTTCAAAATGTACTCTGGCAGAATGGGTTCCTGTAGGCAGCATTTGCAGAGCGGCCATTTGGTCACTCCACCACAGCCTTTGCCAGGTATTATTGTCTGGATTCAGAGGGAAGGAGGGATGGGCATTTTGACATATCTCTACTTCCGGATTTCCTGGTGCACCCATCCATCAAGCCTTCCATCCCCAGGGTAGTATTGCTTGTAAATCTATTCATGAAGGGAGGAATCTGCAGGTAGAAGTATCCATCAGAAGAAAAAGTTACATAACTTTAGTAGCAGCATTTCTGTTGGGCTGCTGTAGTAAGATCCACTTTTATATGCTGTTACACTAAATTTCACATTCTGATGGCCCACTCATTATTATTATTTACAGGGTGATATCGGGAGGCCGCTTGTCTGCCAGGAGAATGGGGTCTGGTTCCTAACAGGAGTCGCCACCTTCAGTTCAGGACCTGATAAGCCAGCGGCTTTCACTGAGGTTTCAGCCTATGCTGACTGGATTCAAGAAAAGGTTTCCGGGATATACTTTGCCAACCAGACAATCCAAGTTTCAGATGACGTGGATAGTGAGGATTGTGCAAATGTTATTGAGCCAGCAGGTAAGAGTATGCATATATGTCCACATCCAGTTCACTTATGTTTAGGAGGGTTAATGTATTTTCATGAAGAATGACAATGTTATTTACAAAAAAAGTGTATGTTTCGACAATGTTTCTGTTGTATCGGCTTTATTGCATTGACATTCAGTAATAAGAAGATGGATGGAATGGCCTGAACAAATAGATGTTTAGTTACAAATAGGAGCGGGACAAGTTATAGTGTCAGTAGAATACAATTGGAAAGAGTCACCCATTGAACCCGAGCAATAGAGAGAAAGACACAAAAGTAATAAAGATGGAGAAAGAAAAAATCAGACAAATAGTGACAAAAAAGAAAGAAAGTATTAATGAGAACCCGAATGAGTGAGGAAAAGTTGCAGGAACTGTCTGGTAGTGGATTAAAGAGGCATGATGTGGAATCGAGACTACAAGGCCTTGGTATTTGGCACCCCTACATTCGATTGTGCCAGCAATGGGCTTCCGAGCAAAACTTTGGGCACCGTCAATAGCTAGAAACGAATGGGCTCATTAAAATAAACATCCACCATTGTGGAAATATCTTGTCCAGCATAGAAAGTCGCTACCATAATAAGACCATATAGCCAAGGCATCGCCAGCATGTGCCAATGACTTGAACTCCCCTTGATGTAGTGGTATCAGCGATATGTTTTCAGTCCTTCTTAGCATTAACACAATCTGTGCTAAATAGACTGCCTAAAGGAATGAGGGAAATGAGCAGACTTGCCACATGCCTCCTGTGATATTAAACGGGGCAGAAGAATGGCGTTTATGTACGAACAGACCAGTGATGCCTGATACAGTAATGCTTCCATCCAATAAACAGGTTGGGAAGTCCAACTTGACACATCACCAGCCAGAAAAATGGTCATTCTAAGGGGTCAAAGACATTTTTAGCATCAAATGCCACAACGGTCATTGATTGCAGTTCCAACTCAGACCTATCTATCAGTAAAGCAGTATAACTGGTATGGCCTGTGGTTTCTGTGCTGGAAATGAACCCAGATTGTTACCACAACCACCAGCGCTCCCCGCGGCTGACCCCGCCCACAGGGATTCCGCGCCAGTTGGCGCTTTCAAAAGAGGACAGAACTGCTGAGGAGCGGGTGGTGTTTGCTGTTTTCTCACTCGTAAACTGACGGAGCAGCCTTTCCCTACCTGGGAGCCTTCCTGCCACCGGAGACTCTGTGCAGGCGTTTTTGCGGCGTGTGAGGGCTGCGGGGACACGAGCAGAACAACCAGTGTGCTGTACAGGTCTCCCCCGCCGCTGCTGCACCCTACCATCCGTGCGCGGCCGCCGAGGGGGGAGACCACAACCACCAGCGCTCCCCGCGGCTGACCCCGCCCACAGGGATTCCGCGCCAGTTGGCGCTTTCAAAAGAGGACAGAACTCCCGCGTCGCGGGACGCGGCGCGGGTGCAGCCGGGCGAAGCCCGGGCAAAGGGCGGGCCCTCTACGGCCCTCATCGGCCAGAAGAGGCTGGGCTGGGCCAGAGGTTCTGGTCCCTGACTCCCGTAAGTTGTGTTTAATTTCTCTATTGATCCTGCCTCTACTTTTTTACGTATGATGGCAACAGCTGCTACCAGCCCTGCCACTGCGGGAGCAGATAAAAATGTGGGCTTGTTAAATCGAACCCTGGACGATTACTTTCTGAAACCAGCTCCCGAGGGTAACAAGGAGCTGCAGCTAGCAGAGAGGAGGGCAGATCGCCGCCGCTCAATAGAACGTATAAAAAACAGAACATTCTCTGAACCTATAATGTCTGTTACTCTGGACGACGATCTGATCACTACACCAGCAGACAATACGTCACCAACTGCCAGCGTACCCTTGCTCCTTCAAGAATGTTTAGCCCCAGCTGTGTCACCTACCCAAATCCAACAAGACTCATTAACTGTGTCGAATGCCCCTAATAACACTTCCAAGATTTTGATCTCACCTACAATTAGATCCGGCAAAGTTGTAAGAGGAAAAAGTTTGAGGTCACCGCCACTTAAAATGAACGGGCCCCCACCTCCCAAAAGGAGAAGGAAAACAACAACTGTAAATAAGTCCAAATTAAGCCACACTGAGTTTGGCAAAAAGGCGAACATTGCCGCTATAACGTCATCGGGAGGTCCCGCCATTAAACAAGTAACAGCAGCTGTTTCTCCTACCCTAAAAACCTCATCTCAAGCAACTACAGAGCTAGTTATTGCCCATACTCAAATGGAAGAAGACTTACAACCGGCTTCCTCTAAGTCTCTTTTGGACAATATTGAGCTGATTGTACGTACTTACATGCTTGCATTGGCAGAAAGATTTAAAGGGTTGGAGTTAAGGATGGGTAAAATAGAGGGGGACCTGACCAAGCTCGGGAATTTTGTTCGGTCAGAAGGGCCTTCAAAAGTGCAACAACAAAAAGTTATCACAAAAACGCACCCTCTCTCAAAAAATGTTGTTGTCCCTACACCCCCTGCACCCTCTATGGGTAATAGTCAGGCAGCAGTAGCAATTCCAGCTGCCCCTAATCGATCGCATGCGGTTGTGATAATACCTGACGGCAACAGTTCAAATAAATCTCTGTCAACAGAATTAATAGCAGTTCAGGGAAGACCAACTACTACAACCTCAGACAGTAATGCTGCCACTACAGCTAACACCTTGACCAGGGAATCTAGTACCCTTCCGGATAGACACCCTAGACCCGACGGGAATGTGATTACCCGGGGGAGAGGGGGTCAGACTAGGATACCGCCTATGGAACTTCCACCAGAAGCATTACCGTATGTGGTTGTACTCACCGGGGTCCCAGAACTGACTAATGGAAAAAGTGAGGGATATTTTCAACTAAAAAATAAAATAACGCACTGGCTCTCTCTGTATAGACCTAAACCCAACCAGGTAAATGGCGAAATAGTTCATGTCCGGCGCATGACCTGGTTGGGGGGCAGAGCGAAGGATATAGGGGGTGACGTTGTGGTTATAAATTTTAGGGACAGAAAAGCAGTACAACATATACTGAATTGGCCTTTTGCCAATGAAAATAGCTGCATTGTACCACGTCCTTTGACGTACTTTTACCCTAGATCCGCTGTATTTCCCCCACAATACTCAACCAATAGCACCTATTTTACCCCCCAGTCCCTAATCATGGAGTCTGCACTGAATCCTGCATATATGCCTTATTTAGCTCCGACACCTGCAATGCAGGGGTGGAATACTATACCACTAACCCACAAAATAGAAGCAAAGGGTAATATGACACATCTGATGCCATTTACTCCCCTAGAGCTTTATAATAGGTTTGAGGCCTTTAGCGGCCTGGAGGAATGTGACTGATGTTTAAGGTGTGTAGAGGGTGTGGGGGAGGGTGAAAATGTTTCCTGTATTACAAGGTCACAGGAAGAGAAGGGTATTTGCTGCTATGAAACAGAAACACACATTGCTGTAACATATGTTGATATGAATAGTAGTTCACCCGCTGTTTTACCCACAGTGTCTTCCAGGATTAACGAGGTGTCTTTACCGCCTTTATCTGCTATAATGTCAGATAATAGTGTCTTTGAAAGTGATGTTGATAAGGGTGTACGTATGATAGGTTGCCATGAAGACCATCCCAGTATGTCACTGGTAACTTCGGACCTTCCACCCATAGTCGACAATTCTTCTGCCTCGTATGGGGTTCATGTTCCTATCCGGGTGCTATTAGAACCAGTTGCAGCAAGTATTGCGGATACGGGGATCACACATATTGAGATACCAACTGCAACACCCGCACCAATTTTCAGTGAAACCCTTATATGTCCAGCATTAGACGATTGTGTGAGCCTAATCTCGTGGAACATAGCTGGTTTGGCCGACAAGATATGTGACCCAGCCTGGTTATCATTTATTAAAAAATTTACCATTGTGTGCCTTCAAGAGACGTGGTTGGAGGACAAAAACGTCCACATAGAAGGGTTTTTAAGCTTTATCATTCCAGCGGTTGCCTCGATTAGGGGCAGAGCAAAGGGGGGCCTGGCCACCTTTATAAACCTGGGCTTGCTCTGCAAAATCAGCATCTGTCATAATGATAACTTGAACATTCAGATGCTTGACTTAAAAAATGGCAAGAATGTTTTGACTTTGGTCAACTTTTATAATGCTAATAGCAGTAATGGTGGTTGTAACATTATATCCCTAACAGAATTATTGAGAAATAATGCACACACTGTATCCCGGAACCTGATGATAGTAGGTGACTTTAATGTTCACCCATGTGGTAATCCAGGCTCTACCCCAATGGGCTCCCTGGGATGTAACAGTGCTGAAGGTTTTCACTTTTCTCATACCAGGGGTGGTAAGAACCTAAATGACTTAGTGAATGACAAAAACTTAACAGTAGCTATGTCCATGGTTCCTGATACAAAAATCTTTGACACTCCAACCTTCAAAGGACACGGTCAGGGATCCTTTATAGATCATATATTTCTATCCTCAGATCTTGTACATTGGGTTTTGCAATTTACTATTCTCCTTAGTGTGTACAGTGATCATAACCCCCTAGTTATTAGCTTGGGTGGGTTTTTACTCACCAAACGACCGTCTCGCAATGACCGAGGCACGCTGAGTTGTATAAATGGCAGACGCCGTATCAAATGGATAATGATAAACCAAGACAATTTATATTTTAAAATAAATAGTGCATGTGAGGAGGAGCTGTCAGCATGCTCATCTTTTGATTCATCCTCCATGAATATTTTGACTGGGTTTGCGGGGCTGGTTTCTAAAATTGGCTCCATGTTAACAGCACCAACAAAGGGGCAAAGTAGAAAACATATTAAATGGTTTGACCACAACTGCTCAAAGGCAAGCAGAGACCTGAAGAACGCCCTAAAAATTAAACCTAGAGACCCTGACCTGATAAAAAGCCTTCGCGAGTCTTATAGGAAAGCATTAGCCGTTAGAAAAAAGGAAATCAAGGCTAACACGATAGAATCCCTCCTTGATCCTATAGTGCTGGGGAACAGTAGCAAGTTCTGGCAAATTATCAACAAACCATTGTTTGATAACCCAAATGACACAGTCCTAGGTACAAGCATTTCAGAAGGGGAGTGGGTGACTCACTTTAGTACAATCTTTAAGAGCAATGAGCATGGGGTAGAAAATGCCCTTTTAATACCATCTGCAAACCCATTATGCTTTACAGTTAATGAGGTTGTAAGGGGGATTCAGGGTCTAACTAGCAACAAGGCCCCGGGCCCGGACGGTCTACCACCGGACCTGTTTAAGTCTAGTATCCCCTTTTGGGCTCCCGTTCTCACGGCGGTAATAAATGCAGCAGTTATAACGGGGTGCCCAAATACGTGGGGTCTATCGACCATAGTCCCCGTTTTTAAAAAGGGCGACCGCAGCAGTCCATTATGCTACAGGCCGATTTCTTTAATAAATTCAGTAGTTAAAGTGGTAGGGGGGGTAATTCTTAACAGGCTATCCACATGGGCTAAAGACAATAATATTCTATCACCTATACAATATGGGTTCAGACCCGGTCATTCGACTATCACACAATGCCTGAACCTATATTTGATTTTAAGTAAATATACCCTGGCTAGACAAGGAACTGTCTACATGGCATTTATGGACCTGTCGTCCGCTTTCGATTGCGTGGACAGAAGCTTATTATGGGCTACCTTGTTGAGAATGGGTGTAGAGAGGAATCTTGTCAACTTCCTAGCCGACTTGCATTCGGATACAAAAGCTAACGTCTGTTACACCCAAGACCTTAAAGTAACGGACAAATTTAGAATAAATCGGGGAGTTCGACAAGGCTGCATTTTGGCCCCATTTCTCTTTAACCTGTACATAAACGAACTGGAGGAATTTCTTTTAAATACTGAAGCAGACTACCCCCTTGTTGAGCGCAAAGGGGTGCCAGTGCTACTCTACGCAGACGATGCGGTTCTTATATCTAGGACAGCAATCGGTCTTCAAAAACTACTAAATTCCTTCTTTAAGTTTATGGAGTCACGTGGCCTTAGCATAAACAACTCCAAGTCCTATGTCATGAAAACAGGAAAGGGTACCCGGAAAACTGACTCCTTTAGCATAAACGGGGAGAAAATCCCTTCAACTAACTCTTTCTCATACCTTGGGGTCCTCTTAGACTACAAATTAACGTGGGGCCCCGCAGTGTCCAAAAAGAAGGGCGAAACAACAAGGGTAAATGCGGCCATTCTTGGCTTTGGAAAAAAAATTGGCAACTGCCCTACGGCCGCACTGCTCAAATTATACCAGGCAAAAAGTGTCGCTGTCGCCTGCTATGGTAGCGAGCTCTGGGGCTATCGTAAGATAAAAGACCTAGAGGTTGCAGAAAATAACGTCCTGAAAAAGATACTGAGGCTGCCAAGGGGTACTGGGAATTACTCTGTACATGAGGAGTTGTGGGTCCCTTATCTAAGTGACAGAACAGCAGTGAACCCGGTCTTGTGTTGGCTGAATTGTTGGCTTAATACCGACATTCCACTCACACATGCCATATTGAAAGAGGCCTTATCGTTAGACGGTAGGTTTAAAATCCCGTGGGTAAAATATATAAAGGATTGTTTGACGGCAATTGGCCGTTCTGACTTGTTTTATGCTCCCAACTTGATTACAAAACCTGATGTCGTCGCGGTAAAAAACGCCATATTACTGTTAAGATGTACTGACAGAGAAGAGGTTGAGATACAGAAGGTTAGTGTCAGGAAACACCTACTACTTAAAACCTGTCCACAAACGGAACCTTATTTGACATGGCCTATGACTAGTTATGAACGGTTTTTGCTAATAAGGTTCCGTTTCGATCTATATCATCTACTACTGGCGGTACCAAGTGGGGCTCAACGGGGTGAAGTGTTGCCAGCTTGTGGCTGCGACGGTAAGTCTCCTCAAGACCTGGCACACTTTCTTTTTATTTGCCCTTATTATTCTATCCCACGGAAATTATACCTTAAACCGTGCCTTAAAAAACTGAATTTTTTACAAATCAAGCCCGCACTTTACTACCTACAACTACTGAATTGTGACTGTACCCTATTTGTCTGTAACTTTTTTAAAAAAGCCATTTGTTTTAGGAAAAGTATGGATGGATAATTATGCTGTGAATGTTTTAGGTGCTTTTTAAACAATATAGTAATTTATGTTTTTTAACCATATATTGCTCATGCTTATAGTGCCCGCTGTACCTTCTTTTTCTTGTACTGTATACTGTGCCCTTTACTTGCCACATGAAATGAATTGTCTGGAATGTTTTTAAAATGTGTACTTATGAATTGTACTTTTATGATTGTAATTTTTACAATCGAATAAAGATTTTGATACTGATACTGGTACTGAAATTCCCAGGATATTGGTACACCTGGGGTCTCTCATGGTCTGCAACATGTATTATGCCACCCATGGGAGCCCATGCAAACTGTGTCCGCAGAGCTGCCATTATAATCTGTGTGAAAAGGTGCTTGACCTTTCACTTTGGATTGAAAGTTTCCCTTATATCCATCAGTCACTGCACTTTTAACTTGTAAGTCACCCCTAAGGTAGGCCCTTCAGTCCAATGGAAGGGTGAATGGTGATAAGTATGTGGATACCCCTGCATGAGCAGAGGTTCCCCTACAAACCTCGGACTCCATTTCCTGGACTTTGTAAGAGTGGGAAAGCCATTATAAGGTATGTAGTGAACACTGGCAAGTTGAGATGTCCAACTACATAATGGCTGCCCGAAGTTTGTCATGTTTGGTGTCAAACATGTTAGAAACATGCAACTACACCGATTTCAGTATTAGTTGTATGATACCATCTACTGCAGGGCTCCTTAGAAGACCCACCAATACCTACCTGTGTAGCCATACAGGGTCTGCCTGCCAGCCCACACTGCTGCAGGCCCTAGACAGTGTTACACCCCCCTGCTGATGAGCTTAACTCAGGCAGGAGAACAAAGGATTTCCTTCAAAGAAGAGGTATGACCACTCTTGTTTAGAATTAGGTAGGGTGGGGGCACTTCCGAGCGCCACCAGACTGGATTGAAGGGCACATTAGATACCCTCCTTGCACAAACCAGTTTAGCCCAGTTCAAGAGCTCCCACTCAGGTGCAAAACTTCAGAAAGGACTGGGGACTGTCCACCCCTGTGCCCAGCTCCTCCCTAGGCATGTACCCAGAGCTCCTTCGGGTGTCTCTTGATTCTGCCAAGTTGACTCTTGGCCCTTGGGAGCATCTGGCAGGCTAGGCCAGCTGAGTAGCCTTCCTGACCCCTCCTGTTAGGCGGGTCACCACAGAAGTGGTCCTTCCCCTTTTTAGGGGTACTTAAGGGCTCCCCTGAGGGTGGGTCCTTAGATTTGTCCCGACAACAACTTCACGATCCAACTGCCTGTCATCTGAAGACTGTCCAGAGATTCTTCTGCTGGTGGACACTGGAACTCTGCTGTTCTTCGAGCCAGAATCAAAGATAAGACTCCTTTCAGTGGGAAGATTCCCGCTGCATCTTCATCCATGTGCTTCTTCAAGGAATGTAATTCCATTGCCATGCATCATCTGAGTCACCAAGGACTCAGCCTGCATCCAAACCAGAAGGAATCTCCCTTGAAGTGAACAAGTCACTTCCCTGCATCAGCAGGCACCTCTACAATGACAACTGGTTTGCTGATCCTTTTATCCCATGGACCTCACCCAGTTCTGCAACACAGTTGGTGGTTTGTTATCCCTCCAGAGGCCTGACCAGTCTTCCCTGCAACTTGGGCAACTGTACTCACTCTCCAGCCAATGTGAACCGCCTCCCTGTGTACAGCATCTGTTTGCCATTACCAAGGCTTGTTAACTCTCTTCCCAAATGATCTTCAAACTCCAAAAATTCCCAGCCTCCAGCATCGCACAGTTCCAAAAACGATATCCTGCCTGCATCCTCTGAAACATGGGCCTTCATCTTCTGTGTGCTTCTGAGGCTTCCCTGTGACTCCCTGTGTCTGCCACCAGAGGGTCCTTGAGGGGGCTCCACCAATTTATGATGACTCTCCTGTGTTCTGAGGGCAGGCCCTGACTTACTGTAGCTGGGTTAGTCCCACAGACCATGCTGGTCTGCAACACAGCATCTTCACCAACAATCCATTGCTTGCATTTGCCAAGGTTTGTTGGTGGTTTTGCCAGTCACTGACCTTCCTACACTCATCGACCGGCATAGGGCAGTTTGTGGACAGCTGCTGGGCTACTGCATCATCATTTGGGCTCCACAGCTGCTGCCTCAAACTCACCGAGCTACAGCAAAACCTCCAACAAGGGCTGATATTGTGCTGCTGTACCTTCTGGTCAACTCCCAGTGGTTTGGGCTCTGTCCCCTCTAATTTCAGGTTATTCTCATCTGATTTCCTTGTCCTGGTTCTATCGGCCTGTTCCACAAGACTCTGTAGCTGCTGATCTTCCACAAACCTCCATTGGCGTCTATGGGATTTTCCGACACCACTTCATCCCGATGCACCTGTGAGACCTTTGTGCCTTTTGGCCTCCTACATCCTGCTTGTGGACCACAGCAGGTGGAATATGTGGGTTCTGCAGTGGGATCTGAAATCTCAGTGGCTCAGCACCAAGCGGACTGCCCAGAGTCCCTACAGGTGTTGAAGGACACTGCAAAAGACCAGCAGTGGTTGTTGCTCAAATGCAGTTGGACTGGCATCAAACACCTTTCCCTTCTCCACCCAGTACTAAAAGTTGGGACAGATGATTGACATGAATGCCCAATTTTAAGATGTTCTTCTGTTTTGTTTATCTTTAGCACAGCACTGTCTTGCTGTGTTAACAGTTAAAAGTAGTCTTTCTGTCCTTTCAGCCTTCTTATGCTGACCAACACAGTCATCCCACTTCGAAACACCTGTTGTGATGCATCATTTGAAGGGACTGACCAACTTGTTCCGCCAACACTTAATGTGATGCCCCAGGTGGACCTTAGTTTGGTTCTTACCTACCTAATGTACGTGCCCTTCAAACCGATGCACAGTTGCCTGCTTCACCTGTTAAGTATCAGGATTGCATTGCTCATTGTCATAACTAGCAACAGGGCTGTATGTGGCATCACTATATACTTTGTTCTTCCCAGACATACTAGTCCTCTGGACGAATTCAGCCTTACTGCTCAAGGTAGTCACGCCCTTTCAAATATCACCTTGTTGGCATTCTGTACACCACCTCACTTCTCCAAGAAGGAAGAATGAATTGCACCATCTGGACCCAAGAGGGCACTTGTTGATCGGACCAAGGAATGTGACAGAATGGCGAACTTTTCATCAACCTCTGCGGAGCACAAAAAGGTAAAGTAGTGCAAAAGAAGACCACCTTCTGATGAATTGAGTTATGCATCAAGATCTGGTATAGGCTAGCCAGAAAACAGGCCCCAGAAGGTTTACTCTCTTATTCTACGAGAACAAAAGCTGCTACTATGTTGCTTGTGTAAAGCGTACCAGTCAGGACGTATGGCAGGCTCTTACATGGGCGTCCCTTTACACGTTCACAAAGTACTACTGCCTATACAGTAAGGTCCAGTGGGATAGGTATTTTGCCCAATCTGTCCTTTAGGACTTCTTGGTATGAACCGTTCCATAGACCCACAACCTGGGGAGGTACTGCTTTGGTATCTGTTCACAAGGTGAGGAATCTGTGGTTAGAAGTCTTTCTCAAAAGAACAAGTTACTTACCTTTTGTAATGCCATATCTTTCAATACTGTCACAGACATTATTTTTCTTGATTATACCAGGGGTCACTCATTGTTCACGATTGCCACGCAAATTCAGTTATATCTCTAAATAAATCCTTTCTTTGATTTCTCTTTACACATTAGAGATCAATACATATATCTTCCCTAATGTCAGGTGCTCTCATTTTGTATCAAATTGTATATCACATTGCTCTTTCGATTTTTCCTTTCCCTTTGCAATCCAAACCTCTACTTTTATTTTAAACTGCATTCACACCCTCTGAGTTCTTTCCTCCTCTATTAAAGGGGCCACCTCAGTCATTCTTCATCTTCCAAACCCTCTCATTGCCATACCGTAACGATGCAGTGGGAATCTTTTATTTCTATCACCTTCATTCTGGGGTCAATTCAGACATTTCCACATCATATTTAGATCATACTTGACTTGTGTCTACATCAGTCATAATCCACTCATGGACTGCCTTTCTCCATTCTCACAGCTCACCAATTAGGTTTATTAGATAGCACTTTGATTTTTAAGCCAAGGTTTTGTTTTCATTAAATCAATCAGGTATGAACCAAAGATATGACCCAGCTCACGTAATACTAAACGTCTTATAAGCCTGGGTATGGTCTTCCCCATATTGTGATCCTATAAGAAGTAATGGAGTTCCTGCTCTGTGTGTAAGCCTTCTTCTACCGTCTTGCTATCCATTTATCAATTTAGCTTCCGCTTGTCTCAGTGCCAGTTCTCGATCCCCTCCACTAGGTCGAGCATTGATTTTTTGAACCCCATGAAAGGTAAACTCTAGGGGGCTAATTAGGATGGTGGGCTGACTTTGCCCGCCCGCCACCCTAACGGAGAACGGGACCGCCCGCCATAAGGATGGGGGTCCCGTAGGCGGAATTAGGATGTGCCCACCACAGTGGTAGGCACATCCTACATATTTTGCATTGTGGCGGGCGGTGCTCTCTGGACTACCCGCCACAATGCAAAACATAAGAGAACGCATTTGCATATGCAAAGCGGAAGGCACCGCGCGGTGCCTGCCGCTTTGCATATGCAAATGTGGGGGGGTACCATAGGTACCCCCCTGTCCTCCCCCTAAGCTGGCGTCACCTGGGGGCCCCACAGGGGGCCCCCGCAGCAAACACCGCCTGCCTTTCCGTGGCGGCATTGCCGCCGCAGAAAGGCCCCTTCATGTGGACATTGTAATATGGCTGGCGATGTCCATAAGACACCGCCACCATATTATTCTATTACCGCCGCGGTCACAGGCGACCGCGGTGGTAAAGTGGCGGGCGGTCTTTCTGTCCGCCGCTGTCCCCACCGCCATCTTAATCTGGCGGGGGGGAATGCAGGCATGGATGTCGGGCGGATTGCCTCTGCCAGGGTGGCGGTGGCCACCGCCACCCTGGCGGAGGCAATCTGCCCAACATCCTAATGGGCCCCTAGGTTTGTGGGGTGATTCTCTATCATATGCTGGAAGTTGGGATTTTCAATGTCTATGTTTTTCACATCTCTCTGATGCTCCTGAATTTGTTGTTTTAGCATCTCAAGAGTGCTGCCCACATAGATGTTCTGACAATGGCACACTATTGCATACATCACATATGTACTATTTCAGTTTATGAATTCATTTATTTAATACATTCTTGTTACATTGTATTTGAAGATTTTTAATTTGTTTTTCTCCATACGACAAATGTTACATTTGGAACAGATATAATTCCCCTTGGGTTGAATAGTCAACCAATTCTTTCTGCTGTCCCTGATTGGTGGTGTGTAGCTGAATATATGACATTTCAACACATGCATTCACAACGCATGCCTTTACAGCGCGGTCATTACAACGACCAGGTTGTTTCCATGCGTGGCATTATATCGCAAGTCGTATCAACGACTTGCTGTAAGGGGGCGCGCTGGACTTAGGAATAGTATTAATTACTATTCCTACTCCAGTTTGTGCAACAGTAGGGAAGGTGTTGGATTTAAAATCCAACACATTCCCTGGTGTTCCCTCTACATAAAGTCCTTAATACGACTTGCAATGTAATGGCAGGCGTAGTAACAAAGCGGTCGTTGTAACGAACGCGTTGTGAAGCCATGCGTTGGGGAAACAGTGCTGTAAACACTGTTTCCCGTGTAGCTACATGTGACCAGACGCCTAACCGTAGCCCCTCTTATGTAGGTCACCCTTGGTTTTTCTGTTACCCAGTCTGCCAGACCAGGTTCTCTCTAGAGCAGTCCCCAAGGCTTTCTTAGAATCCTAGATGCTTCATTGTGTCCAGCATTGTATGTGGTTACAAAAAACAACTTCCTTCTCTCTACTTTACATGTCTTTATCCTCAGTGTGATGTCTCTACTGGTCTGTATAATTGTATTCTTGCCATGTTTTAGGACATTCTCATTGTAGCCCCTACAATGAAGTCTTTGTTTCAAACCATTAAGTTCCTCTCTGAATTCGCTATCCACACTACAATTTCATCTTATTCTCACCATTTCTCTATATGGTATGCTTTCAATGACATGTTTGGGATGTGCACTCTCTGCTCTCAGTATACTGTTTGTGTTAGTAGCTTTCCAGAAAAGTCTGCTGCAAATTTTTCTTCCTCCTGCAGATAGTTCTACATACAGGAATGTAAGTGGACTTTTATCATATATCATGGTGAATTTCACATTGTATGGATTCTCATTCAGGTATGTAAAGTACTCTTTCCATTCATCCTGTGATCCAGTCCATATCAACAGGATATCATCTATGAACCTTCCCCAAAAGAAAACATCCGGTGTCCATTTGTTGGCCGATGAGGCCCAAACGTGTGCCATGGTATTTCGAAATTTGTAGGGGTGCATTATAGTCCAAAGTAGTCAGCACCCGCATATTTAGAGGACATACTAATGTGGTGTAGATATGTAACATTAGGCTGAGAAACAGCATGAAATATGTGTTTAATAATCAGAAACTAATAGGCTTAATCGAAATGCAGTGCTGCCTAATGCAGAAATGTAACCTCATGAGAAATATCGTATTGCTAATGAAATGCTTTGAAATATGGGTTTAATACTGAATGAATTAATATAGGCTTTTAAAATTAAAGCTAGTGCTCACATTGAAAGTAGAATTATTGTGTTATAATAGTAGAATGCAATGTTGTGCTGTGTTAGAAATGCATTTAAAAGTGCAGAGCCCTGAGACATGCTGAAGCCGTAGAGGCCTAACTATATTTTCTTTTGTTAGCCTTAGTCGAGAAGGAATGATTTTCTACTTGGGGAAAGCTATCCTCAGTAAGATATGAAATTGTAGCTTCGAATGGTTGCAGAAATGTCCCCATGTATTTCAGCTTTCAGGTGCAAGGCCACAAGGCTTGTTAGGTAGAAGAGTCCATTGTTTAGGAGTTAGGATAGTAGGGGCGGATGGAGGAAAAGCTGCCAAGGAATTAGGGAGTGCAACATTTAGCGAGAAGGTGCCTGAGACCCAAGACACACCAACGGACGCTGGATGGAAAGGTGCCATAAAGGAAAACTCCGAAGATCTTCACCTGCCAGAGGGGCGTACCTCTGGGCATGTCGACTGATTTTGGGATTTTGTATTAGGGACAGCACCCAAGGGTGGAGAGCAGATTCTGAGAGGGAGTTGACAGAGCAGGATGTAGTAAGCTGTAGAGTGAGCGTTTTGGGAACTTAGGTAGTGTGAGGTGTAGAAGGAGCATCTTAGAACGAGCTCAATGGTAGATTATCTGTTTAGCCAAAAGTGACGGTACTTCTTTGGAAGTCTTCACTGCTGACACCTTACTCTTGTCTGAGGGGAATGTTATGTAGGGATGCCACTTTAGGGTAGAGTAGGGACAGACTAACCATTTCCTTTCCTTTTTGTAAATGCAGTCCCGACTTCAAGCTGGGACTGTTCTCGTTTGCTTGATGTTACTCGAGTTAACTTTGCTTTTTATCCTGAGTCGTTTAAGGATCTTGCATAGAATTATGTTTGTATTAGTGCCCGTTTATTTTCTTAACCTTTTATTGAGATGTTTGTATGTTCAACTATTTTTGGCTTTCTAATTAATCTTTAACATTTTCAGTAGTAGTCAGTGGTCCTTTGAGTTCATTTCGATTTATTTGGAAGTGGTTTAAAGTTATAAATGCAAGATCTTTCTTTATACTTCTAGAACAGGGAAAAAGTTCAGTCGACCGGGTTTGGGATTCTAGAGATGGGTAAGAAAATATAGATTAAAATCCCAGCTTCCCCAGTTGGTAGCCAGAGGATGGTTCCCTAACTAGAGTAAGGAAGGATCTGATCTAGATTAGGATACGAAGTTCCCAAGGCCCAGAGAAATTAGAGGATGATGGCCCAGTGGATTGTCGATGGAAGATGGTGCTCCATGGAAACTGACGGAGAGTGAGGGTGCGACAGAAAGCAGAAGTTTGTGGGAGAGTGAGTATGAATAGGGTTGTACATTGTTAGATTGCGGTGTTTATATGTTGTGTTGTGTTGATTTTTTTTTGATTTTTTTAAATATTTTTATTGTAAAACAAGGATTTTTCTGGCACACACATATCACAGAATACAAGTAAAATTAATACATATAATGAACCAAGGCTACTGTCCAAAATAAAACGATATAGTACTAAACAACACCTTTGACAGAAAAAGAAGAAGGAAGCTATTAAACAAATATAATAATACATCGACCTACACTTGCATTTGTCTTTCCTTCCATCGGTATACCGGTTCCCAAATTCTCCTACCCCACCTTTTAACCCTTTTACCTTTTTTCCCAAATATACCCTTTTCAAGGTTAAACGTCCCCAGTAATAAAGCAATCCACTGCTGTATTCCCGGGGGTAGGGGGTCCAGCCAGACTCTAGCAATCAACAGCCTGAGAACCGCCATTGCTACGAATATAAATTCACTATGGTCGCCTTCACAGCCCCTAACTCCTAACATAATTACTGACGGTGTTAGAGTCACATTTAAAGCAAGTGTACGGGCCATAAATTCCTCAATACCCTTCAATAAGGGTCCTAATTTGGGACAGAGTGCAAAAATATGAATACTGTCTGCGGCCAGAGCATTACAACGCCAGCAATTAATCCCGGTCGTAGCACCCCACTGTGCTATACGATCTGGCGTATGGTAAAGTTGATACAGCGTTTTAAAATGCTGAGATTGGAGTGGGGCAGAATAAAAGGCTGAACAACCTAACTCCAAGGACTTCAGAAAAACCTCACATGGTATCCCTAATTTCCCAGCCCATTTATTACCAAATTTGTCAGTATCGTCCTTCTTCGTTTCAGCCAGCTGGGCATAGAAATATCGAATGGAGCACACCCCACTTTGCGCTATTGCTTCCATAATGTTACTTGTATTAAATCCTCCCACACCTCCTTTTTTCTTAGAAAAAAAACTCCTAATCTGCAGATACTTAAAAAAATTATATCTTGCTATATTAAATTTAGCCATCAGATCAGAAAATTGAATTATATTTCCATCTAAGTCTAGCATATCTCCTATTTTTTTAATGCCTTTCCTATCCCAATCTGCCATAATGGTATCAGAAAAAATTAAAGGGGGTAGGGACATATTCCTATACAATCTAGTATACCTGTTAAATCTCCCTAATCCACAGTTTTTCGCAACAGCAGACCATACATTGTAAGCTGCGGCAACTGTCTTGAATCGTGTACGTTTATAATATGATGAATCTGTACAATTTAAAAAAGCATTTACTGAATCTTCACCCAATACAATTGAATAAATCATAGTTGAGACAGCTTTGACTTCCAGATCCCCTTCATTTGCACCGATCAAGCCTTGAATATATTGCAATACCGATGCCCAATAGTAAAACCTAAAATCAGGGACCCCCCAGCCTCCCCTGTCCCTTGGCAAAGTCATAAATTTGTATGCCCGTCTTGTCTTCCCGTACGACCAAATAAATTTGTTAAGAATCGACTCCAGTTTGTTAAACCAAATTGATTCAAACAGAAGAGGAATTGTACGAAAAAAGTAAAGAAATTTGGGAAGTATAAGCATCTTAATAATGTTAGTGCGGCCCACTAACGTAAGCCTAAGATTATTTATCCTCCTGAGGTCCGCGCTTACTTTCCTCAGTAAGGGGGAGATGTTGCGTTCAACTACTGTCCCTAAGTTAGGGGAGATTTCGACCCCAAGATAGACTGCTGCCGAAACCACTCGTGGATCATTACATTGAGCTACACTGTTTTTAATAATCTGTGTTTTGGCTCTATTGAGCTTGTAACCAGAGATATTGCCAAAATTTAGGGCCTCTTGTTCTATCTCACCAATTGCCATTACAGGATCAGAAGTAATTATCGCGACATCGTCCGCGTATGCCAGGACTTTAATTGCTATCTCATTTACGCACATGGGGGGAATACTAGGATTAAGATTAAGATTACGTAAGTAGGGATCCATATACAGTGCGAATAAAAGAGGAGAGCTAGGACAGCCTTGCCTTGTTCCTCTTCTAATCTGCACCGCCGTTGTTAATTCCCGATTGATTTTAATTCTAGCCGTTGGATCCCTATAAAGAACCTGAATTGCTCTTATGAAATTATCACCGAACCCAAGAGTTCTCATTAGCACCCACAAATACTCCCAAGCGACCCTGTCGAAAGCCTTCTCGGCGTCTAAAAATAAAGCCGCGACAGGGCCGCCAGAAGCCTCCAAGGCATCAAAACAGGTGATCACAGTCCTAACATGTTCTGTAGTCCCTTTCCCCGGGATGAATCCGTGTTGTACTGGGGTGACTAATTTTCCTATGACAGCTGACAGCCTTGTTGCCAGAATTTTAGAATAGAGCTTCACATCAGCGTTCATTAAGGCAATAGGTCTGTATGACCCAGGAGCTGTGGCGGGTTTACCTTTTTTCAGGATAACTATAATTTCCGTCCCGCCCCATGATTTTGGAATTGAGATTTCTCTCTGGGCTTGAATAAGTGTATCCAGTAGCTCCACTCTAAGAACTAAAATAAAAGTTTTATAGAATTCAATCGGTAGCAGATCTGGTCCTGCAGCCTTTGAAGATGGGAGATCTGATAGGGCTAGTGTCAATTCTTCTAATGTTATCGTGGCATCGAGTATATTTCTTTCCTCCAAATCTAGTTTATTTAGTTGACTGTTTCCTAAATAATCCCTAACTTTATCCATATCTACCTCAGTCTCCCTATCATATAATCCAGAATAAAACTTCCAGAATTCATTCCTTATTCCAACAGAGTCAGAGATCAAGTTGCCTAAATCGTCTACTATATTTTTAATATCCCCTGCATTAACTTTTTGTCTAGTCCTAACAGCAAGAATATGACCGACCCGCTCACTAAACTCACAAGCCTGCTCCTTCTTTGCTAAATAACTAACTTCTGTCTTATTTGTAATTCTTTCCGCTATTTCCGCCTTTAAAACCATAATATCCAACAATTGTTGATCCAATGGGAGCCCCCTCATGATTAACCTACTTAACTCAGCCTCAGCATTCAAAAGGGAATTAACTTGTTGATCGATCATTTCTCTTTCTTTTTTCCGTCTATACGTTGAAAAACTAATTGTCTCTCCCCTAACGCCTGCTTTGAAGGCATCCCAGATATAACCACTACTAGTGCTCCCCGCATTATTAAGCCAAAACTCACTGATCCACTTTTCCATATGCTTGCAATAACCCTCGTCTTGTAGCAAGGCTCGCTCGAATGTCCATTTATATGTTTTCCTACCTAACCCATCTAAACAAAAAGACAATAACAGAGGATTGTGATCAGAAACCAAACGTGGTAACTTCTTAATCTGCGTATTATAAATCAGGACATTGGAGATTAAAAAATAATCCAACCTTACTGTTATATTGTGAGGAGCAGAGAAAAAAGTATCACCATCTATCTGCGGGTGCACATTAGCCCAAACATCTGAAAGGGCATTATGCGAGGCCATATCTACTATCGCCCTATGCACTCTTTTCTTCCTCCCCGTATAGGAATGACTCAATTGAAGCTCAATATTTGCCGGTCGACTGATATTAAAATCTCCACAGCAAACAATTGGCTCCACCCAAGTTGAGAGTTCATGATCCAGAAATTGAAATATGTCAGGATCATCACACGTTGAGCCGTAAACTGAGACCAGTGTGAACCTAGCTCCTCTGAAGCCTATTTCTGTAATCGCCCATCTACCCCAAATATCTTCTTTGCTCCTAAATACTGTGCAATCCGCCCCTCTCCCCAAGATCGCTACCCCACGAGTTTTCGAGGCTTGTTTGGTATATGCTAAGACTTTAAAGCCAACCTGTTCTAGCAAAAAACCCTTTCCTCCCTCCACATGAGTTTCCTGTAGACAAATCAGATCAGGAGACATTGACTTACAAAATGCTGAAACTCGCAACCTTTTTTGGAAATCGTTAAGGCCACAAACATTAAATGACAAAATTCGACAAGTCATCAGAAAACATCAAAGGTTAGTACCGACTTCCAATTCCAACTCTTAACCAAACCCACCGCTTCCTTCTTTCTCCATTTATGCAGAGCCTGTAGCCGCCTCAAACTACGTTTTACTGTGTATGATGTGTGCCCTTTTTTCCCCCTCTTCCCCATCCTCCCTCCCACCTCCCTGAACCCACCCACACTACCCCTCCCCCCTCCCCCCCTACAGACAAATAGGTCACACATGACCTATGTGTGATCGCCAGGGAAGCAGCAGCCGCTACCCTCCCCACCGCCAACCAGCATATCAAACATATCAAACATAAATCCATTATTTGTTCTCCTTATATCCCAAAACTTCAATCATGTAGGCCTTCGCCTTAATCTCTGAAAAGAAAAATTTGAACTGGCCCTTGGTCACAATTTTCAATTTGGCAGGATATAACAAAAAAGCTTCTGAGCCCAGAGCCTGAATATGTGGTATCAGTTGCCTCAACCTCCATCTACGTTCAACAGTGGCATGGCAAAAGTCTGGTCTTGCAAAAAAAGTGACGTTGTTGTAGGTACGTCTTGTCTCTGGCTTTGCTTTGTCCAATATCAACTGCCTAAGGAGAAAATTCCCAACAAAGATTAGCAGAGCTCTCGGACGCCCACCCTGTACCCCAGCCTGAGGCTGACCCCTTTTAAGGAACAATGGGAAGCGATGGGCTCTTTGAATTTCAAATTCCCACTGCCAACTTGATAGCTCCGGGAAAGCCCCCTTTAACAAATTCACCGCAAACAGCCTGGGGTCCTCCCCTTCAAGACCTTCCTCCACGCCTAGGAGCCTGATATTATTGCGACGCTGCCTATTCTCAAAATCTTCCAACTTCCAGTTGACGTCCTCTGCCACCTTTTGATGTTCTTCTTTGTATAACTTCAAATCTCTCAAATCATCTTCCACTCTACTGGTCCTTTCCTCTACATGTACTACTCTCTCAACCATCTCATCTTGCCTTTTACTTATGGTTCTCAGTTTATTCTGTATCTTCCTTGATTCCTGCCTCGCCCTCCTACTCTCCCCTCTAGCCTCAGATTGCATTAGTTTCAGGGTGTTAAAAAGAAGATCTAGCGTAACAGGAGGCTGAGTGGATTGAGTAGAGCCGTGTTCCCCAATCAGTGTTGCCGGACTGTCTTGCTCCATAAACGAGAAGGTAGTAGTAGAATAATCCCAAGCTAGTTTTTTAGTAGGATCAGTAGTACTACTTGCAGTAGAGGGTTTCCTTTTAGAGAGACGTTTTTTCTGTGAGGTTTTCCTAGCCGGGGAGCTACTGGCAGAGTCAATACCCGTAGATTCATCAGAACTAAGGCCCTCTGATGGCTGGGACTGCGACTGCGACTGCGAATCTTCACCAACAGAGTAAAATCTCTCTGCAGAAGCTGAACCACTAGCAATGCCAAACTCGGCGGAGGTAGAGGATTCACCTCCTGATTTGATTCCCCCGCTCTCTGGATCTAAGTCCATAGTTTCTGCCCAAGTTAGAGGTTTAGGTAGCATTGGTAGCATTGTTCCCGCATTATCCCCATCAAATGCAACCTCCATTACGCCATTTAACTTTTGACCAGATGGCTCAGTCCTCAACTCAACTCCTGACCCTGGCGCCATCAAAGGAGGTCTAGGAGTCCCTTCTGGTAGCTCATCTGGTAGCTGAGTATTCATAGCCCGGTTGTCAGTTGAATCTCTAGGCTCTTTACCCGCTCCTCTGTTTATAAGCGTTTTAATTATTTGCCTTAATTCATGTGACTCAGACCCCCGCTTCATCCTGGTCCCAGCGTAGGCACCAGACTCACCCTCGGCAGCCTCCAGGTCCGCGTCTCTGTTCTCACCCAGGATGACTGCAGGCACTGCATCGGGCGGCTTTCCTACTGCTGCTGCTGGTCTTACGGGTTGCCTAGCAACCCCGGCACCAGCTCCACGGCCCGCGCCTCTGTTCTCACCCGGGATGACTGCGGGCACTGCATCGGGCGGTCTCCCTGCTGATAGTGCTGGACTTATGGGTTGCCTAGTAGTACTGACACCGGCTCCAAGCCCTGTACCAGCAACCGCATTGAGGATGCCGGCTCCAATGCCTCCAACGCCGCCAGCGCCTCCAACGCCTCCAACGCCGACGCCAACGCCGGCAACGCCGACTTCAGCTTCTGGGTCCGCTCCCGCTCCTGCTCCTGCTCCTGCGTTAAGATCCACAGTAACAGGTTTGGTTTCGAGGGGTCCGCTACATGCTGGGATGTTTGCAAAACTTTCCGTGACCGTAGATTGCCGCAGCGCGCTTTCCTTGAATTTCGGCCTAATAACATGTCCTGCATCTCTTGCGGATGCTGCACCGTCTGCTCCGTTTCTTTTTGCGGCCGACTTTTTTAGGCTTAAGGCATTTTTCTGTGCAATAGTTATGGCAAGGCCGGGAGCTTTTGAATCCACTTTACTTTTCTCCTTTTCTTTTGCTGTTTGGCTCTTAATGGTGTCCGTGTCTGCCGGTTTCCCTCCCTTGCCATCTTTGGTCTCGAGCCCACGCTGCGGGCGGGGAGGCATCTTGAACCGGGACTTCAGTACCAGTCTCACGATTTCTGATATTCTCCTTTTAAGACACTGGGCTATGCGTGTTATAGTTTTTCCTCGGTGTTCCCAGGAAGGGAATATCGCAGTACTACACCAGAAAGGCATGCAGCGACCTCAGGCCAAACACCTTAGTTAGTTACTCTATTTCACCATTGGAGAGTCTGGCAGTGGAGAGGGGGGAGAATGCGGCTTACTCGCTACATCCCTCGGCGGCCATCTTGTCTTGACCGTTGTGTTGTGTTGAAATGTCTTGCGGAGTTTGAATGCCTGTTGTATGACAGGAGATCAGGCTGTGAGAGTGCGCAGCACGGAAAAATCTTAGGCTCAAGGAGTAGCTTAAGTGTTTCAGGTGTACCGCACACCTAGAGTAATTGTCGACCATTTTTAGGGGATCGTGAGGTACCATCAATCGCCCGCTGGACCGAGATAGGGGGAACAAAGGTGTGAGTGTGTGAGTAACTGACGCAGGTCGTGAGTTGCTGTGTGGTCGTAACCTATCAGTTGAGGTGATTGTTCGGTCGTTTCGTGGACAGACAATTGCCAGTTCGGTGACAATTACGCGGCTGTGGACGTACAGTCAGACTGTGGATTCCGGCCAGGGATGGGCAAGGTCGAGCAGGTCTTACATTTTGTATTGCTACAAGGGAAGTACACTAGGGCCAAAGATGGTTGCTTGTATACTATATTTGTTGACCTCTCCTCTGCCTTTGATTGCGTAGTACACACAAAATTGTGGGAAATATTAGAGGAGATGAATGTTGACCCAGCTATAGTTCTTTTTCTGAGACAATTATACTCAAGTGCAACTGCCAAAGTAAGGTATGGATTCGGGGGGGGGGAGTGCACGGGGTCTTTCCGCATACAGAAGGGGGTGAGACAAGGCTGCGTGCTGGCATCACTCCTTTTCTCATTATATACGAACAGCTTAGAGAAGGAATTGGGGGGCCAGTAACATCGACTCACTGAGGTACGGTAACAGGCAGATAGTTTCCCTCCTGTATGCGGATGACGCAGTGTTAATGGCTAGGACGAAGGTGGGTGCACAAAAGGCCTTAACTAAGTATGTAGAATTCATGGAGGCTAGAGGCCTTAGAGTTAACGCCAAAAAGTCCTTTGTGATGTGCTGTGGTAAAGGTGGTGCCAGATGCAAACAACTTAAAGTGGCAGGCCTCCAAGTAGAACATACTAAAACATTCCCATACTTGGGGGTTGTAATCGAAGGATCTGGTGCTTGGGGGCCAGAAGTGAAAAATAGGACTCTAGCTTTTAAGCGATCGATTGCGGCCGTAATAAACTTCTCAAGCAAACTGGGTAAAAAACAGCCTGAAATTATGCTCAGTATCTATGTGTCAAAATGCAGAAGCATCGCTCTGTATGTTGCAGGGATTTGGGGGTATCAGGATGTAACATCACTCCAAATTGCTGCAAACATTTTTTTAGATACCTTTTGGCCCTTCCGAAGGGCACATCTGTTTATAATTGCCACACTGAATTAGGTATGGACCATCTAACTGACCTGATTGGAATCCAACCAATCTTGCTGTGGCGTAGAGTTTGAGCGACACAAGAACTTGGCCTAAATCAGGAAATAATCAGAGACGTTATGGCCCTTGATAAAGTAAAGCGCATTAAATGGCTTGAGTACGTCAGGAGGGTTTTAACTGACATACAAAGGTCAGAATGGTACAGTAACCCTAAACTAATTGGGGAAATCCCACAGAAAGTTTTGAAACAACTATGTATGGAGCACTTTAACACAATAAGGCTTGGAGGGGAGGTCATTAAGAAAACTGTGCCTGAACATCAATTGTTGTTGACCACCCATAGAATACAACCATATCTAAACCTTGTGACTTTGGGATTCGAACGCTTCATCCTGACCAGATTTAGGTTTAATCTATTTCACCGCCTAGTGACATTCCCAGCTAAAAACGACTGCCACAGAACTCTGGCCGCATGCCCATGTGACAACAGGTCATCCCAAACCACATTCCATCTAGTTTTGTTTTGCACATTGTATAAAAAAGAACGCTGCAGATGGATTAAACAATATTTGATATGTAGTGCTTGGCGGCAATGTAGGCCTGCGTATTTGAACTTGCAGCAATTGGGGAACCCTGTATGCATAATGACCATGACAATGTTTTTATAAAGTGTTTTAAGATCACGGAACTTATTATGAATTGCCAACTATTCGATAGATTCACTGTAATGATTTAATACTTTTTTAATTTAAATGTTATTTATTGGTGTTGGATTGTATAGATGTATTTTTGTATGCACCTGCTTTTATGATTTTTAATACTGTGAAAATGGAATAAAGCTTATTGAAATTGAAATTGAAATTGAATAGGGTTGTACATTGTTAGATTGCGGTGTTTATATGTTGTGTTGTGTTGAAATGTCTTGCAGAGTTTGAATGCCTGTTGTATGAAAGGAGATCAGGCTGTGAGAGCGCGCAGCCCGGGAAAATCTTAGGCTCAAGGAGTAGCTTAAGTGGTTCAGGTGTACCGCACACCTAGAGTAATTGTCGACCATTTTTAGGGGACCGTGAGGTACCATCAATCGCCCGCTGGACCGAGATAGGGGGAACAAAGGTGTGAGTGTGTGAGTAAATGACGCAGGTCGTGAGTTGTTGTGTGGTTGTAAGCTATCAGTTGAGGTGATTGTTCGGTCGTTTCGTGGACAGACAATTGCCAGTTCGGTGACAATTACGCGACTGTGGACATACAGTCAGACTGTGGACGTACAGTCAGCGAAGTGGTAGCTTGGTTGGAAGTGATCATTTCAGTGTATATTTGGGACGTGTGTGTGTGTGAGAAAAACGAATTGTGAGAGAGGGGAACTTCTGCCCCGCAGAGGCGAGTGACGTCAGAGAGTGCCGCGCTGGGATAGGGCGGTTGGTGTGAAGCCGCGCTGTGATTGGAGGAGTGTCATCGGGATGTAAAAGAGCGCTGCAAGAGAAGAGACGCTGGTTTCATCATGAAATGTTTTAAAGTTTTGCAAGATTTGTTCAGAAAAGAAAAGAGGCTAGAACCCGGGGGGAGAAGAGGCCACACCTGAGGATACTCCGGCTCATTATATGGCTACAAATGTTGGGTTGCACACTATATTGTGGCTCGAGAATTGGCCAAAAATGACAGATGGAAATGAGGAGTTGACTTTCCATGGGTATGGGACGTTCAGACTGGAAGTTTTGTATCAGTTGAAAGTGATTATGGCTTCTTTGCGACCTCTGCCTAGACCAACACAGTTTGAGGCATTGAATGCAGGGATCAGGGCGGCGCATGAAAGTAACAGGGACAGGCAACAGGAAAGAGTGAAGAGATCAGTCAGGGCCATCCAAGACGCGAGGTAGGATGCTTTGGAAAAAAGATGGAGAATACAGACGATTAAGGGAGACTGGTTATACCTGCTGTTGGTTAAAGCAGGGGATGAGCAGAGAAAGAGCACCGAGGATGATGACAGTGACACAGATGATAGCTAGATAGAAAGGCTGTTATCTTGCGGTACCCTCACTATCTCTACCGGGGCCGACTTCTCCTCCCGGCCTCTAAATTGTATGGGGGTGGTTTCTCTGATAACATGCAGGTGCCCTGGAGTAGGGGAGACTTGGCTGCCTTTGCGAATGATTTCCAAAAGCTGCGAGAGAACCCAGTTGAGTGGTACAAGCAGGTGGAAAGGTTTGTTAAGATTACGAAGGTGCTGTGGGTTGATTTGAACACCTTGTTTGACATTGTTGTTCCAGGGGATTTGTGGATAGCATGCAAGGTCATTGTTGAATGGCCCACTGTGGAGCCAGAGCGAATTGCTGCCACAAATGGACCCTCGCCTCTTGTAATGAAAAAATATGAGCAAGTGATCACGTGGTTGAAATCTATGGTACCACCACAGGATATTGATTGGGTGAAAATAGACCGGACGACTCCGGAGCCTAAGGAGACAGTGCATGAGTACTATGAGCGATTGTTACAGGTCTTTAAGCAGTATAGTGGATTAGATGTGATGAATCCTACGGACATGGGACAGTTTACGTCAACATTTGTTCTAGGGTTGAGGCCTGATGTTTGTCTTATGATCCAGCAACATTTAATTTGTTGGCAGAACAAACCGCGGGATGAGATTTAGAGATATGCTGGATACTGTAGCGATGAAGTAGACTCGAAGCACAAAAAGCTCAAGGACAAGTTGATGATGGTCCAGATGCAATCGGCAGACAAGGGAGGTACCTTAGTGAGGAAACAAAATGGACAAAATGGACAGAAAAAGGGAAATGGGGGCGACACTAAGCCAAGGGTAGATATAGCGATGTTGAAAAAGACTACAGAGTGCCATCAGTGTCACCAGATTGGACACTGGAGACGCGAGTGCCCTTATAACCCTGCAAATCAGGAGCAGCAGGAGGAGGAACTGGTACAGGAACAGGTGCCTCAGGTGACAACGACAGCAGTAGCAAAGCCCAAGTCGATCAAAGGGGGGACCTCGGCTCCTCGAGTACAGGTTCCCCAGCCACCAAAGATATCGACAGGGACTCGGACTGTTCTGCAGATGCCCCTTCTTGAAGAAGGTGATGATTGTTACTTGGACCCGTTAGCATGACGGTGCCTGAGAGGGGAGGAGGACTGCACTCTTCGGGTGGTCCTGGAGGTAGACCAGAGGGGACCATTCGTAGAAGCTGATGTTGATGGTCACCCTACCGCATTTTTGGTTGATACGGGCGATACCTGTTCTACTGTGAGATCCGCAGTAGTCCCAAACCTATCCCAAGTTGTAGGTGTTGCCAATAGGAAAATGATGAATCCTTTAACAGAACCGAATCCTGTGAGAATAGGGACATTCAGAGATCGACATCAATTTGTGATGGCTGGGTTACAATTGCGCTGGGTCACAGTGATAACTGTCAGGATTAGAACAAATTGGAAAGCTCGAAGGATACGGTTTAGGCCATCTATCTAAACACAACAGGCATGATCAAGTCGATGCCCTATTATACAGAACAGCATTTATCCTGAGCTGACACAGAAAAGTTATTTTGCAACCAATAAACAAATCACAAATCGCTGTTGTTTTCTTCTTTTCCTTTCTTTTATTTCAAGTGTTGAATGTTCATAAAACTTCCTAGCCGACACGTGTTTCGTCTGAATTGGTGTTTATCCACAGACTTCTTCAAGGCTAGAACAATGTAATTTTATAGTTTAAAATCATTAAACATATATGTTTGGTTCCGAGGTTAACTATGTCGAGAACTCTAGTTACAAAGAGTCCTATTTAAATTATGTGACAATTGTCAACATTATTAAGCTAATGCAATATCACCCAAATCCAAAGTGCTTGGAATAAAGAGTGAATTCTAACCACCAATGAAACAAGGTGTAGATTTATAGTGAGGAAAGAAGGATCCCACCACCAAATTCCTGTCATGTCAACCGAATATACTGACATTATTTAAAGAGTTCAAAATATAAATGTGGAAAATAGGTAGATATAGGTGAAGTGCTCTGATTAGAAAAAGTTAGGTGTCTCACGTCAAGATCACGGTTTGAAGTGAAAGTTACATGAGTTATATGTACCTTAGTTTATTCTGTTCGACCTTTTAATTTCTTGCTTGTCACCCCTACTGCAATTTTTTTTGGGGTTGAGATATCCTATAGGCTGTCGAGAATAACAGCTATTTAGAACCTAGATCCAGTATATTCATACACACGTATGAGGGCATCAGTAATACAATTACAGAGAATACTCACTCTATTCTCCACGTTTATCTTGCCCGTAAGTAATAGGGTAATATCAGTCTCTCTCCATACTGTGTTGCTTGGGTATTTTCCTCCTATAGTCAAAATTAAAAACAGATGGAACCCTATCGATTAGGAAAAAGTTATTCCCATCGTCATTTGAGACATAGTCGTTTACTTTATTAGGTATTTAAAATATCCCTATTCGTAAGACCCATATTCGAATCAGAGTTACACATGGCCACTACAAAAATTAACCCGCTATATTTAAATCAATTTCGGACCGCGATACTCGCGGACTTCACGACCCAAGCTATTCAGATTGCGTGGCATCCTGTATTAAAACGGATTATCACTGCCACAAATTGGATCTGTACATGGGTGTAATCTCACCTGTGACGATATCTCGTCTTCCGACAAAAGAATTCCTGGCGTTCAGCACCCGCGCCATGTTGCGCTGTCTTGAAATACCTCCATCCGGTATCAGACACAGAAAGCGGACTAACCACATAGAGTGTCTTTCCCCTACCTCGTTATTCGCGCCATCTTTTAGTGTGCAAATCCCGTAATTTTACCACATCTAGGAATGTATCAAGTACGGTTGGCAATACTTTTCAAATCTAGTGTCTTTTGTATATTGGATATATTTAGGAAACGTATAGAGAAATTTAGTTAAGAAGCACCCACCGAAAAAACCCATCACCAGGTGTTACTTCCATTACTCTCATTGTTTGCATCATATCGGCACATTTCTTATCTGGCATTAACGCATATTTTGCGGAATCTGTCATATGAACAAATTACATCCACATCTCAAAAACATTTTCTCCTACCAATCGAATTGTAGCAATAATATGCCATACAATCATAGTGTGCAAGAATCGATATCATATCATAGTACATATTGTAACTCGGCAATAAAACTGATTTCAAGATATATATCATATTGTCATATCATGTCGGCGTGACAAAGCCATTCTCTACGACAAAAATCTTTTTTACAAAATATCAGACAACATAATGGGTAAAATTCCTTATCATATCTCATGGGTGTACTTATAAACAATATTACATAATTGTAGCACCATGGTATAGATAAACACAAAATGTGGTTCAGGATATGCTTATCAAAAGATTTTTATATAATTAGAAATTCAGCACGTTGATACAGTAACTGTCCCTATATTCATCAGTCTCCGGAAGAGACATTTCCAGATGAAGTACAGATTTAAACATTTGGTAAACTCAATCTGGAGTACATTCTAAGTTAATTTCCCAGGAAAAATTGAAGCTCATCATCAAAATTAAGACCCCTCTCTACCGCATGAACCTGCATTATCCATCTTGCCTCGAGTTGTCTAAGTCTGAGCTCCCTGTCACCTCCCCTCACATCTTGGGGCATTGTTTCAATTCCATGAAAGGACATAGATAAGTGTTCAGTTTGTAGTCCGCACTCCATGGCATGTGCTGTCAGGGGGTGTCTCGTGTCCTTGTTTTTAAGTGCCCTAAAATGTTCTGCCATGCGGTCCTTAAGTCTGCGTATGGTGCTGCCAATATATACTTGATCACATTTGCAAGTTATTGCATATACCACATAGGTGGTGTTGCAGTCAATATGTGATCTTATATAGTAGGTCTTAGATCCATTGTATGTAAAGTGTAATGTTCCATGTCGTGACATCCTACACATACTACAGTCACCGCATCGAAACGAACCCTTAGCAAGTAAATGTAGCCAGTTTGGAGTCTTTTCGGGTAGTTTAGGATAACTGGGGCTGATCATGTTTTTAATCGTCATGCCTCGTCGATATGTAATAGAGGGTCGTGAGTTGATATGATCCTTTAGAGTCTGATCAGAACTCAGTAGGAACCAGTATTTCTTTAATATTTGGTAGACTTTGGACGACCAGGGATTATAGTTGGTTATCAATCTCACCTTATCCTTGTTCTTATTACTGTCATGGGATTTAGCACTCAGGGTTTCTTGCCTATTCAATCTGAGTACTTTGTTTTTAGCTCTTTGCAAGACCTCTAATCCATAACCTCTCCTAAGGAATCTCCTTTCAATGTCCGTTACACACTCAAGAAATTCACAATCTTCGCTGCAGTTACGTCGGGCCCTATATAGTTCACCATAGGGGATTGAGTTAACAGTGCAGGTTATACTTGCTGCGGAGAATGTGACCCTTAAGCAGTGCTGTGTTTTGAATCCTGCTACCTTGATTCCGTTGCCAAATACGCTTGATGAAGATTGTGAGGACCATGATTGTCTTGATGTGATTGAACTTTGCACCAAACTGAGACCTGACATTGTTGATGAGCCATTGCTTGACCCTGATGAAACTTGCTTTGTCGATGGTTCATGTATAAGAGACAGTGTTGGTCAGTTGAGAGCAGCATTTGCTGTATGCACCATTTCAGGAGTTGTCGAAGCTGCATGCCTGGAAGGAGTATACTCGGCTCAGGTGGCTGAACTTATAGCTTTGACGTGTGCCTGTTTGGCCGTAAAGAGGAATTCGGATTACCATTTCTACCGACAGCCAATACCGGTTTGGTGTAGTTCATGACTATGGACAGCTATGGTCTCAGAGAGGGTACATGACTTCATCAGGAACACCAATCCGGAATGGAGAATTTGTTAGGCTGCTTTTAGAAGCTTTACAGGAACCTTTGGAAATTGCTGTTGTAAAGTGCACGGCTCATGGTAAAGGAACAGACTTCGTATCACTTGGAAATCGCTATGCGGACGCAGTTGCACGATTCTGCGCTGAACAAGGTTATTCATTTACTGAACAGGAGATAGAAGGATGCGAGGAAAGAACTGAATTAAACATGATGCTTGCCAATGCCGATACTTGGGATGAGCTCAGATGTGTAGAAAATAGAAACCTTCTCAGGGGTCCCACTGATACTTGGTCCATTTAAACCAACAAAGAAGAAATTGGCACAGAAGCTGAAATATAAAAGAACATCTTTATTAACCTCAAATGAGTGAGACTACATCACACATCACACAAAAGCCTTAGCAATTGAATGAGGCAGTCTGAGGAGTGCAGAAAACAAAGGCCTTATATATGCTTAGGGTTACATAGTCATCATAAGACCAAGGGGCAGTCCAGGCACATGTAACCATGCAAAAATGACTAAGATGGGCAAACAAGATCTGCTTGCTCAACAAAGTGGGAGGAGAGTTACTTCTCCATACAGCAGCAAAAATAGCCTGACAGTGATACTAGAGAAGCGGGTGCATTCTACTAGCTAGGTCCTTCTTGGCATGTGCAAAGGTGGAAGATGCTAAATATAGTTTGTTTCTAGGCAGATTACAAGAGCAGTCAACACTGAGGGAGGACAGAGCACATGGCGAGCATGTGGCAGCACATGGCAAACAAGATCGTTGCCAGAAATACAAAATGGCTTTCAGCTCATGCTAACAAATCCCTCCAATGTTTAACAGATAGTCCTTTTAGCATGAGCTAAAGACATTCCTATGATCCAGTAGGAACATAGAAAATAGTTGCACATTAATTTTCATAATTTTATCAATATCCTAATTCATTGCTCGGTGGGCATTTTCCATTCTAAACATTTCATTAAGCAGGTATATATAAGCATAAGCAGGACCACAAAGAGAATGAAGCATTGGGTCATAATTAACATACAGATAGCAGGAGAAAGTAATGACCACTATCACAAACAGAGTTCTAATTTTTCCTAGTCCTAAGCAAAAGCAAATCTTAAAATCATCTAGTAAGCATTTTCAGGGCTTCTATACATTTCAGTGACTATTCATTTTAATTTCAGAATAGCCAACAACACATATCTAATAAAAAAAAATCCAATTGACTGTTACATTTTCCTTTTATGAGGGCTAGAACATCAACCATATCTGGGACCAGGAGGACCACACAGGGCCATAGGAATTAGAACGAAGAGCTGCAAAGGGCTGCTCCTCCTCAAAAATGGGACGACTAAAGGGGTACATTATTGACAAGAAAAAGTCCTTGGGGAAATTGAAGCTGCTGTACAACCAAGCCAGAGAGGGAGTCTTCTCCCTGTGTCCATTTGAGCCTCACAGGCAGGCTCTTGTTGTTTCCACGGTGGAGCTGCACAACCCGCAACTCAAGAATCACAGCCCAGTTTCAAAGAAAAAATCTCTTCTTTCAGGATAACCACCCACCAGGCAAATGCTCTTAGCGATCCTGTCCAGTGTCTCAGGCAGTGCACCAGTTTTCTTCACTTTAATCTAACAGGCACCAGAGACACAGCACCTGTACCCTAATCTCAAGTCCTTCCCTAACTCCTTTATTGCTCTGCTGGCGCACTGCTCATTCGTTGGGGCTACACATTGCATCCAGTGTACCCAGATATCTCTTGACCAACAAACAAAGGAGCAAACTCCCATTCACTTTAGGACCAGGATTCAGAGGCCTGATGCTAGGATCTCTGAAGCAACCCTTGTTTCAAAAGGCGTCACCTCAAGCAAAGCTTCCTCACCATTCTGGTCGGTCTGTGAGTCTCAGCTGGGCATGATCCACAATTTCTTCTTTCTGATTTGTGACCCTGTCTTTCGCCCAAGACAGTGGCAGGGGTACACACTTGATCATGGGGCTTCCGCCTTCACTGAGGTCCTAGTTGCCAGCAATGCCTGTGCTGATTACCTTCACTTTGGCTTCAAGCTGGACTGGTGCTGACGCTGACTCTCCAGGCTGAATCTGATGTCCGGGCCCCTCTGGCAATGGTTGTAAGGCAGCAAATATCTATTGGTGGACAGAACAAAAGGTCTTTAGACAAGGCACAGAAACAGTCTATCAACAGAGAGGATAGTGTTAGAATACTTCCTAGTCTTGGGATGCCCCATATATTAGCAAGGCACCCAAGAACCACTTTCATCTATCTACGAGAGAGAAAAAAAAACAACAGCCTGGACCTATTGGCAAGGTTAAAAGGAACTCTTTGGTGAACTGACAAGAACAATAAATATCACCCAATCCCAAGCAGCCAAGGAAGTCTGTATTCATTTACTAAATTCAGAGGAAAAAGGGAAAAACAACACAGACATACTCTATATCCTTACATTGGTGTATTCCTGTGTACTAATCTGAAAACCCTCAAAAAAGGAACTGTTCTACACTTTTGCTCATAAACTTTACATTACTTGTACAGGACTGCAGACACTTCTAAAATGATTCTTCTTAATAAAAGCACCTGCATTGTACGTTTTAGGACCATGCTCTCATGTTATAGGAGCAGCAGGAAAATCTAAAACTGCTAATTTAACAGGGTTCTTATCTATAAAACAACATTTCCATCAAAACATTTTTTTTTGCTAAGGATCACATGGGCATCTTCCCTGCATTCTACTTTTCATGATCCAGACTATGCAACATCAGCTCTAATAAGGACTGTCAGTTTATTTACACATACTAGCTAATAAAAAACTAACAATGCACTTGCAAAACTATGTAGCATGGAAAAACATATAATAATGGTGTTATCACCTAAGAGTTTTAGAACAAAAACTACCCACATCTAGCTCCCCTTAAAGGTCAAAATAAGGGAACAACAATCTAGACTACTGAACCTGTCATAATTTCATCAAAAGGATGGGCAATAACATAACATATATTTATTCATTTTATTAATGCTAACAATGTTTAAAACAGTATTACTGAATAGCCAATTAAATGGCTCATTGCTATTTCACAGACAATTTAGACAGGCTAAAAAAAATTGAGAAAAGGAGAGAGCAACATACATATTACCTAGCCTTAATTTGTAGAGGAGATAGCCTCCTTCCCCCATTTTGACAGTAGGAAACCTGAAACAGGTTTCACTTCTGTCAACACTATCAACCCCTATTTGTAGCAACTGGCCATAAACAAAGTTATAGGAGGTTCATAGCACTTTTGAGGAGGTAAAGAATAAGAATACCCAAACCTCAATCCTATTAGCAAATGTACAAATGTAACATGAGGACGTCTGACATCAAACTAAATCCCATTAGCTCAGCTCTAGTAAGCACCAGACTAAAAGCATTAGTGCTGTATATTTGGCCAAGCTCACATATACAATTGTATTGTGGTATATTCATATAAGTGCATAAAACTTGCTTTTGCCAACAAAAAAAATAAGCACAACTCCTCCTTCTTTCCCTGCGCTGCCATCTTGTCTTTCAAAAAGTTTCAGATGTCAAAATGTCAAAGCAGAACTTGCTCTGGTAGCTCTGCCAGGCTTCTAAATATAGAACTGACTTTTAACTCTTCCCAGCTGTCCTATTCTGTGTGCAAATTTTCCATGCAGCTTTCCCTATTCAAAGTCACCCTGAAAACAGAAAGCTGACCCATTCCCCTGTTTGTCAGTTTAATGACTTCTGCTGATGTTTTATACATATTTTCAAATATAAGCAGTGTGCAATATACTTGTCTAACAATATAAAAGTCAGCTATTTGTACTATACATAAATGTATGCATTTACTGAAGCCTAAGGCACTTTAAAAGCTGCCCTTAATAAAAAAAATGCCGTTTAAATAGTGAATTTTTGCCCAATTTCGACTTTGATATTTGGGGCACCTAAACATTTATATCCTATAACTTTTTTGCATAATAGTCATCCTCAAAATGTTCTCTAGATAGCCCAGGAGTGAGAAATTAGAAATAATCATATATACCGTTATAAAAAGTTATTTACGCCTGCGCAGAGTGAAATTCCATATGCAAATATCCTCATTATGCGGTATAACACAACTTAAATTTAATTTTAATGCTAGGAGGTCACAGTATGAGTATTAAGCTTTATAAATATTAAAAAACAAATTTAAAAGTACTTATGTTTAATTTTTCATAATTAATAAAAAAAATGTTTTATAAAACCAATCATTTTTGATAATTCCACATGAAAAGCAGACTGCATCCCTTGCCTATCATATTTAGACACATTCATTCATAAGCCTAAGCACAGAAGCCTAACTTGAAACATGACACATTTTCGCACCACTTTTTAAAAGGACAAATATTTAACATCAGAACCACGAATATGCTTATAAAAAAAGGCTTTAAGAAAGGAAATCCTTACTTTAAATGTTTTCCTGTTCTCCAAAATAATGAACCTGATTTTTGTAACTTTTTAAAACAGCAGTCTGAAATGCAGGGTTTTACCCAGTGTTTTAACTGACAAAATCCTGGCTGAGTCAACATTCCTGTCTCTCCATGGCCTACAATCAAAACAACAGCTGCTGCTAAGCGGGCAGTTAAAACACAGCTGAGGAAAGCTTTTTTCAGTGTTGAAACGTAAGCACGGTGGCAGTCTATTTAAAACTGAGGCATTTCAATGCATGTTCTATAATATGCGTTTAGTTCAGCAAAATCCAATTTATTCAGATGATGTGTTTGCCTGTTAATATCTAATACAATGTATCTAAGGAAAATGCTTTATAATTGTTTGTTTATGTATTACAAAACACACAATTTTGTTTTTGAGGCCTATTTTATTCCTATTGAATGTGAATTCTAATTTTATCTTTTAAGCATTATCAGTTTGTACATGTGCATAGTTGCTTACTCTATAATTTAAATAGTAACATATAATTATTTAGCATATCATATGGTTAATTTCTGGATTTTTATTTAATTTTTATTTAATATTAATTAAATGACATTTTGCATAACAGACTGATGACAGCAAGAAAACACAAACACACATTGAGCTCATTCCAGACATATACAGAATGGGGCAAAACACTCAGTAAATACAAGAACTTGCATAACGACCTTTTCACGCAACAGTCAATGCAACTGTTAATAGCGAGCACATAACGGTAAAAACAATTTTTTAAAAACCACAACTAATATGGTGGTGTATATAAAGTTTTGGTGGATAACCCCCAGAATTAAAGCAATGTTATGTTCACTTATCCTAGACATTGCCCTGAAGAAGGCAAATTGCCGAAATGCATAGGGAGAAAGGAAATGGTGCCACATTGTATGATGCAGAGATGATGCATTGAGGGATATGAAGTTTCATTTAGGATGCAATTGAACACAAGTGTGAAACTAAAGTATTAAAATACAAAGAAAAACGCAGGAAAAGACTTGAAGAGAGTACTTATTTTGGCTGTAGACACAGCATTTCAACCTGTGCCCAGGGAGATACCCCATGAAAGGGGAATTCACAAATTGTCACACTTACAACGTTATCTACTGCGTCCTTTGCCCATGTGCAAAAGCGTATATTGGGAAAACCAGCCAGCCCATAAAAAAACGGAATACACAACATCGATCACGCATTAGATGTAAGACTCCCAATGCACCAATGGTTTCCCACTGCATAGAAAAGGGACATGTCCCAAATTAAATAAAGAGGACAGTGCTAAGGCACGTGACTGGGAATAATATTGAGAATCTTCTATCCAAAATAGAAGCGAAAACCATTATGTTTCTGGGCACTACTGAAAATGGCCTCAATGAAATGTCTGAGGTAACAAACTGTGGATAATCAAGAGATTATTAAAACACCACAGTTGTATTTTATTTGATATTGTACTTTTCCTCATCATTACTTGTGTTACTCCCCATTCACCCATCGCTTGGAGGCCTCTGCATGAGTAATACATGCAACACCAGACCGGTTTAAAAGAGTTCCTCAATTCTTGTTTCCCCGTACCCCATGACAATGAACAACAGGGGAGACCCACATGCGCAATACAAAAAAATCACGTAAAAACGCAAGGAACGCATATCGGACCTGTGGTATTTCCATTTCATCCAACCCTAATTTCAGCTTCTTTAATCTCCAAGGTAACGGAAACGCATGCACAACACACACAACTACGTCACACGCAAGGCAAGCGTGTACAGGAAAAAAGTAACTCCCCACACTCCAATCCAACGGAGTGTTTGGTGATTTACAGATGGACGCCGGAGAGAAGAAAGAACACCTCAATTAATCAAGGAAGAGGATTTGTCACCTTAAAAGAGGTACGAAGCCCTGGAACGATTAGGAGCACACTTATGCACCACCATGCACTTAGAGCCTGTAAATATCACCATCACTTGCTGGCACGGGTGTATACACAACACACCACCCTTTCTTAGAGTACAGAACGCACATGTCCTCACAGTGTGAGCATGAGAACATCCCACTTCCCTATTTGTTAACAAAGTCAGAAACAATCCATAGAGACACGTTGCCAGCGTTATCCAGCAAGTAAGCACTAAGGCACGTTAAGGCAATTCAGTGCTAAGTTACAAAGCTGGGCTCATTTATTCCCACTCAGCAAGAAACATAGCCCAAGAAGCAGCAACATTTTGAAACCCTTTTCCACAAACAACAATTGACCCGGTAGGTGTATGGATAGTTATTAATCAGATTTCGGACTACCGTAGATGTATATTGCAATGCAAGTAGGGTTGCCGCTGTGGTTTCTTGGGGGGTCTTAGGGGCGGATTTTGGGCCTGCCGGACCACCTTCGGATCTAGAGCTGCGCTCTATTAGCCCTTAAGGCTACCACAGCGACGACTGTGGAATAGGTGGGGGGAGTTGGGTGATTGACTAAGTTTGGATGGGAGCTGATAGCTTGATATTTGGTCCTGTTCTGGGGGGGTGGGAGGAGAGGACACTCTGGGGCACTCTCCACTGGGGCCTGTTTGTTGTTGTTCTGGGGGGAGGGAGAGTCGACCTGAAGACAAGTTGGGAGGGGGCCAATTCACGCAGGGACATGGAACTGTTTTATAGTGACTCAATTGATCTGGGATAATGGCTAATGTGGGTACATTGCGATGTATAACCTGGAATATGAGGGGCCTGCATACGATGGCAAGGAGACACAAAGTGCACACCTACTTGGTCCGCAGGGGGGTCCACATTGCATTTCTGCAGGAAACACACTTGACAAAACAGGAAGGTATCACGCTGCAGCGCAGATGGAGAGGGCAAATATTTAACACCACATACTCCGCATTTGCTAGAGGCACACTAATCTGGGTCAGAGCGGGTATTCCCTTCCAGGTGACTAGGCACACGATAGATCCCGAGGGCAGATATGTTGCCGTAGAGGGCAAGCTGCAGGGCAGAGACATAGCATTATGCTGTGTACATGTCCCAAATGTCGACCAAATTCCCTTCTTGACCAGACTTTCTGGAGCGCTTGCACACTATTTAGCGAGCCCTGTTATGATAGGAGGCGACTTCAATTCCGGGACGGATGCTGCATTAGATAGATCCCATCCACCACTGAGGGACTCCCCAGTACACCGCCTTACAAAGGGTATGCTGGATTGGCAGGGGAGATGGGGACTGATAGATGCCTGGCGCTCGCAGCACCCAACTGAGAAAGACTACTCTTATTTTTCTGGTCTCCACGATCTCCATGTTCGGTTGGATGCGGTGTTGTGCTCCCCACTTGTGATGCCAGCCGTTGCGAGCACCGAATACTTAGCCAGGACGATATCGGACCATAACCCCATGCTGGTCACGCAGAAATGGACGACTGCGATCTCGCGCGTTCCGACCTGGAAACTGAGACCTCAAACACTGGACGATCCACTGTTTCACGCGGCGTTGGAGGCGGGGATAACTCACTACTTTAACGAGAACGATGGCTCCACTACATCCAGAGCGATGGAGTGGAACGCCTGTAAGGTAGTTATCAGAGGGCAGTGCATCAGGAAATGTGCAGGGATGCGGAAGGTTCTGCTAGATGACCTCACTAAAGCGAAGGACAAACTGCGGACAGCGGAGGTGGCACGGCCGGGCCACCCTGAGCTCCGAGAGGAGGTTGGCGCGGCTAGGGAGGCTGTGGCAATTGAGGTGGATCGACTCCGAGGCTTTGATTACAAGGCTTGTATGTTGAGAACACACGCTGAGGGGTTTAAGGCTGGGACGTTGCTGGCATGGGTGGCTAACCCCACTAGGCGTAGGTCCCCGATTCTGGCTCTGGAGGGAGAAGGGGGAAGTGTGAACTATACCCAGACGGCGATACTTGATGGCTTTCAATGCTATTACGAGTCCCTCTATAAAAGTGCACTTCAGGGGGGCGAGAGCGACACTGATGTTTTCCTTGCAGGGGTACACTTGCCACAGTTGGACCAGGAACAGGCGAAGGACCTAGGCAGGAACATCAACCTGGGCGAGATTAGGGGGGCTGTAAAGCGGATGGCCCGCAACAAAACGCCGAGCCTGGATGGGGTGCCCATAGAATTTTATAGTAAACATCTGGACCTGCTGGCGCCGCGCCTCCAAGCGGTGTATAACGAGGCCAAGACCGCCGGCCGTTTGCCCCGATCCATGCATGAGGCACTGGTGATCCCCTTGTTGAAGCCGGGGAGGGTGAGCAGTAGTCCGGCCTCCTATAGGCCACTCTCTTTGCTGACCACAGACTACAAAATATTAAGCACTATTTTAGCAACTAGATTACTACAGCACATGCCCGGCTTGGTCCATAAAGACCAGTCCTGATTCATCCCGTCGCGTAACACGACTATGAATATTAGGAGACTAACACGCCTGATGGACGACACTTATCCCGGAGAGCGGACGCCCCTAGTCCTCTCGGTAGACATCGAGAAAGCTTTCCACAGCTTGGAGTGGGACTACCTATACAAGGTTGGGGATGGCTACATCCAATGGGCAAGGGTGCTGTACACATCGGCAACAGCTAGAGTACGGGTGGGATCTCTCGTTTCGCACCAGTACCCGGTGGAACGCGGAACGCGGCAGGGGTGCTCGCTATCTCCACTACTGTTCGCCCTGGCGATCGAACCACTCGCGGTAGAGATCCAAACGGGGAGTCACTATAGGGGCATAGAAAGTAGAGGGAGGCGGCAGTTCATCTCCTTGTACGCAGACGATTTACTGTTGTTCCTTGAGGACACGGAGGAAGCACTGGCGAGTGCGGAGAGAATACTCCTGCACTTTGACGAGCTCTCGGGCTTTAAGGTTAACTGGTCCAAGACGTGCTTGTTCCCTCTGCGACAAGGTGAGAAACGGCCCGCCCACCCTCCCGCACTCAACTGGGAGCCCACTTGCCTGAAATACCTAGGGGTATACGTGTACCTCACGGCGGCAGATATGCTCGACGGCAACGTGGGCCGCTGTCTGCGAGCACTGAAGGGTAACATGGCCTTTTGGGCCACACTCCCGCTCTCGATGACCGGCCGAATTTCGCTTTTGAAAATGATCGCTCTACCGCGTCTTCTTTACTACTTCCGCACGTTACCTGTGTGGATACCCAGCTCCTTCTTTCGCCGACTGATCTCGTTCCTCTGGGGATCGGGCAGGTGCAGGGTCGTACTAACGACACTCACTCGCCCAAAGGACGAGGGTGGCTTGGCGGTCCCGGACTTCGAGATCTATTATCTGGCGGCTCAGCTGCAGCTTTTCACACAGGAGGTGGCGAGGGTATTCCGCGGACCAGAACATGAGAGGGACATGGGCATGGGCACTCCACGACATGTCCTCGCTTATATAACATTGCAGCAGAGACTTGCCCTCAAAGATCTTAGCCTCGAGGAGCAAACGTTTAGGCTCTGTTGGAACCGCTCCCAACGTCGGGCTGGTGTGAAGCATCCATATGCACCTGAAATACCTCTGGGTATGGTGACAGCGCTACCCCACGGAGGAGACTGGTCGCAGCTGCAGGCTTGGGAAGATACGGGGCTGCAAGTGCTGGGTGACTTATATGAGGACGGAGTGCTCATACCATTCCATACTCTACAGGAGCGGTTCGACCTCCCGAGAGGGAGCTATGTGCTGCACACTGCGGTAATTGGGGCCATCCAGGCGCACTGGAAAGGGGGGCTTTCCGAACCTGCGACGACCATGGCCTGTCAGTATACCATGATGGCGGCGCGGACCTACAAAGCAGTAACATGCCTATACTCGAGGATGCTCAGAGAGAACTTGCCGCCCTTGACAGCGCTGAAAGCCAAGTGGGAATCTGACTTTGGCAAGGAGATCCCCGAGACGGCTTGGGCTCGGATAGTGCAGCAAGTGCGGAAGAGCACGAGGAACGCACGCTTCCAGCAAATACACTTTTATATCCTCCACAGAGCCTATTTAACTCCTGGCAAACTCAGGAAATATTTTGGGGTGGCTGATGCGACTTGCCCCAGATGTGCTACAGAGGGAGCTGAATTGGATCATATGTTATGGTTGTGCCCTAACCTGGGGAATACTGGCAGGCGATCGGGGACACGCTGAACGAGGTCACAGAGAGGGGACTACTCTTTGATATGGCCGTGTGTATCCTGCACTTGTACTCGCACACTCCCAGAAACAGAATTACTAGTAAACCTATTGACATGGGCCTGCTATTGGCAAGCGGGAAGTCACGAGATTATGGAAAGCGAGAACGGGCCCCACGCACACGCAGTGGATCAATGAGCTCCTGAAGTGGGCTGCTTGCGAAAGCACGCTCCGCTACCAACTGGCACGCCGCACACCAAATGGTAAAGCACTGGACGCAGCGAATGCTTGGGAGGCATTAGTGCTGGCCCCTACATGACAGCGCGTTACAGGTAGATGGGGACACTCCTGCCCCTGAGGTAGACACTTCCCGAGACACGCCAGGCACATCACATACCTAGACTGCTATTAGCTTCTGACAACATTCCCAGATGCAAATTAAGCAAGTTCTCTTGCGTGGATGGGGGGGAAGTTTGGGCTTTGGGGGGGTGGGGGGGAAGTTGGGGGTTAGTTTAAGAGATGCAGACGAGGTGCAAGGGTGAAAAACTAAAAGCGGACACGTGTACGCCTAGAACGGGTTACCACTGTTAATGCATTTCGGCTTCTGACATTTCCTTGCTTGATGCCGCCTGACCTCCGGGTTGTGGGCCTAACGGCTGTGTATGAGGCTGACCGGGAAACGGTGTACTGCGAAATCGGAACTATGGTGCCTATGGGGCAGTGATATGTTTATTATATGTCTGCAATAAAAATCGTTTAAAAAAAAAATCAGATTTCGGACTACAAGGAATATATGAGAAGGCATCGTATAATTGAGATGTCATCTTGATTTTATTTAAACAGGCAGAAAGCCACTGCACCACAACGCAGTAACAGAAAACTGTACGTAAGGCGACTAAATCCAAGTATTTTTAAAGTTACAATGAGTTTTAGCACACACTAAAACAAGCCATATTGTTATTCACACAGGTAAAATATGTCCCACCCGAACCAGGCCCAGTCCTGATGAAGACCTTTACATAAACATAGTGTCTGGTCCCACCAACATAAGGTAAAAACGCGTCAGCTGTGATCACACAGAGGTCCAGAGCAAACAAGGACAATAAGACGCAGATTTTTTTGGCTAGTTGAGCTGTAGCGATCTTGCTCTTCTATATGGTTTGAAAATAGTCTCTGACCTCGTGCAGGACCACACAAATAGATAGTTCTGAGGACAAAGAGGAATAAGGTCCCAGCACAACCTGTACATACAATAGTAGGACATGAAAGAGGAAAAAAATTGCTATAAAAGTGTTGATAATTTATATTTCAGTGTATGAATCAAACGAAATATCATATGAAAAGAAAAAAAAGTGCTATAAAAGTGAGAATATATATTTCAAATGAAGTATCACATTTATAGTATTCGTTAATACATGAGTTTATTTATGTGTAATACATTTGAGTGTGCCTAGTCAGTCATATAGTGTGCATACGTGTTGTATATAAATGTTTAACCCCTACCGCGCTACCGCGTTTTCCCGCTGTGCGCGGGAATTTCAAAAATGGCTTGATCGTGACAAAGCCAGCTCGTCATCCGCGCAGCGCAGGTAACGCTGATGACGAGCTGGCTTTGTCATCCGCGCCGAAGTGGTTAATGTTTTAAATGTTTTTGGGAAAATATCGAGGAGATGTTGAAATCTACTTGGTGAAGGGATTCTTAAATGAAAATAAGGTTTTAAAAAAGCAAAAAATTAAGAATCGAAGCCCAGAGTCAATAAAAAGGACTAGTGTGGCAAAAGAAATGTTGTGATCAATGGTGTCAGAGGTATACTGTTCATTGAAATATTAGTATACTGATTCTGGCCTCTGTACTCCTCAACTGAATCATTCCCCCGCGTTATATGTTTAGCATCTTGTAGAAACGGCACATTGCTGCCCTTTTATTTTGAGGTAGGATAGCACAGCTAGAAGGCTTGCAACGCTGCCCTATGGCAACATATGATCAAAATGCCAATGAGCCTTACATTGATATCATGTCTAAGCATAGATGAGCCAGGTGCTTACCATTTGTCCCGCAGACAGTGCGACAGAACGCTGGGACATAGCTGCTTGTACTACACAAAATTACATAGTTCCCCACATTGGCCCTTGTTGGGACTTACCCTGTTGCTGTTGTAGTTCATCATAGTCAGCACTTCCTGTCCTGCTACTCAAAACACTGACTCCTCAAAGATGACTGCGGACACCTGCTTGTTGCAAGTTTCTCCTTAGTTTTGCACTTGGCATTGTGTCAGCTCTTCTTACAGTCCCTCACTGTCATCTTGATTTCAGCAAGGCTGTTCACCTTGTTCACTATGGACTGCCATATGATCTTTTCATTCCCCAATGACACTTTGGAGCTGACGAAGAGCTGGTGTTGGTGCATTGTCACCTCTGTGATCACATTTTCATTCTCCTTCTGACTGAACTTGCACTTCCTCATCCCCTGGGACTCTGGTTGGTCATCCTATCTAGTAGTGGGGTTGATGGGGTTGTTGTCCTGTGCTGTACTCCTCGCTGCTCTATAGCTACTTTCAGGTAAGTGTACCTTTTTTTTCTCTTAGCATTGTTTTGTTTCTTTCCTGCTAGCCGCGGAACTGTGACGTTAGGCTGGCTAATGTCTACTTTCCAGCCGATAATTGGCAGAACGTTACTTTTTGTACCATAGCATGAATTTTTTATTGACTTGACGTTGACTTCAGCGTCAGTTTTTTCAGGTGCTAAATATTTCTAATGCAATGTAGAGTTGTATTGTAAAAACCAAGCTAACATGGCGTTAGGAAGTGTTGTTTTTTTACGCTCCGCTGCTGCAAAACCGCAGAGTGCCATTGCGAGAAGTTGGCCTGGTATATGATGTTCACTATTCTAGTGAGCACCTTGCACCCGTCCAAACAACCCTTATGGTGATGGTTGTAAAGTCAACCGTATAGACCAGCTATCCTAGTGGTAGCATGGACAAAGCAGTCTTAGGCTAAACTCAAGAGGGTATGTGAAGCCAGCTGTTTTACCATATGCAATCCCTTTAATACAAAGTGAAAGGACACCACACAGGTTATATATATAAAATATATGTATTTATTATTAAATTAATCCTCTGAACTCTTTATGAGGTCAGAGGCACAAGCACATAACAAGATACTCAATTATCATATAATAAATTGCACAAAATACAGTAATGCCCTAGGGGCACTTCAAACCATTTACTAAAATAGTGGTATAAGAACCACGTCACGAACAAAGGATAGGCCTAGGGCCTGGAGAATCGCTGGGGCTACGCTGTACTACCAAAGGATAGGGAGCAGGAGGTCCACGGGATGCGCGTGCAGTGTCTTTACACACAAACGAGTTACCATAGAGTTAGAATGGGAACGAAAGAGTTGGAAACTAGTTCTTTTAGGATACTTCCGGATGGACTAGGAGAAAGCTACTCAAAACATAGACACTAGGATAGTCAATACCCACAGGAGCACTGAAGTACTCGCGTTACCTCACCCACAGGAAGCGGGTGCATAGGTGTCAAAGTGTGTCGGGTTTCGTCGCTGTTTCCTATGGAGCCTTGGAGAAAGATGCTGCAGGCGACCAGGAGGGAAGTGTCCGGTTGGATCCAAGGGTGGATCGAGGATGAAAAGTACCTGAAAGCAGAGGGGACAGAGTCTGGGTCACTAGCCAGTGACCAGAAAGGAACCAGGAAGGAACCAGGCGATGTCGCAAAGCAATCAGGTGATGTCATGAAGCTTGTCTCTGCAGCCACGTGGACCAGGAGGTGTCAACGACAACCAGGAGCTGGATATGGACCTTCCCACAAAGGCTCTTGCTGTCGGCGGTGTCGGCTTCCGGATTGGAGTCAACCAGCCTTGGCAAAGGCAACCCACGCAGGAATCGAAGATGGCTTTCGGATCAGACCAGCAAGGTCTGATGGGCTTCACCTTTTCAGGGTAGCAGGGGCCATTCTGGAGCAACCAGACCAGCATTGGAAATTCAAAGGATCATCATTACAGAGGCCACTAGCCAACGGGCAAGTGACTGGACAGACGCGTCGAGCAGGAAAATGCAGAAGGGCCCGACGCAGAACTCGTGGAGTGTGGAGGGCTGATCTTCGGTGCAGTTGGTGCTCCGGGCTGTGGCTTCCAAGATGGCCGATCCCACGTCTCTCGTCACCTCCACGGGTCTCAGCTCTGCTGTGACTGTGGATCGGGCTGTTGGAAGTCTGGAAGTCCGGGTCTTGTCAGGCTCTGTGCTCGGGCTCCGGCTGGAGCGTCGACAAAGCAAACTGTTGATCGCTTGATGGTACCTGCTTGCACAGGGTGGTCACTCCTTGACCACAAGGGAGATTCTTCGGTCTTCTATCTTCTGGTAGAACGTCAAAGGTCCAGAGTTTCATTTCAAGTTTCAGTCAGGATAAATCTAAAGTCTTGGGACTCCGCTCCTACCTATATACCAAATTTAGGGGCTGGATTACCTGCTAGGTCCCTCCTATGGGTTTGACCAGGGAAGGGGGTCGTTACACCCCTTTCCCTTTGTCCAGTTTCGCGCCAGAGCTGGGGCTGGAGTGCCCCAGCACCGGTTTGAACTGGACTATGCATGGGGCACCTTGTGTGCCCCAGGCAGTGTCACATTTCATTCAGCCCTCCCTGCCCCAATACACTATGGCCTGTCTGGGGTGGTGCTAGCACCTCCCAAGACAGGAAACCTATTGTCCAAACCCCCCTCGCTGGAAGAACTCCCAGCAGCAGGAGCTCAGACTTGTGTCTGTGGCAGCAGCATCCATTTTGTGATGCTGAGGCTCTGGTTAACTTTAGCCGGGATTAGTAGGAACAACATGTCTTCTCCCTCTAGAAGGGTGGAATGCTACCCCCGTCGCCAGAACTGGCGAGGGGGTAGTATTCCAAAGTATATGACCCCTTACACGACATGTTTTGATAAAGCCAAACCGAAGTTAGCTTTCAACCGCGAGGATTATAATACACTTAAGAGTATATGGTATGGCTATATCATAGAACAGCTATAAGGACATGGTTCCGAAAGCTGCAGACAGGCTCAGCTCATGCTAGAGCACCACCTCTCATAAAACCAAGCACTCTGCCTTCAGGATTGTTAAGGCCTGCCATAGGAGTGACATATAGGTGCATATGTGTCTATATATAATGGTAGGTATAGGAATACTATACCTAAGCAAGGGGTGATTACACAACCTTGCCCCAGCTGAGTGATCAGCCAGTTGTGTCAGTTTGGATGGCCAGCCAGGGGTGGCAAAAGATATGCTTCAGCCCCTGGAAGGCCTTGGGTGCACCTATGCCCTGGGTACCTATGGTACACTGTACAGGGACTCACAAGAGTGACTCCCAATTGGTGATGTACGTAAATTACATGGTGTGAATTTAGAGAGAGAACAGCAGGGCTGTTGGTCTGATTAGCAGGCCCACAGCCACATTAAAGTCCAAAACCAGTGAAGCAAAAAGCAAAAAGTGGGGTGACCATAGGAAAGCAGACCCTACTCTCCTACATCCATTTCTTGTAAATATATCCCTTAGTTTCTCCGGTCCCTAAGCCATGCTCAAAAGTACTCAAGTTCTTTTTTCACAGCATTTCATCATTTAGATCAGTGCATGGTGCTTGTTAACATGACTGAGGGAGCTAGTAAGTTGCTGGCATATTTTAATTGGAAAAGGAATACTACCGAGCTTGGGAGTGATTTAGAGTTAGGCAAAGACTCTCCCAAGGGTCTTGTCTATATTTTTAACTATATATTCAGCCACTGCAATGTAGCTTAACTTTTATGAACTACACCGGTACACAAATTTGTACCTCCTGGTCAGCCCAACCAAATGTCAACAACGGGCCGGTTAGATTGCTGTGATGAACCCCTAATGTGTTGAGGCTCACCCCCGTCTCCTTATAAAGATGGCTTCCAATTTGGGTGCCAGGGTCTACTCACTGCTTGTGACAAGAATTGCCCCAAACTGCAACAAAGAAACATCACGATTTTGCCTTTCAAATTCACCTATTCTAGTGATAATGAGTAGCTGCGTATTTGGGCCCAGTCTCTACTGTCACCTAGAGAAGCCTACCAAAGCCATACTTTTCTTAAAGCTAGATCACCAGTGGAGTCCATGGTGGTATGTTTGTATGGATCCAACTATGTTTTCTTACCCAGAATTGATAACCAAATTGAGACGGTCAGGAGCAATTACTGTCTGACGTGTGTAGTGTATTGGCACCTCAAAGGTTTGTTAATAAAACCCTCACACACCAACCTGGTTGGTGTCATGCTTCATCAGCGGGTCCCAGCCAGATAGCCGAATGCTACCTGGCTGTGCTGCGCACCTGGTTACAGTGGAGCGGGTTTTTGAGGTAATGTGATGTGTGATTAAGTGAGTGAAATTACTATTAAAAATACCTCCAGAATACTGCCTGGTACTTTATTCTTGGAGCTCTGGGGTATGGTTAAAAATCTTTAGAGAGTGGATAATATATTACAGATACTATGTGTAGCTGTATGTATCATCAGATGGTCGACATGTTTCAGCCCAGAGAAAAAATATGGTGGGCTTTCTTCAGGACCTCTCCAAAACAGTGAGTTTAAAGTGAGAAAAAGTGAGTGGTAAAAAGTTACCACGTGAATAGTATTTTTAACACTTGCCTAAGGAGTGTTTTGCATGCATAGAGGATTAACCGTTTTTAGGTCCTCGTAAAAATGTAGAATACCTGCAAAGGAAAATACAAATAAAACAATAGCATTAGATACATGCCTCTTGTGTGGGCAGTGTTCATGCCTCCTTTATCGCCAGTACTGGTTTGTGATATCCGGTGTTCTTACCCAGAATGCCATTAAAATGTCAAACACTGGCTAAAATCATCGATTTTTCTCACATTTCTGATCGAAGTCTCTGAAATCTGCAGGGATCCACAAAATTCTTAGCACTCAATATTCTTGTGCATCACCTAATAAAAACAATACCTCACTTTGGTAACTGGGCCTTATGCTTGCAAAAACAAAGACCACAAACTACAAGAAAACATCAAGATTTATGCTTTCAAGTTCACCTATTCTGGTGATGTAACTGATATTTGGTTCTACCCTGAAACCTACTAAACCCAGACATTTCATAAAACTAGATGCCCAGGGAAGTCTAGGGTGATGTGACTTTTGTGAATCCTGCTATGTGTTTCTTCCCCAGAATGCTCTCTCAGAATTGGCTAAAATCACTGTTTTTGTCCCACATTTCTGTCAGAGAAAGTTCAGAAATCATTGGGGATTCACAAAATTACAAACACTAAGCATTTCCACATTTTGCGCTAAAACCGCATTCCACCAATGTGACTCACCTGGAATCCAGGGAAATCTACCAAACCCAGACATTTCTGAAAACTAGACCCTAAGAAAGTCTAGTGTGGTGTGACTTGCATGGATCCACTATCTTTAATTGTCAAAAATACCCCGCAAATGTCAATTCCCGTCTAATTTCTGTGCAGGAATGTTATCGAATGTTGCTGCATTGTTTGGGCCTGGGTTTGGACGCTACCCTGGCAAACCTAAAAAACCGAGATGTTTCTGGAAACTAGCAACCCAGTGGAGTCAGAGTGGTGTGGTCAGTGTTAATCCCACAATGTTTGTCACCCAGAACGACTTGAGCTACAATCATGAATTTTCTGCACATTGCTTTAAATATATTAGAATCTTTGGCTATCCACAAAATGCTTACCACCCAGTGTTCCCAACCGTCACCTGAAAAATGACCCACTTGTGTGCCTGGGCTTTTCACCTGCAACAGGAACAAGTCAAAACGTGGACCAAGTAAGGTCAATAAGGCATCCATGAGGTCTTCACAGGGTTATGGTTTTGGTCCGACCCTATGACATGCTTTATGTCCACCCACATATGGAAGGCACCAAATCAGTTGGGACAAGTGTAGGGATGCTGATACATTGACCTTCATATGGCTGGGTATGAAAATGTGCTTGCATCCATGCAAGCTATGCCACCATGGTGTTTCCTGTATCTCTAGGTTTCAGAATTCCCTGAGTTGGTAGGGTTCCCTTGTTGCTGGCTGATCCAGATCACGAATAGTGCAGCCGATCATCATTTAAAGTGAGTGGAAATTGGATTTCTTCAAATGTAGCTTTGAAATATGGGCTTTCAGAGAAGGGTTGAAAACCTATTCTACCTCCTGAAGGTTGGAGTGATGGGTGCAGAAATACATCTGGGGCCTGATGTCAAGATGGTCCCGCACTCCACTGCATTGTTTTTCTCACGTTTTCACTTATTTTCTGGAGGGGTCTGTTCCCAGGTTGGGCAGTTAGGAATGGATGTTAGCCACCAATCTACCAATCCTGGGGGGCGAGGGTCATAAATCCCCCAGATCATCAGGGAAATATGTGAGAAACAGACTGGGTTGGGGGGTTTGGTCATCCAGACACGGTACTTCACCCACCACCACCGAGCATCAGACAATCTCTCTGCCACCTGGAGGAGGCAGAATGAGGTGGATCAACCTCCTCTCTGTCAGCCAATATATCAAAACCTATGTCCAAAATACTCTAAATTGCCTCTCCTTGTCAAGGGGATGTGGTTGTTGTAGGCCCCAGGGGGACAAAAAGACTGCTGCAGCTTTAAGGGTGGCGGCGCAGCCTGTTGACAGACTGGGCATACTCCCACCCTGTTTTTTAAATCTATCCTATCCTGGTGTCTAGCGGTGTTTCTTTCCCCGCAGGGAGGGCTGATTGGGAGTACTTTTCCCAGCCTGCCTTTCTTTAGCAAGGCTGTTGCTGCTTTATAAGTGAGAGAGCGTAGCCTGATGCCAGGACTGTTCGACTCCCACCCATTTAAAAAAAATGAAATTAATCTATCCCTGGCATCGAGGGGGCTTTTACAACCACTCCCCAAACCCCCCGGGGGGACTAATTGGGGTAAATATCTCTGCCCTGGGAACAGAGAGACCACTGGGGCATTAGAGGTAGGAGTGTGCCCCAAAACTACAATGGGCCTACCCTCCCCACTGTCCCTTGCGTCCTCCTGCATCCCAGAGCAGGGACCTACGAGGGTGAGGCATCCTTTTTTGTGAGCTCCAGAGGCATTTTGTGACTTCATTTGGAAGATGCAATGTTTACATCATTCGCACTGATAAGGTAGTGTGGAGGATAGAAACATCTCGTCCTCCCCACTGAAGACGTTAAGAATATCAATGAAAAAATCAGCTCAGACATGATCATTGATCATTCCGAGCCCATCAGAACAAGTGGCGGGAATACAAAGTACGAAAACTAGAAACAAAATATATGACCGTTACAGAGTATTTAGAAAAGGTGTCTTCAAAAATCATTATTCAGTTCATGGGAGTTCCAGAATCAAGTGATATCAACAAAGCTTTAGAAGCTCTTGTGGCTTAGCTCATATGTGATATCAAAACTCGCAGTGCTAATATAAAATTGAATGTGGAAATTTAACAGATTCACCATGAGGCATTCTTCAATACTCAAGAGACTCCTCCAAGGCGAGAAAATTAACTTTCTAACATACTCTGTGTTGGTAACAATCCTTACACATTTATACAGACCACCAATACCAGACCTCGAAATTCTGATTCGCTCCGATATCTCCAAACACACAGACTAACGAACGTGGGATCTTCGTATACCTAGGTCCCTAGCACACGTCAAATAATAAACTGGTTTCCTGTTGTGTAGAAAAGCACTAAGTTATATGCAATAAATTTCTTGAAACAATTCTGTCTGGTTCTTTTTTTTCCGTTTTATTCCTGTGTTCTTGTGTATCAGTTGAAACAGCCACAGCCAACACGTGTTTCGTCACTTTTTGGGGGTGTAGTCCCACGACTTCCTCAAGGCTGTATAAATGTAAACATAAAAATGCCCATTTACTTCAAAATGACATGACCTTTTGTAGGTGCAAGAAAAGTTACATATTCTTTGTCATAAACTACGATTACTTCACACAAGGTTAGGCCATACTGATTAAACTTAAGGTGTATGTTTAAATCAATCACTAGTTTAGTACACAGACGGGCCTCTTGTAAAGAGGACGACTATAACCCGAATGTGATGGAGAGAAGTTGTTTAAAAACGTTTATAAATCATCTAAAGTGCATGTGCAACCTTACTACCCATGAGTCCACTAAAATGTGAGATGTTTTTATCCTCATAAATTAGATGTCAGTGCTCTGCAGTGATTCGTGCACGGTAAGAGACATACATTTTGTGATGACTAAGAACAATCATGATGTCAGTAAATAGTGGCAAAGAGAAAATGGTGTATAACCATCAAGCATTGTACCACAAACCATGAATCTAGAATAAATACCTAGATGCTTCAAGTGTGTTACTTCTGTAATATGAATAAATAAAGACAAAACAAGTTTCCAAAGCACTTTAGTCATCTTGCTCATAATTGCTATGTTTAATCCACTTCCCTAGAACCATCCTCTATCTGGAATCAAAACACCTACTTGAAATGTGGTGATACTTCCGACCCACATTGGGGATCCGATGTATGCGATGTGTTCACGATATTTAAAAACTGATGTACAGTCTCCTTTCCAACTTTAATTCTGGGTTCTGTGAAATCCATATACATTTCGTTATATAACATTCCAGTCACCAGCGTGGCCATCTATTCTCCACTCTACATATATTCCCAACGCTATTGCTGTCAGAGCGCTGTATCACATGATTGCGAGTACTCTACTTTTTTTGTATTAAGGCAAGCCCTTTAAATTTGTCATGCCCCATCAATAAGTATATACTGTCTCATCTGCCTACATGCTTGTAGTGTATACAGACATGGTCTTTTAGCCTGCATTTCCTTAGTTTATATATCCACAAATATGTCTCCAATGGTAACAGACGTATTGGTCTAGTACTCCGTTCCACCAAAATCTCCTCATAACCTGGATTAAAATACCTTGTATATCGTAGCAATCACAATGCTCCAAATATAAATCAGTGCCGTCCTGTTTTTCACTTGTCTCCCCCGTATCCTAGTTCACTAATGTAAATATTACCCACGCCCAAAGTCTCTTTACTCTGTTCCTTGTTCTTACCTCAATGTTTCATATATTCCAGTATGAAAGAAAACACGCCGCTCCGGCTCTCTACCGTGTTCGGTGAATAGCTAAGGAACGCCGGCACATGCTGCCTCTATAAAGGTCCGCCCTGTATCACTCTGCACTTGCGCACGTGATGACGCGCTTCCTAATCATGGTAATTGACAAAGGACTATCAAGAAAACGGCCGTGGACGGCGTCATCTTTTAATGAGCATATGTAAATGTGATTGTTATAAAAATAAACGTTTGCTCTTAGGACACACAAAATATTAAGACTAAATTGTAACGCTCAATGCTAAATTGTAATCCGCAAGTGTGTTTAGTTTAAGGCCACAGTGTTATATAAAATGTACAGGGGTAGATCAACCACACCAGTCTATAAACTCAAAATTCAGTAGAGTAGTGCCTATTGCGTATAGTACGTAATCTTAATGTGCCGTGCTTATTGGGATAAATGACTAAACATGCAGTGATGTGGGTATCCAAGTTGGGTATAAATGTGAGACCGTACTTTCTTATTCTCATTCTCTCCATCCTTTAAGGTTAGAACAATGTCGACAGTATCCAAAAGCATGTGACAATTCTCTTAGAAATGTTGAAATATATTACTCATCTTCACATGAAATACAAAATATTGCAAACGAGAAAAAGGTGAAAGAAAAGTCACCTCATTGCACACAGTATTAAGTTATTCATAAACATTTCCCTTGTTTGGACATTTTCACAGCAAGCACTGTACATGTAATACACATTCATGTACGAGTAGATGAAATATGCTACATTCAGACATACTGAAACCCTATGCCATGCTCAATTATGTCTCATCTACCTAAGAAATAGTGCAATTCTTGGTCAATGTTAAGCCCGCAATCTGTACTCCTAAGCTTCAGTATCCAAAGTGCCTCTCTCCTGCTTAGTGCTAATTCCCTATTACCCCCTCGGGGTTGTCTAGGAATATGATCAATTCCGTAGAATTCAAAACGTCTGTTGGTTGTTTGTGAAGGGCAGATGGACATATGCGCAGCCAACAGATACCTCATGTCGCCCTGTTTGACTGCTCGTATGTGTTCCCCAATCATCTCTCTCAATGTTCTGATAGTGCTGCCAATGTTCTTCTTCTTACATTTACATTCAATGGCATACACAACAAACTTTGTTAAGCAATTAATGTTTGTCCGGATATCGTATGTTCTGCCATTGGGGCCATGGAATTGAGTTTTCCTTGTGATCACCCATTTGCAGGCCACGCACTGGCCACAGTTGTGGAAACCCTTTGTGTGTTCCGACAGCCAGTTCTCGTTCTCTAGTGGTGTAGGGTAACTGGGGCTTAAGATATTTCTTAGTGACATTCCCCTCCTGTATGTAATGTTTGGTTTTTCCGTGATATGTTCTCTGAGTGATCTATCAGCCTGTTATAGGTGCCAGTGTTTGTACATACTACACCTCAGTACCCCTGACCAGATGTTATAACCAGTAATCATTCTTATTGTCTCTGCTTTTGTTGATGTTGCTGTCTTATCTTTTAGTGTGTCATTTCTCCTTATTCGATCCACCTTTAATTCTTCTTTTTTCAGGGTTGATCCATCATAGCCTCTCTTTCTGAATCTAGATAAGACCCTCTTCTTTTGTTCCTCAAAATCCGTGTCCATACTACAGTTTCGTCTAACTCTGACCAAATCCCAAAATGGGATTGTGCGTATCTGATGCGGTGGGTGTGCACTGGACGCGTGTAATAGTGAGTTGCAAGCTGTTTGTGTACAAAACAATCTACTCTGAATCTGTTTGTCCTTCACAAAGAATTCTACATCCAAAAATTAGATCTTGGTCTTACTCAATTCTGATGTGAATCCGATGTTATAGTCATTAGTGTTCAAGTATTCAATAAATTCTATTAATTTAGTCTGTGAGCCTGTCCAAATCATGAAGCAGTCGTCTATATACCTTCCCCAATATAATATAGAGTCATTCCACTTGGAGCCCTCTGGTCCCCAGATTCTCCTCTCCTCGAGCCAACCCATGAAGAGATTGGCATACGAGGGAGAGCACCTGGAGCCCATCGCCACTCCTTGTTTTTGCCTGTACCATTTGTCTTGGAACAGGAAAACGTTGTTATCAAGTATGAGTTCAACCATTTCGATAATCATCTCAGTATGGTTCCATGCGCTGGCCAATCTGCTGTTAAGCATCTTCCTGATTGCCACTAATCCTGTCTCTCTCTTAATGCTGGTGTATAATGCTGTTACATCTAAAGTAACCATATACATGTTATCATCCCAGCTAAAGTCCGATAGTATACCCAGAATGTGTTTTGTGTCCCTAATGAAGGATGGTAGGTTATTTACCAATGGTTTTAAAAACACATCCACGAATTCCAAAATCCTCTCAATAGGTCCCCCAATTCCAGAAATAATAATCCTTCCCGGTGGAAAGGGTGCTGTCTTATGCACCTTTGGCACTGTATATATGCACGGGTACCTTGGTCTATCTGGTTTCAGGTAAGTCTGTTCATTGTCATCAATCAGTCCCAGTCCATGCCACCTCTTTAGTTGTGTGTTAATATGTTCCGTAAGTGCCCACATGGGGTTAGTATTTAGAGGTTCATAGCACTCCAAATTACTCAATTGTGTCATGATCTCACAATTGTAGTCTTTGCTACGCATCACCACCATGTTGCCCCCCTTGTCCGCCTCTCTTATTGTAATGTCTCTGTTGTTGCAAAGCCCCTTTAAAGCAACCCTTTCTCCAAAAGTTAGATTGTCCCTCTTCATCTTAGAAATTGTATTCCTGTCCTCATGTCTGTCCAAATCTGCTAGTACTTGTTTGTGAAATAAATCTTTATTATTACCAGATGTTAGTGTAGATGTCCACTTCAATTTCTCTCTCAAATTGCTTGATATGCTGTAATCTGTTGTGATAGTGAGATCCCTCATGATCATTTCAGACGTGACCACCTCATCGTCACAATCAATCAGAGATAACAGTGATCGTGTATCTATAATATCTTGTATCGAATTCACATCAGACATCAACAGACCCATATTCTTGTGCAGATTTTTATTCTCAAAGTTTGTTGATTCAAAGTGTTTTTTTAACTTCAAACATCTCACAAACTTAAACAGATCTATTTTTATATCACATACATCCCCAATACTGTTTGGGCAAAAGTTCATTCCGTTTGTTAGAACAGAGCAAACATCTTTGGACAGACAGGAATGAGTTAGATTTATAATGTTAACATCTGTTACTTCTTCTGGGTCCAAGACCTGATCCTGACTCCTGGTCTTTCGTCCCCTGGATCCCCCTCTCTTTCCCCTCCTTGTTTTTCTGCCTGTGCGGGACGTCTGTATTCTCGATTGCCTCTTTTGGTTCTCCTCACCTCCAATAAAAAACTATTGTTACTGCCTGTGGCGGTATTTGTGGCTTCGGCCTCACTGCCACTTGTGTGGCCTGTGTCTAGGGAGGTCGAGCTCGAGCTCATAGATTTAGTTTCAATATTCCCCTGTTGGTTTTCTTTAGAGACCATGTGGTCATATTTCCGGGCAAATGTAAAGGCACCATAATCCTATTTATAATACCACGCTTCTAAAGTTTTTGAAAGTGGGATCTTCATCAATATTTTTCTAAATTTAAACTAGGTGGATAGGAAACATTTCTGCAACTTCCCTTATATTCAAGGTAATGAGCGGCTACTCCCCATCTTTACCAGTTTGCTTGTATTCTTCCACTTTATGCACATTTTGGGTTCTTATGCTTGGGCAGGCACTTGCATGTAGTATATGCAGTGTAGGGAGGTTCCATGGAGAGGATCCTAGGATGTGGGCATGATGGTGGGACTGACAGAACTGCGAGGGAGGGTGCCCACTGAATGGCCCAGACGTGTGCTAAAAAGGTAAAACATTAGTACAAGAGAAGAGTTCCTACACCCTCCCCTACCTTTTAATAAATCTAGGAACGTATTAGAGGGATAGCTCGTTTTTACCATTGGTTTCTACAATATTGTTTGTTTATTGGATAATAAATGTACAGATAGGACAATTTTTCAAGTTATACATGACCCTAGACTTATGGGATGTAATTTTGATGTAAGAAACTCGTATTATACTAATTTGAGCATTGATACCCTCTGTTTCCCACCAGGAAACCATTATTAGAGGTATTTTGTTTCCGTTAAGGACCAGGAATAACCCATATATCCATCGTAACATCTAAATCTGACTGACTTTACAGGTAGGCCTCACCAACACGTTAGGTTGGACCCTCCAGTGTTATACAGTCAGATCCGTGTGCGGGCCCAACCGAGACGATCCATCAGTATGAACGGAAAGGTATAGAAAAGACTGAACCATATTCAGGGGCGACTCACGCAGTGGTGTAACATAAGCCTCGGTGCTGCGGGGGGGCGAGCTCCAGGGGGTTCCCTCAGCAAAAGTGCTAGGTGGTGTGCCAGGGAAGGAGACCCCCTCTATGTACTTTGCAGGCTTCCACCCTCAACTTTTGTTATGCCGCTTGCGACTAGAACACTTTTGCCTAAATTGATAAATCAGTTAAGAGTAGATTAAATTAAAAGAATCAGCAAATACAATAGGTCTCAATTTAGATCTTTTTGAGTCATATCGTAAATTAAATCTTTTCACTCCTGGTTGGAATTCTGGAGCCTCAATTGACCCCTGAACTTTTGTGCGTCACCTGAATTACCTCTCTTAAATATTTATGGATTAGTTCTGTTTGTGTTATTCCAGGAATATATGCATGCGTCGTGATGATACAGGCCAGCTTGAGGGTCGTGATTTGTCCATGTACATGTATCGCAAAGCACAGCGGCTTTTTTCTTTAATGTACCTTTCTAAGAAGGCGGACAACACAAAACTATAAATTAAGAGTGTGACTTGGCAGAAGATAATTACTGAGGGTCATGGTGGCATTTTATAGCATATGGACACTGGTAATGCATCGGTTTTGCCTATGTAAGGAATAAAGGGCTGTTTTCACCAATCATCGTCGATGAGAAGGGAAAGAGCTCCAAGACAGATAACAAGGGAGTGGAGAGGATTTTGCGCAGAAGCCAGAGTTGCTGACGGGAGAGCTGGGGATCCTGGTTAAAGTCTTGGTGGCACTACACAACATCCTGTGATTCTATGCAAATCACTTAATCTCTCCTGGTATACATTATTATGCAAACATGCTGCAATAGTAAAAGGCAAAACTTTATGAAAATATATTTCTACCAAGCAGATATTAACAGTATTTCAGTGTCAGGAAACTGATAAGAGAAACAGGAGAGAGGTACAAGCATTGGTAAATGCAGGAAAATATGCTACAGCCAATAGAAATGGAGAAAATGTAAGTGGCACACACAGGAACCAACGAGAAGCCAGGAAAGAGAGGAGGTGGGATGTAAGTCCCTTTAATGTTTATATTAAAAACAATAGATTTCTCAAGCACAACTCAAGCGCAGTGCAGGCGAAACCTAAAAAGAGTCCCCATAATATAGGGGTGGGAATATACAACTCATCCAGTCACAACACTGTGAGGCAAAAACGCTCCAGTGCAGGACAAACACAACAAAGAATAAGGAAGGAAAGCAAAAAGGAAGAAAGGCATTGAATTAATATCGGACAAATTAGATAGACAACAAAGTCTTCTGGTCATGAGCAAGGTTCTGTCCTCAAGTCTACTGTAACTATACATTCTGTACTGGAAAGAGTAGACCAGCCAGGAGACTGCTAAAGCTGTCTGTAGCCGAAACCTACAGAAATAACAACACTGTAATTTAGTTGCATTATAGAGTTTTCTAAATGTTTACCACGCTACTCCAGTCATAGTTTTGTGGTAAAAAGTTTTAAAAAATTGTTTAAAGCAAGATTTAAAAGTTTTCGAAGCGCTGAAATGTTGAAATGGTTCATTAAAGACTTTGCATGAATGTTTTACACGTTGGGAGTGCTATTTATCAAGCAAAACATGCTTTTAAGGACTGGTCATTTCAAGATTAGAGAATGTGTTTAGAAAGTTAAAAAATACAAACAAAGGGCCCAATTCACAGAACTAACGTAAGACAAAATCCTAAACATACTACTTTTGGTATTCACAGAAGGCATTTAGTAGTAGTAAAGTTAGGGTTTTGTCTTAAGTTTGACTTAAGACAGACTTAAGACAGGCTTAAGACAGACTTAAGTTAGGAGTTTGTCTTAAATTGTCTTAAGTTTGTCTTAAGTCTGTCTTAAGTCTGTCTTAAGTCAAACTTAAAAAAAAATCCTAACTTTACTACTACTAAATGCCTTCTGAGAATACTAAAAGTAGTAAGTTTAGGATTTTGTCTTAAGTTAGTTCTGTGAATCGGTTCCAGTGAATTTGAATTGTTAAAATGTTTTAAGAAGCTGATGAAAAAGTGGTCAAAGCTATTTAAAAAACAGACAGGGTTAATCATATGAGTTAAACTCCTCAAAACCATTGGGAGGGAAACAAAAGTTGCATTTGCAATTAAAATCAATTTTTGCTTAAATTCTTTCTCTGAAAATCGCACAAATATATCAAATTGAGCATCTGCAGGAAGTTTAGGATTTTTATCAGCGCATCTTGGTTGAAATATGCTTTCCTAGCTTGCTACTCTTTATATACCATGGCACAACTACCATACATGAGCGATGACTAAACCCAACAAACACAAGATTCGGACCTTTCAGATTACAATCTGTACAGACAACATAGGTATTAAGATCCTCCTATAAGCTCTCACCTTGCCTGTGTTATCTTTTCCTATCTTCAGTCTGTGGTGTTCCTGAACCGAAGGATAGTATTTCAACCAGAAGTAATTTCCACCCAGGAAAGTGGCCTTGGGAGGTCAGTCTACAGTACTATGAAGTCCACATGTGCGGAGGGTCTCTGATCTCACAGAGATGGGTTGTCTCAGCGGCCAGCTGCTTTCAGTAAGTACAGGAAATAATGCTGTCAGGGGAGTGAGTTTTGGGGGAAGAATTTGGGCTACTTTATTTTAGAAGGAATAATATGATGCAGAATTTTGTGCATTCTCAACAGTCTTTCAATGGAATATTAAAAGCCAGTACAGGAAGAAAACCTGAAATGTTATTTAACTTTATAATTTGGATATATTAAAATAATAAATATTATGATTCAGACATATACATTGAAGCCCGAGTCGGTTGTATATCATAGTATCTGTCACAAAAGCAAGGTCAATAATATCGAATAGCACGAATATTGGATGTAACTTGTTGGTCACCAATGTAATGTCATGGTAACTATGCTTAGGGAAGTATTGATTTATCATTCTTAACTCCAAATCAGCGTACCTTGATCATAAGGTGTTAGTCGATATTTTGGATTCAATATTGTTGCAGATTGGTATTTCAACTGCAATATTGCGACTTCAGTCTCTGTGCTGTGGCTCACAACTATGAGGTAAAATAGTCCACTTTTAATGTTTTCCCATCATTCCTCTTCTCTCACAAGAAGATGTAAATAGCTAGGATTTCAATAAACATACACAATGTGAGAAAGGTACTATAGGCCTGGTTTAATGGCTATAATGTACTTGTAATAAGGCAGGCAGAGTAACTTATCCACTAATCTCTAAAGGAAGCCCTAGCCACACAGAGCAAGCTCTGTTTCTCCATTGTGGTGTTGCAACACTCTTAGGTATCAAACTATGGAGGAATTACTTTAAGGACACTGAAGGTAAACTTTGAAATGCTGTTTATAAATATTCTAGTGTCTCATAGGTTCAGAATGTTGACTTAAGTACTGGGGCCAGATGTAGGAAGGCAAATACCGGTCGGTAATGGCCGATTTCGGCCGTTACCGACCGGTATTTGCAGATGAAGATTTAGGGGCCTGAAAATGTGACAAATCGGTATATTTACCGATTCTGTAAATTTACTGATTCGGTAAAATACCGAATCGGTATATTTACCGAATCGGTAAATCTACATGTAGGTGGCACTGTAATCAGTGCCACAGGCCCTTACCGATTCTTTATTTACCACCAAATACTATTTGGTAGTAAATAACGATTTCCTGTGTACATGCACATCTGTGCATGTACACCTGTGCCATGTGGCACACATACATGCCCTAAGGGCATGTATGTGTGTCATATGGCACACAAGCCAGAATCAGGGGTGCAACAGGGTGTCAAAGTGACACCCTGTCCCCCTTGCAAATTCGGTATTTTTACCGAATCGGTTATTGACATTGATTCCTATGGGCCTCAAGGCCCATAGGAATCAATCACAATTAATAATAATACTCTTTATTCGGTTTAATTACCGAATCGATAAATACCGATTCGGTAATTACCAAATCCTACAGATTCGGTAAAAAATACCGAATTTTTAACTACATCTCATTTACCGAATCTAGAATACCGAATCGGTAAAATTCGGTATTCTAGAGTCGGTAAATGAGAATTACCTACATCTAGCCCCTAGTCCCCCTCAGGACAAAATATACTACCCAGTCAGATATTTTCTGTTTGCCACTAATCCCTCTGAAAACGTGAGGGCAGCTGAATTTTTCTCTCACGTTCTCGTATTTGTTGAATTTTTCTTGACCTCTTGATTAGCAAAGTCAGGGGTCTTCAAACCTATTTGTAGATAGCCCCTTGGACTACTATAAATGTCCACCCCACCACCCTACTGACAAAATCTACTAAAATGGTTCAAAGTGAGCGTTGAATACTGCCTGTACAGCGTGGTAGACGTTATGGGGTGTTTGGAGAAGAACTAAAAAATAGTACAAAGAACAAGATGTACCATGGTGCGTGCACCACCACATGACCACACAGTGGACGTTTCTGTAGCATACAAAAGACAGACACAGCACTGGCAGAACTAATGTGCAGCTTGGTTCACACACACATGAAGAACAGCAGAGGTAGCAGCAGATCTAGTTTCACTCACACACAAAACAGCCACAGCATAGGCAGCAGCAGTACAAGTTTACATCACAATCACAACAGGTGTAGCACAGGCAGCACAATTCAATAGTGGGTGTCAATGGCCTACTATGGCAGCCTTCCAACCCAACAGTGTGTTTATGCATGTAATGGGAGGTAATAGGCTGCTAATGGGCCCTTCTCCCCCTAACTTGTTGTAGAGAGGGACAGAGTGCCAGCCTACTTTGGGGGTCAAAGACCAGCTTGGAGTATTATGTTGTATTGTATTATATGGCAGCATTTGCATAGTGGTTCATACCACCTCTCTCAAGAGATCTCCATTAATAATTATTAGCACTAAATGGTCCCATCCACATGTGGGGACCCCAGAGCAGTTCTTTTAAAGTCACATTCTTACAATATATTCACCCTACTTCAGGAAGGCCAGTAGGTATATGTGACAAAGTATACAGTTTGAAGCCTTAAGCCAGGCTACATTTCCAAATTTCTTTAATTTATTTTAAAAGATGAGGAAAAAACCTTCAGCCTTTAAAAAGTCACTAAAAATAAATAACAGTGCCCTTTTAAAACTTCAAACAGTCTTTTTAATTTTCTTTTTAAGTTAATGGTAGGAAGAATAAGGTAATGTAGCTGGAGAGTTTGCAGAAGTGAAAAACTGTGAAAAAAATACATCTTTAGGGGCACTCTGACCTCTAATATCGCATCATGCCCTGTAGGTGCCAGTTTAGGCAGTTCTTTTTTCCAGCTCCTGCTGACAGGATCCTGGATCAGAGTGCTGCCTTTTTAAAGCTTTTTAACACAAAATGTTTCACTTGTTTCTTACCAAAAGAGATTTACTCGATGTCCTTTAGGGTGAAGAGTATTCTCTGATATTTCCCTGATAGGAAATATATGTATTTTTTCCTAATTGCCATCTCATTTTTCAAAATGCCCTTAATATGGTAGAAAAATGGCAAAAGGTGACCCAAAGAGACTCTGTATCCTCTGTTTGCCAGACTCATATGACCCTAAGACGTGTGCCACTGTAAGACCTTCTACAGATGACATAGAGCATAACATATTATGAAAAAAACACATATTCTTCTTCTTCATTTTCTGAAAACTAGGAAAAGGACATGGAAAGAATAGTAAACTCCAAGAAAGTCCGAATATTGGCTGAAACCAATCTGTTTCGCACTGGGCATTAGAGAGTATAGAGAGGTGTACAGAATTTTAAAAACATCATTAGACGGCCCAATTATGATAGCAATGGCCAAATTTCTGGGGCAAGTGTGGGTGATTCGGTGGACAGGCGGAAGGTTTAGGTAACCATCTCCACTGTACAGTGTGTGACATTGTTTGACCCCAATTATCATTATTATTCTGAATGATGTATTTTATGCCTTTTAGATGATTTTAATAGTAGTTGGCAAATTTTAGAACTATGTTTTTATTATATTATTTATTAGTTTTAACGGTGAATGTGATATGTCCTTGCACTATTAAGTTTCATTGCATCGATCATTTGCTATGGTCTACCCGGCTTTTACGATGTACTGTGCTAACTTTTGTGATTCTTTTAAAATAGAAATAAAGGGGCAGATTTACAAGCCCCTTGCGCCTCATTTACGCCACCGTTGCCTCACTTTTGTGACGCAGCGGTGGCGCAAATCCTGATCCATGGTGCGGGGGTACTTACAACGTGACGCATCTGGGAGATGCGTCACGTTATAATGCCCTGCGCCACATGTAGGCGTTCCTGTGCAGGGAGGCGTTCCGGCGCAGGAACGCCTCCTAAAAGTGGCTGAGTGAAATCTCAAGATTTCACTCAGTCACTTTTAGGCCCATGCTGCGTCAAAAACCTGCGCCTGCCTGAAGCAGGCATAAGGATTGACGCAGCATTAACTAGATAGGGCCCCCAGAGCATTGCTGGAGCTGCGTCGCGCTTGCGACGCAACTCCAGCAATGCGTCACTTTTACGGCACAGATGCGTCACGCATCTGTGCCGTTTTTGCACCATGGTGCGGCGCATTGTAAATGCGGCGCACCCATGATGGCGGAGCTGTGGCGCACAATAACTGGCACATCCCTGCTGATTTGCAGGGATGCGCCAGTTATTGTAAATATACCCCAAAGTTTATAAACTGGAAAACTGGTATTCATACCTATCCTGTAGGGCATTTGTTGCATTTCTCCACTGAGGACAATGCACACTAGACTTACCAGACTATCCTGCGTGTAAGTATGCATTTATTTGCAGTCACAGGATATCATTACACTGTGTGGCTGTGCTCTTGGAATAATGCCTAGCCTCTGTAGTTAGCCAAAGCGATGCCAGCCTAAAAGGGTAAGTTAAACTCTGCTGAAACGTTCTAATATGAAAGCTTTGGTATATTTTCTTATTCTATATTATATTTCATTCATTCTATATTGAATGAATTGTGGCTATTATACTTTTCATATTAGTGGTAAGATTGGTGTTGCCGGTCTTTCGGGCAGACTATCATCCCGTGGAAAGGCAGGAAAACATGAGGTGAAAATACTCCCACTGGCAATGCATGCGGGCAGTTGCTACTCTGTCCGACATATCTGTTATTTTCTTGCTATTCTGGTCTAATTCTGTGGCCTTATTTTTCAGTAAAAACTCCTGGCATCGTGCGAGCTGCTTTGCACTGTGTGCGCAAAGCACTTGTGCAAAATATATGGTCTCCTGTACAAGAGTTGGTACTGCATCATTGAGACCCAGGAGGGGAGATGCCTATTGCACTGACAGATATACAATAGCTGTCCCTACCACGTTAAAACAGTTTCACTTATATTAGACACCACAACACAAGCTAAATTCGCTAGAGCTAGGTCTCAGAGGTCATACCTCCGGACAATGACATAGGTGGGGAATAGGAACACATTCACATGTATTTCTTGTTCGTGTTCAGCTTTGCACAATATTATTAGTAGGAAGCAAAACGCTCGTTAAGCCACGCCAGCAGTCTGAAAACAGATCGTGTTTCTGGTTAATCACGAATCACTCATTTAAGCATAAATGCATTCACAGAAAAGCGAGAAAGTAACCCTGGTCGACTAGGTCTCCGAGGTGTGTCCTACCCACACACCACAATTCCTAAGTCCCTAAGCCCTATCCTGGGGAGCAATGAGAGGGATGGAATAGTCCCTGCATTCTAACAGAAAAGTTACAAGCACAGAAAAATAAGTAAGCAATATATACCATGTGTCCAAAACAAAAAATGCTAAAACATATGTCTAAAATGTAAATTATCGGTAAAGTATGGCAAAGATATAATCAACAAAAATACAAAAAATATGTCAATCACCCTAATCTCCTCTTGTCGCCTTAAAAATATGAATTACCCTAATCTCACCCTAATTTTCCTCCTCACCCTCCTCTTGTAACCAGGGCGATCTGCACCGTGAAAAAAACTGGAGGCCTTCTAGGCACCAGGTGTCCGGAACCCTGTGAAGGACACCCCGATATGAGTTAATCACAAGGTCAACCGAGGAGAGAGGTCAAATTCAGCATAGCACCCCCTGCATCCTGCAAATCTGGAAAGACCACCACCTTCCCCTACTGGCCAGAACATCACACAACACACCGACAATTTAAAAATCCTGCAGAACAGTGGACAACCTGCACATGACCACACCCACAACCAAAGAAAACAGTGCACAATCTGCACAAAGCGAACCTGGGATAGCCTTCATCGTACACCCACAGTCAATCGCCTGGGACACATACCAACATTAAATCAAAAATACCCTTCTTAAGGACCCGAGGCATCCCCCGGGTTAAACCAACACAGTAACCGCCTAGGCACCCAAGTGCAGAACTTCAAGCCTTAGTGTCTTGGACGCTGGGTGTCATATGGCATACGCACCAGGCAATGGCCACCCAAACCGCCTGGAATCGACTCAGTCCAAAGCGCGCCATGTGGTGTCTGGAGGTCAGTGTGTCAGGGAGGGGAATTCAAAACCACAGTAAGGGAAAAATATCAGAGAATTACAAAATTACATCTACAGGATATCATTAAGTAAAGCTGCGTATGAAACCCACAGCAGAAATATCACATCCTCTGAATAGCAAACTTGCAGGAGCGAATTGAGGAATGACAGGGCGAGTGTCAGTTATGGTCTGCCGCAATGTAGTAGTGGTGGGGCAAACAACAGGAGTCTCACAGCACACGGGCAGGGAGGGCAGAGATAGCTGTCATGTCAGATGCCTCGCTGTGACCGTTACCTGATCCAGAGCGACCACCACCGCGGGACACCACTCCAGGACTGCAATTCTTCACCAAAATGTTGGAGCTAGTTAAAATAAAATAGTCCCGGCATCAGGCGAATTTCAGAGGCAGCTTATATGTATATACGATGACTGATCACATAGAAAATCCAGTGTCAGGATTGCAGTAGTTCGACACAATCTTTTATTCCTGCGAACTACAAAAAAGATATTTCTGTACATGTCCAAAAAAATACAGTCAAAGGTAACTTCTTCCCTATTAGTAACAAACACATTGCATGTTGCTGATTGAAATATGCAAGTATTACACAGCATTTAGCATCAAGCCAATCACAGTGTGATAACACCATTCTGGTATATGCATGATGCAGATAGCGAAAGGTAATAGTGTCTAAAGATCCTGGCTGCTGGGACCATAAGATGTAGACAGAGGTTTACACAAAACCTGTGCAACTACTTTTCGCCATTTGGTCTTTACTATATATGGACATAGATTGACACATTCCATGCTTAGAAAGTATGGCAGCAACTTGCCAGGGCAATTGTGATATTTGATTGTGTAAGCTAAAAGGACATAAGTTCAACCGTAGGGCATATTACGTGTTCTGCACCGTTTGTTCAGACTTTGTCATCATTGAATATCACAAAACCAAGCATGACAAAATGGATTCCATGTTTTACAAAACAACATGATTGGCAGACCAAATTATGAAAAGGGTAGCTTACATTATGATCAAAGAAACCCACGTACTCCCTTTACAACAGGCACCAGAAATGGAGCTACTACAAGACAAGCCGTAAACAGAGACTGCAGGGGTACTTAAGGGAGCCATAGGAAACAGCATTGCTGATGAAAGAGAGAGCTGGTTAACTAGGGGCTGCACACAAAATGCACATAAACTTATATACCAATACACACCTACATGGAAACCTGTCCTACCACAGAGCTTAGTTAACATAACCCTACCCCAATTGCACCTACCGACACACACAGAGCAAAAGACAACATGATAGCAGAACTCCATGGTGACTGGTTCATCCCTAACCTTACCGAAGCAGTAACCATGCACCATCTGCCAATTTTACTCACCCAAACCTACACTCAAGGTTCTGTCATCTGCTATCTCCAGACCAACGGAGTCCTTTAAGGCACTACATATTGATTTTATCAATAAGATCAATCATTGTGCCAACTAGCAACAGCTAATTATGGTAGCCTATTTGTACTCCAGGTTAACTGAAGCTGGCCTTTGCAGAAACTGGGACGCCAAGGCAACAGCGAAATTCATCGCCAGGGAAGTAATACCTAGGTGGTGATACTAGACTTCATCCGTTCAGACAATGGAATGCACTTTTTCAATTCCATGTTCAGTCACATCTGCACCCTTTTACATATAACACACACACTAGCCTCAGTATATCATCCCGAAGCAGTGGCGTCATTAAGAGACTAAACAGCCTGCTAAAAAATAAATTAAGCAAAATATATGCCATCCTTAATAAGTGGCTCCACTGTCTGCGCCTAGCCGTGTTTGCATTATGGAAAACACCCAGCAGCGATCACCATCTCACACCACACCAAATTGTAACCGATAGACGGATGGGAACCCCATCCCAAAAATACATACCAAATTAAGCACTGAGACATGCTCACAGGCACTATAGGACGAATTACCCAAAGTAAAGAAATCTCCTGATCACTGGAGGACCACAGACATCTTTCCTGGATCCATCCCAAAGATCTGCAATGTTCAACAAGTTATGTATTATTGTACAATTTTATACCCTCTATTTACTGTGAGTGAGGACGCTTACACATGGTGCCAAAGATCTGCCTAGTCAAATGATTTCCACCCTGACATTTGCACAGCGCTTTGTAGGGACCTCTCCCATGTCACCTATAATTACACTGAACACAACACTAGTATTCCACACGCACTACACAACGCATGGTATCAGCACATGACTACCGTGGCCGCCCAGACATCAGCCAGGTCATTCTTTTTTTGTTTGCTCAAACTGCATGTAGTAGGCGCAGACAGACTTTACGTGTCCCAAGAGGTAGCCCCCCCAAAAAAGCTAAATGCCTTCTCCACTTGTGCCTAAGTAGGATTAGGGCCAAGATACAACCCAACAGAGTAGGATTCCATAGAACAGTAGTAAATGTGAGCTGATAGGAGACCAATCCCATAGTACTGTAACTCTTACTGATCCTAGCGAGATTCAAACAGAGTTAGATAGGATACGCAGGCGATACTGTTTGGCCACAAGACTTTAAAGAAAAGTGAATCTTGATGGTAGCAAAGCCAAAAGCATCCAAACCTGTTTATGTCTGTGGCTCCAGGGTGGCCCTTAGCATGTCTGGTGCAGTCTTTTTTGATTACAAATGAACGCCAGACATGGAGTTCCAGTGTAGAGCCATCTTCCTCAATGACATGAAGGGAAATTAGTCTTGTAGGGAAGGGTTGAATACCAGCATATATAACCCCTGTCAGGAAACATGGGGCACTGAGATAGATAGGTACACATGGTTGGAAGGGAAGGGGCAACCCCTAATTATATGAAAAATTTCACTGTAATCCTTGTACTTCGGAGATAAAGGAAGGATTCCACTCGGCACTAATGAGAACTGTGGCACAATGCTGCATATACCGGACATGCAATGGGGCACCCCCATGGTGATGGATACATACTGGCAGTAGGGTGAATTTACCTACACCTAGCTTGTCCCCAGATGGTGCGACTTGTGCTCTCTGGTCACCGTACACATCCCTACCCTAGTCATTCCTGGAAAAGATCTGTCAGAGTTGCACCAACATCTGCTACAGAAGAAAACAACTCTATTGCATCAGGTTTGAGAAAAAAGAACTGCTGATTATTTTGACTGGGCTCAATTCAAAGACATTCCAGAAGAATCCAGCCTGTTTTCTGACACACAGGTAAATGCAAATGTAAATGTGTTTGTATTTATATAGCGCACTTATACCCAGAGGTCTCGTAGTGCTGTATTCATACCACTGTGGAACCCATCCTGGCTTTCCTGTGAGATGTCCACTCCTGGGCACCCCCAAGGTGAAGCCAGGCATCCAAGCGCTGCTGGGGCCGTTGTGGAGATTAAGCAAGCTATTGCCCAGAGTCACAGAGTGGGACCCATGATTAGACTAGGCACTGAGGTGAGAATTATCAGGTCCGGGGAAATTGAGTCCAAGAGCCTCCAAGGCGGGAATTGAACCCTGGTCCCGTGCCAGACCTCTGCATCAGGGTCTGCCGCTCTAACCATTGAGCCACGCTTCTCCACGTCAATGCAAGAGGGCCTACAACCTTCTTCACAACGCAGATGAAAGCAAACGCCCGCTAGTTGCAGATAACCAGATTGGAGATCATGAAAATGATGAGCAGTACTGAGTTTGGCCTTAATGCAATCGAAGAAGAACTAAGAGCCATCCGCCTCATGGAGATGCAACATCGGTATGTGTTGATGACTGCAATAGACAGAGGGGTGTGGGCCAAGATTTGTGCATCCTGTTGTATGTTCATCCCGGGCAACAACATGAACAATGGGACTCTGACTCTTGGCATCCAACCACTGCATCATTTACAAACCAACTTGCAAAAGGAGGGAGGTGCCCCTGAGCCGGACTTGTACTCCAGCTTGTTTTCCTGGCTCCCCCAGTGGGTGACAGGACTGAGCACTTCATTGTTGCCTATTCCCATTTTTGTACTGGTTTTATTCTGCTGTAAAAACGCAGTCTTCAAATTGGGTGGAATGCAAGTAACTAGGGAAGTAGTAATAGGTAAAACTACAACTCAACAAACCCTTAACAATGTGACTATCATGAAATATGGTTAAATGATGTAGTTCAAAATTCAACTATAGGGGGCAATGTTAATATTGATATCGATGTAGGCAACAATAAGTGTATGTATATAAAACGAAAGAGAAATCACTGTTCTCTAAATCCACTGTTATGATTTCTCCATCAACCCGAGTCAGAAATACATGCCAACCACTCCTTTTCGAGCACCACAGTCTCCTTTACCAGTGGCATCACCATCAGGGCATCATAGATCTTGCCTTCATAGTACTAGACCTCAGAGCTAATGGTTTAGGTCAAGGATAAGATTAAGATCTCACCGTCACCATCTTGAATCAAGATCCGCCAGGAGATTACACTTGAGATGAAATTGGGATTCTTCATTGAGATTGAGATCTTTACAATCTCATCTCAGGACTTTCTCTTTGGGTCTTTGTTCACCTACTTTACCAGACTCACCCCCAGCAAGGATATTTCTTTATTGATTTTTTATTTATATTGATTTACTGACTACCCAGGCCACCACACCGGTAATATTTGAAACGCTTCATCAAAGGTCCACTTCTTGATCATTGCTACCTTTGGTTCCAAGTCTTTTAGAACCAGTAATGGTACTATTTTTGACACTGGCTTCTGCTAAGGCTACTTCATCTGCCTACAGAAAAATTTAAACTTCCAGTTCAGGATCCCTCTTTTCTTCTCATTTATCCTACACACCAGACTCCATTATCATCTCTGCTACCCAAAAATTGCATGCCGCAGCCCTTTCATCTAACATTCCTCCTCACAACGAAAGTAAAACAATTTGATTCTGTGTGCATGACAGTTTGCAGTACTTCTGCTGTCACTATGAAGGCTGGTATTGTTTCTGCTCCTCTTGGGGCAACATTCTAGATCTCTTTGGGATTCTATTCAGCAATTCGTAGAGGACCTTCCCAGAGGCAGATGTCAAGACTTTCAGGAAATCATCAATGAGGGTGTGATAGTGTCAAATTAGATAATCTGTGCTGAAGCTGATATCTCCAAACTAGCAGTACATGGATATTGTCATTGTCTCTCTCTCTCCGTCACACATCTTAACTCAGACACACAGATTTGAAACCTGAAGCCCAACACTAAATTTAAAATTTTCTTTTCTCAGGGTATACTTTATTTGTTTCTCATAAGGATGATGAGATGGCTTGCTTGAAGGCTGAACTGAGAACTTGGAGAGCTGTTGGATTGCAGAAAAGGAAGGGATATAAACGGCAATCCTAAAAGCTTCAATACTACCGGTCGCCCATCAAAGGATTCAAACCACTCATTGGCTTCAAGGGCAAGAGCAACTTTGACTGCCATGACTTCATCAACTGCAATTGACATTGTTCTGCATTCTGTCCACCAACTGTTGATTTTGCATTTGTCACCCCGAGTGGGACGGGTATGCTCAGACGTGAGTCCTGTGCTCTCCACACCACTGGAGTCAAGCTATCCTGGCTTGTTATGTATTATTTTAGGACCCTATTGTAAGTTTACCAATTCATGCCCTTATATAGGTTAAATCACCACATCCTTATATAGGCATATAAATCATAACCATATTTAGGCATAGCTCATGCAGTCCAAAAACGGCAGGGCTACTTCTACTAGTTCCGAAAATCCACAACGATTTCTTGGAAAAATCCGCCTTCAGCAGTCAGGGACTTCCCCTCGCTTGAATATTGATTTGTCCAAGAACTCATGGAGTTTTCAAAGAACTGAGACTCTTTGATCACTTTATTATGTCCAACCATACGTCACACCAGGCACCTTCAAGGTGTAAATATGCTCACACTTGCCCAAGCAAACACACAGTAGTTTGGAGCAGTTCAGTTATCTACTTGCCAGACGCGCCCTGCTACATCAAGTGCAGAAGGAAGCCGACCCTCCAGCAGACGCACTGAGAGAGACGCTGTCTTTTCTGCTGCCGAGAAAGCCAGCTCCAGAGTTTCCAAGCTACCCTTGCGGATTGCTGGGAAATCGAGTCCCGAGACCAACCTCCTTCATTCTAAACTAAGGTACGGAGCTGATTAGACCCTTAGAGAAATCTTGGGCAGATTCTTGGCAAAAGAACACTACATTTATGCTACACCTCACTTACTTCCTCCCGCGTACTAAGCTTAGGTTAGGTACATTGGGGTAGGCGTATTTTTAGAAGCACCAGTTGATTACTTTTAGCCTCTGTTATTTATGTATGTATTAATCTATGGTTTTGGAACCATACAATGCTCTTACAGTATTATTTTATTCTACTATTAATACTGTATGCATTATATTTTACAACCAGTGTTTCGATTGCAGCAGTTCATTTGTTATGCTTGAGAAAGAAGACTACAAAAGGGGGTGGTGATGGACGGAGCATCTGAACCAATCAAACACTCACACCCAGGCAGCAGATCTGGGTTTAATCCATCACCGTTCTTTAGCCCACTCTGCCACCCCAGTTCAGACATGGCCATATGCAAATCAGTCTGACCCTGTGCCTCATGGGAACAGTCCAGCCCGAATCGCCAAACCATGCCTTCCCTGGACTGGATTCAAGCTTCCTAGGACCGGTTTCTGGCATTACAGCCGTCTTCAGCCAGGCTTGCTTGAAACCAGTGGCAAAGTGAGCAAGGGACTCACGTCTGAGCATACCCTGCCAACTTATGGTGAACAAAGCAGTACAAAAGGGGGTGGTGATGGACGGAGCATCTGAACCAATCAAACACTCAGACCCAGTCAACAGATCTGGGTTTAATCCATCACCGTTCTTTAGCCCACTCTACCACCCCAGTTCAGACATGGCCATATGCAAATCAGTCTGACCCTGTGCCTCATGGGAACAGTCCAGCCCGAACCGCCAAACCATGCCTTCCCTGGACTGGATTCAAGCTTCCTAGGAACGTTTTCTGGCATTACAGCCGTCTTCAGCCAGGCTTGCTTGAATCCAGTGGCAAAGTGAAAAAGGGACTCACGTCTGAGCATACCCTGCCAACTTATGGCGAACAAAGCGGTACAAAAGGGGGTGGTGATGGACGGAGCATCTGAACCAATCAAACACTCGCACCCAGTCAACAGATCTGGGTTTAATCCATCACCATTCTTTAGCCCACTCTGCCACCCCAGTTCAGACATGGCCATATGCAAATCAGTCTGACCCTGTGCCTCATGGGAACAGTCCAGCCCGAACCGCCAAACCATGCCTTCCCTGGACTGGATTCAAGCTTCCTAGGAACGTTTTCTGGCATTACAGCCATCTTTAGCCAGGCTTGCTTGAATCCAGTGGCAAAGTGAGCAAGAGACTCATGTCTGAGCATACCCGGCCAACTTATGGCGAACAAAGCGGTACAAAAGGCGGGGGTGATGGACGGAGCATCTGAACCAATCAAACACTAACACCCAGTCAACAGATCTCGGTTTAATCCATCACCGTTCTTTAGCCCACTCTGCCACCCCAGTTCAGACATGGCCATATGCAAATCAGTCTGACCCTGTGCCTCATGGGAACAGTCCAGCCCGAACCGCCAAACCATGACTTCCCTGGACGGGATTCAAGCTTCCTAGGACCGGTTTCTGGCATTACAGCCGTCTTCAGCCAGGCTTGCTTGAATCCAGTGGCAAAGTGAGCAAGGGACTTACGTCTGAGCCTACCCTGCCAACTTATGGCAAACAAAGCGGTACAAAAGGGGGTGGTGATGGACGGAGCATCTGAACCAATCAAACATTCACACCCAGTCAACAGATCTGGGTTTAATCCATCACCGTTCTTTAGCCCACTCTGTCACCCCAGTTCACACATGGCCATATGCAAATCAGTCTGACCCTGTGCCTCATGGGAACAGTCCAGCCCGAACCGCCAAACCATGCCTTCCCTGCACTGGATTCAAGCTTCCTAGGACCGGTTTCTGGCATTACAGCCGTCTTTAGCCAGGCTTGCTTGAATCCAGTGGCAAAGTGAGCAAGGGACTTACGTCTGAGCATACCCTGCCAACTTATGGCGAACAAAGCGGGTCAAAAGGGGGTGGTGATGGATGGAGCATCTGAACCAATCAAACACTCACACCCAGTCAACAGATCTGGGTTTAATCCATCACCGTTCTTTAGCCCACTCTGCCACCCCAGTTCAGACATGGCCATATGCAAATGAGTCTGACCCTGTGCCTCATGGGTACAGTCCAGCCCGAACCGCCAAACCATGCCTTCCCTGGACTGGATTCAAGCTTTCTAGGACCGGTTTCTGGCATTACAGCCGTCTTCAGCCAGGCTTGCTTGAATCCAGTGGCAAAGTGAGCAAGGCACTCACGTCTGAGCATACCCTGCCAACTTATGGTGAACAAAGCGGTACAAAAGGGGGTGGTGATGGACGGAGCATCTGTTAACTGGGTGTGAGTGTTTGATTGGTTCAGTTGCTCCGTCCAACACCACCCCTTTTTGTACCGCTTTGAGAAAGAAGACTGTTCAATAAATCCTTTTATTGAAAACGCCCGTCTTTCTACTTTCTCTGCACCTCTGGTGAAACAAAGCATGCACGATTGACTGAGTGAAATATCTATCTATTGTTTCCACGACTATGAAGATACGTTTTATCTTGGGGAAACAAAGTTGTCATGTTTATGCGGTTGTCAGACACTAATCCCTTCTTGTGAATTTGAGAAAGTTTCTAGTGATCTCTGAGCTAGCTGGCATACACAATTAAGTTTAGTGTATTCGATAGAGACCTAGTCGATCTCAGTCCTACGTCTAAACTATGGGATATACTTTTCCAATGCGCTGGGCCTATTGGGAATATAGGAACTACACTACATGGCACCCAACTTTGGTAAGGCACTAATTTAACGCTAGATACTAGAGTAACTCATTCATGCTTTTCACAGAGACCCCTTTTACCCGTAAAATACTCCAATAGAGGTCTGGAGTGGGTTTAAGGATAAAATATCCGCCTTAAACTGAGTAGGACAAAAAATCCTATGTATTAGTTTTTGGTTTTGTTCAACGTTGAAGGATACTGTGTTCGAAACTATTGTGCACCTTATCTTTATTTCCTTGAAACTTGCTCTGCATACCTTCATAAAAAATGACGGAGAGTGACAAAGAATTGGCTAGAGCTGCAGCAGCAGCACTTGCACAAAATCTAGATAATACAGGTTTTAATGAAAATGACTCGGATGTTACACACATCCCGGCAAATGTAAGAAAAGTGATAACTTACAAACTCATAAATAATGGAGTATCATCGAGAGGTGGTAAAGTAATATTTGTAATGGAGGCACATGAATATCGGCAGACAGAGGTATTCTATTCATGGATTGTCTTTCCACAAGCAAATCCAGTAACACACGAGTTCCACTACTATAAAATGGAGGAACATCCTGCGGAATACGTTCCTTTTGAGGACGTTGAAATTCCACTAACTTACCAAGAGCATCAGCTCTGGTTTAATGGCGCCCCACAACATCAAAATCACATTACCAGGCTTGGTCCACTAGGTAGACCAGGAGCTACATGGTCGGTACTAGCCAGCTATACACCACATCCTAACATTGAAAGAATGACAGATGTAGAACTGTTAGCTCAGCTAAAACAATTAATTAAAATACATAGACAATTAATACAATATGTCATGCGGACCTTAACAGTCCAACCTGCTGTAAGAATTCCACAGCACACCCCTCATCAGGGGAACACAAACAAAATCACACCACAGACTATACAGTCAGTAATCGGTAAGTTGCCCGCAAAAAGGGAACAAATTCCATTCTGGTTAGCCCAGAAAATTACTCAAATAGAGGCAGTATTTCCCGATAGTACACCTCATGAGAAACACAGGATTCTAACAATCTGTTTACCAATGGGGATTGCACCACACATAGAGGACTGCGACACTTGGGGTACAGTCTTTGCTTCAATCTACACAAAAACACATGGTGTCCCATCTATGGCGGTAATACCTGACGTTCTGAGACAGATTCAAAATGAATACGGTCCAGAACCAACCTTGAAACTTCAAACAGGTCTCAGCTATTTTATTAGCTAACATTAAAGATGAAGCAGCATCAGTGGCAATCCGCCAAAAATTAAAAGAACTTGATATTACCGAGCAACCGAATGAGCTTGCCAGAATTATTGAAAAATCCTATGAAGAACAAGGGAGAGATAGTTTGGGGGGAAACCTGCAAAGCCTGAACTAACAGAAAATCCTGAAAACGTTTTTATCAAAAACAATCTAACTACTCCTAAAATAAATAGGAAAATGAGTGACATTCACTTCCTAAAGAGAAGCGTTCTCAGTCCAGAGATAGGTCTCCTCAAAAGAAGCACTCTGAAAAGAGATATAACCTTAGAAATAGGGATAATTTAAGAAAACCTGATAGATATCAAGACACCGATACACGATCCTCTTGTACCTTTCAGACTTCCTCGCAGAAATCCGAAAGAAGAGGACAATCAGAACAAAAAGAAGAACGCGTGAAGTTCAAAGAAGAACAACACGTTCCAAGAAATAAGAAAACTCAATTCTCCAAAAAGAAGGTAGCAAGTATTAAAATCAGACATGCCGAGGATCTTGAGGACACAACTCAAGAACGGGGAGTGGGCCCAGACAATGCTGGACAGAGCAGCAGAGGTCACCACACCTCGCAGGATCCTGAAAGATCATCTGGAGACAGTGGATCTGAATGAATTCATTCAGGTTGAAACTGCAGACACCAGGGTTAGTGTACCCCATAAGTTATATGAAGTAACACTCCGAATAGAGGGGAATATAACTAGGAAAATAAAAGCACTCTTTTGGGAAAAACTATCAAAGGGTTATGACATCCTTCTAGCTGAAAAAGACTGGCCACCTGAATTTGTCAGGGAGTGCCCACATGGCGAAGAAATCATTATGCCAGCCTTCTCTAATCATATTCCTATCCATAAAAAATACACCTAACACCTATGCCAGAAAATGGGCTGTGGCCCAGGCTTTAGCATTATATAAAAATCATGTGGGATGGGATGAGGACTCTCCTCACCATAAAATCAAGTTAAAAAATCAACCTACTGCTGAAAGGCAGTATCCAGTAAAGCAGAAAGCTAAAAATCAAGTCAGGGAGATCTTAGATCAACTTGAATACCAAGGGGTGATTGAAACATGCACCTCGTCCATGAGCAATCCTTTGTTTCCTGTCTCCAAACCAGACAAAACATATCGTCTAGTTTTGGATTACAGACATTTAAACTCTTGTTGCAAAACTTTTGCAGTACAAAATTCACACAGTGCAGCACTGATGAATAATATCGTTCGGAAGAAATATAAAACTACCGTAGATATTTCAAACGGTTTCTTCTGTCAAAACATTGCACCTGAAGGCAGGTATTTGACCGCTTTCTCAATAATGGGGACACAACGACACTTATGTCATCTCCCCCAGGAATTCAAGAACAGTCCATGATTATTTTCAGCCAGAGTAACAGAGTTACTACAAATGTATGATGATGAGGCATTATCTTATGTCGATGACATCTATCTTACAGATGATGATTTGGACAGGCACTTAAACAGGGTGAACACCATAATACTTGGATTCGCCTCTGAAGGGTACAAATTCAACTTAAAAAAAATCAAGAATTGCCCACCTCAACGTCCTATTCTTGGGTTAAGGACTTTCAAGTGAAGGCAAAAGTCTGACAGCAAACTTTTTAGAAAAATATGCACTGCTCCAAACTCCAAAAACGCTGAAAAACCTATAGTCAATTCTAGGTTCCTAAATTTCAGAAGAACTTACATTCTGAATCATGCAGAAAGGGTTAAACCTCTTTACGAACTAATCAAACCTGCTTTCAAACCAACTAATTGGACTCAAAAACACACAGAAATTTTGCGTTTAGTGCAAACAGACATGTTAGCAACAAAACACTTACAAACACGCGACAATGTACGCACCCTTGTAATCCGAATCACCCCAGGGAGATGCGGATTCACATACCTAACCTTTAACGAAGGTGAAAAGGTACCAATAGCTTACAAGTCACACTTGTACAGACAAGTTGAAATGAAATTCACCTCAACAGAAAAAATTCTGACAGCGGTTCAGACTGCTGTAGCAAAGGAGAGAGCCCTACAACAGGGTAAACGCATTCAAATTGTTTCACCTGTACCTGTCTTAGAGGCAGTGACAAAGGCAAGCATTCTGAATTCTAAAGCTCTACATCCTAGATGGATACAATGGGTTTATTCTCTTGCTGCAACAGACGTTGAATACGTTTTTGACCCTTACTTGAAGACACAAGAATGTCTCCAATACGAACAAGAATGTCCTCTGCCTACTGAAATTCTACCTCTAGAACATTACGGCTGTATAATATATACAGACGGATTAGCACAGCCCACAATTGGGGGTAAACAAGCCTATAATGCTGCGAGCGCGATTGTTAAAGGTCGCTGGCAAGATGGTAAATTCAGACCTATGGTCACAAAAACTCAATCTCTCGGAGACTGTACACCTCAGCGAGCTGAACTACAGGCTTTCAAGATGGCGCTTGAAAATACCGATCGCAAATTCCCCACACTCATAGTGTGCGATTCGTATAACTGCGTCTGGAATTGCAATGAATATCTGCAGATCTGGGTTCAAAATGGTTTTAAAAACACAAAAGGTGGCACAATCATGCATAAAAAGCTTTGGGAACAAGTTGTTCTTTTGCAGAAAGAACTACAAAAGACTCACGTGATAAATACACTGAGTCATCAGCATGATGGCGTTCACGTTGAAGGGAATTCATTGGCTGATGAAGCCGCGAAGGCAGCTGTGTAAATGGCTTCCGTAGCTACAATCACTTGTTCAAAAACAACAATAGACGGTGACACCATGCTCACTGTCAATGCCACGAGTAAAGGCAGCGGAGCCGCGTTACCTCTAAATTATCCACTCAAGTATACATACATAATTGATGCAAACTCTGTTCCTTTTGCTCGAATCCCTGGAGTGGGGGATAGGGTAATTCCAAACAGGAACCGGAGAGGTGCTTTCATTTTTTAAGCACATATGGGAGAGGCTCTGATATATCAAGGGATCGCTAAATCTCTACTAGAATTAGAAGAGATTTACTGGTGGCCAGGGATGAAAGCTCATGTATATGAATTCGGAATTAATTACGATGACTGTTACAAATAACACAGCTTTGAACACCACCAGATTCCTGACTACAGTGTAGCCAGCCCAGTACAGACACCACTGTTAGACAGCATAAGGCTATCTACATGCGGACGTCCGAATGGACTAATGCAGTCCCACAAATATTAAGACCAGATTCATTTTTGATGTGGCCTCAGCGCTCGGCTGACGCCCGAACTGTTATAAAAGATTTGCGAGTCTTTATCGGCACATACGCAATCGGCACGCTACATTCTGACCAGGGTCCTGTGTTTAGCTCTAGGGCTTACAAGGAGGCCATGGCCAGCTTGGGCGTAGCATTGCGATTTACGAGTCCATTCCATCTTCAGGAAAATTCGGTTGTGTAGAGAAAAAAACGTGACATAGAGCAATCTATAACAGCTAGGGTATTAGGTTCGGGTGATGGATGGGTCAAACATCTAATACATGTCCAACGTAGTCTTAATAACCTGCCAAGAAGTTCTCTGGGTGGAATCACTCCATATGAAATCCCTTTTGGTACTAGAATGTTGGTTGAAGACCTCGATCGTCACACTTCAGTGGTGGAACAAAAACCCTTTGATATCAAAGATCGTTTGGCTGTTTTACAGGACTTAAATGAAACAAGAAGAAGTCTAAGCCATACCAGCGAAAAACAAACAACCACTGAAGAAAAACCACCTGTCCCAGCAAGACCTGTCTGGATTCCAAAGTTTGGGGATCTGGTCAGGGAGAAAATAGCGGACAAGAAGGAATTTGGGCCTTCTTACAGAAAACCAGTACCTGTACTAGCAATCCACGGATCAAGAACAGTACTACTACCGCCCCTTGCTGGAAAAAAGGAGAACCGGCCTGTGTTAATTGACCTGGTAAAACCACATCATGTGGCCGATAATAAGTAGTAGGCCCAGTGGACTCCCAAGATGTAGCAGACGACCAAATCTTGCTACTATCCAAGAAGTTCAAACTGAAAGACTCATCACCTTTGAAGATTCTAAAGTGAGAAAAGAAGGACTATACAATAAAGCCATGGAACTCAAATAACAGTACGTCTTGAAACTCCTATCTACAATGATGTAGCAACTGACTATACAAACATGTCAAGGGAACAACCAGCTCCAGCGATTTCAAATAATCCGGATGCGATACCAACAATTGACAGAACTGCCTCTGGCTTTTTCATCAACTTCGATAACTTTTCTGAGGATCCCAGTGAACCTGAAACTACGCCAGCAAACAAATAGTTCAAGGAAAAATAAAGGAACTTTGTCAAGAGCTTACAAATACATATCTGGTTTCACCATGGGTTGAACTTTGGATTGTGTTAGGTGTACTTTATCTCATGCTATGGCTCATTCTTGTTTTAAGTTTGGGAAAGCTGATAGATGGAAAACACATTAAAATGGACACAGCAAGTAAGAACATCAACTTGCTCCTGAAGCCACACAAATCATCTCATCGTGAACAACGAGACCTGTCATCAGTGAACATCACAGCGGTTCAACTACTTGGTGGAATAGCTTGGGATACAACTGATTATGACATTTATGGCCCTGTTGAGCTGATAAAGATTCCACACCAATTTAAGGTTTCCTTGCATGATTTCGTCTCACCTAGCACATTTTCTGATGATTGTGACTTTGAGACTGTTAATAACATGGCAGACTTAGAAATATCAGCAAAATGTACAAAACACGAATACTTAGAAGGTTCATCAAATTATGAAGAAATGTATTGTTTTAATCATTTTGGCCATCATTATGTGCATAAATCTGCAAGCCCTAGAAATGTTTTAAGTTATAATCAATGGGAACATTGTCCGACACTCCAAAGGGTAGTTCTAAAACGTTTCTTAGAAAATGTCCATATTTTAAAGGTTTTAATGTTACAAACCCAGAAAGTTTCTACTTTAAAAATTTGAATAAGACAGGCATGAAAAGTATGTTGACAAATACTAAACACATTTATTCTGCTGCCTTTTATGTTCTATTGTCCACCTTAGGCTTTGACTTTTGGAAAGACAACATTGAGACAAAAACTGTTTGGGGCACAAAAGACTGGCAGGTACAAGGTTTAGAAGCATTGTTCAGAGCCTGCATAATCCCAGAACAAATACTGTTCTTAAATGACACTGTTCAACAGACATCTTTTCTTGACCTGGCTAAGATAAAAGATTTAAACAAACCGTCCATACCTAAGCCCACACCTGATAGTAATTTAACTTCAGATGAGGAGGTAGACGTAAATTATATTTTACAACAGAACAGAACAAATCCTGAATGGAAAAAATGGTTAATCTGGCCCACAGACACGAACAACTTTCAGGATGGATTCCTGAACAAGACGCAAGGGTTCACAGTGACTCGGCCAGACCCAAGATATATCCAAAGACAACATCCAGGGATAATAACAACTTATAGTGTAGGAAAACTATGCCTTGAGTGGCTGCAGAAATCCACACTTCCAGAAATAAAACAGCACTTATCTTTGCTTAAAGATGGCATTGATTTACGAGAATTCCTACTAGGACCTCGTAATCCACGTCATAAATGTTTCATATACGCCGGTATATACGCTGCTTACAATGAAGCTTGGAAAGTCACGCAAATAGAAACAGCTGAAAGAATACGAGAAATTGATTGTAATCATTTAGAGAAATCACTCTCTGTAGTTGTCAATGGGTTAACAACTCCATCGTCCAGAATGTATTCTTTGGACAGCATTGTATCCTCTGCCATAGACATAATGGAACAGGACGTGCTAATGTTATAACATCGCCAGTCTCAATTACGTTCTATAATGCTATTAGGCTGGACGTTGCAAAACCTTCGTTCTGGCTATGTGCCTTGGCGTCTAATCAACACTACATCACTGTTTACTGTATTTAACCTTATCACCTTAACAAATCTCATTGGAACAGAGGGGGGCAGACCATACGGTGCTGAGCATTGAAAAACTGGAGAGATTACCATTGACCGTTTCTGAGAAATCATCAGTTGAATGGATAATACATAGCACCATCACGATACCAGTGCCGACTTTCCAGTTACAGTATTGCTTAAAACAAATACCAGCAGGCCTGTATGAAAGGCTGGGTAAAGAATACATTAAGTAGACCTGGGATTTACCATGCACACACAAATGTAGGAGTGGGGTAAAGGAAGTATTTCTTAGTGGTAAAAATTGTGAAAACTCACTAAGTGGTACATTATTGTGTCAAGGTATTAATTTACACGGATCCTGTAAGGGTTCTTCCAATAACCTTTCTTGCCACCTGCAGGGTTCGCCCACAGCGGTGATAGATCCAATTTTCAGGCAGTTTTCCAATGGTAGCTACGTTGTGTTAAATGATCACAGCTGTTGTGGAATGATGCCAGGAATAAGCTTTCTCTTTACTGTGTCAGCCAGGGTCACTTGTTGTATGCAAGTATTGTTTCCTAAAACCAAGACAGACGGGGAGTCACCACTATGGCCTTCACTGAACATCTCTTCTATACAAATTGATACTTTAAGCAGAATCAAAGCCATTCTTTTGCAAAAAACTGTGCCATTGACCTCATCCAGGGAGACATATGATCTGCAAGTTGCAAGGTCCTCAGCAGAGATACATGCATTATTATCAAAAAAGTGCCCAGTACATTTCGCAGAAATGTTAGGTCATATCTTTAACATGTCTGATACCAGTGGTATCGCACATGTATTTAAGACGATTTTTTTGGGACTGTTAGCACCCTTTGAAGCAGTCCTGGACATTTTTCCTAACTTCGTCCACTCTGTGTTGGGCGGCCTGCCTCTCATTTTGGGACTCGTAGCAGGGATCTTATTTTTATTCCTCCTGCTCCATTTTGGCAAATTCGCCCACCAGCGATACCCAAGCCAGCATGGAAAATGCGCTGCAGGCTATGAGGTACTGTGACAGAATAACACAGATCCTTGGCTTTGCTCGTTTGAGAGATCTGAATACCACATGGTTCCTGTCATTCAGACCAATCTGGCAAGATTGCATCTTACCTGTTCTACGATGCCTGCTTTGTGGAGAGGAAGGCGTGTTAGATGTCTGTCTAACACTACGATCGGTTATGCCAACGAATGCTGATGCATTACTGGGTCCGGTAACAGCTCATGTGTTGTGTTGCCCCCAACGGCTACCAATCCTGATGACGGCATTCATTGAGATCTTACCAGCAAATACAACTGGAGGTGAGATACGCGGACCAACAGGCACACAGGTACCATCTGTTAAGAACATTGCTAATGCGGCTGACGCTGACGGCGATGCTTCACATATGTGCACAATTGACCTTCTTAATGAAGTAGTCGAACTTTCATCTACTGTGGTAGACGATTTCTTTGCCAGCCTTGATTAATTAATGTTTTCTCCTGACACAGAGAATAACTTTTTAAATTAGCACACAGTGTCCTTTCTATCTCTAAAATTCGACCTTCACTTTTTTCAAAACAAAAGCTTCTAACTTTGGAATTGTATTTTCGACAATTTGATTTGACTTTTTTCCAAAAAACAAAACTGAACTTTGGCACAAAAGTAATCTGCTTAAAGTAGAACTATTCTTAGAGAACAAGAATTCCTTGAACACTTCCGAGAAACAATATTAGCCTAATCCACAAACCAAAACAGTTTGTATATTCTGCTATGGGATGGTCTCGACCTTTTTTCTTCTGTAGCTAAGAGCCATTTCATAAATGTAATTTTCGTGATTCATTCAGTTAGCATTGCTAATATCATATCATATGCTTACAAGGAAGTAATTTCCTTTAAATGTGTACTGTACAAAATGCAAATTTTGTGTGTGTAACCATTTCAAATGCATTTTATATGATTGTTGGGGGGTTGTAAACACATTCTCTAGATTATATGTTTTAGTACTTACTCTTAGAAGAACCTAATAGCGTAGAGTGGGTGTTATGTATTATTTTAGGACCCTATTGTAAGTTTCCCGATTTATGCCCTTATAGAGGTATAAATCACCATATCCTTATATTGGCAGAGAAATCATAACCATATTTAGGCATAGCTCATGCATCCAAATATGGCAGGGCTACTTCCACTAGTTCCGAAAATCCACAACGATTTCTTGGAAAAATCCGCCTTCAGCAGTCAGGGACTTCCTCTCGCTTGAATATTGATTTGTCCAAGAACTCATGGAGTTTTCAAAGAACTGAGACTCTTTGATGGCGTTATTATGTCCAACCATACGTCAAACCAGGCACCTTCAAGGTATAAATATGCCCACACTTGCCCACGCAAACACACGATGGTTTGGAGCAGTTCAACTATCTACTTACCTGACGCGCCCTGCTACAGCAAGTGCTGAAGGAAGCCGACCCTCCAGCAGACACATTGAGAGAGAGGCTGTCTTTTCTCCTGCCGAGAAATCCAGCTCCAGTGTTTCCAAGCTACCCTTGCGGGTTGCTGGGAAATTGAGTCCTGAGACCAACCTTCTTCATTCTAAACTAAGGTATGGAGCTGATAAGACCCTTAGAGAAATCTTGGAGAGATTCTTGGCAAAAGAATACTACATGTATGCTACACCTCACTTACTTCCTCCCTCGTACTAAGCTTAGGTTAGGTGCATTGGGGTAGGCATATTTTAGAAGCACCAGTTGAGTACTTTTAGCCTCTGTTATTTATGTATGTATTAATCTATGGTTTAGGAACCATACAATGCCCTAACAGTATTATTTTATTCTCCTATTTATACTGTATGCATTATATTTTACAACTAGTGTTACGATTGTAGCAGTTCATTTCTTATGCTTGAGAAAGAAGACTGTTCAATAAATCCTTTTATTGAAAACGCCCATCTTTCTGCTTTCTCTGCACCTCTGGTGAAACAAAGCATGCACGATTGACTGAGTGAAATATCTATCTATTGTTTCCATGACTCTGAAGGTATGTTTTATCTTAGGGAAACAAAGTTGTCATGTTTATGCGGTTGTCAGAGACAAATCCCTTTTTGTGAATTTGAGAAAGTTTCTAGTGACCTCTGAGCTAGCTGGCACACAGAATTAAGTTTAGTATATTCGATAGAGACCTAGTCGACCTCAGCCCTACGTCTAAACTATAGGATATACTATTCCAATGCGCAGAGCCTATTTGGAATATAGGAACTACACTACAGGCTGATGACGGCTGATAGCCAGAAACCGGTCCTAGGATGCATGATTCCGGTCCAGAGAAGACATGGCTTGGCAGTTCGGGCTGGACTGTTCCCACGAGGCCCAGATCTCTGTACTAGGGTGAATGTATGACATTGTTCTGCATTCTGTCCATCAACTGTTGTTTTTGCAAATGACTTCATCAACAGCACAGACATCGGTTAATGAGCAGAGATACCCACTCTTCTCAAAGGAATGGGAATGTATTCCTGTTACTTTCTGGTGAAGAAGGGACCATAAATGAGAATAGACCCATTTTATACCTGAAAGAAAGGGAACAAGTGGATTTGCAAAGAAAAGATCAGAATGTTGGCTCTTCATCAAAGCTACCCTGAACTTCATCATGGTGGCTTGCTATGTTCAGTAGATTTGCAAGATGCCTATTTTCACATCCCAATGGGGAAGACAAATCAAACAGTTCTAAGGTTCACTTAAGGAACAGACCATTACCAATACAAGGTTCTTCCTTTAGGTCACAAATCTACACTGTGCACTTTCTCCAAATGTTTGAAATTTTTGGTAGCTCAACAGATGCGTCCACTTCAGATACAAAAAGACCACGACCCACATCCCACCAGAACCTATTCCTCGAAGAAACTGGAACAAAATCACCACCGACCAACTCTTCACATCGCTTAACCAAAACCCCCCCGCCATATCACCGGACCCAAACCAAGCTGTCACTAATCTCACACAATGGATCACCCACAGCGCGGACGAATTAGCACCCCTTAAAAACCACCAGATCAAACAAGGAAACAAAAAGGCCCCTTGGTTCAACGAGGACCTTAAGAAATCCAAGAAGCTACGTCGTACCCTCGAGAAAACATGGAAAAAAAAAACAACCACTGACAACCTGATCGCCTTCAAAGACGCCACCCGCAAACACCACCAATTGATCCGATCCACCAAGAAATCAGCTTTCAAGGATCGAATCGACAACAACGCCCACAACAGCAAGGAACTATTCAACATCGTCAAAGAATTCACCAACCCCACCGCCAGCACCAACGACATCACTCCCTCCCAGGACCTCTGCGATTCTCTATCCTCTTTCTTCCACAACAAAATCGCCGACATTCATAACAGCTTTGTAAACCTATCCGAAGACCAACCCACTCCACCCAACTCCGAACCAAAACAACACTCTCACAACCTTTGCGCCTGGAACCCAATCACCACTGAAGACACCATTCGCCTGATGAACTCAATCCACTCAGGATCGCCAACCGACCCATGTCCCCACCACATATTCAACAAAGCAGACTCCATCATCGCACCTCATCTCCGTGATGTCATCAACTGCTCCTTCATCTCCGCTACCTTCCCAGAAAGATGGTAACATGCCGAACTCAGCGCCCTTCTGAAGAAACCCACTACGGACCCCTCTGAACTTAAGTACTACCGCCCCATCTCACTCCTCCCCTTCCCGGCCAAAGTCATCGAGAAAGCCGTCAATAATCAGCTCGCCGCCTTCCTTGAATCCAACAACTCACTTGACCCCTCACAGTCCGGGTTCCGAGCCAAACACAGCACCGAAACCGCCCTCATTGCTGCTACAGATGACATCCGAACACTATTGGACAACGGAGAAACTGTTGCCCTCATCCTACTTGACCTCTCCGCCGCATTCGACACAGTCTGTCATAACACACTCATACAACGCCTCAACAACGTCGGAGTACAAGGTAAAACGTTAGACTGGATCACCTCGTTCCTCACCAGAAGAACCCAGAGAGTCCGCCTCCCCCCTTTTAGATCAGAGGCCACGGAAGTCATCACTTAGCCCCACCCTCTTCAACGTATACATGAGTCCCCTCGCATCCATCGCACGCCAACACAACCTCAACATCATCTCTTACGCTAACGACACCCAACTGATCCTCTCCCTCACCAAAGACCCAAACACCGCCAAAACCAATCTACACGAAGGAATGAAAGAAGTAGCCGAATGGATGAAGAACAGCTGCTTAAAACTAAGCTCGGACAAAACGGAAGTCCTCATCCTAGGATCATCCGCCTCTACCTGGGACGACTCTTGGTGGCCACCTGCCCTAGGTACAGCACCCACACCCACGGACCACGCACGTAACCTTGGCTTCATCCTTGACTCCTCCCTATCGATGACCAGACAAGTCAACGCCGTCTCATCATCATGCTTCAACATCCTGCGCATGCTCAAAAAAATCTTCCGCTGGATCCCCACCGAAACAAGAAGGACAGTCCCCCACGCACTAGTCACTAGCCGACTAGATTACGGAAACACCCTCTACGCCGGAACCACAGCCAAACTACAGAAAAAACTCCAACGCATACAAAACGCCTCAGCCAGACTCATACTGGACATTCCCCGTCAAGCTCACATTTCCGGTCACCTGAAAGATCTCCACTGGCTTCCCGTCAACAAGAGAATAAAGTTTTGTCTCCTCACCCACTCACACAAGGCCCTCTACGAACTAGGACCCGAATGCCTCAACAAACGACTATCCTTCTACACACCCACCCGCCAACTTCGTTCATCCAATCAAGTCCTCGCCGCAATTCTACGCATTAATAGATCCACCATGGGAGGAAGATCTTTTTCCTACTTAGCGGCCAAAACCTGGAACTCTCTCCCCACCCACCTCCGCCTCACACAGAACCACCTCTCTTTCAGAAAACAGCTAAAAACCTGGCTATTCGACAAGTAAAGCATCCACCCTCCCTCAAGCGCCTTAAGACCCTCTGGGTGAGTAGTGCGCTATAAAAATTACTGAACTTGAACTTAAACACAAAAAAATGTAATTGTTTGTCTATCCATAACTTGATAACTGGCTCGTCAAGTCATTTTTGCATCAGCAAACAAGCGAACATTATCAAACAACTGTCTTGACCCTCAATTAACTAGGGCTGCCAGTTCAATCCCTCCATTATCTGGGTGCAGTCCTAAACACAGTGCACACAAGAGTGTTTCATTCGGAGGGGAGACAATTATCTATACTCAAGAAATGGTGCACTCGGAAGACAATGGACCGTCTAATGGTAAGGCCATGCATTTTACTGGTTCCACATGCACATCCCCACATGAGGCCACTGCAACAGGGTCTGGAATATCAATTAGATCAACTCTCAGGAAGATGGGAGGACAAAGTGATTCATACATCCCATATTCAACAATCACTCAACTGGTGGGGTCACTCACTCTGAGAACCTTCTGAGGGGCATGCATTTCCATCAAGACATCCCCCCCCCCCCACAAATGATAGAGTTTGCTGCTTCCCTCTCAAGTTGGTTTGCTCAGATGGGCCTTTTTCAAATTCAAGGAACGTGGTCTTTAAAGGAACAGTCTTACCACATCAACATACTGAATTTAAAAGCAGTCCTCCTGGCTCTCAAAGCTTTTTTCCCGTCATTCAGGGCAATCTCCTTTCCATATCTGTGCCACCCACACATGTCGGCATTTAGATCCTTTCTTTCTGTTGCTATGTACACAGATCCCTACTTTTTCTCATCTCTTGACAAGTTTGTCCTTGCTAAATTAGCTTTTTCCAACATGCAAGAGAACTATATCTGCCCCTAAAACAGCTGGGGTTTAGCCTTGTGTGAAGTGTTGCAAACAGATGCCTGTGTCAGATCCTCACAAGGTGTGCCTCTAGTGTCTGCGTTCAGTGCAGAACTCCAAGTGCTACGAGGAGTGTGCCCCTCTGAACCTGAAGGCAACTCAGGAGGGCAAAGCTGTATGTCTCTGGAAACTGAAAGAAGACCTGGAAGTCAAGCTCTTGGTCGGAGCTGAGGGTGTAGACCTGTTTTGCTTTCGAGGCTTTTTCTACAATAGGTCCTCGTCATGGTCCAAGTCTCCCTGTAAGTCGAAGTTGAGGTGGATATAAAAGAAGGTCAAGTGGGATTCATCTCTTGCTCTCCTCGCTCAACTTGAGAAGACACATGGATGTCAGGGTGCAACATTGTCCCGATTCCGGTCCCCCACAAAGTAGCCGATGCAGCAAGTGATCCCAGTGCACCCTGAGTTTCTGGGTCTATTTGCAACAACGCAACAGATTAAGACTTTTGGCGAGGCCATGTAGCGATATTTTGGTACTCTTCCATATCTTTATGGCACACCTTTAGGCCCTAAGGAAGACTCCAGTTGGGTTACTGCCAGTGGGTCCACCTGTGACACAGCTTGTGCCTCCTTAGCCCACCTTATTTTCCAGTCCAACTCCAGAACCAACTTCTTACACTGACATCCGCAAGGTCTCTTTGGCATCGACACAGGCGCTGCCAGTGTCAAAGGAAGACCCTGTTCCTATAGTCTTTCTCAACTCTAAGCTAAATTCATCTCACCCCAGCCAAGGTCACACCCCAAGCCATACTAATGCACTTGGCCTCAGTTCAATCTGACTCATGCAGACCAACGCCTTTATCTCAGAGCCAGACCACCCTCCAGCAACCTTTCAGTTAGCACTCTAACCACAGCCTACCTGCCTTTACTGATGACAGTGGAGATGAAGGGGTTATTATCCTCAATAATATGATGATGACAATTTCTGTATGGACTTGCAGGAGGCTAGTGAGCTGGGCACTTCCCCTCACATTGAGATTTGTTCTCCCCAGACCACCAACGGAAGAAAGAATGCCTCTTTTGCTATCATTATGAGACGTGCAGCAGAGGTGCTGGATTTTCAGCTGGCAACTATGGTAAGTTTGATGAAGCCATGTCTGACACCCCGTGTTTGGACAAAATATTGAGTTGAAAATATTGTGAGACAGAAATTAAGGAAAAAAATATCATGATACAAAAATGTCATGATGCAAAAAATCATTCTCAAGAATAGCTTTTTTTAGGTAGGTCTTATCGTTTTAAAGAATACTGTTTTTAATATTGTTTTCAGGAATACAGTTGTGCAAAATATCATTTTAAGTTTTTTTAAAATATTTTAGTTCATACAATAATTTTCTGTGTTATTATTGTTTGTGTAATTGTTATTATATTTATTAAATATAGTTTGTAACTTTAAGTGATTTAGATGTTTTTAATTTAATTGTTAATAGTAATTTAAAGTATTGTAGTAGGTTATTTGGTTTGTAAGGGGATAGGATGGGAAGTTAATTAAGTATTAATTCATTATTCATTTATTGATTAATGTAATTAATTATGTAATTGATATTAATTATGTAAATTATGCAATACTTATTTGTTTTACTTTTATTTTAGATGTGGGTTGTAAGGTTTGTATGGGTATAAGGTGAGACATTAATTAAGTAATAATTAACAGTTATTTATGAATTCATATATTTAATATTTATTTGATTATTAATTGTGTAAATTGTGTAATACATATACATTTTAGCTGTATGCTAGGTATGGGTTGCTAGGTTTGTAGGGGTTCAGAGTGAGAGGTTAATTAATTACCAATTCATTATGAATAAATAGTTAATTACTTGATTGATTAATAATAATATATATATTTTTTTATATATGTATATTTTTTTCATATATGTAATTTGCTTAAAGTGAAGTACTTCCCCTACTCTTTTTTTTAAACTCTTTCTTCTTGACTACAGAAAGAGACAACACAGTGTTGCAACGCCATGTATACATTACAGTCAGTGTTTTCACTTTTCCCCCCGTGTAATACATATGACAACTCCTACCTCTGTATCTGGTCCTCCTCAATCATTAGACAACAAAAATCAAAACAATGGTCCCGATCATGTGAGGCCTAGTACATATTTAAACTATGCAAAGAAGGTCATCAATATGTACATCAGTTTCGTCATGAAAACGTAGAACTCCCCCCCTCCCAACAGGTCCCCACCCCGATCCCTCCCCCCTCCTGGTCGCTTGGTATCCTCTTAGGGGCTGCCTCCTATCAAACAATGAAAACTGATATTCTGCAGCGTTAGGGATTTAAAGATCTTGCGCTCTTCCTAATACCCCGGGGTCCCTCACTGTTACAGCCTTAATGCATAGGCTAATTATTGTGACATCACTTCCTGTGAGGGTACCAAGTCTAGCCCTTCCAACTCTAACAACATGGCCTCCCATTCCATTGCTATGGGATGCTTCCGCATGCCCCTCTCCTCTTCCCTCCTTAGAGCTGCACCCTCCGCCCGACCCCACTGTACTAGATCTGTTTGCCATGTGATTAGTCTAGGAGGCCTGGGGGACTTCCATCGCATCATCAGTACCCTAATTGCCAAAAGAAGGGCCAGGTCCAGGAGTTTCAATTTAGTTTTCAATGTTTTGGATTGTTTTCGAAGCCCTATCAAGCAAAACAGAGCTTCCACCGGCACCGGCAGATGCAGGATTGTATGAAGCAATTGACATATCTCATCCCAATAACCCCGCAGTCATGGGCAGGACCATAGCATGTGAATGAAGCCCGTATCATCTTCTTTACAGCGGGGGCAACAATGGGGGTATCCGGAAACATGCGATGTATCCTCTTGGGAGTTAGGTATGCCCTATGGAGCACCATTGCCTGTTTGAATTTAAATTTAACATCACGTGATATCTGTTTAGGATGCTCTAATATGATCTGCCATGCTTTATCTGTCAATACCGACTCGGTATCCTGTGCCCATATCTCCTTAGGGGCATTGAGCGAGATTGCCGCGTGTTCTCTAACTCCAGTGTATAACCATTGTACAAGGTGTCCTCCCGCTCCCATGTAATACAGTAAATGTACCAATTCATGTTGCGTTGGTTTAAGCCGTTGTGGTGCCCAGGCCGTCCGAATGTAATGTGTCACTGTAGCATGCAACAGGTACAAACGAGGAGGAGCACCCAGGCCTGCAAAAAGGATTCATGATCTAACAATGTCTCATCCCCAAAAAAGGCACCTATCTCTTCTATCCCGTTCTCCGTCCAGTGACGCAACGTATAACGTGTAAGCCTGCCCTGCGGCGGCGGAATGCCCAACACGGGAATATTTGTCGCGTACGGTGTCACTGAAGAAGTATATGACAAGGCCTTCCTCCAGCACAGTAGGGCTGTGCGTAAAAGGGGGTGACAGTCCAGGGTAAGCCGACTCTTCGGCAATAACAAGGAGTGGAGGTTCCCGCGGTCCAGCCGTTCTGTCGTGAAAGCAATCTCATGTAGGTTTCTGCCTGCGATCCAATATGAAAGCCATTGAAGTTGACTGGCATAATATTATCCCTGAAAATCCGGAACACCGAGTCCTCCCGACCAAGTCCCTAATTGTAGTTTACGGAGACTAATACGTCGTCGGCCGGTACCCCAGATAAGACTAATCAATAGAGTATTTAGAGTGTTAAAAATATGTTGAGGGAGATTCACTGGTGAATTCACAAAATAATACAACAGGTGGGGAAGCATAACCATTTTGGAGATCGCGATTCTGCCCATAACCGACAGGGGTAGTGAAGTCCAGAATCCTACTCTACTGTGGAGCCGTGTAACAGCTCGTTTGATATTCCCATCTATTTGATCCTCTGGTGACCTATACACCTGTATCCCTAGGTATTTAAATGTTGTCTGGGCCACTGGGATCAAGTGCATCCCAAAGCGTATATTAGAAGGGTGCAGTTCCTCTCTAAAAAAAAGAAGCCGGTCAATTTTCATGGGTTAATAGCTAAGCCGGACACCAATTCGAACCGACGAAAGATGTCAGAGATTGCAGTGTGGTCTGCCACCAGTTCGCGCAAGTACAGTAAGATATCATCCGTGTAGACAGATATCAAGTTGTGCATCCCCCCAACCGGGATGCCCATTTGGTCCATATGATTACGAAGGGCTAAGGCCAGGGGATCCAGGGCCAGAACAAATAAAATCGGGGGCAACCCTGCCGAGTACCTCTGTGCACTGTGTAACAGTCCGAGATGTGTCGGCCTGTACGCGCCCTAGCTGTGGGATTAGTATATAATAACCGTATCCAACTCAGGAAGGAGTCTGGAAAGCCAAAGCGTTTCAAGGATTCAAACATGAGCGTCCACGACAGGGAATCAAACGCTTGTTTCAAATCCAGAGCTATACAGCTCGCCTGAGGAAATTCCCGTGGCATGGCCGCCATTAGTGCATGGAGCCTACGCGTGTTCAGTGACGTACTACGCCCTGGGAGGAATCCGCATTGGTCCTGGTGTATAAGGGTAGGGAGGTGGGACTGTATGCGTAAGGCTAAGGCTTTACTAAGAATCTTACACTCCCTAGAGAGCATGAAAAGATGTCTATAATTCGCCATCTCCAATGTGTCCCTGCCATGTTTGGGTATCAATGTAACCAGAGCTTGCATCGTTGACCCCGGTAAGTGACCTTCCTCAAGCGCCACTTTGTACACCATGTCAAGAACCGGCACTAGGGTGTCCGAGTAAGTCATATAAAACTCTACTGGGAGCCCATTCATACCGGGCGTTTTGTTACGGTTGAGGCTCTTGATTGCAGCACGTATCTCATGCTGGGTGATAGGACCATCAAGTGCCTTCTGCGTGTCAGCTGACAGAACCGGGAAGGGAAGGTCGTTCAGAAATTTGGCCACTTGTACCGAGTCCTCCAAGCCAAAGGGTGCATACAGAGCCTTCAAATGGTAAAAAACGCTGCATTAATCTCGAGTTCCGTACGAACCAGGGTGCCCGACGGGTTATATATCTGGGTGATGCTTAGTGGGTCTAGTTGGTCCCGTATTAGTCGGGCCAGTAGTGTACCGGACCTGTCGGCATCGGTGTGCTGTCGGCGCAGGTATTCTTTGTAGTCAATGGTTCGCAGTGTTTCCAACACCTCTGCGTGTTCAATGTATCCTACCTGTAAATCACCTTTCTTCTTAGGGTCTGTACCCACCTCCCATTCTAGGACCTTCAGGCGGTCCTCCACCTCGTAAAGTTTTTTGTGAATTTCCTGCCTGGCCCCCACCAATTGCCCTATCACCGCTCCCCTAATCACTACCTTCATGGCATCCCACACTACCAAATTCGAGGAGGCAGAATCCCAGTTTTCCCTGAAATAATCAGTGAGTGTAGCGGACAACGATGTCCGAAAAGGGCCATCTTCCAGAAGTAGTGGATTAAGTCTCCAGGTAGGTACCGGGGCCGGCACCCTACCCCAGAGAAGAGTGAGAGTCAAAGGCCTATGATCGGAGAACATTTTAGCCAGGCATTCTGAGTTCCCCACTTTTGTGACTATTGATCTCGAGCACAGAAATCAGTCAATTCTAGTGTGTAAGTTGTGTAAAGGGGAATAATAAGAATATTCCTTATGCGTAGGGTACAACCCACGCCATGTATCCTCCAACCTCCATCCTTCCACCCAGGCCGTGAAAAGGTCAGTCAACTGAGAAGCCCCGCTGCTTGAAGAGGGGGATGTGACCTATCGAGACCCAAGTCCAGTACCGCATTCCAATTCCCACCCAGTATCTAGGGTATTCCAACCCAGTCCAGTAACGCCAAACCTACATTGTGCAGAAACCGGTCCTGATCATAATTCGGTTCATATATACTCCTCAAAACTATCAGTGTCCTTTCCAAAGAACCCTTCACCATAATATAGCGGCCCTGGTCATCTACCCTCCTCTCAATTTCCACAAATGGCGTCCCATGTCTGATCCATATAGTAGCCCCCCAGAGAAGGCTGAGTACATCATGCAATAAATAGTACCCCTCCATTTCTTCCTCAATTTCTGGGCTTCTGCTTCCGTGAGGTGGGACTCTTGGAGGAAAGCAACCTGTGTGTGATGTCTAAGGAGAAATGCGTGGATCTGATGGTGTTTCTGTACTGCCCCAAGCCCGCACACATTCCAGGTAATGAATCTATATGACCCTGCAGACTCAGCCATAATCGCCAACTATCAAGCAAAGAAGTAACAGTAGCCCCTTTGTATTACCCCGTACAAATTGCGACCAGGTGACCTCGTACCCCAAAAACAAATCTGAAAACAGAACAAACTGGGCACAGCAGGACAACAATGCTGGGCCCAACATTAGAACATCAAACAAATAGGTCCAAAGTTTGGTACATACGCCAATGGGGGGGTGGCTAAGCACTAGCACAGTCATTTCACTGTCCACACCGAGCGCCGCTGGCTCAACGGCATTCCATCCCGGGAGCAATAATTGAGGATATACTGACCATCAGAAAATAGGGGTATGATTTCGGAGAAATCAGGCAGTTCGTTGAGGGCCGGCCTCGACCAGAAACACTCTCTTTGTCCAGACCCAAGAGGGAAGGAACCTAAAGGTGTCCCACTCACTAAACCAGTCCTAAACTGCAATTCCCTATCACAGTGTACACACACACCCAGAAAAGGATATTTAGAACAATAGGCAGTTATCATTTCATGAAGGATACCAGGAGACATCACTGTGTAAATCTGCACTGAGCAGGTTTGTCAGTATCTTCAATCATCCAGCATGTCATCCGCAGCTCGAGGTGTGATAGTAGGGAACAGGATTGCGCTGTGGTCAGAATCGGAGTGGACCGTGCTGTCGTCAGAGTCCGTCACAATTTTCTCACGGAATGTGCCGACCGTAGCCAGCGCAACAAGTTGATCCTCCTTCTGCTACTCCCGTGACGGGCCAGGACGGCCTGCCCTCCTGCCAGTCCCTGCAGATCCTCGATCTTCACGTCCTGAGGTACCTCTCGACTCGTAGGTGGCTCTCTCCTGGATAGAGTCCTGGCTTTTCCCCTATGCCCATCACCTCCAGCCATTCCTCAACATCCGAGGGACTTTAAAAAAAGTGTGATTTCCTCTCATGGATGACCTTCAGCCGGGCTGGAAAAAGGAGTGCATACTTCAGCTGGGCCTTCTGGAGCTTCTTTTTCACCACTTGGTAAGAAGAACGCTGTTTCTGGACCATTGTCCTGTAATCCGGGTATAGAGACACTCGATTATTTTCATACTGTATAAGGGACTTCTCGCGAGCCTTCTGCAGCAGCACGTCTCTATCTCGATAATTGAGTATCTTCACTATCAGCGGACGGGGTAGTCGGCCCGGTCCAGGTCGTCCAGAAACTGCCTCCTTTGTGTCATATATAGAGTGCAGAGAAGGGTAACGTGCTTTGTGTTTTGGAATGTAAGCCCATCGCAGGGGCAGTGGGAGAGTGAGGAGAACCAAGTACCCTGGATAGGGGATGCAGCCAGAAAATGTATGGTATTTAGGCGGAATCTGGTCATTAGAAATTTATATTGCTCTTGTGAAATTATTTGAAGATACAGTGCAGGATGTAATTTGGCATATAAGGAGTCTTGCAGGTCATCTACTGTCCTGACTACCCTATCTGTTATACGGATAGTGTTAATGTATCAGGAGTAGACATCTTTCACTTTCGGCTCGACTCTGATGGTGAAGGTATCTGACAAGTGAAAAGAATTTGGAATGCCTAACATGGCAAAAGTATCTCTGATGTATCTCACATGGGCTGGCCTTTCTGCCATGAGATTACAATGCACTCTTTCCGACATGGTTTCCATGCCGACCTATCTGACATGGAAATGATTGTCGGAAAGCACGTTTGGGGACCCCCAGTAGGGCCTCCTTTGGTGCTAAGCGTACGGTTGGAGGCAGAGGGGGCACTTATGGTGCTCCCTTGTTGATCACTGCACCTCCCTTTCCTCATTGTGAGCTTGTGTTATGGACTGTTTATGGCTGTAACACAAGCTCCCATTAAAGAAATAGAGCATGCGACTGAACGCACATTGAAATGAGTCAGTCGGGACTGCCGACCGAGTCGGTGTCGGTGGAAGTAATTCCACCGACATCAAAATGAGCCATTTTTTTCTATCTGTCCCAAGGCTCAGATTAGTCATGAAGGTGTTAAAGACATCCAGTAAAGATTGAAGATCATTGGCTGTTCTGGCTATGAGGACTGTGTCATCGTCATAGAGTAGAACAGGGACCTGACGCAGTTCACTTTTTTATAAATCTTTACCTGTGCACCAGAGAAAATCCTCAAGGCTATTAATATATGGAAGGAAGAAGAAGGGAGCAAAGACACAGCCTTGCCTTACCCAAATTACTGACTGAAAATCCTCTGTAAGCTTCCCATCTCTGCTATATCTGACTTTTGTTGAGTTATGGGTGTGAAGCCTACCAAGCACCATTATAATTAGGCTGTCCTGTTTTAGGTTTAACCCTATAATAACTGATAACACCCCACCGAAAGGAACATAGCCCTCACCAGTTTAAAAATATAAACACTGAAAAAACACCTTTGCAACCATAAGCCATTCAAAGAAAGAAACAGGTGAGTGAAAGGGCCATTTAATTTCTTCCTGAAGGGGCCAATACAATGCAACTTTCTAACACAAGGCTGTAGCAAGAAAGACTGAGGTACCAATATTCTGCTTGAGTTTTGTTATTTAGGGATGTCACTAAAATATTGTTTTTTGTTCCTTTTTTCCGTTTTGTTATTTTTGGTCTTCAGATGCAGTGCTTAGAAGCATGTTTTGTGTCTTATCTAGTTATTTTATAAACTGTAGATGATAAGGATATTTTGGCTAAGTTTGATTCTTTTACTGATGTGTAAAATGGCTGGTTTCATAAGAATCTTTCTCAATATGTGGCATCACATTTATCCACAGACAGGGAATATGTTAAACCCTTTGGTACATCCGCCCCCTTTTCTAATGAATCATTCTTGATAGCACATAAATTTGCCAAACACTTCAAGCTTTAAACTTTCAATGCAAGGTGTAGTGACAGGTATATGTGAAAAGAGTGCTGTCACCAAGCATCTGAGATAGTGGTGACATGACACCAGATGTTTGGAAAACAAGGAACGTAGTGCCACTTGGAATGCTACTGCGAAAAGTGATTACCAAGTTCAACAAAGATTGGAGTGATATTGTTTGTATTTGCAGTAATTCAGCTACGCATGTGCAAAAGTTGTGTGATGACCTGTCAAAATTGATACTGACCTGAAATGCTTTCCTGTAAGAGATCCTTTCCACTTATTAAATTGTGTGCTAAAAGCATCTTTACAATCTCTAGAGTTAATGAAGAATGCTATTGACTTTGTAGTCCATTCTGATGCACTTGTTCATTGTGCGCAGGAACTAAAACGCAATTATTTATCATTCTGTGCTTTGTGTGGCATAAAAAAAGACTCATCCCAGCTGCTTCATTTAGCTGGTGGTTCTCAGTCGTAGAGGCTGTGAATGCTACATTATCCATGTGGCGATCGTTTACAGAATTTTTGCTTAGTGATGATGCCAAAGACAAGAAATGTGAGGATCATTGGTCACATATTGATATTGATGTGAAAAAAATCACACTCTACTGCTTTCTTGGATTTTTACAAGCAAACATCACTGCTGTGGTGGACATAATCCAAAAACTAGAGGCTGAAAACACGCTTGTCTACCAAGTGTTCAGCGAAATTGGTATAGATGTGACACATCTCCTTGAGAATAGGCTGCGCAACACTTTTAGTGACTTTGGCACAGCAACATGTTCCATGTTAGAATTCTTGCCACTTGAAAATCAAAGAAATGTTGAGGAGCAATTCAGGAAATTTATTTTACAGTGCATGAGAAATGGCTTGCAATGATGCATAGAAATTTCTCTTCACCAGTCGTACCATTTGAAGTCAATGAAGCCTCACTGAGGTACTCTGCACAAGTTCTGGATCCCTTCCGTAAAGGGTAATTTGCTCCGGACTTCGAAAAGTACTGCTTCATTTTTGACTTCTTCAATAAATGAGGGCACATGCACCCAGTTCAACGCAGATGTTTCAGAACCTGTCCCAGAGAATTGCAATCTTCAGGTGCACCAATATTGGCATGGAAAGCTATGTCAGTGACCAGAGTTTGTAAATTGCGTACTGGCTGTTTTGGTGTTGCTAGTCTCAAGTGCCAATGTTCACAGAACATTTTCACAGATATATTTTTACATGGGAAGGTAAGAGTGAGAGCGCATGACCAAAGACTCACTAAAGAAGTACTGTATGGTGTATTATTGTAAGTTTGATTTGTAAAAATATATTTGGACCTCATATACCCTGTATGCAGACTGCCTATACATGTGCACAATCAATGCAGAAAGCAAGCAATAATAAAAGCAAAGCATTTCATAAACACTGGAAAACACTGTTGCTGTTGTTTTTAATTGCGTGAAAATGTGTAACTACTGATAACCACTGTTTTTTATAAGGTATTGAAAGCACTACTACCCATGTTAATCCATCACGCATTATAGCTACTTCAGCGCCGTGATATCCTACGTAGGATGATTGTTAGTGCTTTATAAGAAAATAATACCATAACATAACACTGAAAAACAAACACCAGAATTTACTACAAATAGAAACTGAAAACAGAAAAGCATAATTATAATTGAAGTATCAACACCCAGATTTTCATGTTGGCCCAAAGTTTTGACCAATTTACTGTGACAAAAGCACAGGTGAGGTCCATAAAGGCAAGGTGGACACACCCTTTTTTGCTTTTGTGTACTTTTTGCACAATGCGTGTTACATTCAGGGTCTGCCCAATTGTGCCCAGCCCAGACGGAACCCAGTTACATATTCATATACAGTATTAAGTATTAGTGGAATTTAGTTAATTTACATTATATTAATGTTAAATATTAAAATAGTTAAGGTTTATTTCTTTAAACTGTACATATATTAAAAGAAATTGTTTTTTGCATGTTTTTGGAAAATATTAGCATTAATCAATATTTTATTGCTGATATTCTTGTACATACCATTATAATTATAGGGGCACAATATTTTGGTAAACCATATTTTTGACACAATATTTGTGTCATACGATATTGTTTTTGTTGATGTTGTATCAGTGATCTCTGACACCCATATAGACCTAATCCAACCCCTGTTCATGCCTACCAGTGAACAGACAGACACCACAGACTACTGTCAAGTGACCCCAATTTTTGACACAGCACCCTATAACAGATACTTTGATGGTGCACCCTTCCATCAGTAGGGCGAACAACACATTTTCCTCATGATTCCTCCTGACAGAGATTTGAAGTGCATTGAGGCATTCGGAAGTGGAGGTTTTCTTCGGTCAGTCAATGCCAGCCATTTGCTGGGGACTATGTCCATGCTTTATAGGACATGGCTGGCAGGATCTTTCCTGCAGTCCCTGAGGAATTTTGGGTCAAAGTGGCTTAAACCATCCGGGATGGTCAGGATGCCGCAGTTTATGTCATCCTCTCTGAGCTGAACACCACTGACTATTAGGGAAAAGAGGTTGGCACTAGTGTGGTGCTTCGGCGACACACTTGGATGCATTTCATCAGCTTCTCAGGGACATGCAAGCCTCTTTAATGGACATGTCTTTCAATGAATCTTGCCTTTTTGGCGAAAAGGCTAATTCAGCTTTGGAATGCTTTAATGGAAACTGGACCATGGTACTTTCTGTAGGCCTTCCCCATCTGCAAGACAATGACCTCAATAGTTTCACCCCTTTTAAGGCTACTACAAAGAGTTTGTGTACCAACAATAACAAGGTCCATCTTCCCTGCCACAGCCCTCTAAGTCCTTTCAAGGTCAGAAGAGAAGATCAAATATACAATGCGCAGGTTATCATGGGCATCATACGTCCCAGTCCCCAGGTCCTGTGGTCTTCAAGCTGCCTCAGTTTTCCCTTGGTGGCACACTGTAACCCTGTGTGAGGCAGGTTCAGGCATTTCTTCCACTAGTGGCAAAGAATAACATCAGACAGTTTGTCCTGCAGATCATTCATCAAGGCTATGCCCTACCGTTCCTGTTAGATCTGCCGCACTTCCCGCCCATATCACAGAATCTATCGAGGGAGCAGCTTCCAATTTGAGGATACCAGGCTTTATCTGCTTTCCTGTTAGCGTACCAATGGAGCATGTTCTCCACTTTATCTACCTATTTGCATATTCTGTGTTGATAGTGTAGTCAGGCGTAATGAGTCCAGTCTTAAATCTTTCTCTTCAGGGTATTTTTTAAGTTTCTGGGATGCATGCCCAGATGGAAGATCTGCTCTGCTTTTGCTCTCTCTTCCTGTCCTTGCCTTAATAGTAAGAAAGGATGCACCGCCTACAAATGCTTCTAATACCGCAGATTCCTCACCCTTTGAATATTCCCCAGATGCAGGTCTGAATTCGGAATTCTTTTACCATTACCTCTTTGTGCCAGTAGGTAGCACAGTGTGGCCCTGCACTGATGCTGTGAAAGACTTGATCTAGAAACTTGGTTCACTGACAAAATATTGCCTCTGGTTATATCGCCATACCAAAATATTGTCACATAAATATCGTTGTCAAAAATATTGTCATGCTATCCTTATAATGTAAATGACAGAAATATTGATTTAAAAATATCGTTGTCATTAATATCATTGTACGAAATATAGTTTTAAATAAAATATATATAAGTATTAAACATTGAATATATTAAAAGGTAACACTAATATAATACAAATTAAATATATTTATTTAATTTTGAAATGAATATAACTATTATACTTATTCAAAAACTTAAAACCCACATATATATGAATACATATATGCTTAGTTACATACATAAAATTGAAAATGTTAATAAACTAATTTTTCAGTTTATATTTTAATTTAAAAATGCATTTTAAATGTATTAATTTAATACAAAGCACATCATATATATTTTTAAACTAAATTATGACATTATATATTAATAACATATATATTAATATATGTATATATATATATATATTTATATATATATATATATATATATATATATATATATATATATATATATATATATATACATATATATATATATATATATGAAGAAAAACGCCATTCGTCATGTTCCCGTTACACAATGGAAACCAAAATAACGTCAGAGCGAAACCACAGTTAAGTGCTTATTTCTTCAGTGTTTTATTCGTGCCAAATTCTGCCAGCAATCTGTCATGAGGCGTTTCACCTCTCGAAGAGGCTTGATCACATGATGTGTCAACAACATAAATGAGGGTATTTATAATCAAATCCACTAAAATGACAGCTGTTTGTAATATAAAAACAGTAAACATGGAAAAAAATACTGCCCAAATATAATAGCAGCAAGCAGCATATTCAGGGCATAGTGCCCAAGATAATGTAAACATATTTTTCTCAAATGATAAGAAAAAAATATAGAAATACATAAATAGAAAAATGCTAAAACCATTTTTACACAATATAAAACCAATTATATAAGTTATATTTACAAGGATAAATCCATAAAATTTCATACAACTATATATTTACATTGATTTTCTGGAATAGTGCAAAAGAGGTGGGAATATTAAGAGGAGTGGATCGTTATAACAGTCTAACATCCTGCCTCGCAATCTCAATTTCCCTACCATAGAGCTCAAATTATCCTGTTACTGTTTGTCTAGTCCCGAATGGGTTTCTAGAAAATACAAAATATTATCAAAGTGGAAAATTTGTTCAGCATAGAATGCATCTTAATAACCCTCATATGAGTACTGGGATAATCTAATAAGAGTGAATAAAGTGCAAGTGCAATTTAAAATCTGATTGTAGTATGGAACAAACACCCCAACTTTCTATCTTGGCAACACCTGGTCCCAGGTTTTTGAGTTGTTATCCGGTAGATAGAAAGAAGATAACATTTTAAGTGGGATAACATGTTACTGGTGTTCAAAAAATAGATATATCTTTACAGGCAAGTGTACATATCCTCACTGGCATTCAAGCCTCCCGGATTTTTGCTGTTAAATTCCAGGATGTATCTTGTTTCAAGTGAACGTAGCTTGGCATCCCTGTTACCTCCCCTCTTCAGGGGTAGGATCGTGTCGACCAAATAGTATTCTAGCCCATCCGGGTTGCTATTATGGGTCGACTCGAAATGCCGTGCTACCGGATATGTTGGATCTTTCCCTGAAATGGATCTTAAATGCTGCAGGATTCGTTTATGGGCGGGCAGCCGAGTGCTGCCCACATAGCTGAGCCCACATGGACACTGCAGCACGTAGACTACATACTCTGTTTTGCATGTAAGTCTATGCTTGATGGCGATTGGCTTATCATGAAAGGGAATGGAGTAATGAGTCCTGTTGACACCATATCGACAGGCCTTGCAGAATGGACACTTCTTAAAGCCCTTATTCAGGTCCATCCAGGTTCCTGATATTGGTTTGTCCAAACTGTTACTAACCAATGCATTCGCCATTGTCAAAGACCTTCGGAAAGTGAGTTCAGGCTTGTTGGAAACCAAATTGCCTATAACTGGGTCTCTTTTTACTAAGTTCCAGTTTCTGCTGAAGATTTTTCTAATCTCCGCATGCTGGGTGCTGTAGGTCACTATAGCCCTAGATTGTACAGACTCAGGTTTAGTGTCAGCAATTTTGTTCTTACATCTCAGGATTTGTTCTCTAGACATACTGCGTGTACGCTCGATTGCCATGTCTATTAAGTCTGTGCTGTATCCTCTCTCCAGAAAACGGATCTTACTCTCCCTCTGGGCCTTATCACATTCTTGATCAGTGCTACAGATCCGTCTCATGCGCAGCATCTCCCCATATGGGATGCTGCGGATGAGATGACGAGGATGCTGGCTAGTGGCATGCAACAGCGTATTCCCAGAAGTCACCTTTCTATGTAACTTGGTCTCCAACTTATTGTCCTTAGTGTATGCTTCCACATCCAAAAAGTTTACTCTTTCTTTGTGAATATCTGACGTAAACTGCAAATTATAGGTGTTAACATTCAATTTCATAACAAAATCAGTTGCCTCCTCATTGGAGCCCCTCCAAATCATGAATAAATCAACTATATACCTTAGATATAGGATCACATTATTGGTCATTATGGCCTCATGGTCGACCATGAGGACCCGCTCCTCCCACAGTCCCATGTGCAAGCACGCGAAACTGGGGGAAGAGCAGGCCCCCATGGCCACCCCTCTTAGCTGCTGATATACCTGGCCATAGAAAATAAAAAAATTCTGTTCAAGACATAATCTTAACATGCCAATAATCATTCTATTGTGGTGCATATAGTTCATAGGGCGTATATATATATCCAAACATAGAGTTTGCCTGCAAGAAAGAGGGGCCCATGAGCAAGGTAAGAGTTTCAGCTTTTAATTCATTGTAGGGAGCAGCTTGCGAAATGGATGCAAATCCAGCAACAGCTTGAAAAGTCAGCCTGACGCGTTTCGTTTTTCAACTTCTTCAGAGGCACTGACTCGAACTCCAAGGCAAGCATTTTCTTGGCACCTACACAGCAATTTAACCCCAGCCTCAGTGGGCGTGGCCGGTCGAATGGCCTCATGGTATATGTAGTGTCCTGTCCTTCTGCAGTGAGTCACCTGCCTCGGAGCACAATAATTATTAAAATGAACCACAGTGGAGTGTGCTGCATCACACCTCGATAGCGCAGCTGACCATTGCCTTCCCACAACAGCCCCTCGCTCACATCTCGGTGGCGTTGTTAAGCGTCTCCGTGGCAGGCTGGAACAGCTCCAGGGCTACCTCCGCGGCTCAGGCACGCCGCTCAAATCCAAACATAGAGTTTGCCTGCAAGAAAGAGGAGCCCACGAGCAAGGTATGAGTTTCAGCTTTTAATTCATTGTAGGGAGCAGCTTGCGAAATGGATGCAAATCCAGCAACAGCTTGAAAAGTCAGCCTGACGCGTTTCGTTTTTCAACTTCTTGAGAGGCACTGACTCGAACTCCAAGGCAAGCATTTTCTTGGCACCTACACAGCAATTTAACCCCCGGCTCAGTTGGAGTGGCCAGTCAAATGGCCTCATGGTATATGTAGTGTCCTGTCCTTCTGCAGTTAGTCGCCTGCCTCGGAGCACAATAATTATTAAAATTAACCACAGTGGGGTGTGCTGCATCACACCTCGATAGCGCAGCTGTCCATTGCCTTCCCACAACAGCCCCTCGCTCCCATCTCGGTGGCGATGTAACGCGTCTCCGTGGCGGGCTGGAACAGCCCCAGGGCTACCTCCGCGGCTCAGGCACGCCGCTCAAATCCAAACATAGAGTTTGCCTGCAAGAAAGAGGAGCCCACGAGCAAGGTAAGAGTTTCAGCTTTTAATTCATTGTAGGGAGCAGCTTGCAAAATGGATGCAAATCCAGCAACAGCTTCAAAAGTCAGCCTGACGCGTTTCGTTTTTCAACTTCTTGAGAGGCACTGACTCGAACTCCAAGGCAAGCATTTTCTTTGCACCTACACAGCAATTTAACCCCCGCCTCAGTGGGCGTGGCCAGTCGAATGGCCTCATGGTATATGCAGTGTCCTCTCCTTCTGCAGTGAGTCGCCTGCCTCGGAGCACAATAATTATTAAAATGAACTACAGTGGGGTGTGCTGCATCACACCTCAATAGCCCAGCTGTCCATTGCCTTCCCACAACAGCCCCTCGCTCCCATCTCTGTGGCGTTGTAAAGCATCTCCGTGGAGGGCTGGAACAGCCCCAGGGCTACCACCGCGGCTCAGGCACACCGCTCAAATCCAAACATTGAGTTTGCCTGCAAGAAAGAGGAGCCCACAAGCAAGGTATGAGTTTCAGCTTTTAACTCATTGTAGGGAGCAGCTTGCGAAATGGATGCAAATCCAGCAACAGCTTCAAAAGTCAGCCTGATGCATTTTGTTTTTCAACTTCTTCAGAGGCACTGACTCGAACTCCAAGGCAAGCTTTTTCTTGGCACCTACACAGCATTTTTACCCCCTCCTCAGTGGGCATGGCCAGTCGACTGGCCTCATGTTATATGTAGTGTCCTGTCCTTCTGCAGTGAGTCGCCTGCCTCGGAGCACAATAATTATTAAAATGAACCACAGTGGGGTGTGCTGCATCACACCACGATAGCGCAGCTGTCCATTGCCTTCCCACAACAGCCCCTCGCTCCCATCTCGGTGGCGATGTAAAGCGTCTCCATGGCGGGCTGGAACAGCCCCAGGGCTACCTCCGCGGCTCAGGCACGCTGCTCAAATCCAAACATAGAGTTTGCCTGCAAGAAAGAGGAGCCCACGAGCAAGGTAAGATTTTCAGCTTTTAATTCATTGTAGGGAGCAGCTTGCGAAATGGATGCAAATCCAGCAACAGCTTCAAAAGTCAGCCTGACGCGTTTCGTTTTTCAACTTCTTCAGAGGCACTGACTCGAACTCCAAGGCAAGCATTTTCTTTGCACCTACACAGCAATTTAACCCCCGCCTCAGTGGGCATGGCAAGTCGAATGGCCTCATGGTATATGTAGTGTCCTCTCCTTCTGCAGTGAGTCGCCTGCCTCGGAGCACAATAATCATTAAAATGAACCACAGTGGGGTGTGCTGCATCACACCTCGATAGCGCAGCTGTCCATTGCCTTCTCACACCAGCCCCTCGCTCCCATCTCGGTGGCGTTGTAAAGCGTCTCCGTGGCGGGCTGGAACAGCCCCAGGGCTTCCTCAGTGGCTCAGGCATGCCTCTCAAATCCAAATATAGAGTTTGCCTGCAAGAAAGAGGAGCCCACGAGCAAGGTAAGAGTTTCAGCTTTTAATTCATTGTAGGGAGCAGCTTGCGAAATGGATGCAAACCCAGCAACAGCTTGAAAAGTCAGCCTGACGCGTTTCGTTTTTCAACTTCTTTAGAGGCACTGACTCGAACTCCAAGGCAAGCATTTTCTTGGCACCTACACAGCAATTTAACCCCCGCTTCAGTGGGCATGGCCAGTCGAATGGCCTCATGGTATATGTAGTGTCCTGTCCTTCTGCAGTGAGTAGCCTGCCTCGGAGCACAATAATTATTAAAATGAACCACAGTGGGGTGTGCTGCATCACACCTCGATAGCGCAGCTGTCCATTGCCTTCCCACAACAGCCCCTCGCTCCCATCTCGGTGGCATTGTAAAGCGTCTCCGTGGCGGTCTGGAACAGCCCCAGGGCGACCTCCGCAGCTCAGGCACGCCGCTCAAATCCAAACATAGATTTTCATCCATTTCGCAAGCTGCTCCATACAATGAATTAAAAGCTGAAACTCTTACCTTGCTCGTGGGCTCTTCTTTCTTGCAGGCAAACACTATGTTTGGATTTGAGCGGCGTGCCTTAGCCGCGGAGGTAGCCCTGGGGCTGTTCCAGCACGCCACGGAGACGCTTTACAACGCCACCGAGATGGGAGCGAGGGGCTGTTGTGGGAAGGCAATGGACAGCTGCGCTATCGAGGTGTGATGCAGCACACTCCACTGTGGTTCATTTTAATAATTATTGTGCTCCGAGGCAGGCGACTCACTGCAGAAGGACAGGACACTACATATACCATGAGGCCATTCGACTGGCCACGCCCACTGAGGCGGGGGTTAAATTGCTGTGTAGGTGCCAAGAAAATGCTTGCCTTCGAGTTCGAGTCAGTGCCTCTGAAGACGTTGAAAAACGAAACGCGTCAGGCTGACTTCAAGCTGTTGCTGGATTTGTATCAATTTCGGAAGCTGCTCCCTACAATGAATTAAAAGCTGAAACTCTTACCTTGCTCGTGGGCTCCTCTTTCTTGCAGGCAAACTCTATGCTTGAATATATATATATATATATTTCCTCGCAACTTGTCTTGTCGCAGAGGGAGCACTATTGTGCTGGTGCCATCGTCGGGATCAAGACAGTATCCCATCAATAATCATCACGCAGTTGTTCCAAAGGAAACGAATGATGGCACTCCACTCAGGGAATCTTTAAGATTTTATTTTAACAACTGTGATCGCCTACGCGTTTCGAACTCGATGTTCTTGATCACTGCAAGTATTAAGACCATTAGTCCCTTTTTCATTTCACATTATATACGCATGTGACATGCATGGTATTCTGGGAGTGGTAGTCAAATTCAAATCATTCAACAAACTTTATCCATATGGTGTTACTTAAATTAAAAAAACACTTCAAGAAATATCCCAAACCAGAAGAAACAATTATTACAGCGGAAGTAACAAGGGAAGATCATGTCCAGTTTCAAATAACAGAAATACCACAACTACGAATTGCTTACGAATTGCCAAACGACACCTCGAGTACACAACTTGGCAACACACAAGTCCTACAAGAAATTGATGTAGAAATGAACAAAAGACCAAAAACATCGTTCAAGGCCAAATCAAAATTTTGCCCTACACTATATCAGGGCAACAAAATTGACATTTTCCAAGACCTGGTACTAGGGGAATTAGACAAAATGAAAAATGTCAACCAAGGCAGACCGGAGAACTTAAGCAAAAAAGAACGATCGGCAATACAATCACTCAAGTTAAATAACACCATCGAGATCAAACCTGCCGACAAGGGTGGGAACATCGTCATCCTAGAAAAACAGGACTACATAGATGAAGCGATGAGGCAACTTGGAAACACAACAAACCTGGTCCAGACATAAACAAAGAACTACAGCTGAGTGTAGATGATTAATACAAGTCCATTGTCGGCCATCTTATAACATGTTTTGGAAGTAATGAGATCCCAAATATAATGCTGACCATGCGGAGAAAACATGCGGTAATAATACAGCCAATGGTACAAATATTGATCCTACATGAAAAGGTATTACTCTCACTTAGCATACACCAAAAACCCTTTTTACATTGATGTCACCTGAATGCATATAATTGATGGAGCGCTAGTGACAAATGACGACAACACAGTGCCTGCCAAAGTCAGAGAACAGTAATGGAATCATAGCTGAGCCTGTACTCCACAATGTATTGCAACAGATAATGTAACTTAGTGGTCAGACGGCTGAAGCAAAGTTAATGAGCCAAGTGCAAGTGGCCACTGGCAAACCTGAAGGACAGCCTGTCCCATTAACAGTAGCCCGCTTTATATGTGTGTACCCAAAACAATGAAAGGAAGATAAGTGCATAGTATAACAACCATGATAGTGGTGTAAAAGAACAATCAACCTTCTGTCCACAACTACCACCTGGGAACAAGATTGACCTCTTTCATGAGATCATGATAGAGGATATCAATCAACAAATGAAAATCAACTCTCAGAATAAGAGAAGAAACACAAAAAATCATGGAATCTAACCCAAGGAGAATACAGAGCCATAAAGTAGTTAAAGGAAGACCTCACGTCATTATCAAAGCCTCAGATAAAGGCGGTAATATCGTAATCCAGACTCTTGATGATTACATAAAGGAATCCAACCGACACTTGAGAAAAGAAGATCATTATGAAAGACTTAAGAATAACCCCATGGAAGCTTTGACTCAAGAATACCATCTCAAACTACAAGAATGGAAATATCTGACTGACTTTTAAGAGTACATTTACCTGAAGATTGACCATCCCACCATCCCGTCGATATACTTTGTACCGAAAGTGCACAAATCATTAGCAAATCCACCAGGAAGACAAATAGTGTGTTAAATTGGCCCTCTTCTAGAAAAAAAACAACTATATTCATTGATGCCTTTTTAATGGATTATATTACTTCTTTACCATTTTACCTACGAGATACAATGAACTTGCTCAATAAAATCACAAGGGGAAAGGAATTTGTAATAGCAACAATAGATGTAACATCTCTATACACATCAATGCTCCATGAGGATGGAATATCAGCTGTAAATCACTTCCTAGAAACAAGGTCAATCATTTTTTTGGAACATTCAGAAATGCTATTCGAAATGTTGACCTACTGCCTGACCCATAAAATATTTCTTTTCAAGGGAGAGCTTTTTCGACAAAAACTGGGGACCGCAATGGGTACATCTTTTGCGCCCACCTATACCAATCTTCTAATGGTGCTATGCTAAACTGAAATTATAAAGAAGGAGAATCTGAACTTCAAATATTACACAAGATTCATTGAGGACCTTGAGAATTTTATAGATTCACTAAATAACAACAATTATAACTTGTCCTATAGTTCTTCGATCATCAAGCAAAGTGTCATCTTTCTAGATGTGTTTTTCTTTATTAAAAACGTAAAACTTTGTACAAAAATGCAGCAAAAGCCAACTTCGTGCAACAGTACCCTCCATGTGAACAGAGGACACCCACAAAACTTAGGGGAATATTTACAAGCCCCTTGCGCCACTTTTGCATCACTTTTCCCATGTTAAAAACGACACAAAAGTGGTGCAAGGGGCTTGTAAATCTGCCTCTTAAAGTGGAGCATACTGTATAGAGAGATGCTCGGAGCAAAAAGAAACTGCTCAGAGGTATCATATACTGAACAACAATTGGAGGAAATGAGCAGTCGGTTTCTCAAAAGAGGCTATCTATTGGAAGTGATAGAAACTGCAAAAAACAAAATCAGGCAAAGACCAAGAGATGATTTTTTAACACCTCGAACAAAAACCTATAAGAGAAACAATGGAAATGAATAAATACAGTTGATGATAGATTTTAACAATGAGAATAAAGAGTTAAAAGAAATCATACAAAGAAATTAGAAAATCCACATACTAGATGAAACTTTTTAAAAAACGCTTTACTTGAATCCAAATATTACATATAGAAAGACCGCCTCCCTGGGAGAAATTCTTACACAAAGCCATCTGGATACAAAACAACCAATGAGTAAAAAAACAATGGATTTAGGCCCAGCTCTCTGTACTGGAGTGAATGTATGACATTGGTCTGCATTCTGTCCATCAATAGCTCTTTTTACAAAACAACCAATAATATCATCTTGATTAAATAGACCAGGCTTCTGGAAATGTTCAAAATGTCAAGCATGCGAGCATGGTAAAAACTCATTAACATACAAACTTCGAAATGGAAAGACTGAGCAAATTAAAGAACATATCACCTGTGAGTCGAAGTATGTAGTACACATATTGGAATGTCCCTGCGGAAACAATATGTAATAAGCTGAAATTATGAATTCTTCAGCATCTGCTTGCCATAAAAATAAAGACTTTTCCTATCCAATCGCCAAACATTTTTTTGACCTTCACGCAAGTGATAGCCAACAACTGAAGTACTTTGGAATAAAACTTGTGAAAGCCAAAGAATGGGGAGGTGACAGAATCTTAAGCCTAAAACGGACATAATCTTGCTTTATTTTAGCAATTGGAACAGAAAACTCATATGGACATAACTTGGATGCAGAATTGTATATACATTTATAGGAGTTAAATCAATCTAAGACATTTAACTTTTACTTGTCACTGTATAAATAACCACTCTTTCACATTAGTTTTAAAGGCAAGAAGATCTAAAATTGTAGGAAACACAATAATAGGATGATGTAGAATTAATAACATTCTATAGTACTGTGTTAGTTTTAAATCAGGTCTGCACAATCACACCAGCACTTTGTTTATATACATAGATGAATTGATCGTTATTACAAACAAAACAAAATATGGTAAAAAGAAGCTTAAGATAATACTTTTGGGAATTATAGCAATTAAATGGTAAAGAAACAACTATAATGTACTTTACTGTTAACTAGAAAAGAGATTGTTGATATTTAACAAAATGTAACAGAAACCTCTCTTATCTATGATTAATCGATTGCACAGATCACTTTAACATAGAATTCAATTATGAATTGAACTTTATTTAAAAAGATCTATAACTTTTATAACTTCATTGTATTCTTACTTTTAAAAACTTTACATTACATTTATAATGAAGGCTCATAGAGTTATCTGTTTTTACTACTTCAATCAATGTATCAATTTCCTATAACCATTGGAAGACATATGCACCTGCACTATATGCCAACTTTTTAGTGCCATAAGAAGGAATATATTGAAATGAATTATATTTACTTTACAATTATACTTCAAAATGGCTTACAGATGTTACCACTGATTGAATATGAAGGATGGCAGTCTAGTAACGTATTGTGATGAAAAGTAATGAGGAGTTAATACACATGAGCACTTTTTAAGATGCTGTAGACGCAAGGACTCTATGGCCCAGTAGAAGGCTGGGAACTGAAACACGTAGACCGTCCAACTTTGTTTGCACTATGGTGTGACTAATAAATACCTAAAAGAAGTACCTCTTGCCTATGGTGCAGTGAACATTTTTACCGTAAGGAGGAGGGAAAACTGTGGAGCATATATATATAAATATATATATATATACATATATTACCTACTGGCGATAGCCAGTATGTATATATAGTTAGGATTGTTTTCCATAGGGAAATCGCAACATTCTATTGGGAATAACTTTGGCGCCAGTTGAGGAATCTTCCTGAAAGTTTCCTTAACTTTGCCTCGCGGCGCTCCGGTCCATCCCTGGAAGTTTAGGGGGGATTCGTCAAGCGGGGCCGAGATAAAAGGGGGGTCCCAAAACGTATTTTCCCCATGTTAATTTCCATAGGGCGGTTGGACTCACTTTTAGCCCGAACGGCTGAATGGTTTTCCACCAAACTTGGCAAAATTGTAGGGACTGGTAGCCCAATGTGCCTTTGCTATGTCTCAAGATATGTGCTCCAGTGGTTTTTACGAAAATTAACTTTGAAAAAATATATATTGGGCTACATTGGGCTATATATATGTTAGAGCCCAAATGTAGCCCAATGTAGCCCAATGTAGCCCAATGTAGCCCAAAGATGGCCCTCAGAGACAAAAAAAAACAAATGTAGCCCAAATATCAGCCAGATGTAGCCCAACTATAGCCCAATGACAGAATGTCCCAGAGTGTTCTGAAGAACAACTAGAGCGCTAACAGTCTTACTTATGACAAAAGTATGGCACACCTGAAGTCATCTTGATTGGAATAAAGTGTTAACACTTAAAACATTTAATTTGCAAAGAAACAAAATGAGGGGGTTCATTTTGCCATAGAAATTATGATTAGTGCTGAAGAAAGAAAAATTAGGGCACATTTTGAGTGACTTCTCAAATCCTCTTATATTTCATTAAAAAACATTCTGATATGCAGTCTCCCAAGATGGCCACCAGAGACAAAAGAGCCTGTGCTTAAAAACTCTGTGAGCAAAGCAGGCATTTGAGATTTAAAAAACATTTTAATATATAAAAAGTTATCCGCTAATAGAATTAGCATTTAAAAACCTTGCGAATTCAATGAAAAAACCATAGATTTCAGGCCTTATATAGTTAGGAATTAGCATTTAAAAAACCTTGCGAATTCACTGAAAAAACCATAGGTTTCAGGCCTTATATAGTTAGGAATTAGCATTTAAAAAACCTTTGAAATTCACTGAAAAAACCATAGGTTTCAGGCCTTATATAGTTAGGAATTAGCATTTAAAAAACCTTGCAAATTCACTGAAAAAACCATAGGTTTCAGGCCTTATATAGTTAGGAATTAGCATTTAAAAAACCTTTGAAATTCACTGAAAAAACCATAGATTTCAGGAGTTATATAGTTAGGAATTAGCTTTTAAAAAACCTTTGAAATTCACTCAAAAAACTATAAGTTTTAGTGGTGTTATAGTTAGCTGGACATTTTACTCATACAAAACCATTGAAATTGCTCCTATATAGTTAGTTGTACTAACTATATTTCGCTCACCCGCAATCCACTGCTGATGATGTCACATATTAGATCATTCATGACATGGTCAGTGACATCACTGATGACATCTCAAATGACATCACTGATGACATCACTGATGACATCATCCAGTGAATGTGGTTTGCTTCGTTATTTAAATATGCATTATATACATAGCAATTTCATAGGTTTTTTAAATGCTACTTCCTAACTATAACGTGTTTAAAACCTATGGTTTTTTCAGTGAATATATATATATATATATATATATAAAATTTCTATGGCAAAATGAAACCCCTCATTTTGTTCCTTTTCAAATTAAATGTATTAAGTGTTACCACTTTATTCCAATCAAGATGACTTCAGGTGTGTCATACTTTTGTCATAAGTAAGACTGTTAGCGTTCTAGTTGTTCTTTAGAACACTCTGGGACATTCTGTCATTGGGCTATAGTTGGGCTACATCTGGCTGATATTTGGGCTACATTTGGGCTCTTTTGTCTCTGGTGGCCATCTTGGGAGACTGCATATCAGAATTTTTTTAATGAAATATAAGAGGATTTGAGAAGTCACTCAAAATGTGCCCTAATTTTTCTTTCTTCAGCACTAATCATAATTTATATGGCCAAATGAACCCCCTCATTTTGTTCCTTTTGCAAATTAAATGTTTTAAGTGTTAACACTTTATTCCAATCAAGATGACTTCAGGTGTGCCATACTTTTGTCATAAATAAGACTGTTTGCGCTCTAGTTGTTCTTTAGAACACTCTGGGACATTCTGTCATTGGGCTATAGTTGGGCTACATCTGGCTGATATTTGGGCTACATTTGTTTTTTTTGTCTCTGGTGGCCATCTTTGGGCTACATTGGGCTACATTGGGCTACATTGGGCTACATTTGGGCTCCAACATATATATATAGCCCAATGTAGCCCAATATATATTTTTTCAAAGTTAATTTTCATAAAAACCACTGGAGCACATATCTTGAGACATAGCAAAGGCACATTGGGCTACCAGTCCCTACAATTTTGCCAAGTTTGGTGGAAAACCAACAGATTTACACCATTCAAAGAAAAGCGTAATCTGCGAGCCGGACTCTACCTTTCTACCAAATTTCTTATAAATCCATTCAGCCGTTCGAGCTGTAGCCGTGTCTAAACGTCCTATGGAAAATAACATGGGGAAAACACGTTTTGGGACCCCCATTTTATCTCAGCCCCCACTTGACGAATCCCCCCAAACTTTCAGGGAAGGAGCGGAGCGGAGCAGGCCATCTTCTTTGAGAAATTCGCAAAGATTCGTCCACCGGCGCCAAAGTTATTCTCAATAGAATGTTGCGGATTTCCTATGGAAACTAGGTCCTAACTATAACTACCTACTGGCGACCGCCAGTAGGTAATATGTATGTATATATATATTCCAGACACGTTTCCATCCATTCCGATGTCAAAAAGGAAAGCACGCAGGTCTCCAATTCCAAAGTGTTTATTACAGACCCCCCTACCCCTCCAACAGACGCGTTTCACCTCACAGCTTTGCCAAAAAAAGAAGAAAAAAAAAAATATATATATATATAGATATTACCTACTGGCGGTCGCCAGTAGGTAGTTATAGTTAGGACCTAGTTTCCATAGGAAATCAGCAACATTCTATTGGGAATAACTTTGGCCCTGGTGGACGAATGTTTGCGAATTTCTCAAAGAAGATGGCTAGGTCAGCTGCGCTCATTCTGTGAAAGTTTTGGGGGGATTGGTGAAGTGGGGGCTGAGATAAAAGGGGGGTCCCAAAACATGTTTTTCCCATGTTATTTTCCATAGGACGTTTAGACACGGCTACAGCTCGAACTGCTGAATGGATTTATAAGAAATTTGGTAGAAAGGTAGAGTGTGGGTCGCAGATCACGCTTTTGTTTAAATGGTGTAAATCCGTTCAGTAGTTGCTGAGAAAATTAAAGTTGAAATCAGTTATATATCTATAAGCGAGCACGGGTGCGCGCACCTATGCGGGTGTGCACGAGCGGCATTGTGATTTGCTGTTTAACGTCTGTCAAAATTCGATTGGGAGGAAATCAGGAAGTGTTGTCCGCCATTTTGTTAGTGCGAGTGAATATATAATACAGAACAAAGGGTTAGTACATGGAAAGGGGAGAAGGTAGAGATTGTCTGGCTGGGTAGGTTTTCTAAGGGGGTACAGTATGGACCCTGAACGCGAAAATACCATTTTTTTTTGGGAGAAAACATTTGTGGGGTGCATGCATTCCGTCGCGCACCCCTATTTACAAGACTGTGAAAAACTATAGTGGTGAGAATGGAAAGGGAGCAGGGTGGAGAGTGTTTGATTTCGTAGGTTTCTTGAGGGGTTTATTAAGGATGACGAAAGTCTAAAAGTAGCTTTTTTTCGCAAATAAGTTACGAGGTGCGCGCACTCGGTCGCGCACGGCGATCAAAAAACATAAAGAAAGATGGAGATAAATTACAAGTTTGAGTGTTTAGATCTAAGGTGGCTCTTAAAAGAGCCCTTGTGTTAATTGAGTTTTTGCTGAACTTATAAGTAAGTTCCGATGCAGAGTCTCATGTTACAGAGGAAAATTCTATTTCCCTCATCCGTGAAATGAACACCATCTCTCCGATAGATGCCTTCCATGTTGAAACGTAGGTTGTTGTTGTATATAGAACCCATGTTATATTCTCTGAGGAAAGCAGAAACAGATTTATTTACATGTTTCCTTGCTTTCTCAATCTGTGGACAACGTTCATTGGACCAATTCCATTTTTGTCTTTGGCATATATTTGAATACACCAAGACAGTTCGAGGAAAAAGTGACATCAATTGACGAAAGGTGTCTTTTAAAAGCATTTCTAGACCTGCACCTGTTAATGTGCCTAGATCATTCCCACCACAGTGCACAATTATCAGGTTAGGTTCAGGGAGATGCGTAAAAGTTTTCACCAATGGTATCAATTGGTGACATCTTAATCCTCTTTGGCCAATCCACGTAATCTGCACATTTGGTAAATCAAGGTTAGAAATTCGTCTGTTTGCAGCATATTTTTCACTCCAGTGAATATAACTGTGTCCTACAAGCCAAACCTTCATTTTCAAGGTAGATGCAGTAGTACTCCGATGGGTTCTTGAGTGGAATGGCAAGTAGATGGTGAAAGTCACGATAAAAAAAGTGTGTGAGGTTTGGTGTTAAAAGAAAACTGAACATGATTGGTTAATTGATATACTTCAAGATTGAAGACTACGCTGTATGTTATAGTTTTATTACAAACAAATCTTCTATTGGTCGTGGAAAAAAAAGAAATGTAAAACAAGAGTGGATAGGCAGGTGTGTTTGGAGGGAAATTATCCTTTTTGCTTGGATTTAGAACGTTGAGATATGAACTTTTGACCTGTGCCTTCAGGCAGGTGCAGATTGAGCTGTTACCATGGTAACAGCCAGAGAAGGCAGAGGGTGAAGGGTGACCGTTATGTGACTTTGAAAATATTGAAAGGATAACCAACTGCAATGTTAATTTGAATATGAAATTGTGCGGGAACAAATATGATTGGTTGAAGAGACATATATGAGTGTGTATTGACAGAAAATCTATGCCATTATTCTTTGGTTGCAGTGATAGAAGTATTATTGAGAGCTCCGTCAAACGGCTATCGTTGTACAACTATCATTGTTCTACATCTGATAAAGCATTGGTAAAGGTGAGTGTATAACTGTTTGTTTTATGATGTACCGTTAAATGTGGTTTGATCAATATATTTGATAATGTGAGTTACTGTGTCTAAGGAAGCACATTTTTGACTTTGATACAGTTTGATATGTTTTCGACTAATGTTCCATTTTATTACATCAATGTTTTGGAACATTGTTTCTTTGTAATTATTAGTTTAAAATTACGATTAATTAATGTGATTAAGGATAGTGGAGTTCAGTCATGTTTTGAAGTTATGAGCTACTGTTAGGTCTATGAACAAGAACTCACTGATGCCATTACCAGATCTGCTGACGAACTAGCCCCTCCTTCCTTGAAATCTGCAGCTCGACGGAAGCCAACTGCCCCCTGGTTTTCCGCCGATTTGAGGCTTCTTAGACAAAAATGCAGACAGAAGGAACGTGGGTGGCGTAAATCCTGGGATTCCAGAGATAGAGAATGCTATAAGATCCTACTACGAGAGTACAAAAATAGAGTCATTAAGGAAAAACAGGAATATTTTTCCAACTTGACCTGTGCCTTAACATCTTCTAAAGAGCTTTTTAATATAGTTGACTCTTTGTGCTCTCTTCAGGTTTCTGACCCGGTAGTTGCTTCCCAGGAGCTATGTAATGATATATCGGACTTTTTTTATAAAAAGATAGATGATATTTACATAGCTCTACAGTCGCAGAGGAACTCTCTTAGTTCGGAGGATTTCTCTCAAATTAAACGACTGGAAGCTTGGAATAAAGATGCCTCTCAGCCCTTTGAACATTTCCCTGCTCTTTCTTTAGAGGATCTTAACAGTCTGCTGGACAAAACAAAATCTTCATCCCCACTTGATCCAGTTCCTCTGAAACAATTTAAGAATTGCAGAGAGATCATTCTTCCTCCGATGCTGGAAGTAATGAATGGAGCCTTGGAACAGGGCATTTTTCCTTCACTTTGGAAGAAAGCCATTGTAAAGCCGCTGCTTAAAAAGACCACCTTAGACCCTGGAGAACTGAAGAACTTTAGACCGATCTCCTTGCTGCCGGCCCCTGCTAAGATGTTGGAGACCCATTTGAATTTCCATCTTTCAAAATTCCTTGATACCTCGGGTTTCTTGGATGGGTCCCAACATGGCTTTAGAAAGCTGCATAGCACTGAGTCTGCCCTGACGAAAGTCATGGATAACATCCGCAGAAAGGTGGATTTGGGTCAAACCACCGTACTGGTGCTGCTAGATCTTTCAGCAGCATTCGACACCCTGTCTCCTCTTACCTTAACATCTAGGTTAAGGGAGGCAGGGGTCGAAGGACCGGCTCTTAGTCTCCTGAGCTCCTTTTTACATCAACGAGAGCAGCGTGTCATGCTAGGTGAGTACCTCTCCCCTGCTAAGTCTTTGCAATGTGGGGTGCCACAGGGGTCGGCATTGAGTCCGACCCTGTTTAACATCTACGTGGCCCCCCTTGCAAGACTAGTAAGATCTCAGGGGATGGAGGTAGTGTCGTATGCCGACGACACGCAGATTATGGTATCCCTGACTCACTCTGTGAATGAAACCGCATCGAACTTTAGGGCCTGCATGCAACTTGTTGCAGAATGGATGATTTCCAACTCCCTAAAGTTGAACGGTGATAAGACAGAGGTCCTGGTCTTTGGCAAAGACCAGGGCTTGTGGTCAGGTGATTGGTGGCCTCCTTCTCTAGGTAGCTGCCCTATACCTACACAATCTGCTAGGAACCTTGGCGTCATCTTTGACACTAAGCTCTCCATGGAGCTCCAGGTCAATAGAACGGTGGCTACCTGTTGGGGTGTCATCAAGACCCTGAAAAGGATCATTCACTATCTGTCCCCACAGGCACGGAAACAGGTGGTGATCGCCCTTGTTGGCTCAAGGCTAGATTACTGCAACTCACTGTACGCCGGGGCCAACAAGGGCCTGCTCCAGCGTTTACAGGTCATCCAAAACGCGGCAGCTCGGTTTGCTCTCGCTCTGCCTTGGTTGGCTTCTATGACCTTAGCGAGGAAGAACCTCCATTGGCTCCCCATTCCCTCTAGGATTACTTTCAAACTCCTCTGCCTAACATATAAGGCTTTAACTGCAGGCTCGGCTGATGCCCTTGGGTCGTTACTTATTAGATATGTTCCGACCAGATGCCTACGTTCTAGTGAGCTTAGTCAACTGGTGATTCCCAGAGCCAAGAAGGCTAGATGGGGGAGTAAAGCTTTTTCCATACTAGCACCTCAGATGTGGAACTCACTCCCCCTGGAAATTAAACTACTGCCTTCCCTTGCCCTCTTTAGGAAGTCACTGAAGACTTGGCTCTTTAGTAATGCATATCAGTAGGCTCTGTTTCTGTCCGCTAACAGCCTGTTATTTGACTTAGGCGCCTTGACGCCCACTGGGCATAGCTGCGCGTTATAAATGATATTTAAATTAAATTAAATTAAATGAATTAAATGTTACTTAGAGACAGGATCTGCAACAAAATTTGGGGGGGGGAAGGACGATAAAAAATGATTTTTTGTAGGGGGACATGAACGTGTAATCAGTAGGTAGAGTTAAGGTGGAGGGGCTCTTAGAATGGGTATAACAAGTGCGAGGCCTAATTAATATTGAAATGGTTCTTTATAGAGATATGAAATGTTCAGGTGCGGCTCTGTGTGTATCTGGGATGTGTGTTATCCTGGGCTTCCACAGCAGACGTGAGAGGGGGGGAGGGGCTGAAGTTCTGTGAAGTTAATGGGGGTTGTGCGCCGTTTCTTCACTTTCTTTCAAGTCTGAATTATAGTTTTGAATGTATTTGTGGAAAACTGAATAAATAGAAAATAAAATGTAATGAAATAGACAGAAGTTAATAAACATTTGGGAGCGTTTGCACATGATTTGTAAAGTTGGTTACAGATCAAAAAAAGGAATTGGTAGAGTACGGATAATGCAGGTAGAGAGAAAAATAGTTGATTAAATGTGATATTGTCGAAAAAAAGTGGTAATGGTTTTGGTATTTTAAACTTTAAGTTTGAGGAAAAAATTACAGTGCGGTTTGCTGCCGAGGAATGCAGTGGTGGGGTGAGAAGGAGAGGTGTCCCAGTACAATTAAATGAAAAATTGTGACCATGAGGTTGTAGACAGGTTCATGGAGTATATGCCTTTTATAAATTGATGTAGAAGAGCAAATATATATAGAGGTTTCTGTGTACCACAGTGTGACTCCATTTTCATCTCACTCCTGCTTTCTATATTAGTTGCTTTGTGTTATGTTAGTGTGTGTATGTGTGTATGTGTGCGTTCAGTCTGAGCTAAGGAAGTTTGTTCTGCAGGCAGACACAGTTGTTATAGTGGAGATGAAAGGGTGATAAGTACTGAAATAGGATATAGCGTGTGTTCTGTGGAAGCGAGGGAGCAGTGATTAATACTCTGAGTGAAGCACAACTGCGGCGGAGTTTTGTTACAGTAATAAATAATTTTTTTGCCAGAGGTACGATTGATGCTATGGTTCACAACTCGTAAAGAAAGGGTTGACTGACCGTCACAGGCCAGCGGGTTGAAGTATGAAAAATTCAGGTTGACATAAGAAAACATGAATTGAGTGCAGCTGAGATTATGTAAAACACATGAATACAGTTTTAGTATAAATTATTTCAGTTGTGAATATGGGTTAAAAGAGGGAACGTATAAATTTCAAATTTTTATTCAATGATGCAGTGTTTGGAGAGAACGTTTTTTATTTAATACAAGTAAACATAATCTAAAGAAAATAGTGGGTATAGTTACTAGTTCATAGAACACAAATGATGGAAATGTAGTATGAAGCAAAATGAATATCGTTTAAAAAACATTGTACAGCCCCGCAATCAAATATATTTAATTATATTGCATGCAAGAAGGTGTGTTTTGATTTTAAGTTCAGTAATCATATATGAAGATAGTAATGGTTTAACATCACTTCATTTACAGTTAGTTTACAGCATATGAAGCAGTAACAAGCTTGTTGTATGGTATTGTGAAAGGAAATGAAAAACACGCCAAAAGGTAGAATTTGGCTCGAGGTGCATGTATGTTATGTGCAGGGACATTCGAAAATCAGTACTCAGAACAACTATTGTATTGATATAATTTTTTGAAAGGTTTCAGTACACAATGTCTCATACAGGTTGATAAGCAATGGTAATATCAGAGTAATCATAAACTTTTTAGTTATGAATCAAAAATCTTTCAATAGGCATAAATTAAAAGCAGCACATGTGTGTGAGGCGGAAATAAGGAGTAGAAAGGGAGAATGGTGATAAACCATATAAAATCCTATAAAAAGTCATTGTAACTTTACACATTTCTCAGGGCACATTTAATCATATTTTACGCAGCCTTGGTTCGAGAATATTTTAAATCAGATAAGATAACATAAGGTAGTGATTTGTTGAAATTAGAGCATCATGAAATGTTTTGAACAAAATGGAGGAGGTGTGGAAAAAAAATTAACTCCACTTCACTTAAAAAATTCACACCAGTAGGAAATTACAATGTCCAATGTTAGTAAAGCCAATAGGCCAGTTTATATAAAATATAATAAGAAAAAAAAAATAAGAAAAATTAGGAAGGGAATAAACAGTCAAGATGTCAATGGTTTGCAGAACAGCTATTCTTCCATTGAATAGGCAAAGTAAGTGGCAACTGCTTCTAAAAGAAAGTCATTGTTATTATCCGAAAACAAGTCAGCCATCTAATTGAGAAGAGGAAATGAACATACATGGTCATTAATCACCGGAGCCTCTAGTAGCATCAGAGGAGAACTCGGTGAATTTTCAATGTAGCTGTGTGCCAAGAAATCTTGCGCCGCTGCGAAAATATTCCAATGACCCAGAACTCCATGTATCGCTGCAAAGGCCATAATCCCTCCGTCGGAACAAAGCTGTTCATGATCAAGTAACGGATTCATGAGATGATTGTAACTCACTTCAGGAGGTACTGAGTTGCAGAGACATAAGTCCAGGGCCCACATGAAATCACAGCTCAGGCAATGAAATACAGGCTGCACACAGGTGAAATAGGTAAATCGAAACGATAATCCATATGATGCACTCAAAGTCGCGAGTGGCAGAATGCCATACTCGTCAAGCATTCTGTGGCGAAATAGTTATAAGTGTTCCAGCTCGTTTCCAAAGGCGGGACGGACATCCATTTTGTAATAACGAAAATAGGAATACAAAGATTGCAGCTGCTGGTAATAGATGAGGATGTCCAGAAACATAGATCAGACAGTATGGAGTGAGAGTAGCAGAATGCCTTTAAATGATTTGGTGCAAAAAAAGCACCAAAGCATTGGTTAGTAGTTGTAAAAAAAATAGTGCAGCTGGAAAGTGGAGGAGCCTTAAAGATTATGAGAGTCACGTTAGAAAATTGTAAAGGAAGGTCACTATTTAATAAGATATGCAGTTTTCTGCGACTGTTAGCTAAGTGACTGAGATATGTTTGTGAACAGATGCTCGGGTAGCTTGATTTTGGGACAATAAGGCTGTTGTTCAAGTCTTGGGATGGAACTTTGAGTTCAAGGCCGTATTTCGCGGCCAGATGCAAACATCAAGGTTCCCATGCTTGGGTGGGTGAAGTTCATTTTTACAGAGAAACATTTGCAGAGTGACTATTTCAGATTAAAGTTTGTCGTTTATTAAAAAGTCATAGTAATTAACATTGCTTGAAAATAAATAATTACTGCTGAGTGTTATGGTAAAATTAGGCATAATAGGAGATACGGTGTATCATTGAAGACACATGCAACATTACAGCGCTTCATGTTAAACAAGTTATGCAATTGGTAGTGCCTGGATGTGAACGATTATGTGCGGCATTGATATTTTTGACACTGTGGGCCTCATTTATGAAAATTTTGCACCATAGATGCGTTACTTTTTCCTATGTTAAAAGTGACACACCGGCGGCGCAAGGGCTTCATAAATAAGGCTCTGTGTACTTATGACTAGTGGAGAAGTGACGCAATGAAATGATGTTAGGTGAGTGTAGTGTAGTTACGGAACGGAAAACTTTTAAAGAGAGTTACATTTAGTATGGAATAGTTTTTATTTTTTTCACAAACTAACGTATGAGAATATTGTTACAGTGTTAGCGGAACTGTTACTTAAAGTTTGATAAAGATTAGTGAAATAAGTAAGTTATGGTGTATTTAATATGTGCAGCTAATAATCTGTGAGAAAAGGTAATAGTGCACAGTCTTGTAAATAGGGGTGCGCGTTCCAATGCGCACATCACGTAATTTTTTACGGAGAAAAAAAAAACTCATTCACGTTCAGGGTCTATACTGGACTTCCTGAGAAAACGTACTGGGTTACATAATCTGTACCTTTTGTCCTTTTCATGTTCTAACCTTTTGATCAGTACAATATATTCACTCGCAGTTACAAAATAGCGGCCAATCCTTTCTGATTTGAACTGATTCTAATGTTAACAGATGTTAAACAGCAAATGAGAATTCTATAAACCGTATATTTTTGTAATTTTACATAATAGGCAAAATAAGTAAACTTAAAGATCTGAAACGATCTTCAAGTGTCGTCTGCATTTGCAGCATTAAATTTTACTTATAAAGCATGTGAATCACAGTCTTGTAAATAGGGTTGCGCGATCGAGTGCGGGCACCCCGTAACTTTTTTCAGAAAAAAAAAATGTTGTTGTGACGTTCAGGGTCTATAGTACACTCCCTGAGAAAACGTACTCGCTTAGATAATCTATACCTTTGTCTATTTCCATGTTCTCACCGTTTGTTCGGTAGAATATATGGAGTCGTATTAACAAAATGGCGGCAACACTTCCTTATTTCCTCCGAATGGAATGTTGAGAGACGTTCAGCAGCTATTTATAATAAATGGTATAAAAAACGGCTACAATGCATGCATATTGTTAAAAAGTTAGCGATATTCAGCGATCCAATGCGCGCACCACGTAACTGTTTACGTTGAAAAACAAAAGTTTCATTCACGTTCAGGGTCTATACTGGACTTCATGAGAAAACGTACTGGGTTACATAATCTGTAACTTTTGTCCTTTTCATGTTCTAACCCTTTGATCAGTACAATATATTCACTCGCAGTTACAAAATGGCGGCCAATACTTTCTGATTTGCACTGATTCTAATGTTAACAGATGTTAAACAGCAAATGAGAATTCTATAAACTGTATATTTTTGTAATTTTAAATAATAGGCAAAATAAGTAAACTTAAAGATCTGAAACGATCTTCAAATGTCGTCTGTATTTCCAGCATTAAATTTTACTTATAAAGCATGTGAATCACAGTCTTGTAAATAGGGTTGCGCGATCGAGTGCGCGCACCCGTAACATTTTTTAGAAAAAAAAAATGTTGTTCTGGCGTTCAGGGTCTATAGTGCACTCCCTGAGAAAACGTACTCGGTTAGATAATCTGTGCCTTTTTCTCTTTCCAAGTAGTTACCGTTTGTTCGGTAGAATATATGCAGTCGTATTAACAAAATGGCGGCAACACTTCCTTATTTCCTCCGAATGGAATGTTGAGAAACGTTCAGCAGCTAATTATAATAAATGGTATAAAAAACGGCTGCAATGCATGCATATTGTTAAAAAGTTAGCGATATTCATGCTATACCGAGCTAATGCTCTTAGCTATGTTATCTAGGTTCCATTGGATAACATGACTAAAAACTGCTCAGGGCAGATGTTAACTTTTGGAGATATTCACGCTTAGCGCGAATATCTTCAAAATTGGTAATAGGCGATAGTGATGTTAGTGACTGTTTCCAGTTGCTCTCATCTTACAACGCTCACTTTAGGATATCATTAGTGATAATTAATACTGACATGCAAAGTGGCGCACTAGATGGTTGCTATCTGCTACTAGGTGTCGCTAACTGGTGTTAGCGACAGCTACGTAATAGGGAAATAATTTTATCCTCGCTTTGTTGGCACTTGAAGGCAAAAAAGTGGAGATAAACTCTGTTGATAATATGCCCAATTTGGGGGAATTCAGAAAGTGTTGAGCGCCATTATGTTAAAAAACTCCCTGCACATAATGTATATGTATTTACGTAAAAAATATAGAAAGTAAGGTTGTGTAGTAGTGTATATCAAAAATATTGCATGTAGTATCCTGGTAATGTATGGTAGATTATATTGTATATAATGATTGATTTAAAAAAAATGGTAGGGGGAAAAATTTGATAAATAAATGTGGTTCACAAAGACATCTTGGGTCTCATTTATGAAGGTCTTGAGTCGCTGGTGCGTTACTTTTAACATGGGAAAAAGTGACGCACCGGTGGTGCAAGGATTTCATAAATAAGGTCCCTTAAACTTAGGCTTTATGATATATATTGGATAGAAAATTAGGGAATGTATATGGTAGGCATCATATTTGGTAAAATGGGTGTATGTTGTGTAATACATATGTGTGTATTATGATAACTAAAATTCAGTTCTGTTTTTTTTTAAAGAGTGTTTGGTGCTGAAAAGCAACAACCAGAGGTTGAACGTGAGAGTATAGAACCAGAAAATCCTTTTTTACAGGTGAGTTGATAAATTTAAAATGATAACTTATTTTGGAAAAGATTATCATAATATGCATGTTTATTTAAAAAATATTAACACTGCTTCTCTTATACATGAGGGTTTTAATTTGTACTTTCAACATGTCTGAACATGCTTGTAGTATATATGTATTTTGAAATACGGTTTTATTGTTAATTGTTACAATCTTTTGATGGGCCGGGTTCATGTGTTATTTTGTATACAGTTTGGGTTCATCTATTCTTTGACTGTAAGAGTTTGCTGTTTACCTTGGTTAATTTGTGCTAAGTCATCATTATCTTTCAACTTTATGCTGTATCATTGGTGTACAGTAATTTTTGAGAAATTATAGAGGTATATTATGACATGGCTGTTGGCGTGATGGACATTTCAGATGCTTTTTTGTGACAGTACTATGTATTTGCATTCTATTATATGCATTTGCACAGGTGTATTATGATGAGGTCAGTAGGACGCCATCGAGGGAGTAATGGTAGGGCAGGGAGGGAGGGGGAGGTGTAGGGTAGAGAGATCTAAAATATGGTATATAGATAAATGTAGGAAAGTATATATTTTAATTAATAAAAAATTTTTACAGTGTATACAGCATCGCATTTTGGAATGTAGTGCACACTGTAAAATTCATTTAAATAATTAAATTATGTATTTACTACAAATTATCTGTATACTGCTTTTTAGGTCCCTCCAGCAAAGATCTTCCCTCCTTGTCTCCCTGTCGCACCATAATTGCCTCCACGAGTTGCGGCTCATTGTGGTTTTATATGACTATGATGAAATGTTTTACATTAGATGAAATTTACATGATGAGTATGCTGTTAAAGGTAAAAGCAACTGTCTCTGTGGGAAGTAGCAATCGGTTTAGTGAATGTTTAATTGGTATGTTGTGAGTTATTCCTTCAGTTTGCATACAGTTTGAATCACAGTTTATAGTGGTGAAGTTAGAAAATAGATCTCTACAATAAAATTAGAAAGTGTATAAATAGTTCTACAGCACGAAATGCAGAAAGCAAATTTCACAGTGAAATGTGTTTTTATAGCACAATTTTAATTTAAAAAATTAAATAGGAAACTGTTAATGTCTAGCATGAAAGTATCTGTTTTTTAGAAAAATAAAGAGGAAGGTGTTATAATAATCAATGTAGTTAATGTCTTTAAAAGTATGAAAGTGTATGTAGTTAAAAGATTACTCAAGGTAATCATTGGTTAACTAATAATAAAAAATATTTAAATTAGTCTTTATATTTTTTTAAAAGGAGAAAGAAGATAGAAAATTAATAAAAAAGATGGAAGATTACTGTGAAAATGAGTTTATTAATTTTGAAATGGCAAAAGAAGTCCTAGAAGAATTAATTGAAGGAGTATTTGACGATGAAATTCCAACTGAAAATGAGGACTTTTTGGACAGTACTTTTGATAGTGCATACTTAGAAATGGTGGAAGAAGAGAATTTGGAAGTGCAAAATAGTAATGAAATATCAGATGAAATTATGCTAAATGTGATTCTGGAATATGAATTATTAAATGAATAAAATTATTTTTGATTAAATAAAAAAAAATTGGAAAATATTATTGTTATACCGTTAATCAGTATTCTCTTTTTTAAGAATGACAGTAAAAGTTGTGATAAGGTGGATAAAAGATTAAAGTTATAAAAATAAAAAGCATTATGAACATCGATAATGCTTGAAAGTTAGAATAGTACTTATATCTCTCAAAAATTACATTCATACAAAACATGTGTAAGGATAACATAGATATGGAGTGTCACAAATTTAGAAACAATATTCACTATAGGATTTCCTACTCTGACCAGAGACTGTTTCTTTGTTTTTATTCAAGTTATAAAATCAAGCCTTGGTTATAATTTGTATGGTATATGGTAGTAGGGGTCTATAATATTTTTTAACTTTTTTCCAAACAGGTTATCATTAATATCAGAAACATCAATCAGTATGCCGACGAGAAATGAAAAAAGAAAGCTGTATAAAAAGACATACCATTTGAAGAGAAAAGAGGGACAAGATTTACGTAATCAACAAAGGACGGACAAAAACAAGAGTGCTCCTGGTAAGAGCAGTAAGGAATTTTTAAAAAAATTGTGTCAGAGTTGGAAAGTCAATTGGATAATGTTGCAAAGGAAAAACAGTTTTCAGGATCTACAAGGAGAAATGGAAGAAAAAAGAAAACTGTGTTGGAAAAGAGTGGTGAGGAAAATATGTACAGTAAAAGACGTACAAATCAGTTTGCGGAAATAAGGAAACGTATGTTTCATAAGAGAGTTGTTATGAATTTATTACAAAAGGAAAAAGTTTCAAAAAGGAAATCTGCTTTTTATAAGAAAAAAAAGTATATAGAGGAAGTTGTGGATGATGCGTTCGAGACGAAAAAAAAATTGTTTATTTTAGTGCTTAAAAGAATAAATACACTAAATAAGGCAATCAGAGTTTTGAAAGCTAAGAGTAAATGGAAGAGACACATAAATAGAACTAATTTTTGTAAAATCTTTTCTGGTAAATGGATGCATAGTTCAAATTCTGAGCCATTTTTTAATGAAGAGAGTTACTTTCAAAGTAACGATTTGTTGCATGCAGTTGACACCAGTGGTCGAGCGTATGAAGTGAAGGATGGCTGTCCTATTGAGAAAGAGAAAATTGAGGTGAGAAATACAGAAGGGGAAATAGGTGGACAAGATTTACAGGGACGTGTTCATGCTCCTGTTTATAGTTGGAATTGTAGCAGTATTTGCAGTGTGCGACAGGATTCAATTGATTTCTTTCGCAATTTCTTACGTAAGTACACTAAGGAATGTTTAAAAAAAATTGTACTGTTGCAAGAATTAGATCGTTGCAGAGTGAGAGAAAAAACGGGTTTGGAAGGACATTCTTTGGCTTGTCTTTCAAAAAAATATGCCAGAGTGTTTTTCATCACTTTAGGATGTTAGCAGTGCATCATACCAAAATGAGAAAATTAGTCAGAAATATGTATTATGCAAAAAGTCCAGCACTTAAACTTAAAGAGTTAAATAGTGCTCTTTTGCATGGGTCTGTATTAGATGTGAAGAGTATTTGTGCAGAAATTGAGGTAAGTTATTTTGGTCGAGATGAAGAGAATGTAGAAACTGATATAGTTAGAGAAGGAAATGTGTTAGAAAATGTTGGACACTTTAATACTGAAGAATTTGAACAGGAAATAACAAAATTTAAGGTCATTGCAGGTGAAAAACCACATTTAACTTGTGTGTGTTGTCGACGCATTCATTATAAAAGTCAAACTAGGTTAGTTGATTTATATTTAAAAAGTGAAGATGAAGATAATACTCAGTGGAGAGAGTTTGCGACTTATTTGCTGGTAGAAAACTATTTTGATTTGGGTTTTGAACAACGTATTTGTAAATATTGTTATAATAAATTGAATGAAAATAAAATGCCTGCTAGAGCTGTTCATAATAATCTTGAGTTGATAAATATTCCATCGGAACTGAAGGATTTAAATACTTATGAGACTATTTTGATTCAATATGTACATCCTTTTCAGGCTATTGTTCGTATGGAGCCTAAGACTGGGAAATTAAATCCTACAGATTTACAAAGAGGATTAAAGGGTAGAGTTGTATATTTGCCACTTGATTTAAAATAAATATGGAGACAATTGGTATTGAAAATGTAGAAGAGGAACCTCTTGTTATTCTTGTTAATGGTGTACCTACAAAGAGTAAGAAAATCTGGCAAGATTTAGTGGATGTTAGGAAAGTGAAGAAGGCAACGTTGTATTTAGTTAAAAATAATAAATACTATAAAAATGTGTATGTAGAACAAGAAGATGTAAGTGATGAAGAGAATAATGATTTGCCTATTGGACAAATTGAAAAAGTTGACATGTCCAGAAGTGAAGAAATTTATGAACATTATAGTGTTCACCTACTGCATTCCAAAGAAGCAATGGGGATTGCAATTGAGTTATTTCAGATGAAAAAAGCAGAAGGAAGTCCTATTAGTGTGTGGGAAAAAAGTTTGGAAGGTCGTTGTTTCCCACACTTATTCCCAACAGGTGAAGGTGCGCTATGACCTATGCAGATTCCTGCTTCTGAGTACCGGACTACAAGGTTATATGCAGAAGATCCCAGATTTTGTCAATGTATTCCATATTTGTTTCATCTTCTCTTTGAGAGTGACTTATCTGGTCTTTCTTATGCAGTAAACCATGTCTTAAAAAGTGGAGTGCATCTGCATAATGTTTCTGCAAAGGATTTCATGGATAAAGTGCAACAGAAAGATAGTGTTTTGGATTCTCATCTAATTAATTTAATGGCATGTCAGCGTGGTACTAATGAATATTGGTACCGTCGTCATGGAGATTTAAAATGCATGCTACGAAACTTGGGAGCACCAACATGGTTTGTAACTCTAAGCTGTGCAGAGTACGCCTGGGAAGATTTACTTGAATATCTTCGAGAGGCGAATGTAAATATTGAAAATATATACTACAAGACACCAGGAGAATTGTGTTCGTTGGATGCGGTTAATGTTTGCCAATATTTTAATCATCGATTTGAAGCAATGATGTCGTTTCTTACAAACAAGAAGAATCCACCACTTGGTGAAGTTTTGGATTTCTTCTGGAGAAAAGAGTATCAAGCTAGAGGTACTCCACATATTCATATGTTACTATGGATTAAGGATGCTCCCAAATTTGGAAAATACTCCGATGAAACTGTACTGTCTTTTATTGAGGAATATGCCACTTGTGACATACCTAACAGTACAAGTGATAAAGACTTAAGAGGAAAAGTGTTACGGTTTCAAAGACATCGTTGTGGGAAATATTGTCTGCGAAAATTCAAAACAAAGGATAAGTTCTATACAAAATGTCGTTTTGGATTTGCACGACCAGTGCTTTCAAAAGGAAGAGTGAATAATTTGATGTCATCTTTGCGACATAACATCAGTAGAAGATCACCCAAAAATACTTATAATTTAAGAAGAGGAGAAGAGTCCAAATATATAAATGACTACAACCCTGTCATTTTGTCCATGTGGAATGCTAACATGGATATACAATATGTTGCGGATAACTCTATTGCTGTGGCTCGATATGTAACGTCTTACATCACAAAATCTGAAAAGACGGAACTGAAGGAGATGTGGGAAGATATTTCTCATGAAAAGAGCCTAAGCAAGAAATTGTATACATACAGTTTGAAGATGTTATCACATCGAGAAATTGGAGCATATGAATGCTGTGATCGATTATCATCAGCAAGTCTTTATGCGAAATCTCGAAGTATCCTGTGGGTGAGTTTAGGTCTAGCAGGAACACGAAACCGTGTTTTGAAAACTGTGCAAGAAATTGAATATTTAGCACAGAAAGAACCAAACAGTACAGACATTTTGAAAACAAATATGTTGGATACATACTATCCAAATAGAAGTACTCTGCTAGAAAATATTTGTCTGTATGAAGTTCTTGAAAAATACACTTTTAAAAGGAATGTTAGAGAGAATGTTGAAAAAGGTATGTACGCTGTAATTGGACAGGAAGGATGTCTGGTGAAACAAACAAAAGGACATTTGATTAATCACCGAAAACTGAGTTGCGAAAATCCAGACAAAAGAGAATTTTACTATTTAGCTCTTTTGCAACTCTTTAAACCATGGCGTACCGAAGAGGAACTACTTGGAGAGTTTATAAGTTATGAAGATTCTTTTAACGCATCTAAAAGTAGTATAGAATGTCCTGCTTTTAGTAATTATCTGAAAATGTTGAACGACGAAATAGAGCAAGAAGCAAAAATTGCAGCGGAGATTGCAAGAGAAAGTTCACAAGATACACAAAGTTCAGCATCGTTGAGTCAGGATCCACTGGGAGAACCAATTATCTGAAATGAAGCAGCCACTGCTATGGATGAGGTACAAACAGTAATGGAGCAAGCTCAAGAGGATATAATAAACTTAGAAGAACTGGAGAAGGAATTTAATCTTGAGCAAAGACAAATATATGTGGAAGTGACAGAGCACATTGAGCATGGTTTTCGTCATGAGAAAAAAGAATGCTCATGTATGTCATTTCACCCTATAAGACTATATGTAAGTGGAGAAGCTGGTACAGGGAAAAGTTTTCTTATAAAAGGAATTACTGCATATCTACAGCAAAAAACTCAGTCACCATTGTCTTGTGTTGTGACAGCTCCAACTTGATTGGCAGCACATAATATTAAAGGTATTACTTTACATCGTTTATTAATGCTGCCAGTTGAACATGAAAACAAATTACAATATCACAAGCTATCTGGAGATGCTTGTTATGAAGTTTCAAGAGTTCTTAAAGAAATGAAACTTCTTATTATTGATGAGGTAAGCATGGTATCCAATTTGATGCTCGCTTTTGTACATTTAAGAATGCAGCAGATACTTAAAACTGACTATGATGTTTTATTTGGAGGGAAACATGTCATAGTTTTTGGAGATCTACTGCAACTAACTCCTGTAAAAGGACAATCTGTATTTGAAACTGTGACACATGAAGACACGAGAAAGTGCCTTGGCAGTATTGGAAATGTAAATATATGGTCACATTTCAAATATACTGAACTGATTCAAAATATGCGACAGGCAAAGGATACTAAATATGGAGAGATTCTTCAAGATATAAGGATTGGAAGACTAACTGAAGATGCAAAAGAAGCTCTACAAACTCGATTAATATGTAAGTTGTTTCCCAATGAAGATAATGTACCTGAGAAAATATATAGTAAAGAGGTAAAAGATAAGTCAGTTATATGCTTGATGCCAACTCTAAAAGAATGCTCAGTTTTCAATGAGAAAATGTTGAAGTTGGAAAATGAAGAAATTAAGAAACTGGAAGCAAAAGATAAAATAGAGTATGAAGGAAGTACTATTGTTTTGTCTGATAAATTAAAGTTAAAATTGGATAGTCTACAGACTTCTATATCTAAAACTGCTGGTTTAGAGAAGAATCTGTATGTATGTTTAAATTGTCTGATTATTTTACGGAGAAATTTACTTGTAGAAAGAGGTCTGGTGAATGGAGCAATGGGTAATTTTGTTAGTTTTGTAAATTATCCAAATAGAGATGAGATTGAATTTTTACGAATAAAATTTGATGAAATAGAGGAAGTTCAACTAATCAGTCGCTACTCAAGTCGTTTTTTACTTGTAAAAGACTTGTATGTCCGTCGGAAACAATTTCCAATTTGTTTGGCATATGCAGTGACTATTCACAAATCGCAAGGTTTACGTGTAGATTGTGCTTTGGTAAATATTGGAAATAGTGTATTCAAAGAGGGTATGGGATATGTTGCTTTATCACGAGTTAGAACTTTATCTGGGCTTTATCTAATTGATTTTGATGAGACAAAGATCAGTGCAGATTTAAAATGTGTACAGGAGTATAATAGGTTAAGAAGAGAATACGCTCCACATTTACCTCAATATCCTTTAATTAAAAAGAGTATAGTTGGTCAGAAAAGGAGAAATGAGAAACAATGTAGTGAAGTATTAGAGAAACGAAGAAAAAAAGATGAGACTGTCATTGATAAGAGTCAGAAAAACGTTAGTTCTACAGAGATTGTTGGATTTAAATTTGAAAATAGGTCTGGTGTCAACTGCTATGCAAATGTAGTGGTTAATGTGGTTTTTTTTCTAAAAAAGTTACGGGAACAGATTAGAGAAAATCAGGAGCAAACATTTTGTTGTTCTTTAAATTCTGTGTTTGAAAAATGTACTAGTGGTAATAGTGAAGTAGCAAGTGTTTCAGAAGTAAGGAATGTTTTAGATATATGTGCAGAACTAAATCAATTTTCTCAGAATATTCAGCAAGACTGTCAGGAATTTATTATGTATATGCTTACAGTTTTGGAAGAAGAAGGTGTAGGTATTGATAGTCTATTTGGCCTTTCTTATAAATGGGAACATATTTGCGATAATTGCTCTTTTACAAGTACTACTGACATACACACAGAAAGATTTATATATTTAACATTACCAGATTGTAAAACAGTGTCCTTTAATAAACTAGTTAAAGATGCATATCAGAACATGGTCTGTTCTCAATGTAATTCAGAAATGTTATCTACCTTATTTATCCATAGATATGGACAGTATGTTATTTTAATGCTTCAACGATGCAGAGCTGATGGAAGTAAATTGTCAACTTTAATTAAAAATGATGTGGCTTCTCAAATATCTATTTCTAGAAGAACATTTGTAACTGTAGCAATTATTTTTCATGAATGGTTATCTATATCATCAGGACATTACATAGCTTATTTGAAGAGTACAACTGGTTGGACGCTGTGCAATGATAGTCAATTAAGTTTTAAGAAACGTTTGCCTTCTGAGTTAAGAAATTCTTATTTGATATTTTTGCAACCAAAATTTCAGTGAAATTACTTGGTCGAGTCAGAGTAATACTGTAAAGATATGAACATGTGTTCTTTAGAAATATGATGTGATTAAGGGTGTTCAAATATGGAAATGAGACTATTATGTGCCAAAGTGATAGCATCAGGTAAGGTTTCCTTAATGTTTCTGGTACAGGATATGTTGGAATTAACTTATACTATTTGGCAACACGGAAAACAATCAGATATGGAAATGTTGACTTACGATAAATGTTTTTAGAGTACACTTACTTGGAAGTTTGTGGAGAGGTAGTCAAAAAAAACGAATTAACTCATACCATTTGGCCTTGCGGAAATGTATGAGATATGTAAATGTGAAATACAGATAAATGTTTCTAGAACATACTTACTCATGAGATTGTTGAGAGGTACTCAAAAAAATAAGGAATTATCTCATAGTATTTGGCCATGTGGAAAAAAATCAGATATAAAAGTGTTGTTTTGAGATAAATGTTTTAAGAACAAAGTTGCACGGTTATTTGTGGAGCGGTATTTAAAAGTAACTGGTATACTTTAGTTAGTTTATAATTGTGGAATATGTGGTGTGCTTACTCAAGAAATTGCGAATTAGAGAAAAACATTTAAGACATGTTTTTTTCTAGGTATTTATAGTATATATAGAGATCTTTTATGTTTTTTTTTTAAATACAATCATTTTGATTGTGGTTTTTTTCCCCGCTGTTACATGATGATTACTATTGAAATCACTGTTTATAGTGAAAATCAATTTATCTGAAGACAGCAAAAATAAACCAGTAAATATGTTGTTTAAGATATTTTGTTATATTGGAATTGGAAGTATGTATTATAACAGATTTCTTTATTGTCTTCCACAGATATTATATTTTTAAGGTAAGAACAACTAATCATATCTGAAAGTTTCGTGTACCTATCTCTTACTCTAATTTTCTTCATCCTCTTCCTTTGATAATGGTGTTTAGATATGGTTATTTTCTTTAACTCATCCTTTTACTTTTACATCGTTTTTGTTAGTATTCTATTCAGTCTTTCTTAGTCTTCAGTTTGTTACCTACGTTGCTTTACAGAGAGTTAGCTTCATTGATGTTTTATTGGCATTGTTTCCTGAATCTTAATTTGTTTGTCTTACTATACCTTACAATGTGTTCCCTTACTCTGCTTTCTTTAATTATGAACACTTTCCAATCTAAAATCTATAGTTTAGTTTTGTCATCCTACTTTATTTTTGTTTATATGTCTCTGTTATACTTGTTATACTCCATGTCTGTTTGTATTTTATTTCTCCTCTGTTACTCTACCTTTTTGACTCTTTTTCTCTTAGTGGTGGTTCTTTATTTTATCTATCTCTTTAAGATATGTAGGCACTCTTAGTCTGTTTATTTGAGAGACTGTTTGTTTTGTGTATTATCACTGATCATACTCTTATTTTGCCTGTCACTTTAGTTTCCTTTAGACTGTCATTGTTTGAGTGCTTTTATTTCTTTGAAAATATTCTGTCTTGGTCTCTTTCTGTGCCTCTGTCTTCTTTTCTTTCACTTTCTGCTTCAATCACTTCTACTTTGTTTTGTTTAATGAAATAACACTATAACCATATTTTTACTTATCTTTCACAGATACCATGTTTTTCAAATTTTTCAATATTTTCTTTGTTACTATTGCTTAGGTAAGTATAAATAATAAAAATACTTTTTACACCCTGTGTTATTTCTTTGAGTATCATGGTCATATTAGTGTTGTGTTTTATATAAACATTTCCATGGAGGATTGGCTGCACGGTCACAAGGAGTGTCTAAAAAATTAATTTAAGAAATCAACAACATTTCAGTCAGTCAGTTCACTAATGCGGATGTGTGAAAATATTGCAGGTAAATGATATGTGTTACAGAACTTTTCAGGAAATTATCAAAGGAATTTTATTCTGCATTTTTGATTTTAAAAGGCAAGATAGTGCAGAAAAAATTGTCTTATTAGTATGTAGCTGATGCTAACAGCAGTTAGTGACAACTAATAATAGATAATGAGTATATTGGGATGTGCTTTGTTTGTCTGTGAAATTTAATATAATTGACATAGAAAGTTAACATTGCAAGATGTAAGTGACTGTAAACAGTTGCTAACATTACTATTTGTTTTTACTCACTTTTGAACATATTTGTGCTATATTTGAAAATGATCAAAATCAAATAGTTGCCCCTGAGCAAAAAAAGTGGTCCACATTCAAGAGGCGTGGTCCATATTTAATGGGTGTGGTCCATATTCAAGGGGCGTGCCCTTTCATGAAACATCATTTGCACATACAAAGCATAAAAGTGGGAGGACACTGTTCTTCTATAGGGCACAGGGCCAAGGTGCTAATGGGAATATGCTGAGCAACTAGAAAAAATAGGAAGGCCCCTTTCTGTCACAAAATTATTTTAGCCGTTCAGCACAGGAGCACCTGAAAAGCAGAATTACTAACCTACTTAGTCCTTCCCAGGCCTTTAGCTTAGGAGCACTTGAAGAGAGGTAAGGCCCCTGCAATTAGGTAATTAATTAGTCCTACAGGCCTCGGGAAAATGTCCTAGCAGGGGACCACAAAACACAGCCAGGTAGGCAGAGGGAGGTTGAGGTGAAGCTGGTGCATGGGAAGTACCATCCCAGTGTGTTCTGTCAGATTAAGTCTTTACCATTTACTGTAGTATTATCCTTGTACTTGTGTATGGTACTCTTTTGTTACTTGCATACTTCAGTTTTTGTAGGTATCACACTGTATGCTACCTTTTACTTTTGTTTACTTTACATACTTGCTGCATGGGCTGCATGGGCCCTAGGGGGGCTTAGGTGAAAATGGCTCAAAGGCCTGAGAAACACCTACTCCCTAGGGAGGTCGATTATTGAAAACAATCATCCCTCCCCAGCCCAGCCTTAGCTTTATTGCTTGGTAGGGCAGGGGTGTTCAGCCGCACAGAGAGGTTGCTTTTATTTTCCCTGTCTGTCTCCGTGTACTCTGTGGGTCGGCTTTTTTTTCTCCCCTTTCCAAGTGCAGTCTGTGTGGACTGGGGCAGGGGAGAAAAAAACGGCCCACAGAGAGCACTGAGGCACTGGCCTTTCGGCCCATCTCCGAATGTCCGCCTTGGTAATCCGCCCCTGACTTTTAGCACTGTTTTAAAAAAGGAAGGAGTGTTTTCAAAGGAGGTGTTGGTTGTTATTGTGTAGGCAGATTAAAGCATCTAAACTACAAATATGCGTGTAGTATAGTGTGGTGCTCGACTGGAGGTATGTTGTTTGTCTTACTGCATGCAGATATGTAGTTTAGGAAATACCTTCACACAAATAACAAGCAAACACTATTGCCTTTGAGATTAGGTCCTACTTCCTTTATGTACATAAGCAGTAACCATGGTATTGTTGAATATGTTAATAAAAAGACTGCTGTTTTAAATTTATAAGATAATCAAAGAACGTTATTCTGATTTAATAATTTTGTTTTATAAACTATTTTAAAGAAACTGTTTCATAATAAGCCTTGATGGTAATTTAACTTTTTTTATCTAAAACAATGTCTTCTGTTTATCGAGGCAGAAAGCTCCTTTGAGAATTCCAATGCGTGGGACGGGTGCTCCTGCTGCAGTATAATTCAAGGCCGTTTCAGGATGGACTGTCAGCGTTATCACAGGGGAGGAGCGCGCAGCTTTCTGAGATGGATACAGTTACACATAACAGAGTACTGACGTCTGTGCAATTTACAGACGGTTAGGCATCCTAGTGTGCGTCGTGTTTTTGGCACCTCATTAAGGCGGACTGGGGAGCCGTGGTGCACAGTTCGGGAATCACTAGTTTTAGAATTAAAGTTTGATAATTGTATCACTCCTAAGCGTTAAAGATCGCTGCTGGTCTACGAAAAATTATTGGAAGTAAGCCAACATAGTGATAATTTTTGCTAGTTGTATACGGTAAGTAGATTGCTAAAGGCAAAAAACGGCACATAAAATGAAAATAGAAGAAGGACTACGATTTCACTTCTAATCATGAGAGTGCATGTTAGCAGAGAATTACAAAAGAGGCAGTCTTAACGTAATTTTAATACATATGTGATAGTACTCCTGTAACAGTCTGCGGCACTTAATATTGCCGCGTGAAAACAAGCGTTGCTTTTATGCACTAATGTGTGCTTTGTAAATACGAGAGGGGGTTGATTTAGTTTTATTTTCCACACCTCCACGTTAACGCTGCCAAATGCTTCATCACAGCTGCCCGTGGCACTCGTATGATAAACAAGTTTATTTAAACTGTTTTCCTAACAGGAGTCGTGTACGAGATAGTATTTTTGCCTTTAAACAGGTTTTGCTTATAGTTTAACATACCCCTACTATGCATGTCATTAACTGTCTGTGCGGCACAAATGCAAAGTGCTTTTACCGCAGGCGGTGTTATCACGTTCTTATAAAGATGTTGACGAATTTTTACAAAGATTCAAAAGAGTTTAACGCTGCCTTGAACGGCAGGAAGTTGCCGATATAGAGGCGAAAACGGCGTCCATAATATGCTTTCTAAATTGCAGTGGACCGTCATGTTAGATATAAAGGCATATAACATACGTTTTATTTTGAATTTTGAAAAACATAGGGGCATATTATAATGGACAGTCGATACATTTAAGCCGCTTTTATCAACAGGAAATTGGCGATAAATGGGTTTCATAATTTGCTCTATGGAAATCCTATGAAAGCCCATGTAAGATGCGAAAACATGTTATATGGGCTACGCTAGGAATTTCATACAGCATATTATCAAGTCCATTATCGCCGGTTTATCGTCAGTTTGCTGTCGATAGAAGCGGCGATATTGTATCGTCTATCCTTGATAATATGGCTCATATTATGAAGGCGATTATCGGCGCTTGTTTAACAGCGTTATGCCGATTAAAGCGAAGTGAAATTATCACGTCTTCATAATATGTCCCAAGTTTTGCCGCATTCTTTAATTATTGTTCCTAAAATGCGGCAATAATTTAGCTTATGAATAGAGCTCTTTTTGGTACAATGAGGTAGTTCTGAAAAGAACTGGGTTTTTTTTTGTTTTTTTAAAAAAAAGTTTTTCATTCTTTCAAATTTGGTTAACAGGAACCAAATTTTTAAACTGTAAAACAGGAACATTTGAAGTTGTAAAAAAATTAGATGCATTCGAACATTTTATGCTGATTAAATCTTCTTTCAATAAGAATGACGCTTTGCTCTCCGTACACAATTAATCCTTCGCACTTGTTGCATTTTATATGCACTTCGTTTAAAAATGGTTTCAACTCCATCTGTTCAAGCGATGCAGATGTAGATCGTCTGCTCGATGAAGTACTGGCCTGAGATGGTGGCAGTTGTGTGGCCGGATCTCTTGTCGCTGCTTTTGCATATTGAACAGGGTGGACTTGGCTCATATGTCTCTTCATAGTATGAATTGAAAAAGAATATTTTTTGGTTGGATTTCCTCTGCAAAGTACGGAGCCACAAATTGTGCACGTTACTTTCGGAGCATTTACTTTTTTTTGCCCCTCAGGAAAGGTAAAAAATTGCCAAATAAAAGATTCCTTTTTTTTTTTTTTTTAAGGAAGATAACCATTTCCTTCAGATTCCGAAGAAGAATTGGCTGCGGCCGCCATTTCAGCAAAGTGTCTGGAAATATGAAAAAGGTTGTTCTCTCTTCAGCGCCAAATAGATAGTGAGGGAAGTTGGTGGTTTCTGGAAAATTGCGGAACAGAAACTACTATGAACCTAGGAAGTGTTCTTTTCAAGTCACATGATTTGACATGTGCGTATTAGGACGTATACGCGGTGACGGAATCCGGACACGTACGTGAATTAGAAGTATCGGTTTAATTTAATGAAGTTTTAAAATGTGAAAATGAGGAAAGGTATACATTCTCAAATATTAAATACCTTCATATGGGGTCACAAGAACAATGCTGATAAAGTATCAAACTTTTTTAATTGTTTCAAAACACCGGGGTGCGCGCACTCTGTCGCGCACCTCGGAACATTTTTTAACATCTGACAAGTCTGTAAACGGTGAAATGAACGTAAGGTAAAGACTTTGTAAAGCTTTTGAGACTTGCAAGGAGTTCCTAAGCAATTCTGACAGTGAAAAAAACTTTATAATACTATGAAAGCATTTCTTGAAAATCTATAATAAAACTATAGAATACATTTAAAAAATATTTTATATTTCGCAATTAATAAAAGCTAAGAAATATAATGAAAAAATATAACTTATAAACAGTTTATAGTTAACGAGTAGCCTTTAAAAAACCTATAAAAATTCACTGAAAAAACCATAGGTTTTACACACGTTATAGTTAGGAAGTAGCATTTAAAAAACCTATGAAATTCACTGAAAAAACCATAGGTTTTACATACGTTATAGTTAGGAAGTAGCATTTAAAAAACCTATGAAATTCATCGAAAAAACCATAGGTTTTACACCAGTTATAGTTACCAGGAAATTTTACTCGCATAAAACCATCGAAATTCCCACGTTATAGTTAGTTGGACTCACTATAACTTGCGCGTGCAATGCACTGCTGATGACGTCACATATTACATCACTCATGACGTGGTCAGTGACATCACTCATGACATCACTGATGACACCATCCTTGCGACAGAGTGACAGACCTCTTTTCACTGTAATGTAACCCTTGAAACACATATTCAAAAATAGAAACTAAAATTTTCAAAAAAATGGAGATACCCATACCAGTTACAACAACCAATTCACTAAATCCACCATCTATATACACATCCACTCTTTCACCAACAGTTCTATGTAGTCACTCATACATATACTCACTCATCATATATAGTGATACACCTATATATCCTGTTACACAACGACAGTCATCCAAAAGATACTCTCACACATGCAAATAAACTATTAAACATCCATTTATTTGCATATACAGCTATACACACACTACCACTTTACTTCTAAGGAAAATTACACATACTTATCCTCTTAAACAATCACTTATAGAAACACATACTTGTTTAAACAGGAACTCTTACAATCCCTCACTCTCACATATACTCACTTATATACATCAATATTCACATATACTAGATTAAAACATATGTAGTTACAGAAAAAGACACTAGTGAGACAGTGTTTCACTCACTAACATACATATATACACACTCATCCACCCATACAGTCCTGCGCATATGCTGTATTCAAAACACATACAAACAGAGAGTCAGTCATTCATGCATCTATGTGCTAAGTAACACCCCCACCAAATATATAGACACTCATATTGATATTAAAAAAAACATCTAATAACCCATATACCTACACATGTAGCTACTCACCAACCCATGCAGCCACTTATACACAAAGTGAAACATTAATACATATGTTTAAAAATTTAAACATTACTCACTAATATTTATTTTTCAGAAAGACACACATTCACTGGATGGTGTCATCAGTGATGTCATGAGTGATGTCACTGACCACGTCATGAGTGATGTAATATGTGACGTCATCAGCAGTGCATTGCACGCGCAAGTTATAGTGAGTCCAACTAACTATAACGTGGGAATTTCAATGGTTTTATGCGAGTAAAATATTTCCTGGTAACTATAACTGGTGTAAAACCTATGGTTTTTTCGATGAATATATATATATATATATATATTCCTTAGCTTACTTTTCCAATCTGCGCGCTATCAGGAATCCCAGACCCAACGAGGTATTAGATAAACTGCTGTTTATTTACACAACGCGTTTCGCCAACGGGCTTAATCACATGTTAGAGAAACCACCATTACCGGCAAAGATAAATACTGTGGAACGCAGTGAAACATAGAACGAGGACAGCGTATTTACAATCGGCCGGCATTCAACAGTGAAAAAAACACAATACGCATATATATATGGAATGTATATATATACCCATCACATAATAGCATTTAAAAAGTACCAATTTAATTACAATTAAAAAAGTAAACATAAAAAATGATCAATTTACTAAAAAATTTACAAATATTAAAAATAATTATAATGATACATTTTATATTTCTATGTACACAAAAACATAATTATTTAAGTTTAAATAAAGTAAAGTAAACTATACAATTATTCTGTAGTTAATACATATACCATTCCCACTCCAATTTATAGAACAGTATGAAAATCTTTGGATAGGGAGGTGTAAAATGTACTACTCCCATTCCATGCAGTGTAACAATATGGAAAAAATTTAATTGTGAAGGGGTAATATTTTTTATTCCCACTCCAGTCAGTGAAAGAGTAGGGAAATTGTTGAACTCACGGGGGGTAAATTTAACTATTCTCACCGCACATGGTGCAACAGTAGGAAAAGTGTTGAATTGCAAATGGGTAAACTTTATTATTTCCTCTCCAAACTAAGCAACAGTAGGAAAAGTGTTGGATTCTGTAGGGGAAATATTTACTATTCCCACTACAGTCTATGCAACAGTAGGGAAAGTGTTGGATTGCGTAGGGGTACAATTTACTATTCCCACTCCAGTCATTACAACAGTAGTGAAAGTGTTTGATTATTAAGGGGTAACATTTACTATTCCCACTCCAGGCTGTGCAACAGTAGGGAAAGTGTTGAATTGCAAAGGGGTAACATTTACTATTCCCACTCCAGTCAGTCCAACAGTAGTAAAAGTGTTGGATTGCAGAGTGGTAACATTTATTATTCTCACTTCAGTCAGTGCAACAGTAGGTAAAGTGTTGGATTGAGGAGGAAGAAATTGTACTATTTCAACTACAGTCAGTGCAACAGTAGAGAAAGTGTTAGATTGCGGAGGGGTAAACTTTATTATTCCTAAACCAATCTATGCAACAATAGGAAAATTGTTGGATTCTGGAGGGGTAAAATGGACTATTCCCACTCCAGGCAATGCAACAGTAGAGAAAGTGTTAGATTGCGAAGCTGTAACATTAACTATTCCCACTCCAGTGATTGCAACAGTAGTGAAAGTGTTGGATATTGGAAGGTTAAAATTTACTATTCCCACTCCAGTCTGTGCAACAGTAGGGGATGTGTTGGATTTGCAGAGAGGTAACATTTACAATTCCCACTCCAGTCAGTGCAACTTCTATACCCCTACATAACCTATAACACACACCTAAAACTTAACATTTATAAAAAATATTCACACTATTAAAATAACTAATTATCAATTACATAAATAATATTTATTTAATAATAAATATTAACAAAAATATTTTACTCCCCACCTTACACTCTAGAAAACCCCCACCTGAAACATATCTTACAAAAATACTTACAAAATTTACATAAATTATGTATCTATTAAGTAATTAATATTAATAACAAATGAATTATTAATTAATTCTAATTAATTTACTCCCCACCCTATACATTAAAAAAGAATTACACAGTTAACATGATTAATTATCAATTACATTATTTTTATTTATAAAACATTAATGGATAATTAATTATAATAAATGTACTTCCTACCCTGTACCCCAATAAATCCCATAACCGCTGTGTTACTAAAAATCACAAAAAAGTATTAGACTAAATGTAATAACTGCTAAAAATATAACAAGTATTTTTAAAATAAATAATAATTATGCAAAACATGTATAACAAATACATTTAAAATAAATACAAACAAGCATAACAATTATTTAAAAACAATATTATACACAACTATATTTTTGTAAATGCTGTTAATGATTTTGATATTTGCTAAATCAATTTTAATTAACTTAAAGTCAATATTCTTGACAACGATATTTTAGACACAATATTTTGGTCTGAGGATATATTTGTGTCGATATTTTGTCTGAATACCCGGAAACCTTTTACCTTTACCTCTGTGTTCCGGTAGGTAGCACCGTGCAGCTCTACACTGATGCTGTACTGCTCCAGAAATTAAGTAGAACGCCTATTTAGGTGCCTCTCCTGTGTGCTGACATCAGCTTCTTTCTTTCTACGCCATGATACATGGATCTGGAAGTGCCTCTTTGATGCCATCTTTACCTCAAAATGTTCACCTCCCAAGACGACAGGTTTTAAACCCTTTAAGGACTGTAGCAAGTGGATGTATGCAACAGATCGTCATCAGGTTTTCCTGTGGTGCCTGTGGTTAAGTCACTTCTCTAAGGCCTGCAGTTAATGTGCATTGATGAGCCTGAAGACCATATGAGACCACGAGGCGAAAGTGTACGTCACTATGCACTAAAAGACTACTTGTTGAGATCTGTCCAACTCCAAATGTTGGACTTTGTCCCGTTCCCGGTCCACAGGTCACAGGATTCGATTCCAATGGCTATCGTAGTTGCAATCTAGATCTTTGGGTAAGTCAAAGAAACAACATAAAAATTCCAACCGTTACGTGGCCCCATCCTGCCACTCATACTCCTGAGAAGGGGTGAAGGTGTCACCATACCTCTCAATCATGCTCCTGAAGACAGTCGACTTTGGAGAGAATCTTGCAACTTGTTCTGGCATAACCCAAGTTTCCTGGGCCATCTGCGACACTTAGGCAGATCCAAGAGTTTCACAAGGTATGCTAAGGCTCTTCGGATCCCTTTCGACTCCTGCTGGCATGCCTGCAGGCCCCAAGAAGCAGAGAGGGCTTCTGTATGGGATACTGCTTTGGGTCCACCTTTGGTGCCTGTTAGATCCTTCAAAACCACCACTGGGCCTCCCCTGACTCCTGTATTGACTCTGCCTCCAGCTCCACAATCAGTGCGGGACAATGAGGTGCCCATTGTGTTCTCTAACTCTGGGTCCGTGCCAATATGACCTCAACCAAGGCCCCACTCTGTTTACATCGAACAGCAACTCCCTGTTTGAAGTCTCACCTCCAGAAGGGAGGTCCCATACATTGCATTACTTGTTCAGTACAGATTCCAACAATTAATATGACCCAGGTGATGAATCCAACCAATTTTACCATGAAGACAATGGTATGTTGAACTACAAGAGGCCTGTGGCCTTGACACCTCTCCTATTTCTGACCTACAAATACCACAAGGTCCTGCCACCTTAGAAATTATTTTCTTTTCCGTGGTTATGCAGAGGACTGTCAAATTTCTAAGCCTGCACATCCCCACCTTAGAAGTCAAAACCAATGTCCTGGCCCTCCAGTTAACTGCCAAACTGTGAGACGCCACCAACTTCTCGCGGGAAATCCTGCAATTTTGTCTCAACACCCCTCTACTGAGAGCTTAGTGGTGCAGTAATCTACCAGTCGGACAAACACAAATACATTTTTGACAAGTGCCTCGAAAGTGTGGATATCTCTTGCTAGAGGGTATTTTCTTCCACAACTCTGCCCCTCAAGTCTACCAATGTCAGTTGCCTGTCAAGTTGCTGTTCCCACTCCCATTGGGATTCAGCGGCTCAAGCCATCCCGGTTTTCCTTATCCTGACACAAAATATGCAGGACGGTCGTGATACAGCCAAATTTACAATTCTTTGTGGCCTAGATACCACTGATTCCATTGGGAAAGCCAGTGTCGCAATTCGTCACCATGCATTACTGCAGTCAACAGATTTTTCAGGCGATGTCTAGTCATCTGTTATTGAAATGCCCTTTGATGGGGTTCGCCTCTTTGGGGACAAGGCAGACTCCGCCATGGAGTGGTTCAATAAGTGCAGGGCCACAGCATACTTCCTTGGATTATCTGCCCCTCCTAACCAGCTGCATCAACCCTACCTTTTCTTTTCCAGTTTCAGCAGGGGCACTCAATTCGGGACATGGTCATCAAGGCCTCCAACACCAGTCCTCTGACAACCACCAAGTAAGAGCTAGCTTGGGCCTTCAATGTCCCTCAATTGTACAATGGGCTGCTTGCTGCTCCAGGCTCAGTCACTGCCGATCCCTCTGTCTACCATTTTGAAACTCTGCATCTCTCATGCTGCGCTTCTCCACCACAGCCGTCCAGTGCTCTGCAAACTCACTTTTGGAGGACGATCAGTGGTCCACATCTCCACGAAACAACGTCTTTGCTTACAGATCTTAATGGCATGTGAAATCAAACGGGATTAGAACGGATGATGGGGATGGTGAAAACTTGCTTATTCAAGTGTCCGTCCTTTTGGCCTATTGACCATACCCCCCTATTGGGGCATTTTTATCTTTTGACATACTGTTTGATTTTAGATGATTATTTCACTTTATTTAGATAGATGACTGATCCTTGAATTTGCCAGTCTTGTCTTCGGATAATCCCTCTTTTTTGCGTGATCCAGGTTTGCTTTCTGTGGCCCTTTCTTCAGATGTTCTCTACTGCTTAGAGGTCCTCTTTTGTAGAGTCTCACTTCTATTTAGACCACCTTTCCTTTTCATTCAAAATTTAACGTTGTCTTTTCATAAATCCTTTGTGTTTCTACATGATTTCCTTAGTTTTCTGAAGATAAAATCTTTTGGTGGGTGTTGTTTCACTTTGGAAAATCTATGATTTTGATTATCTGTCATGGCAGAGGATTTTACGACAGGGAACGAAGAATTTGCCATATATGTAACAAGGCACAAACATCTTTTCAACACCTAGAGACCTATTTACAAGCTGCATTTTGTAGTATGTTTAGTACTACTCAAATAGTACTTCTAAAGTACTATTGCTATTCATAGACTTATCAGTGTAAATCTCCACCTCTACCTTTCTTATCCTTTGTATGGGAGATGCTCACACATGTAAGCTTACTACTTAGTAATAAATGTGGGAGGGACCAGGTCAGAGGGATTTAAAGAAGGGTGTACGGAGATAGGCACCCACTCACAAAAGAGTAAACCCATTGCTACTCAGAAGCTGCACTTCTAAAGTTACTGCAGACATAAAGGGACCAAATTGAAGTAAATGACTCCATCTCAGTGTTGCAGTAAGTCCAGCACCATACATGGCCAAACACTGGCATGGCAACACCCTCACATAGAAAAATTAAGCAGGTAGGACTTAAACTACAAGTCTGTAGAACACAATGATGACCTTAATTAAATATTTAAAATAGCTGAATAGTTAAAAATACAAAAAAGATAGCACACAAAGACAAATATACAAGACTACCTCATATAAAGACTAGCACTGTAAAAGACTCTACAACAAAAGCTACCTCACGAAAATGTGCAACAGAAAGATATATCCTTTAATATGCAAGCTCCAGAAAGACATTGTCACGGGGTAAGGGCGGGGCGGGAGGGACCTTGCTGTCGCACGCTCAAAGTACGACACACCAGTAGGGGGGTGGGGGGAGGCCGGGAGGGGGTAAGGGCGGAGAGGGGGAGGGCCATGTATGTCTGTTTCGTTTTGTGGTTAGTGTTCGTGCAGTATGTCCAGTCCTCGTCCCTGTCTCTGTTCGTACCAAATCAGTCCTCGTCCCTGTCTCTGTTCGTACCAAATCGGCAGATAGACCATCTGGTTCATTGACATCACTACACCAAATTGACTCTAAATACGCAGCTAGCTCACAATGCCCAAAGGTAGGATTCAGGTCACCCACGAGTAGAGCAGGTAAAGCCAACCGCATTATGAACTATGACACTGAATAACAACAAGTTATCAATAGACCTAAAGATTATCTCCCTTAACGTTAAAGGTCTAACTCATCCCATCAAGAGAAAGAAGATACTAGACTATCTAGCCAGGACTATGGGCGGCATCTTCATGCTACAAGAAACCAAACTCTCCGCAGCCGAAGCGAGCAAAATCAGAGCTAGGTGGATAGGTCAGATTGCATGCTCGCCAGCAGTAGGGAAAAAACGAGGAGTCATTACAATGATCAGGAACAATGCAAACATAACCATCGAGAATGAGCGGTGTGATAACGAAGGCAGACTATTTATCACGCACCTGAAAAGAGGAGAAGAAACAATACTAGTGACAAACATATACGTACCAAACAACGACGACACTGCATTCTGGGAGGGGATTGAGAAAGAATTAGAGACCAGCAACTCACACAACTTGTCTGGTCTTTGCGGGCGATTTCAACATGGCGCTTGACCCGATCCTACATAGACAATCAAAAACCCAATCACGTACCCCTACATCTCACAAGAAGTTAATGAACATTTGTAACAGATTCAATCTAGTAGATCCGTGGTGACTGCAACACCCCGACACCAGAGACTACACCTTCTACTCCAACCCACACAACTCCTACAGCAGAATAGATTACATTCTCATCTCGAGCTCACACACTCACCTAATAGAGCACACAGACATTGCAACCAGAATGATCTCAGACCACTCCTGCAACAGCCTACACCTCACAGGGAGACACAATGAACATTTCACCCGCAGGTGGCGATTTAACAACTTTGTCATGGCAAAACAGGAAGACAAAAGCACAATCCAGAAAGCCATTGTAGATTACATCAAGGAGAAGGATACTCCTGACACAGACTCAAAAACCCTGTGGGACACCCTTAAAGCGACCATCAGGGGTACGCTAATAGAAATCAAGGTGAGAAGGGACAGAGAAGCTAAGGCACAGCTGAACCAGCTAGAAAAAGACATTAAACTACTAGAGACGAGACACATAGGAGACACATCAGACTCAACCACACTGATAGAACTCACAAAGAAAAAGTACGAATACAACAGAATCCTGAGCGAGCGGGCCGAACTATGGATAAGAAAGTACAAACAAATCAACCTCTGCGAAACAAACAAGGCAGGAAAAATCCTAGCATCATACCTCAAACATAAGCAGAGACAACACCATATCCCCTCAATCACGGACACCAACAATAAAACGCATACCAGGCACAAAGACATCCTACATACATTTATGGAATTCTACAAGGATCTCTACAAAAAAGACGAAAACCTCGATCAGGAGGGAACCAGGGCCTATCTAGAGAGGTTAAACCTACCCAAGATATCAACAGAAGAAGCAACAGAGCTAGGCAAAGAAATCAAAGCACTCGAGGTCTCGGCTGCTATCAAGGCCCTTGAAGACAATAAGGCCCCGGGTCCAGACGGTTACACAGCGCCGTTTTACAAATCCTTCCAAGACGAGCTACTACCGGTCTTGACTAATGTATTCAATCACTGCAGAAAGTAGAGGAAGGCAACAGACACGATGGCACAAGCCAATATAATCGTAATACCCAAAGAAGGGAAGGACCGACAATGGCCGAAAAACTACCGCCCCATATCCCTTATAAACATAGACTGCAAAATATAGGCCAAAATCCTAGCTACAAGACTTAACAAAATACTCCCACAGCTAATAGGGAGCACACAAGTAGGCTACATGAAAACCCGCATGTCACATGAAAACACAAGACTCCTCTGTCATGTCATCGAACACTGCTCTAAATCCCACAACGCAGCAGTAACAATCACACTGGATGCAGAAAAGGCCTTTGACAGGGTGTCCTGGCAATTCTTAGAAAAATGCATGCAAGCATACAAGCTTGGAGAAATATTCATAGGGATGGCCATGGCTCTGTACAAGGGCCCCAAAGCACAAATTGCAATCAACGGTACTACCTCGGACCCTTTCAACCTCCAAAGAGGGACTAGACAAGGCTGCCCACTATCCCCACTGCTGTTCTTATTGGCACTAGAACCACTGATCAGAGACATTCTAGCTAACAGGAACATAGCGGGCATAACCATTAATAACACCATAGCCAAACTGGTGGCCTACGCGGATGATATATTGATAACAACAGAAGAACCTTCTACATCCATACCTGCCCTCATGCGCACCATAGACACGTACGCTACCCACTCAGTGTATGCCAATAAACATACACATGACCAAAGAGGTACTAGGTGAGTCAGGACTAGCAGGGGAACCGGGATTCGTTAAATACCTAGGGATCCAATTCGGAAAAAATCTAAAAATCACCCTCGAACAAAACGAGAAGATTACCCTAGAAAAAATCAAAGCGCTGCTGGAAAACTGGTCGCCCAAATTCATCACCTGGTGGGGCAGAATAGACACAGTCAAAATGATGATCACCCCTATTGTTAACTACCTAGCAGGAATGCTGCCCATAGCACTCACAGACGACTTCCATAAGAAGGTAGATCAGTTGCTAAACAAATTCATCTGGCGGGACAAAAAAACGAGAATAGGACTCCAGAAACTGAGACTGGAAAAAAAAATAGGTGGCCTTAATGTGTGATCTGAGAACCTTCCAAACAGCCTTTATAGCCAGACAAGGAATGCACTGGATACTCGAGCAAAATCAATACACGCCGGCAAGGTTAATGTTAGAGAGAGCCATCCTGAACAACATAGAACCCCTAGTCCTCTTCACGTCCAACAAACAGACACTAAAAGGGAACCCGATCTTCAAGATAATGAAGCACGCTCTGCTCAAGGTAGACCAAAAACTCGAAGTTAGCTTCAAAAACTGGATGTGGGTATCACTTTGGGAAAACCCCAATTTACCTTACAAGGGGAGACCCCTCGACATAACAACATGGAAACAACGGGGATTTACTCACCCAGCGCAACTGAAATAGGGGGGAGTACCCCACACTTTCAACAACCTAAAGGAAAAGCATGCCCTCCCAGAAATAGAGTTATACAATTTCCTAGCCATTAAAACTGCCATCACTAAATCGAAACTAACCAAGCAGACACCATCAATCTTCCGATTCATGGAAAACATAAACATGACAGGACACCAAGTCTCACACCTGTACAAACTCCTCTTCCCGGCCTCCTCCAATCTCAACACCAAGAACAATAACTACTGGGAAGCGCAGTCAGGCTCCAAGCTTACAGAACAGCAAGCTCACACTATGTGGGCGTCCCCAACCAAAAATATGATATCGCCAGTGCTTGCTCAAATTAAATTCTGGCTGCTGCACCAAGCATACTGGACACCAGCTAAACTCGCAAAGATAGGTCTGAGAGACAACGACCTTTGCTGGAATTGTGGTAAAGAAAAGGGGGACCTTGCCCACCTCATCTTCGAATGCAGCATGGTGAGGAAATTCTGGAAAAAGGTGTTCGACTTTACAAACAAGGCCCTAGGCTGCACCCTGAAACAAGAATTTGCAACCATAACCACAGCTCACACCACCAGAGACATAGCCACACAACAGGACAGAAACCTCCTAGACTACCTTCTGATGAGCGCTACAAAAACAGTGCTGGCCAAATGGAAAGACACCACAAAAGCTACTTTCAAAGGGTGGCTGAATTGGGTGACGTACCTAAGAGGGGCAGACAACACAGCACTGAGACACACACCATGGAGGAAGCCAGACAGAGGGATGTGGACAACCCTAGACAAATTCCTAACTCCATACAAACTGCCATAAAAAGTTCGCTGACGCAAACACAGCGAGAAGTCCCATCAGAGACAGACGGTCAATCCACAACCACCAGCCAAACGCCTTTATGATATATGTTATGTTTATTTGTTAAAAACGGGTGTAAGAGCCGAAAAACATCCTACCAACACGCCCATTACTAAAGACCCGCAAGCATACCTGAACAATTGAACAACTAGCGCGACACAGAAGAAAGAAAAAGAAAAACAAGGGCGTGCTACCGGCAACAACTATCATACGTTATATGTATTACAATGTAATATGTCATGTGTATCATGTGTATCTGTACATTGTCACAAAAAAAGAAAAAAACAATAAAAATATGTTTTAAAAAATTAAAAAAATTATTATTATTTAATTTAAACTTCTAAAGATTAGTTTGTATGTAGTTTATTATATTTAAATTCATTAAACAGGTAATTCAAAATTACGTTTTTATTCTACATTTGAAATAAGTATAAACAATTAGTTTTACATGAATATTTAAAATACAAATACTTTTTGCTATTTTATTTTTTAGTTAAACATTTTTTCTTTTCCTTTATTTTTTTACTAGAGGTTGTCTCCACATAGGTGGTAGATCTCCCTATGACAAAAGTATAGGAAACATTGAAGACTTTTTTTTAAACTTTATAATAACTTTGTATTTGATGTCAAATATTACTGTAAATTAATTGTATATGTTTGTTTTAAATGCAGAACAAATGAAAAACAACTGCTTCATTGCTCGTATTTATAGGGTTTAGCTTTCAGGGGCTAGACACAAAGGGAAAGAGATAGCTGAATGGAGAGGTAGTCCCTTCCCTGGTGATAACACTCAGAGCAACTCTTAAAGGGGACCTGAGTGTCCTGGTCAGGTATCATCTCAAAATTGGTCTGAAGACCTTATTTTGAGTCTGAAGTGAATTGAAAGAACTGAGTCTGGAGAACTAGTTTCTGTCCAGTTCTAGGACTATTGTTGGCAAGGCCAGGGCCCATGAAAACGATGATGTCACCTTCAAAAATTATAATTTCCACTATTCAAGTAAGGGAATGGAAGAGGCTGTCACCAACTGTCCCCAGGGAAGTATATTCTATGACTGATTTCAGATTCCCAAGTAGAGGTCCCTCCTAGTTCTATTAATTAACATTCCATGCTGATTTCTCCTCACCTGATAAAGTTCCGTACAAACATCCCCCAGGAACCAAACTGGATCTGAAAACTTTTTCCCCAACAATAGCTTTCCAGCCTCACCAGATGGTGCCATGCAGCTTCTGACATTACTTCCACCATAGATGTGACAATATCAGAGTTTATAAAACTGTAGCTGTCGCTGGCATTATTTCCTGTTTTTCTATCTCAATATCACATGTCTGAAGCTCTTCACGGTGCTCATGAGCAAAATTCATCAGCTCTTCAACAGTAACTAGATTAATTGTCTCCTGCTAAAATTTCAGAGTTGAAACCCTGTTGCAGATGCCATAAGAAGGTGTCCTTGTCGGTCCCACATGACAAACCCATGAGGTGTCTTGGAAATTAGCACAGTCTATTTGTCTGAAACTCCTGTTCCTTAATACATCATAAGGTCATCAGGAAATGGGAGGCCATGATGTTTTTGATTAAGGCTACAGTTATACACCACAGCATTCTCCCTTTCCTCCAGAAAAGGGCTCCAAAAGGGAACGATCTCTCAATAGACCTTCTTACAACTCCCCCCCCGAAAAGCGCAATAGAAAGAAAACATATTTTTCTTGCTTGAGGTAACAGCCCCTCTCCTGGGACCGTTCTGACTCTTGACACATTCCGCCAATGTCAGGCTCTTCCTTGCTGCTGGAGCTGATCATGACATTAAAAAATATGAAGCTGGAATTTCTGACTCCATCATCTGATTTGCAAAGTTCATGTCCTTCCAGCTAGCCATGTTGAATCTTTTCAGGATTGCTCCATGGCATGTTTGCCACTGCCCAAGGGTGGGCCTCATCCTGTGGGTTTGACAGCTCAGATGGCTCCATCCCCAACACTTCCTGACCCCGTGCCTCCACAGGATCCAGTGTTGGCAATGCCAACTAAGTCAATGTCCTATAAGTCACGATACCCCATGTTTTCATCACTACCTATGATGCTGCTTTTGGTGCCGTATTCGTAGCCGTCTAAGTTGGCTGGCATCATTTGTGTGACAAAAGAGAAAGTAAAGAGATAATGAGCCATTGGCTGAGTCCCCTTCTGTGCCCCTGGGATTTGTTTGTATGAAATAACTTTTCCAGTCAGACCTCAGTGCTCTTGCCATGTCTAATAAAGATTGTGTGTGCTCTGAGTAAAAAGAATCTGGATGCTGATAACCTCCTCCCTTCCGAAAACAATGGATTGGTTGTGTTCCGGTTCAGGGAAGACCTGACATGGTGGTTCGGGTTGGACTGTTCCATTAGAGCATCCTAAAGACTGAATTGCATTTAGCTCAATCAACAAAGCTTTATTTCGATATGTGATATTATAAAAGCACATTTACAGGTTAAAACACAATTCATAATAAATACATAAAAAGGAGAAATTCAGCCAAAGAACTTCTTTTAGTATACAATAAATAGTTAAAAAATGTATTAAACTTTTCCAGCTTTGTGAATGTTTAAAAACAATTACTTGTACAGATTCTTCATAACGCCTTTAATCTAATCAGCCAGATTCTTCATAACGCCTTTAATCTAATCAGCCATGCCCAGCTTAAGAATTTAGCCACCCCACAGGCTAGGGTTTTGCTGGCATCAGCCTTAAGTATTCTGATAGCAACAGAGTGATCCCTAGTCTCAAGCTGCAGGCACACCGGTTTGAGCCATTTCAGTCTGGATTTTATGTATGATGGGCATACGAAGAAAAGGTGAGGGATATTTTAAGCGACACCAGCACAATTTGGACAATCCATGGGCGTTTGGTGAAGGGGCTTCCATTTGCTGGTACGATCACGAAGAGGAAGGGTACCCATCCTGAATTGGATAAAGAGAGTCCTATCTCTCGGCTTTGTGATGAAGTCAAGATAAGGCTCCAGGTGAGGTGTGTGTTTGTGTTGACGAAATGCCTCAGTCAGCCTGCCTTGGTTTGGGTCTCTCTGCTTTTGGATATCAACCCATGCCTAAAAGGCTCTCTTGGTTTCAACCTTTGATAGCACTACCCCAGACTCATAAGCAGTTAATAGTCCAGTGGCCAAGAGAAGTTTCCTTATGTTAGTTAGCCATCCGATCTTGTGGGATCCTTGAAGATTCATGACCTCGCTTAGGCCCTCAACATACCTGGCGAGCTCTGGAGTGCGTCATAGCCGGGTCCAATATATGAGAGAACGCAAGGTGGCCAGGTCCTTAATTGACCGGCGACCCAAATCACACAAAAGTGGCTTGGTGGGGGTGCCCCTCGGGAGTGAGACAAGCTCCCTAAAGAACTTGTTTTCAGTAGTAACTAGTACATCAACACATCCAAAGCCCCAAAGTTCTGCTCCATATAGGGCGCAGCCTACTGCTTTAGCAGCATAGATTTCCAAAGCAGGGGCAATGGGCTTAGAGGTGGACGCACGATGTTCCCTCCCTATTATTCCTACTACCCGTTTGTGATTTAGGGCCATTTTGTCAATATGTAACTGCCAATTAAATTTCTCAGAGATTCGGATCCCCAAGTAATCGAACTCTTTAACGCGCTCCAGTGGCACCCCATCGAGAGTCAGCGTAGATCTGGACGATCTGCTTGGATTGAAATAAAGAAGCTTTGTTTTGGAGGTGTTGATCACAAGGCCCCTCATCTTGCAAGACAAGCAGAAACGATCCAACAGCTTCTGTAACCCTGCGGGAGTTGTTGATACTAACAACGTATCATCTGCAAAGAGCAGTGCAGTGACTTTATCCCCTGCCAGGACCGGGGCGTCAGCATTGAATTCAAGCAAAAAGGAGACTACGCCGTTCACAAAGAGCGTAAATAGTGTGGGTGCCAGCACAGAGATTTTATCGCTTTTTTTGCTCCTGTGATCCCCATCTAATACGGGCGTAGTTTCCATCGTGCATACGGGCCAAAAGGTTCAGAATGGGCGGGGTAATCCCCATCTCCTGCAGGACCAGCCATAGGCGGTCTGGCGGGACCAGGTCAAAGGCGGTCTTCAGGTCAATAAATGCCAGATAAAGACCGCCTTTGCCAATGGTAACGACCTTCCAGTGCAAGAGTGCCAACCTAAATGCCTGATCTATCTTGCTTGTGCAAGCCCTAAAGCCCGCCTGGAACTGTGAGATGATGTTGTTTTCATCCGCCCATGAGAGAATCCTCTCCAGGAGAACCCAGCCAACCAACTTCTGTCCAGCGTCTATAAGACTTATTGGACGGTAGTTGGCAGGGTCTCCCCTGGAGCCCTTCTTATAAACGGGAATTACTTCGGCCCCCTTCCAAGAATTCGGGACCGGCGAGCCTTCCAACAGGGCATTAATGAGGAGTACAAAAAAGGTGGCCCATTCCTCGGCATTAGCTCTAAATAAATCACCGGGATGCCATCTTATCCCGGGGCTTTGCCGGGTACAATTTTGTTTATGACGGCCACTACCTCTTTCTTCTCTATCCTAGGGAAGCATTCCTGAGCAGGGGCAGTTACCATAGAGCCACTTAGAGGCCCTGGACTACCTATTTCCTCATCCCCTACGTATAGCTTCCTGAAGTGCTCAAACCACTCGCTCTCAGTTATATGATTGGGGATTTGGTCCGGATCGCAGCCATTGGATCTTCTCACTAAGGCCTAAAAGAGCTCGCCATTCTTAGACTGGCTCGCCTCTTTTAGACTAATCCAATGAGATTCTTCCCAGCCCCTCTTTGCATCTACAATTGCTTTCCTATACTGCAATCTTGCCAGCCTAACCTCAGCAGGGTTATTGGAATTGATAGCAATTATCAAACCGGTTTTTTTCAATCTACAGTTTCTATCAAACCATTTCTACTAGGGTCTACAAACAAGGTGCCAATCATATCCATCACTATCTATCGATGGTATAATGATCATATCAACCACAGACTTCCATGACCTCCTATCAACCAATATATAATCGATTCTGCTTTGGCAAGAGACCCTGTTATATGTATTAGCTCCCGATGCATCAGAGGGTGTGCGCCCGTTAGCCGCTCTTAGCCCAAATTCTAGCATTAAGGCGTTCAGTTGGATGACCACCGGTGACCATTTCTTCACTGGCGCAAGCGACAGTGAGGGAATGCCCCATCTGGCATCCTCCTCACAGATACCTAAAATGTCGACCACTGCCAATGGCTCAAATGAGCAATTTAGGTCGCCGGCGACCAAGACAAAGGAATCAGAGGGACAAGAAAGGAGCATCTCAGACAGGACCGAGATGGTGGATGATTTTGCCCCCCCTTGGGTACCTCTAGCATATATATTAAACAGTTCCCAGGTGATATTGCCCTTGTTACCCTTGAGGGAGAGCCGCATTATATCTACTGAGGAACATGAGTGATCTTCAGGGTAAGCTCTACCCTGACCCATACCATGAGCCCTCCAGATGGACGGCCTCGTCCAGACGAGGTAGCAGGTACATGATAACAAGAAAAACCAGGCTTGTACAAGGGTTCAAGACACCATGTTTCTTGAAATAAACACAAATCATACCCATCAATAAAATCATTCCAATCTGGTAGTGAAAGCTTATTACGTAGGCCAGCAACATCCCATGAGATAAGTCTAAGATTACTGGTAGGACCATCATAGGAAATTAGGGCGCTTGGAGTTTCATCTGAGACCCGATCAATAATGTTGCTAACCCTCTGGAGGACTGTATTAAGGAGTGGTGTGACAAAACCCAAGGACTGGGGCAGTACAGGAGGGCTAGAGAAAAAGCTATCTGGGGGGGAGAAAGAACTAGTTGGTGCTTCTTCTTGATCCTGAAGTCAGTCAACAGCCTCCAGACAGCTAAACCGATTTTGAATAGAAGTTTGAATTAAAGAAAGTAGAGGCTTAGACATCCCCCCTGAGGCAGCCCCCTCCCGTTCCGCTGCACTAGTGTCCACCTATCCGCTGCTGATGTAAAGTGACCTGGGGGATAGATATAGGTCAATGGGAGAAAGCGAATAGTTACTCCTGTGCTTGGGTGTCTCCAGTTACAAATATGCTCAACCGTTCTAGGGTCATTAAAATTGACCAAGACACAATCCCCCCTTATGTTCTTAGCCAGATGTCCCACCCATGGCACCCTCCGGACCATCAGAATTTTACATACTACATGTGGTGGCAGTGGTCTGTTGTTGTTTAACTAGTGGGCAACCCTATTCCTCAGTGCTGAGAAAGATTCTGCTTCATGCTTACCCAGTTCTGGGACTCCAGCCAGGACTACCACAAAGGGACAAACTTCCGGGGGTAGATTGAAGATATTTTTACCCTTGGGAACCTGAGCTATGGGGCCCCCTCCATCCTCGCTGAGATGAGGAGTGGTGTGCTGGCATGATTTACTAGCAACAGCTGCCACTGCGCCCTTATTTATGGGCTGCAACAGGTACCTGATGGACTGTGGTCAATACCAGCGGGTCCCTCGGTGCAGCCGCGGTACTTTCCCCTCTAGCTTTGTCTATTGGTTGAGCAACAACTCCCCTAAGATCGAGCTCAATCTTTTTCAATTGCTGTTCGATCCTGCTTAATCTATCCTCCACTGGACGAAGGAGAAGTCTAATTGTGTCACATACATTAGTCAGCATAGAGTCCATCATCTCTGCCCTTACAAGAGGGCTTGTCCCCCCACTTGCGGCCTGAGGCACCGTCGTAGCAGGGATTGGATCAACTAATGTTGTAACTACAATAGCCGAAGTATCCACATCGGACTTCTTCCCTGTAGCGGGAATTACTCTAGGGTTTTTTGGCGCTTTCTTTTTCTTCCCACCATTGTTGTTAGACAACCCTTGCTTATGCTTAGGGATAGCCCCTGGATGTCTCTCATGCAATTGTCTAGTGTTATGCTCCTTTGCAGTGCTAGGCGCAGATGGTAACTTGTGGGGAGACATCAATAGCGAGTCAGACACCATAGACTGGTCCTCGGGGGAATTGTGGTTAATATCAGAAGGTGGTAGGTGTATCGTTGGGGATTCTAGGATTGCTAAAGCGCCAATACCACTATGTTGGCCTTGATGAACAGGAGTCCGTGCGTTAGCAATATGCCCCATCGAAGACCTTCTGTCAATCATTAAATCCTGTGAAACTCGACGTTCCATCAGCGTGATCCCCTGGTCTAGAACAGAATTTACCCTTGTTATGAACTGGTCCATTCTTCCTGTAAAGTTAGCATTGTCCGCTTTACCTCTAGGCTCCTTTGGGGGCATAATAAAACTGGTGAAGCAATAAGAAGTAGTTAAGTACTCACATGTCAATCCGCCGGGGTGAGATGAAAGAGGGGTGCCAGTCCCGTCCTTGCACATTCCTGAACGGGCTTAAACGGGCCCGCCCTTGGCCCGGGCTTCGCCCGGGGGGCGCCCACGCGCGTCCCGCGGTACGGATGCTTAGGGATAGATAAGTAGACCTGTCAATCAGGCAGGCTCAGGTGCAGGCAATGATGCAGGCCCCCTGGCACTCGTAGTTTCCTCCTCCAGAAAAGTGCCCCAAACAACGAAGCGGCTCCCGCGGCAGCGGGAGCGGTGAGGCGCTTTGAATGCGCCGATCAGCAGGCTCAGGTGCGGGCAATGATGCAGGCCCCCTGGGACTCGTAGTTTCCTCCTCCAGGAAAGTGCCCCAAGCAACGAAGCGGCTCCCGCGGCAGCGGGAGCGGCGAGGCGCTTTGAATGCGCTGATCAGCAGGCTCAGGTGCGGGCAATGATGCAGGCCCCCTGGGACTCATAGTTTCCTCCTCCAGGAAAGTGCCCCAAACAACGAAGCGGCTCCCCCTGCATTTAGCTGCTTCGAAACTTAGGTGAGATTGTGTGCAAAATAATGATGGACTGGGTAGCGGCTCGAGTAATTACCAGGGTCTGGTCTGAGATAAATTCAAGCATTCCATCCATAATTTTTTGCTATGCTTCAAAGTGTTGTCCTCAATGGGAGGAATTGGTTGGTGCCTCGGACCTCCAGAATGCCACCTTATATTTCTCGGTCCTCTCTAGCTACAGACGTTACTTTAGGTTCACTATGGTGTCCCAACACTCAGTTCAGGGTCCTACCGCTTGGACTGATGACTAATCCATGTTTTCTCACAAAAGTCTTTGCAGTTGTAGCTGTGGAGGACAGGAGGCCATGTAGTTCTCTACTTGAATGACTGGCTGGTGAAAGCCCTGTGCCCTGTGCTAATCAAGGAAAAATGTTATGGTATGATAACCCTTCTCCTTGATTTTCACTTTATGATAAATGCCCAAAGGATTTACCTCCCTAGGGGATCATTAAGAAAGAAGAGTATGGCCCACAGGGGAGTACTGAATACAAACTGCATGAAGGCTCTTTCACCTCCCCAGAGGATTGCAGATATTCAGAATATGATTCTGATGTTTCTGACTCAGAAATAGATCTTGCTTCTGCAACTCCTCTAAATGCTGGGTCTGATGCCTTATGCATCTTGATGGTATTGCTTGATAGATGGTAGCTGAGAGCCCTTCCACAGTTCCTTGAGAATGTGGTGTTTCTAACACCAAGGGAGCTTCTCATTTCAAGTACAGATATTCAAATCAGTCGTCCCGGATCTTAATTGGTGGCTGTACCCGTCCAATCTGCTGATGGCTTGCTCCGTCTGACCTCCACAGGTACTGGTTACTGTGGTCACAAATACTTCCTCATTGGGCTGCGGGGCCCAACTTGGCTGTATCACAGAATAGGGCAGTTGATGTGTGTTGTAGCTGCACCTCCACATTAATGTGCTTCACCTGACCTGCCATGAATGTCTTCTCCCATCCATTTCAAGAAGCTTGTCGCCCTGTCACCACACTGGAGGTTAGCCAACTGACCCTTGGAGTCCAATTCTCTGTCTTGGGTACATGAAAGAGCAAGTTCAGTCCCTCAGAGTTCCTATCTGATCACGGACAGCAGGTTCGGTTTTATTCTGATATGCTGCAGGTCCAGAAAGTATTCTTAATTGAGTGCCTGTTTTATGCCTGGCACTAGCTAATGGGTTGCAATGACTCCTGGCCACACCGTAACCAATGGAGTCAAATTTTCCCCCGCCAAACATACCCACTTTGGACTTTTTCTAGATGGCAAAAGTCTTCGGCCACACTAAATTTGGACTCTGATGGCTGGTGGTGTATGGGGCAGTGTACTGTGGCAATCCTAGTGTCCTCACACATCTAACATTAGAAACAAATTTCAGGCAGCCATGGTACCAACAGCAAAGATAGAGACAGGCGTCTGGTATGAGAAAAGCAGAATCCTTCAGCAACCAGACAGGGAGCCACAAGAATTGTCTTGCCATTCTATTTTCTCTCTTTTAAGGTGTGCCCCAAGTGTTATATATAAACCAAGCAGGCTTATTACGCACGATTTGACACTCAAGTAGGATTTTACACTGTAGTGTCAAAAGGGATGCTCACAGCCCAACCCTGAATTTTCTGTGCAGTTCAGAGGAGTCACCTCTGCCTATTCATGTTAGCCTGTTGTTTGATCCTGGGAGGCATTTTACATCCATTCAAATCTAATTACTAGCTGGGAGAATATGGGGAGTCAATGGAAATTAGCCTCCTGGAATGTCAGCTGGGAAAAAATAACGTTTTAGAGGTTCATTTTCCTAAATATTAAACAAAACTCTGACTGCACTATTGAAATGGTCTATAAATAACTATTACAAATAGTTGTCTCATTATTTTTCTAGTTGGTCCCTTTCACAGGATACAGTATTAGGATTCTAAGCTACACTCTGGTTTTCTACATAGGACAGCTAGGCCTGCCATAGTGAAAAATATGTCTGGGGTGCCTGTCACTGTAAGAACAAGATAACATTACATTTATATATTCCCTACTTGTAAATACAATGCACCCAGCTTTGAGGGTTACGAGACCTACATAAGTGTGACTCATTAATATTTAAAAGGGAGGTTTTGACCTGTCAAAGGGTTCATTTTGTCAAGTAGAACTGGATTTGTTACACTACTACAGCCTACCTACAAATATAGGCCTGAAACCACGCATGCACTGCCTCTGCAGTGGATGGCCCAGTAGGGGTTGCAGTCCTCTAGTGGCATTTAATGTCCAGGCCCATGGTGCACCATATTCTGGACATATTGGCAAATTAAATATGTTATTTAGGAGTGTGCCAATTCAACCATGTTTAAGGGCAGATCACAGGTACTTAACTACTGGTTAGTATGGGTAGAGTGCACAGAGGTCTAAAGCCAACAAAAATATTGGTTCCAGAAAAAGGTTAAAAATCTGGGGTGATTGCATCGATAACACAGATTTTCTTTAGGAAGGAATCTGCAGGAAGATGGTGTTTCCACCAGAAATATCATTACTAAAGGTAAGAGTTTTTATCTTAAGCATGTGCACCCTAGAAGTAAGCTAAGTCCTATTTAGCACCATGAGAGAACAGCATAATTTGTATATGTGTTGCTAATCACATCATTGGAATATGACGATTTTTATATATGGTGCTGCTCTATTTTTGTCATTAGCACACTCCAGCTGATTGTCTTACAGAATTTACTTCATCCTTTTTAGTTAATGGTCTAACCCAGGACTCTCCTGGGCTGGTGTCAGCAAGTCTGCCTCCAGCCCAGGAGAGTCTAGCTCTCTGAGGGAGCAACAAAATCACTCTTAACTGACCATGACATTCTATACTATTGCATACAAAATTAAAGTGAATGAAAATGTTTCTTTTTTTGTCCACTAATAGTGTTATTGTCACTCTACTGCTTTTAAGAATAAAGTAGTTGATCTATTGATCCTTTTTGTAATGAACATATCTTTATTCATATAAGGCTCTTCTGTTTAAAGTTGTCTTTGGGTAAATCTCTGTACTTTCATTTTATCTGCCTCTCCTTGATTCATGGTTTAGAGACCAGTTTGGGCAGGTTAAGGCAGAACTGGTTTACGGTTAGTTACCTTGTCTAATGATAAAGATGACGAGCATTAACATCAACCACGTTTTACTTTCAAGTCGGTGTCCCTAAGTTCGAAGGGTGTGTCCAGATATGAGCCCTGAGCATACAGTGTATCAAAACACATGTTGCACCTCACTGCCATGCCCTAATTAGGTTAAAACCCATATGTTGTTGCTTTTTGTCCTATTCAAAAGTGACGTAGCTTAACTGATTGGGCTTGACTACTGCCTTTCGGGCAGAGCCCTGCCCATTTTACAGTTGTCTGGCCTCTGGCTATAAGGGCACAGACTGCTTCTTTGAACATAATGAAACTGAATGCTTCCCAGCAGAATTCCCAGTGGCAATAGCTAATCTGAGGGTTTCTAGCCATTACTTTTCTGGCAAAAGTCCACACTTGGGTTCTGAGGCTGTGGCACCTCAGAGATGATGCCAAAAATGGCAAAACGGGCATAAAGCTGCTTATGTTTCTGTTCAAATGAGATTAAGCCTAGCAGTTCAGAATTCTTTTTAATTAGGTTGACTGACTTGCTTATGGTTGTCTACTTCTAAATTGACAGGGAAATGATTATAACCAATAGAACGAATGAACTGACTGAATGCTTCAAAGTAGTGTTTATGTGGGTCTGAAGCTTCCTATCAATCACCTGTTTGTGGTGATGGTGGTTGAGGGTAGTTCAGGATGAGTAAGTCTCAGGGGGTGGACAGTGTACATAAAACGTTGAAGACAATAAGAAACTGGTGAAAGTTATGAAGTGATCTTGAATGGGGAAGCCTTTGAAAAGGAGGGCATGATGTACTGCATAGAGGTGGTGGAGTTATAGAGGGGAATCTTTAGAGTGTATGATTTACAGCAAATGGTCCTCTCTTTCAGGAACAAAAGCATGGATCCTGGCTGCTGGCAGGTTCTACTCGGAGTCAACAAACTTTATAAGCCCGACTCCTCTGTTGCACGCAGTGTGGATGAAATCCTTATCCACGAGAACTATGAAGCTGCCTTCTCTGGCTACGACATCGCACTTTTGCAACTGGCCTCAGCCATCTCTCATGGCCCAAATATCCAGCCCATCTGCCTGCCCTATACTTCTCAGCAGTTCCAGCTAAGCTCCTATTGTTGGACTACCAGGTGGGGCACAACAGGTGAGCTGGACTTCGCAAATACAGAAGAGGGAGGGGGGCTTCTTGAAGTATGTGTGGTGTGGGGGGGCAAGGGTCATATCAAACTGCCCTACAGCTATTTCTTTAACCTAGATTGGGAGTTGATTTTGAATTTTACATTTGTACAATTGTCAACAATATTCCTGGAAATGGCTGCTCTATTTGCCTATTTTTGTATTTTGAATTAATTTCCATATTTGGGGTTGGCTGCAAGCTAGAATGGCAGCTTTGCAGAAGGTTTCCTTCAGACCTATGGCAATCCTAATTATCCTGGGCCAACTTAGAAGGAAAAAAAAGACAAACTTGCCTTCCTTATATGATTTCTCAGAAGTGTGGGGCTTGACCTGACATTAGTTCAATGAGCTCTGTTTTCTTGCCCATGGTTCTGTTTGATGGTAGTTTCTGAACAGCAAAAGTACTGGTCTGGTAAAACTGCCAAGTGGAGCTTTAGATCTGTCTAAATTTCCTAATTTTCACATGTGAAATTTTTTAATTCTATTAAGGAAATGGAAGGAAGTTTTATGCTTGCTTCTCTGACACTACTTACACAGTAGCCAATATGAAAAACCTTTTAGATGCAAAAGTTAGGAAATTGTGCATTCCATGACAGGGCCAGAAGCGAGTATTATGCTAGTTCAAAGCGTTGTGAAAAAAAACTTGAGTCTGAAGCCCAGTCTGAAATCTCCATTATACTTTCTAAATGAGTACTTATCAGGTAGGATCTAGTGACCATTGCTCTCTGAATGAGTAGACACCAAAATGGTCAAGGGTTATGCCAGCCTCTGACTTGATCCATTTTACCATGGCTGCTAATATGGCAGTAGATACAGGAGATATTAGCAACTTTTAGTTTTCGTGGGTCTTTCCTCAGAAAGTCTGTCTTCATAAGAGACCTTGATTCTTCCTCTAATGACAAAGGTAAATCCTTCAGAAGTAAGCAGAACTTTTACATGTGAAACAAAAGTTTGGTCAGTTTAGCTGAAAGTTGTTTACGAGTCAAGTCAATGTTGTTTTTTCAATCTTGGCGGCATTTTAGTTACATGTTAACATCCCACAGAGTCGTATGTTGGGGATATAGAAGAAGTGATAAAGAAATGACTTGTACAAGCTTCATCACTAAAGGATGAGCTCCCATATTGGAAATCATCTCATGACCCACTGAAATAACAAATCTGTAATCGGTAAAGATTCTGTAGACTAAGCCTGCTAGTGTCAGCTCCAAGAGAAATTGATAATATTGATGAAAAATGTCCTCACAGGATCGAGATCCTGATCCATACTGCAAATGGACCATCTTGTTCACTCTAAATTTGATCTCTTCCTGGAGCCAATGCCTAATGGATATAGAAAGTAGTTGATTGTGAAACGTTTGGAACTTGCCCTCATCTCCAGATACTTTCTAGACTGAATTGACCTGAGGTGATCGGGGATTAAACAGTCCCTGGGGATTCTTCAGAAAATGGGGAAGTATAGTAAAAAGAATTGGAGATGCTACAGACAGTTCCAATAACATTTCTGGCGCCTTAACTGGCCTGTCACACCTAAAGTCATAACAAGGCAAGTAAAAGCATCCATGCTCCTTTGGAAAGGCACCTTGGGCCAGATGTAGGTAGCCAAATACCGGTCGGTAACGGCCGAATTCGGCCGTTACCGACCGGTATTTGGCTATCGAGATGTAGGGGCAGGTAAACTGGGCAAATCGGTAATTTTACCGATTCTGTAAATATACCGGTCGGTAAATTTACCGACCGGTATTTTTACAGAATCGGTAAAATTGATATGTAGGTGGGACTCTTCTGAGTCCCACAAGGCCTAAGAAATTGGTATTTTACCATCAAATTCAATTTGATGGTGAAATACCGATTCAGGTGTGCATGCACATGTGTGCATGCACACCTGTGCCATATGACAGGCAGACCTGCCCTTAGGGCAGGTATGCCTGCCATATGGCCCCCGAACCTTTTTTGGGGGTGCTAGAGGGTGTCAAAGTGACACCCCCTGCACCCTTGCCAAAAATCGGTATTTACCGATCGGTAAATACCGACCGGTAATGCCCCATTCATTCCTATGGGCTTCAAAGCCCATAGGAATGAATGGAGCATTACCGGTCGGTATTTACCGAATCGGTAAATACCGATTCTTAACGATTCGGTAAATGGAACATCTGGATGTTCCTACATACCCCCACTTCTTATTTACCGATTCTTAATTACCGAATCGGTAAAATTCGGTAATTAAGAATCGGTAAATAAGTTTTACCTACATCTGGCCCCTTATGCTTTTGCTTTGGTGTCCAGACTCCCACTATAAAAAAGCAAGAGTTACAAATGATGGACGGAATGCTGAACAATGGAAGCATTCACCCCAAGTCACAAAGATCTGGGGTTAATCCATTGTTCTTCTGCTCACCACACCACCCCAGTTTGGACCCAGCCATATGCAAATCAGTCTTGATCCTGTCTCTCATGGGAACAGTCCAGCCTGAACTGCCAAGCCAGGTCCTACCTGGGCCCAAACAAGCATCCTGGGACCGATTTTGGTGTATGTCACCCTTCATCAGCCAGGCTAGCTTGAATGTCGTGGCAGGGTGAGCAAGGGACCCACATCTGGGCATACCCATCCCTCTTAGGGCAAATAGTGTTACTGCAACAAATGATAGACGGAATGCTGAGTGATTAAAACATTATCTCCCAGTCAAGAGATCTGGGTTAAATCCATCATACTTTTGCCCACTACACCACCCCAGTTTGGACTCAGCCATATGGAAATCAGTCTTGACCCTTTGTCTCATGGGAACAATCCAGACCGAACTGCCAAGCCAGGTTCTCCCTGGCCGGGAAACAAGCATCATGGGTATTGGTAGCCTTCATCACCTAGGCTAGCTTGAATCCAGTGGGACATTGAGCCAGGGACCCACGTCTGGCATACCCATCCCACTTAGGGCGAGAAGTGTAACTGCAACAAATGATGGACGGAATGCTAAATGATGCATACATTCTCCCCCAGTCAAGAGATCTGGGTTAAATCCATCGTTCTTTTGCCAATATGCCACCCAGCCATCTGCAAATCAATCTTGACCCTGCGCCTCATGGGAACAGCCCAGACCAAACTGCCAAGTCAGGTCCTCCCTGGACCGGAAACAAGCATCCTGGGACTGGTTTCAGGGTATGTCACCCTTCATCAGCCAGGCTAGCTTGAATCCAGTGGCACAGTGAGCAAGGGACCCATGTCTGGGCATACCCATCCCACTTAGGGTGAAAAGTGTAACTGTAACAAATGATGGACGAAATGCTGAATGATTCAAACATTCTCCCCCAATCAAGAGATCTGGGTTAAACCCATTGTTCTTTTGGCCACTACGCCACCCCAGTTTGAAACCAGCCATATGAAAATCAGTCTTGACGTTGTGCCTCATGTGAACAGTCCAGACCGAATTGCCAAGCCAGGTTCTCCCTGGACCAGAAACAAGCATCCTGGGACCGATTTCAGGGTATGTCGCCCTTCATCAGTCAGGCTAGCTTGAATCCAGTGGCACAGTGAGCGCTGAGTCCCTTTTATGTAGATTACGCATCTGTGGCTGCTTATCTAATGGTTAGGGACTGGCAATCCTCAAAAGACATTTAGGGTGAAGACTGCTGCTTGGCCATGAAAGGTCTTCTTGGAGATGTTTTGTCTGGGGTCAGCAATGTCCTTCTCCTCCCCCAGGCCCTTCTCCTGCACCTGCTCCTTCCCGTGTGAAGCAGTGTTTGCTGCTGATATTGTTGCTTGTAGGAAGATTTTACTCTCTCCTCAATTTGCCCACCGTCCTCTGCTTGGAGAGGGTTCACCATCATTGTCCAGGGCAATGATGCCACATACCTGGAAGACAAAGATATAAATAGCTGAAGTACATCAAACACAGTTTGTGTCTAAATTTCAACCCTGACTAATGAATGGCAGAAGGCTTAATAGCTGCTGCCAGAATGTCTTCTGGTGTCATTGGTGTTTAAGTTGTCAAGGTGGACACCAGGGGCAGTTGTATCACATAATTAGAGAGACATACATAGGGTAGTAAGTCACTGAAATCATCCGAGAAGATGCTATTTATATGGTTCAGTACTCATTTTTGTTGACCATCAAAGAGTGGTCTCCTGCAAGTTAAGACAAAGCCTCGTTGATATCTTACAGTGCTACCTTATATTGGCAAGTATACGGGCATTTTATAAGACAATGTATCATTTATAATTCTGATGGATACTTCAACCCCCAATTTCCTTCAATTCTGAATATCCCAATCACCAGTTGGGATCCAGAAACTCTTAAATAGCTCTCCAACACAGTAGTGGGTGCTGGCTGCACTTCAGCACAGGGCACACACTTTGTGATGTGACTGAAGGCATGAAGTGTCACCATTGGTGTGATGTTGTCAGTTCCCTTCATCCATCCCATCAATAAGTTCCAGAGCTCTCCAATGTTTTTTGTATCAACATTATCCGAAACTGATTATTAGTTATAGACCCCTTACCTTAGAATTACCCCCAGGTGTCAGACTGGATCCGGAGAACTTTTCTTGGGCAGTACCCTTGCGCATTGGTCGACTCCACATTCATTGTTGGCATTGTGATTGCCGGAATGACCTCGCAGTATCTATTTAGATGCTGCCTGTGCGCGCTGACGTCAGTTCTTCCTTTTTCCATGCCAGCCAGCGCAGATCCGGAGAGAGCCAAACCCTTATTCAGTTTCTAACGAGCCCTTTTTTTACTTTTGGCAACATATTTTTTTAAGTCATTCGATTCCTGGTGCACGTAGGGATGCCCCATTGTCGTACCAGCTTCAAGCCTTGTTACTCCTGTCACAAATTCATGTCGGTCACTGACCCACACTTTGTGTGCCTCTGGTGTCTGGAGTACGACCACGACCTGAAGTCGTGCTCCGACTGTCGGGCCATGAACCCAAAGTCTTTGCGGAAGCAGTCTTGAAAGCTTCTGGAGTCCCAGCAGTGGGCTTCGCGCCGCTTGAAGTCCCCATCGAGAGGGAGGTCGTGGGACTGGTTGAGGAGTCACCACCACTATTCATTGTGGAAGTCTTTGTCTCTGGGTAAGTCAAAACACAAGAAGAAGGCGTGGAAGCGCCTGACATGACGTGGGACACGGAAGGTCATTGTCCTTCAGCTCCACCCATGGAGCCAGTTGGGGCGGCTCCGAGCTTCCTTCCTTTCCTGGGAGCCGGAACATCCCCAGCCCAGATTTGTGCAGTTTATGAAGCTCTCCATTCCATCTTTGGGCAGCCCGACTCCACTGGCACGCCTTCGGGCACTGCGGACTCTAGGCCTTCAATGCCGGTGGCACCGGCCTCTGCACCGCAGGGCCCCCAGGGATACAGGCCTAGATCCAGATCAGCACCGGTTTACCTTATGACACCTCCCCCAGTACCGATTCCTTTGTCAATACCTCTGGCGCTTCCGGCGCCGGTTGTGTCCCTGGCTGGCGTCAACCCCGGCCTCCCCCTCGATATGAATACAGAGCCGAACCGGCATCGACTGATGCCGGTACCGGCGACAGGGTGTACTTTTGTACCATTGTTCATCCCTGGTGTTCCTTTCACCCTGTGTGTCAGCCAGGAGAGGATGAGGACGACTGGGAGGGGTCTGTTGATCCTTTGGCAGACCAGCTAGAGGAGTCGGACTGGAGAGATGAGTGGGTGAATGGGTGAAGCCAGTGATCTTGATACATCCCCAGACCCTGGTATGTTTTCTCCCCCTAACGTGGCAACTGAGGAGGGAGCCTCCTACGCTGTGGTGTTGCGTAGGGCGGCTGAAGCCTTGGGCCTTGAGCTCCCTATGGTGGCAGTCAGGACTAACCTCCTGACTGAGGTGCTTCATCCTGCAGCAGCCTCTTCGGAACCCATGCTGCCTTAAAGACATCCTACTGGGCACTCAGTCCAAACCCTGCACAGGGGCTCCTGTGGACAGGATGATTGCCCGACGCCATCGCCCGGCTCCGAGCGGCCCACATTTCCTCTCCCAACACCCTACCCCTGAGAGCTTGGTGGTCCAAGCGTCAACCTCAACAGGTGCTTTCCTTACTTCTCCCCCAGATAGGGAATCCAAGAAGCTGGACTATCTTGAGAAAAAGATGTTTTCTTACGCCAGCTTAGGACTGTGGTCAGTGAACACCGCATGTCTCTTGGGTCTTTATTCCCACTCCCTGTGGGACACGGTCGTGCAAGTGCTGCCACAGTCAGAGGAGGTCACAAGAGATCTCTGAGAAGCAGAGATCAAGAGCCTAGCTACTAACTATAGCCCTATTCAAACACTCACTGGAGTTGGAATAGTGTGTATCGTGATAGAAAAGAGTGTTGCTCTTTTTCTTGTTGTCCCCTCACTCACCAGGGTTGCCCCACGGTGACATGCTTCATCATAGGGGCCATCCCAGTCCGCTGCGGACTGGGGCGTGCTGCGACTTGCGAATTACGTAGGAGCACTTACAATTCTGACTATGTGTGGTGCGAGTGTTGTGATGTGATGGAGTGGGGTGTGTGTAAATAGTTAAAAATACCTGCCTAGTAAGCTTTAAATAGTTTATTCTTGCTTCCAGGTGGTAGAGTTAAAACCGGGGTAGAAGTATTAGGATACCTAAATGACAATGTGTTTAGGTGTACCTATCAACTTCTGTCTGTCAACATGTTTCGTGCATCCCCCAAGCACTTCCTCAGGACTACACAGGGGCCAGCCCTGTGTTCACCACTCCTAAAAGATGCCGCAATAAGCTAATAGTAAAAAAATGCTGCAACAAATATTAATGCATGCATCCAGTACCTACGTAACTAAATGAATCACGTGGTTCCTGTAAGACAAAAACATAACGTAATAGTTAAGGGGTAGCCATGACCCCCAATATATGTACACAAAATCCACACACATAAGACGTACCAGGATGAACAGTGATTATATTCCATGTGGTCCGAACAAGTGTCTATTAAAAAGTTTTCCTGCACAAAAAACATGGTTAACACCTCGCGGTATAGAAACAGGCACACATCCTAACTAGCACACTCATACACTTCGTTTTACATACATGTGGTAGAGCCTAGTTGCGCCCCATGGACTCGGAGGGGTTCAGTATCCCAGCAATATAAAGTACCGGGATGAAGCAAAATATCAGATTACATTGACCAGGTTCTCTTTTGGTTAAAGACATACAAGGCCGTGGTAGTCGGGCTCCGTGATCGAAACAAACAGAGTTAAAGGGATACTCTGTCAGCTCTACATGGACTCGCAGTTTTATTACACAAAATATGTGAAATTTCACAAAGACAAGAAATCTTTTTCGCATGAAAAAGTTTACCCATACATCAAGGATGATTACATCCTCTCCGGAAAAAACCCTGGTTACAATAATGATAGTGGGGGTTCAGACACAGGATCTGATTCCTCTGATTCTAGTTACAATCGTAACCAGCCAAGAAACAGACGAAGCAGAGGGGGTAGGATGAGAAACAGAGGGAATTTTGGATGGCCACCTTTTCAGGGACCACCACCCCAGTACTTCTATGGTCCTCCACCATTCCATCACCCCTATCAACAACAACCTTTTCCCTTTTGGGACAATACCCAGGCATCGGGCACGCAACAGCAGCCTTTTTTAGGGAGAGGCAAGTGGCCAGGAAGAGGAAAAACCAGAGGCCAACAGGTGCAATGGGCACAACCATTGGAAACAAGCAGGAGCCACACAAGGAGCCAAGGTCCGGTGAGCGCACCGTCAACCAGCAACCATTGAGTCTGGTAGTTAACCTTTCAGACAAGGTCCTTACCCAAGACCAGACAAATGTTTTGGAAAAGGGTTTGGGTTTTGTCCCAACTGCCAATTTGGATAAATTCAAGTTTTACTGTGAGCTGAAGGAGTTCACTCGCAGTATCAAATTACAAGTGTTCTTTAAGGACAAATCACAACCGGAGGGAGCCACAAGTGACACTGGGCTAAAGAAAAAATCCACATTCACTCCCCCAGCAGCATGTTTGCCAGTGGAACTCCTGGCTTTTGAGAAAGCGGTCCTAAAGGATGTTATGGAGTTAGATCCCGGGTCATCAAAAACTTTTTACAACACAAGCAGATCTGAAAAAGAAGCCATACAACAATTGTCAAATGATACCAGTCTTACAATAAAACCCGCTGATAAGGGCTGAGCTACAGTGGTACAAAATTCAGAAGACTACAATTCTGAGTGCCTCCGGCTTCTAGCAGACCAACGAAACTACGAGATCTTAACTGAGGATCCCACTGAACGTTTAAGAATTGAAATTGCGAGTATGGTGGAAGAATCCTTGATCAACGACTGGCTGTCTAAAAAAGAAGCAGACTTTCTGGATAATAAACACCCAAGGATCCCGTACTTTTATACGATCCCAAAAATCCACAAAAGAATGGAAAATGTCCCAGGGAGGCCGATTGTCTCAGGGATTGGGTCAATCCTAGAGCCTCTGTCAAAGTTTGCGGATGCTTTTCTGCGACCTCTAGTGCAACAAACTGAGACATATCTACAAGATACCAAAGCAATGTTATGCCTCATCAAAGAGCTTGACTTTGATCCAACCACACAAATACTAGTCGGACTCGATGTGGAGAGTCTTTACACCAGTCTGCCCCACAAAGAAACCCTAGAAATTCTAGAGGAAGTGCTGTTTGAGAACGAGTGGCAATATAAGACACCCAGACATGTCGTCTTGGAATGCTGCCGCCTAGCCCTGACCGAAAACTTCTTTCTATTCCAACATACTCTGTATCGTCAAACCCACGGAAACAGCATGGGAAGTACATTCGCGCCGAGTGTATGTACACCAGCTGGAGAAAAAGCAAATCCTAACCCCGAACAACCCCCACTCAGGACACATCCACATGTGGAAACGTTATATCGATGACGTTTTCCTCATCTGGGAAGGAAACGAAATGGAAGTCAACCTATTCCTGGCCTGGTTGAATTTACAAGATCCTTTTCTTAAGTTCATTTCCACACTGAGCAGACAAAAACTTGTCTTCCTGGACCTAAACCTCCAAGCAGAAGGTGGGAAATTGACTACCACTACACATTTTAAACCTACGGTCAGAAACTGTTTGTTGAAATTTGACAGTTTTCATCCAAGGCAATTGAGGGAAAATTTTCCCTTCGGGCAGTTTTTACGGTTGAGGCGCAACTGCTCAGAAAAACGGGATTATGAGATACAAGCAAAAGACCTGAGCACAAAACTGTTACAGAGAAATTACCCTCGCCATATAGTGTGAAAGGCGAAAAAGAGAGTGTCGAATAATAATAGAGACGCCCTTTTGGAACCAAAACCCAGGGAGGAGCCTGAAAATGACACCAACAGGAGACCGATCTGTGTTACCACCTATAATGTGGCATCAGAAAAAGTAACGAAAATTGTAAAAAAGCATTGGAGAACACTTAATAGTGGCGGTTTAAACCTTACCCAGCCAATGTTCAGTCACCGCAAAGGGAAGAACCTGAAGGACCTGTTAGTCTACACACGCCCTAAAGATACGGGAGGCCCAATATGTCGCTTACACCCATTACCATCAGGACACTACCCTTGTTCAAATTGCAGCGTGTGTCATTTAACTACAGCAACAAAACAAGTCACCTGCAACAATGGGTTGACTTGGGAATTAAGGGCTTTCTCGAATTGCAACACGACAGGGGTGGTCTATATGATCACCTGTACGTGTAATCTGCACTACATTGGCATGACCACCAGGAAGGTCAATACACGCATGGTTGAACACTGTAGTAATTTTAGGTGTAAACATTTCAACACGAAAATGACCACACACTTCCTGGAGAAAGGACACACCCCAAATGACATGCGATGGGTGGTCCTTGAAACACAACAGCCACACACTGACATGGAGAAAAAACTCTTAGAAAAAGAACAACGTTGGGTTTTTAAACTCCGTTCTCACATTGTGGGCCTGAATGATGAAATCCCATGGGGACAATTCACATAATCTGACCAGTACCCAATGATCCTCCACATACATTGTATTAGATCCTTTAACTCTTTCTGATCAAGTGTAGCCAAGTACTCACATCATGGAGGATTTAACTGAAATACGATTTTATATTAAGAAATTGAAAGGTACACAATGCACAAAAACCATGACCCCACCGCTGAATCGGTGTGGTCTTGAAATAGTCCTGGGTACCTAGTGTTTTTGATAACTTTGCGATCATTTTTTACAACTTTTAAATATTTTCCTAAAAATATTGTAAATTAATTGATAGTATCCACAAGGATCAGCTATTTACTGTAAATTCTCTGAATAGGGAAATCGTTAAGCCCTTCTAGAGTAATCCGCCTTCGGGATCACATCTATACACCCAACATGGCCGCCAAAATCTATCGCGCACTCCTCAGCGCGTCCTAGTCTTCCACTAAGACAACGCGGAAGTGCGAGGAAGAAAAGAAGCTATACGCAGCTCGGCGCCCCCGGTCCTACAACATTCGGACCGGAGACGCACGCATAGGTGTAAAAGAGGGAGGTATCCTGTTAGCAAGTAAGTGCTGATCATGCAGTCTGCGAGTCCATGTAGAGCTGACAGAGTATCCCTTTAACTCTGTTTGTTTCGATCACGGAGGCCGACTACCATGGCCTCGTATGTCTTTAACCAAAAGAGAACCTGGTCAATGTAATCTGATATTTTGCTTCCTCCCGGTACTTTAGATTGCTGGGATACTGAACCCCTCCGAGTCCATGGGGCACAACTAGGCTCTACCACATGTATGTAAAACGAAGTGTATGAGTGTGCTAGTTAGCATGTGTGCCTGTTTCCATACCGCGAGGTGTTAACCACGTTTTTTGTGCAGGAAAACGTTTTTAATAGACACTTGTTCGGACCACATGGAATATAATCACTGTTCGTCCTGGTACGCCTTATGTGTGTGGATTTTGTGTGCATATATTGGGGGTCATGGCTACCCCTTAACTATTACGTTATGTTTTTGTCTTACGGGAACCACGTGATTCATTTGGTTACGTAGGTACTGGATGCATACATTAATATTTGTTGCAGCAATTTTTTATTAGCTTATTGCGGCATCTTTTAGGAGTGGCGAACACAGGGCTGGCCCCTGTGTAGTCCTGAGGAAGTGCTTGGGGGATGCACGAAACATGTTGACAGACAGAAGTTGATAGGTACACCTAAACACATTGTCATTTAGGTATCCTAATACTTCTACCCCGGTTTTAACTCTACCACCTGGAAGCAAGAATAAACTATTTAAAGCTTACTATGCAGGTATTTTTAACTATTTGCCCACACCCCACTCCATCACATCACAACACTCGCACCACACATAGTGAGAATTGTAAGTGCTCCTACGTAATTCGCAAGTCGCAGCACGCCCCAGTCCGCAGCGGACTGGGATGGCCCCTATGATGAAGCATGTATGTATGTATGTATGTATGTATGTATGTATGGTACATTTATAATGCGCAGCTGTCACCCGACGGGTATCCTGGCGCTGTAATCTTTCAAGGCCTGAACACAAAACATTACTTTAACAGCCAACTACAGTATCCTTGGGAAAAGGTGAGTTTTTAGTACCTTTTTAAAAGAGGAAAGATCTCCCAAGCTTCTAAGAGACAATGGCAATGCATTCCATAGCCTGGATGCCGTGTAGTCAAAAGAACGGCCACCCATCCGTATCCTCCGGATCTTGGGAACTACCACTAGGTAGGCTGAGGCGGAGCGAAGAGATCTAGTAGGGGTGTACCAGGAGAACAACTCCTGCAAATAAATCGGTCCCAGACCTTGAAGAGCCCGAAAAACCAAACACAGAGCTTTAAATTCAACACATTGGGAAATAGGCAGCCAATGAAGATCCTTGGGTGCTGCTGTAGAAGAGTCGAGGCGCCGGCGGGAGAGTGCCAACTTAGCGGCAAAATTCTGCACCCGCTGCAGTTTGCCCAACAAGGTGACGGGAGCCCCCAGAAGCAGTGCGTTGCAGTAATCGAGTCTGCTTAAGATGATGCTACGCACTACTTCTGGTCTGGCATGGCCCGGGAGCAGGGGAAGGATCTTCCGCAGGGTGCGCAGCAGCACCATACAGGTGGACACTGTTTTATTTACAAAACCATCCAGTTGTAAATTGGGTTCCATCGTCACTCCCAGGTTTCGAACGGAGTCTGCCGCCGCTTCCGTGCCCTGAAAGGAAGGGGGCCAAAAATCTTGCGGTAAAGGTCGAAGGATACGGTCTGCCGGGCAGTGCAGCACCTTGGTTTTAGAGCTGTTGAACTGTAAAGAGTTGTTGCCCAGCCATTCCGCCGTAGTGACCATACAATGATGGAAGGTCTCCTGTGACACTGCATTCTTACCCTCAAAAGAGAAGATAAGTTGTGTGACATCGGCGTAATTGGTGACTGCAATGCCAAAAGATTTAATTAGCTTGATCAGGGGGCGGAGGTAGAGGTTAAAAAGAATGGGACTGACAGCCGAGCCCTGGGGTACGCCCTGCCCAACCCTTTTGATGGTAGACTTGAAGGGGGGCAGGGCAACTACCTGATGTCTGTTGGCAAGGTATGAGACCAGCCAATCCAGGGCCAGGCCCGACACTCCGGCCTCCTCCAATCTCCTGATCAAGATGGCATGGCTGACCGTGTCGAACGCTGCCGACATGTCGAGCAGCACTAAAAATGCTGCTCGACCTTGGTCGGCACGCGAACGAAGGTCATTCAAGACAGTTACCAAAGCTGATTCAGTTCCATGGACTGGTCTAAAACCAAACTGCGCCGCATCCAGACAATCATTAGTCTCCAAAAAACTGGACAGATGTCTTGTAACCAGTTTTTCCAAGATTTTAGTCGGAAAGGGGAGCAATGAGATAGGTCTGTAATTTGCTGGACACAAGGGGTCCAGCGATTCCTTCTTCAGCAGCGGAGAAACTACCGCAAGCTTCCAGCTATCCGGGACCTGGGCAGAGCCAAGAGACTGGCAACAGATTGCGTGGAGGGGAGGAAAGAGCTCATCCCTGAACATCTTCCAAAATTTGTGCGGAAGCGCATCAAGGGGAGAGCCTGAAGATACTCCATCCGCTAGAGTACAGAACTCCACGAAAGAAGGAAGAGGAAAACTATACAACCGGGCTATCCCGGCATCCCTCTCTAATAAAGGTGGTGATGCAACCACGGGTGCCGGGGGGCTCAATTTACTCAAAATAGTCGCAAACTTATCCTCGAAGGCCTTAGCCAACGAGTCGCATAGCAATTGAGAAGCTGGAATAGCTGTTGTCACACAGGCCGGGCGTGACAGATCTTTAACAATTTTAAACAAGGCCTGGGCATGTCACCGTGGGGCAACCCTGGTGAGTGAGGGGACAACAAGAAAAAGAGCAACACTCTTTTCTATCACTATACACACTATTCCAACTCCAGTGAGTGTTATGAATAGGGCTATAGTTAGTAGCTAGGCTCTTGATCTCTGCTTCTCAGAGATCTTTTGTGACTTACGAAATTCTGGAGGGCGAGCCTATGCCTTCTTTTCCCTCTACCTCCCTTCCATATTTGTTATACAGTCAGAGGAGGCCCAGACTACTCTCCCGTGTGCTTGTCGAGGGTAGAGACGCAGCAAAGTTTGCAATCCGCTGGGGGCTGGACACCACCGACACGCTGGGTAGGATGATTTCTACGCCCCCGTAGCCCTGAGGCGCCTGCCTTCTAGGGATGTCCAATCGACTCTTTTGGACATGGCCTTAGATGGCCATTGCCTGTTGGCGACAAGGCAGACAACGCGCTCGAGCACTTCAAGCACTCTAGGGCTTCGGCCAGATCCTTGGGCCTCGGTACAACCTTGTCCCGTGCAGTCTGCCTTTTGTCCCTTTCGGGGCTACGGAAGGGGTGCCCCACCACGTTCCGCCCAGGGCCACAGGCTGGCGCAAGCTGCTAGGCCTCTCCGTGGCCGGGGATGTGGGACCCAGCGCTGTGTTTCTGGGGGCCAGCGGGCAGGCCAGTCCACCAGTGCCCCTTCTGCAGCAGCATCCAAACCATCCCAGTCAGACCTTTCAGGGCCACCAGTTGCCAGTGGGCGGCAAGGTATGCCATCACCTCCCCCACTGGTACAACATCACGTCGGATAGGTGGGTTTTCCAGATAATCCAAAGGAGCCACCCCCTCCCCTTTGTGACTACCCCTCCATCTATGCCACCTACATTCCATTGCATGTTGGAGGATCATTTGGCCCTTCTCTGTCAGGAAGTTATGGCTCTCCTGGCCAAGGGAGTTTTGAGCTCATCCCTGTCCCAGAAGTAGGTTGTGGTTACTACTCCCAATACTTTGTGGTACCCAAGAAGGACAAAGGCCATCATCCTATCTTAGACCTCAGAGTCATAAACCGCTTCCTCTGGAAGGAGAAGTTCAAAATGTTGACATTGGCTCAGGTCTTGTCTGCCCTTGACACTGGAGACTGGATGGTAGCATTGGACTTGCAGGACGCTTATTTTCACATCTCCATTCTGCCAGTTGACAGGCGTTACCTATGGATCACAGTAGGACACAAGCATTTTCAGTTTCCCGTGCTCCCCTTTGGCCTACCAGCGCCCCTCGGGTGTTCACAAAAGTGATGGCGGTGGTCATAGCTTTTCTACGCAGATCAGGGGTTCCAGTCTTCCCCAATCTCGACGACTAGCTGTTGAAGGCAAGTTCGCACTAGGCTGTCGTTTCCCACCTTCATACTATGGCGGACCTCTGGGGTTCACTATCAATGTGTTGAAGTCACACCTGATTCCCTCTCAGAAGCTCCTATTCATCGGAGCAGTTCTGGATACAGTGCAGTTCGGGCCTATCCTCCAGAGCACCAAGTCCGGGATATTTGGGCTATGATACAGATGTTTCAGCCTCTATCCCGGTTTTTGTTTAGGATGATCCAGAGGCTGCTGGGCCTCATGGCCTCCTGCATCCTGCTGGTGGACTATGCCAGGTGGCCTATGCGGGCTCTGCAGTGGGCCCTAAAGTTCCAGTGGGCGCAGCATTAGGGCAATCTTACTGCTGTTGTCCGGATCTCGGAGGGCACTGCACACCAATTGCAGTGGTGGCTCACAAACCAATATTGGTTCAACTGCAGATCTCTCTTCCTTCCCCAACCAGACTTCACATTGGTGACAGATGCATCACTTCTGGGATTGGGCCGCCACATGGGAGAGGCGGAGAAAAGTGGCCTCTGGTCTCCGGCGGAGTCCAGGCCCCACATCAACCTACTGGAGCTCCAGGCGATCCGTCTTGCACTGAAAGCATTCCTTCCTTCTATCGAAGGAAGAGTAGTGCTGATGTTCACGGACAACACTACGGCCATGTGGTACTAAAACAAACAGGGCAAGGTGGGGTTGTGGACCCTATGTCAAGAGGTCTCTGGATGTGGCTGGAACATCAGGGCATGTCCCTGGTGGTTCCCTGAACGCCAGGGCGTACAAACTCAGTTGCCAGTGCATGATGGATCACAAATGCCTTTTTCACTTGAGGGTGATGCAAGGTCTCTTTCAGCAGTGGGGAGAGCCTTGGTTAGATCTGTTTGCCACCGAAGAGAACGTGCAATGTCAGCAGTTCTGCAAGTTGGAATTTCCAAGGCGGAACTCGCTCTGCAACGCTTTTCGTTGTGAGTAGAATTGCGGTCTTTGATGCGCCTTTCTGCGTATACCACTTCTGCCCAGAGTTCTGAAGAAGATCAAACACGACCAGGCCCAAGTCATTCTTGTGGCTCCGTACTGGGAATGAAGAGTCTGGTATCCCGAGCTTTTGAACATGGCCATCGATTCTCCGATCAGACTGCCTCTTCTGGAGGATCTTCTGTCGCAGCAGCAGGGGACAGTCTTCCACCCGAACCTGTCCAGCCTCCACCTCCTTGCATGGAGATTGAGCGGCAACAGTTCACAGCTTTTGACCTTCTTCCCCAAGTCTGTAATACCATCTTTGCAGCCAAGTGTCCCGCCACTGAAACGGTATACGACTGTAGATGGAACACATTTTGGGCTTGGTGCACAGCACAGGCTGTGGATCGTCTTTGTGGCCCTCTTTCAGATGTTCTCCTCTTCCTCCCTTCCTTGGTCCAGCTGGGCTCTGATCTGGGCACCCTTGAATGCTATTTATCTGTCATTTCTGCCTTTCTTTGCCTTCTCTTTTCAAGTCCCCTATTGTAAATAGATTTCTTAAGAGCATTAGTCCCCTCTTTCCTCCTATTTCGTTCGTAATGCCCCAGTGGGACTTGAATCTGATCTTAACCTACCTCATGTGTGCTTCTTTTAAGCCACTACATAATTGTCCTCTCAGACTCTTGACCTTGAAGAGTGATTTTCTGGTTGCCATCACGTCTGCTCGCAGGCTGAGTGGGCTTCAGGCTCTTTCTTTTAAACCTCCTTTCCTTGCTGTTCATACGGACAAGGTTGTCCTCCAGACTCAACCATCTTTCATTCCCAAAGTGGTTACCTCTTTCCACATAGGACAGACCATCACTTTGACCACCTTCTTACCAACCCATATCCTTCTAAAGAGAAGGAGAGGCTCCAGTATCTGGATCCAAAATGTGCGCTATCATTTTATCTGGATTGCACAAAACAATATGGGGTGAAAGATCAACTTTTTTGGGCTATGTGGGCACCAAGAAAGGTCTGGCTGTGCAAAAACAAACCATCTCCCGGTTAGTCGTTCTTTGCTTTAAAATGTGTTATTCCTTGGCAAAAAATGAGCCTCCAGTAGGGTTGCACATCCATTCCACCAGGGTGACGGCAGCCACTACTGCTTTGGGATGTGGAGTCCCCTTTCATGATATCTGCCATGCAGCCACGTGGGCATCATTGCACACGTTCACTACGCACTATTGCCTGGATAGTTAATTCCGGAGAGACAGCTTCTTTGACCGTTGAGTTCTCCAGGACTTTCTGGTGTGAACTTAGTTTGCAGACCCACCTTCAGGGTTGGTATTGCTAGGGTATCTATTCTTAGGCAAGGAATCTATGAATAATAGTCTCTTTCAGATAAACTAGTTACTTACCTTTGGTAACAATATATCTGTAAGAGACATATATTAGTTATAGATTCCTTACCGCCCCACCCAACCTCCCAGTTCTGCGAACTGACTTCTAGAGTAAGGGACTCCCTTTCAGGGCCCTAGTTTTGTGCATTAGTGGTCAGTGTCGTGCATGACATTCTGCGCTCCTGGCGTCGAATGTCATGTAAATAACTGACGCCAGCGCGCAGGTGTGGCAAATAAGTCGTTACCAAGATGTCCTTCTGGTGATCAAGACGCCAAAGGTGAACGCAGAGTCGACCGATGCCACCTACCAATGAATAGGAGTACTGCTGAAGAAAAATTTCCTGGTTCCAGTCTGACGTCTGGGGGTATTTCTAAGGTAAGGAATTTATAGCTAATATGTGTCTCTTACAGATATTTCGTTACCGAAGGTAAGTAACTTGTTCGTTAATGTTTTTTCTTCGAAATGTACCACTTAGGTGCAGCTTTCCTTCAAAATGTTGCTGGCTAAGCAGTATGGATTTAAGCCTTGTTGACTGTGATGGCAAAATGTCTATCACAGACCTACACATCATCTGCATTTGGTGCCTAGGATCTGAGCACAAAGTTGGGGCCTGTGTGTCCTCCCAGAAATACGCTCAAAGAATGAATGGCTGAGAAGTTTATGGTCTGAAGCGCGGGAAGAATGACGTAGGCACCGTAAGTCTCGACCGAGATTGAAGTCCCCAGAGTTTCCATTTTAGTTTACATCTTCTAGTAAGAATGCTCAAGATGAGATGAGAGGAACCGCAGGAGCAGGAATGAGGAAGGCCGTAGGAACTTTTATGTTGTTTGGGAATGTCAGGGAGTGGGGCGGTCCCGCAGTTAATAACTCCATTAGACCTAGTTGACTGTACGATTGCTGTGGACTACCCCAGAGTTTGGGAATGTGTTCTGGGGGCTGGAGGAGGGGGGTGGGGCATTGCTTTGCCTCCTCATTTACTACCTTTAGTTAGTGCGTAGGTTAGGTATTGGGCGACAGGATACTGCTAGTTGGAGATGGGTGTTAGCCGTATGCAGTGGTGCAGGGAGGGGGCGCGGGTCGGGGGCAGATGGTGTTTTTTGGTTTTGAGATTATACTGTATGCTGAATTGCTTGAAATGGGTTTTTTGCCTTTTTTCTTCCTTTTCGCATCAGGTGACTACGCTATGACTGTATTGTGTCCATACTGGTTAAATGTCAAATGTTAGACGGGGATCAGGGATATATGTGCTTAGTTGGAATGTGAACAGCCTAGGGGACAGAATCAAGAGGGGCATGGTCAACCAGAAGGTCATGGATTAAACCCAGATCTTTTGACTGGGTGTGAGTGTTTGATTGGTTCAGATGCTCCGTCCATCACCACCCCCTTTTGAACCGCTTTGTTCGCCATAAGTTGGCAGGGTATGCTCAGACGTGAGTCCCTTGCTCACTTTGCCACTGGATTCAAGCAAGCCTGGTTGAAGACGTCTGAAATGCCAGAAACCGGTCCTAGGAAGCTTGTTTCCGGTCCAGGGAAGGCATGGCTTGGCAGTTTGGGCTGGACTGTTCCCATGAGGCACAGGGTCAGACTGATTTGCATATGGCCATGTCTGAACTGGGGTGGCAGAGTGGGCTAAAGAACGGTGATGGATTAAACCCAGATCTTTTGACTGGGTGTGAGTGTTTGATTGGTTCAGATGCTCTGTCCATCACCACCCCCTTTAGTACAGGTTTACCATGGGGTCCAGGGGGGTTGGGGTCTTGGTGAAAAACTCTTTTCCCCTAACCATTCAGGCCACATGGTCTGACCAGCGAGGTCAATATATTGGAGCATCAGGGCAGTGGGAAGGGAAGACAGTTAATTTTGTGTCTATTTATGTCCCGCCCGGGCTCCAGTCTGATACATTCCCCGACCCGGGCACTATCTTCCTCACTTTGCCATTGGGCCTCCTGGTGTTCGGGGGAGACTTTAATGCAGTGGTGGATGGGGAGATGGACAGACTCCCAGCCCGAGCATTGAGACAGGCACAGAAGTGGCTCCCCAACTTTTTAGGAACAACGGGGCTTGTAGATGGTTGGAGGTTACGTAATCCGTCCGGGATGCATAATACACACGTGTCCGCCGCACATCACAGCCTGTCTAGAATAGACTATATACTGGTACCGGCGGCACAGGCTGCCGCGGTTCGGGAGGCGCGACATCTGGGGAGGGGGATCCTCGACCACTCTCCTGTTTGGCTCCGGTTGCAAACTGGTCAGAATGATGTTGGTAGGGTGGCCCCTATCAGCGTGTGGCACTTGAAGGACCCTGCCACCAAGAAAGAGGATGTCAAGATCACAGAGAGATACTTCCAAGAGAATAGGGATACGGTGGACTCTGCACAGACCCTGTGGGGGGGCATATAAAACTGTTAATCGGGGGAGGTTTTATCGCTGGTTGCGGGGAAAAAAATGAAATGTCAGGCGAAAATGGAGAAGGCGGAGGCGGAAGTGACGAGGTTGGAATTGGAGGTGTCCAGGGCAGCAACCCCGGAAGGTATACACCATTTAAAATTGCGACAAGATGATTATAGAAGCCTCGCTAGGGACAAGGCTAGAGTTCAGAACGAGGATACTCAAAGCAGGGTATACGAGCATGGAGATAAAGCCGGTAAACTAATAGCATGCCTTGGGAAGGGGGAGTGGGCATCGCGGCTGGTACCAGAATTGCAGGGAGTAAACTCCAATATAGTCATAGACCCACAAGCAGTAGCGGATGAAATCTCGGAATATTACGGCAGCGTGTATACCTCAGTCAGGGGGTACAGGGCTGAGGAAAACAGTGCAATGATCAAGGACATCCAGATGCCTGCGCTATCGGATGACAACCGGGAATATTTAGACTCCCCCCTTACAAATGATGAGGTGGCTCTGGCTATCAGAGGAGTACATTCCGGGAAGGCCACTGGCCCGAATGGAATTCCCATAGAACTGTCTAAACTGAGTGCTAATAAGCTGGCTCAGTTTGCTCGGTCCATGCTTGAAGAGAGTAGAGAGAGGGGTCAGCTCCCTTATGACTAGCGGGTGGCAAACATTGTGGTTGTCCACAAAGAGGATAAGCCCAAGATGCTCTGTTCATTATATAGACCTATCTCATTGCTTAATGCTGAGCCTAAAATCCTGGCGAAGCTGCTCGCAACGAGGCAAACCAAAATGATCACTACCTTGATTCACCTGGACCAATCCGGCTTCATGCCGCGCCAAAATACGGCCATCAATCTGCGCTGGCTGCAAGGGATATTGGGTAGGACCTCAGCGATCTAGGAGCCGGTGGTGTTGGTGTCACTGGATGCCACCATGGCATTTGATAGGGTTGAGTGGCCCTACCTGTTTGCGGTATTGGGGAAGATGGGCATTGGACCGGAGTTTATTAGCTGGGTGCATCTCTTGTATGTGAATCCCCTAGCTAGAGTGGTTGTAAACAATCGTAAGTTTGCCGACTTTCCCCTTGGCAGGGGCACGAGACAGGAATGTCCCTTGTCCCCACTCCTGTTTGCTCTGGCCTTAGAGCCCCTGGCGGCGTGGGTTCGTTGGGACATAATCAATACGACGCCTGCGGTGGACGTTAGAGTGGGAGGACAAAATGTCATTATACGCCGACGATATCCTGCTTTACCTTACCAATCCTAGGGGCTCCCTGATGTGTTTACTGGATGTGCTGGCGATATTCGGGAGGTACTCCGGTTTTGCAATTAACTGGTAGAAATCAGTGCTCTTCATTCTCAGAGGCGACCCGCCGGTAATCCCGCAGACCTGCACGATACAAATTGAGCCGATTGAGGTTTCGATACCTCGGTATCTATGTCAGGCTTGACCCAAAGTTACGGTATGCCAACAATCTGGCCCCCCCCTTGACTCGATTTAAGGGGTCGTGTAGCGTTGGAAGGCTCTCACCCTCTCCCTATTGGGCAGAGCGGTGCTTTTTAAGATGATGGCCCTTCCCTGATTCTTATACGCACTCCAGAACACAATGGACCCAGTACCGTCAGCCTAATTCAGGGAGATAGAGGGCCTCCAGAGGCAGCTTCTATGGGACGGTAGGCCACGAATAGCGTTTTCTAAGCTCAGTCTCCCCTGGTATGATGGGGGATAGGATTGCCGGATCTACGAAAATACTATTGGGCCTCCCAGTTGGCGGCAGTGAATCATGTCATGTACGGACCCGCGGGGGATCCGGGATATGCTATGGACCACTGGCAGGTGCCTGGGGGTGACTTTACTAGGGCGCTCTACGCCAGACCTCGCTGGTTTCCCTTGCGGGACCAACGGTGCACACCGTGCAGGTGTGGCACGTGGCCAATAGTGAGCCCAAGTGGGAGGGGAGGATCAAACTTGCCACCCCATTAAGGAGTTCGAGAGAAGCTTGGAAGTTTATGGAAATCCAAGGGGTTTGACAAATGGGATCTCATCGGGATCACGTAGATCAAAGACGTTTGGAGGGAAGGCACAGATCATACATTTGATTCCCTCAAGCAACAATATCACCTACACGACAGAGAGCTCTACCGTTACCTCCAGATGAGACATGCTCTGCTTGCTCATATCCCTAGAGGTACGACGCTCCCTGACGCTTCCCCTCTTGAAGACCGAGTGTTGGACGGGCACCTCCCAGAGAAGACTATCTCACTAATATATAAAAAGCTCATAAATAATATGGAGGACCCGTTGGTACTTCTCTGGACGCACTGAAGTACAGATGGATTGGAGCTAGATGACGAAGATTGGCGAGAGGCGGTCTCCTCTCCAAAGGTAGAAGCGATACAGATGAGGCTCAGATTAGTACAACTGAAGATTCTACACAGGTCATATGTCACAGGCCTCGTCTGGTTCGAATGGGTCAAGTGGAGAGTGGGGAGTGCCGTAGGGGGTGCGGAGAGCTTGGGACTTTCAGACATATCTTGTGGCACTGTACGGCGGTACCGGAGTATTGGGTGAGGATTCACGATATGCTGCGAGAGGTCCTAGGGGGTGAGATAATGCCAGAGGCCCGTAGGTGCATATTAAACGTCTAGGTACCCACAGATCTGAATGTGTATGAGAGGCAATGGGTAACGTTGGCGTGTATGGTAGCTAAACATAACATTGCCCAGCTGTGGGAAGCCAGTCAGCCGCCTCGGGTTGTGAAGTGGGTAGAAGACTTGGATTGGTGCATGTTCAGGGAGAGGTCAGTCTATGTGGCCAGGGGTTGCCCTGAGAAATAGGGGAAGGTATGGGGGACTTGGAATCAATACCGTGGAGATATCTGTACCCCCCCATACTTCTAGAGGCAGTGGAGGCGCATGAGTTCCCGTGATCCAACACCGATATTATGTATGTATATCCTAACGTATGGAAATGTACCATTGACAAGTATAAGAGCTGCTAATGTCACCTGATGTTTTTCTTTGTTGTTTTGTTAATAAAAAGATATTTTAAAAAAAAGAATGCTCCAGATGAGAAGACACAAATCTCGCAGCTACTCGTCCATAAGCATGGCCATACGCCCTCCTACTTCACCTCACCCAGCATGGATCAAGAGTGAATGGAGGAGCACAAGGAGGATGCAGCCCCTACGGCTGCATCCAACCCAGCGCTGGTCTTGGAACCTCTTCCGCCTGTGGGAACGTCTTCAAGGCCTCAGCCTTATCAACCGTACCCAGGGTTTCCAACATCTGGGATGGATCCATAATATGTTTCTGAATGCAATGTTCAGCATGTTGAGCAGAGCCATGATCCCCTTTTGAGAGCAAAGTGGCCCAATAGGTTTGTTGGCCTACTCGTTATGAGGTTTGCCAATGCCCTACCACTCAGAGCCCTTCACACCATTGCCTCCAGTATTGTGAGGATGTAACCTAACGCTAGAGCAGTTGACCTCAAAGGTGGAGAACCGGGTTTGAGTCTCGGAAGGACTCTAAACGTCCCGTGATTCTGGGAAAATAACTTTATCTCCCTCTGCCTAACAAAATGAATGTGGCATTCTGTAACGTAACTGGTGCACTGTTCATGTAAAGCGCTCTGAATTTGCACTATATAAAACTATTGTTTTTAAATCCAATGCTACCAGCAAGATTTCTGTTTTTGAAAGAACTTTTTTTGCAAGTAAAGCAAACAAAAGAACAGTGATAGTAAGCATTACACAATGTAGCATCAAGACACAATTCAACAAGGTAGAAACCCCATCAGTCTCTAAAGCCCTATGATCTCCCCCTTCCCCTCAATCAAATCTCAAGGTAGCATTAACATCTGAGCACTCCAGATCTATAGGATTAAAACCAGTACTGCCAATTAGGGCACATAACCCACCTCAGTGATCATTCCATTTCTGACATTTCTTGGCTGATTTTTGGGGACATCCTCTGCTTTTGTAAACTATTCTCTCCACCAACATGCACCAGTGAATGTCCCGTATCCACTCCCTGAGTTGCGGTGCTTATTAACGCTCTCTACATACAGGCAAAATTGCGGTTGGCATCCATCATCCCCAACGTTATCCAGATCTGGTCCATACGTGTAGGATCAGCCACCTCCCAAACATTCAGGAGACTCCACTTCGTGGAGACCTCCATGTTGCAGCCGCACACATAGTTGAGGCAAGCAATAACTGATTCCCAATAGAGTTGGATTACTGGGCAGCTCCATAACATACGGAAGATCTTGTCCTCTAAGGTGCAGTTTCTGAGACACAATGTAGTTGTTGCCCTGCTCATCTTCACCGTGACAGTGCAAGCGTAATAGCATCTGTGTAGGATTTTTAACTGTACAAGGTGGAACCTAGATCTTATTGCAACCTCTTGGGGGATGCCAAGGCCTCCTGCCACTCGTCATCCTCCAGGCCCCCCAGATCTTGCTCCCAGTGCCCCCAGTGCTCTCGCAACCGAATCAGGATATCAGGTGAGTCATTAATCAATACACGGTAAGTAAGGGCATTTGATCTTCTGGTAGCCTGTCCTTGTGTTGTTAAGATTCAGGGGGTCTTCTCCCTTTGGCAGCGCTTTTTGCCATGCGTGTCGTATTTGCAAACAGCGGAAAGGTTCAGCGAGGTACAGTTGATATTCGTCCTGTAAGAGTAAGTCTGTGAACTGTACCACTGCTCACCATAGAGAGACCAAAAAGGTCCCATTTATCAAAGCCCTTCTGGTTACCTAGTAATTCCAACTGCAAAGTGTCCCACAGAAGTGTGGCCTGCACAATTCTGCCTTGCTAACTTAATGCAATCAGTGTTGTGTGCTAGAGGTTAAGTGTGACTGCAGTTGAATTCAGGAAGGTTGAGGGACACGTGCCTCAATAGATGGCCATGAGGTGACTTCCCAGTTGCATGACCAACCTATCTAGCCTATAAGCTGGTGCCACCTGAGGGAGGTAAACCCACTGGTTAATGGTGATAAGCTGAGTCACCCATTGGTATTTTTGTATATTGGGAAAGGCAATCCCCCCATCGTACTAGCTCCATGTCAAATTTTTAATAGCTATACACGCAGGGTCCCCATGACAGAGTAGTGTACAAGTTTCACTTGCGTTCATTGAATAGGTCGTATTCTGAACCACATACAGGCACTGGGGTAGGGTCATCATGTTAAAAAGGGAAGCCTTCCTAAGAAGCAAGAGAAGAAGGGCTCTCCAGGGTTGGACATCACTCTGCAGACGCACCAGTGGTGGCTCCAGGTTTCAAGCGTAGAAGACATCTCGGTCTCTGGTGACGAAGATCCCCAGGTATTGAAACCTGTCCATGGACATGCTAGATTCACATTCACCTGTCAGTGAAGGAGATAAAGCTGGGATTCATTCCAATTAATGGTGTAACCCAAATATCGGTGGAACAAAATGAGTATATTCATTATTCTGTCAAGTATGAAGTCTGGATCTGCCATGTAGATCAATGTTCCATCTGCATACAGGGACATTCTATCCTCCCAATCTACCATTTACTGCATTCCTCTAATCAGGGGTCACTTCTGATCCAGGCAGCCAGCGGCTCCAGAACCAGAGCAAAGATGGAAGGGTAAAGTGAACAACCCTGTTGTGTGCCACGCCGAAGCTGGAACACTGAGTATGTACCTCTGTTAACCGTCACCGGGGTGAGAGGGTCAGCATAGAGGAGTCTCATCCAGGCCATGAACCATGAGCCGAAGTCCATCTTGGCTATGACCTCAAACAGTTAGGGTCATTCAGTTGTGTCAAAAGCCATTCGTGCACCAAGCGAGAGCACATCAGCGTCCTCTCGAATAATTTTTGCATGGGCAAGGACACCATGCAGGCACCATAAGTTGAGAAAGGTGTTCCTACCTGGCATGAAGCCAGATTGGTCAGAGTGGATCAGTGACTGGATAATCCGAATCAGCCAGGAGGCCAGTAATTTATCCGGAATTTTAACCTCTGTGTTCAGTAACGAAATAGGTCGGTAGGAGGCACTGTCGTTTGGTGGCTCGCCCTCTTAATGTATGACCACTATAGTGGCCAACCTCTGGTCTCTGGGCAGGACACCCAACTCATAGCTTTCCTTAAATATTTGCAAGAGGAAGGGAGTGACTCTAGAGTCTGTAACTGTATATAGCTCAATGGGAAAGCCATTTTGACCCACCACCTGGCCAGAGTTTAAATATATGGATTGCCTATGTTACCTCATCTTCTGTCAGGTCTTGTTCAAGGAGTACCCTTTCTTCCTGAGAAAGTCTCGGAAGAGGAATATTAATAATAATTCACAAGACCACTTAGTTGTGGCTGTGAGGGTTAGAGAGTAGAGATCTGCATAGCAGGACACAAAGGCATTTGCCACACTCTGTCTGTCTCTCTCCTGGTCTCCTTTGTAATTTAAGATTCTGAGTTTCCTCTGTTTACCAGATACCTCCTGTCAAGCCAGGCCAGAGCTTCCTGGCCCTTTCTCCACCTCTTAGAGGCAATGTTGAGTTGCACAGTGGTGAGTTTCTGCGGCCTCTAAAGCAGCACCCCGATACTCCTGCTTTGGCCAAATTTAGTTACAAATCCCTCTGTATTGGACCTTGGAGCTGGGATTCAAACTCCTGAATCTTTTGATTAAGCATCTCTAAATGGGCCCTCTTATCCTTTTTTGTGTCCTGCTATCAATGAGAGGCCCTGACCCCGTATGTCTGCTTTGTATGCCTCCCACATAGTCTGCGCTGAATCAGCTGAGCCCACATTCTTATCCAAATATTGCTAAGTGGCTTCTTGGAGGCCTACACGGATATGGGGCACTTTCAAGTACCGGGGAATAAGGGCCATTCATCAATGCCCACCTCGGCCCGGCAGCCAGTAAAAGGTCCAGACTGGGGAATGATCAGAAATACCGCTGGCTAAAAGGCGAACCTCTCTGAAATGAGGAAGTTGGTGGGACAGGTTAAGGATGTAATCAATGTGCGAGAGACTACCATGGGTCCATAAGTGGAATGTGGCTTGCTGTGTTGAGGGATTGTAGGCTCGCCATACATGGACCAAACCCAGGGCCAGCAAGAAGTCAGCTAGTGGGCATCAGGGGGAGCTTGCCTGTTGGAAGGCCACTGGTCTTTGATGTCTCAAAGGGCCATATTGAAATCACCACCTAGCACCAACCCTACCTCAGGGAGACGGAGTAGAAATTCCCTGAGGTACGAGAATGCAGCATTGTGTAGACTCGGGTCCAATATACTGAGATAATTTTGAGCGCTTTGCCCTCCCATTGATTAGAAAGCACCACATATCTCCTGTGTGTGTTCGTCCAGGTATTCTGTACGGTGAACAGCAGTGATTTACATAGAAGAATTCTGGAGGTTTGTGGAAGTGCAGAGCATGGTGCCTCGTGGTCTAATGAAGCAGGTATTTCTCACTGGTTGTCCGATTCCTGTGTCCTGTCCAGTGTACTAGATTCATGTTGTCGTCTTCTGGATCTTGTTTGGGCTTCGGTTTTCCCACTGATCCTCCAGTCCTCTAGCCACTCTGAGACCTCATCAGGAGCTGTGAAGTACCAGGTCTTGCCCACAGAAGCCACTTGTAGTTTCGCAAGAAAGATAATAGAGTATTTATTCTCATGTTCTCTTAAGGCCCACTTAACCTCCAGAAAAATGCGGTGTAGCCTTTTAACTCGCAGTGTGAAGTCCGGGAAGAAGGTGATAGTGACATTTTCATAATAGACTGTTGGCACACTATGAGAAGCCTGTAGAATTACATCACAGTAGTTGCAGATGCAAGCTATTATATGGTTCGGAGGTGCGCCTGGCTTTGGCGGGGACCCCAGGACACGGTTCGACCTGTTCACGGAGTAGTAGTTATAGTGCTTAAGTATAAGGTCTTCTGTGAAGGGGTCTATGACAGGCCCCTCTGATCTCTCAGGTACCCCTATTATGTGGACATTTATCCATCTTGAACGTCCTTCAAAGTCTTCCAGGATGGCTTTCATGACAGTGGTAGTAGCCTTTAGGACTTTAACTTGGCCCTTCAGGGTTGCTGTTTCAGCCCTGAGGGTGACAATCGAGTCCTCCTTTTCTTTGATTCAAGCCCCCAAATTTCAGAGGTCAGCTCTGGTTAATGTAACTTCTGTAGAGACAGATTCTGAGGGCCATAGGTACAACGGCGGGCAATAATTAAAGCTATCGTTGGTTAGTGGCAATTTTTTTTCCGACGTGTACCACTGAAAACTATCGCCATGGTACTGACGTATGTACAACACGTCGCTACATTGCGATAGTTTTTCATCACAGCGATATTTGTCCACATGAACCACAATGTTACAGCGATAAAAATCTTGCCGCTAACGTGAAAAAAGTGGCAGCAGGCCAGTCAGCGCCCAGAAACTGCAAGCTAATCCGCGTGACACCACTTTTTTCATGTTAGCAGCAAGATTCAACTACAAAATGCCCATGAAGCATCCCAAACACCCCCCAAAAAATAGAAGAACTATTGAGGAAGCTGGACCAAGTACTGCAGTAGAGAACAACCCCCCTAACACCACAAATAGCCAGGAGGACCTTCCAAAGACCCAGGGGAAGAGGAAGAGGAAAAACAGGTCCAGCCAGCAGGAAAATCAGATCCTGATTTCGGAGGTGACAGAGAAACAACATCAGCTCTTTTTTAGCTCCACTGTGCCATTGGGGACCAAAAATGCAATATGGCAGTCCACTGCAGCCAAGGTGAATGCTGTTGCAGAGGTGAGGAGGACAGTGACCAACCACAAACAGTGCTGGCATAATGCTAAGCACAAGACCAAGCAGAAACTGGCCAGCAATCGCCAGGCCACACTGCAGACCGGAGGTGGGAGTCCAGTGCCACAGGAGGATCTGGATGCCTGTAAGGAACAGCTGTCCGCAGTCATCTGTGAGGAGTCAGTGGTTGGAGTCCAGGGATAGGATAGTGCTGAACAAGACCAGCTACATTAGCAACAAGGTGTTTACCAACCAGGGACCGGGGGACGGGGTGGATGGAACCAATGTCACTAATGCCCAAATAAATACCTCTCAGTGTACACTCGCATTGACTGCAGATCTTGTCCCAGATACACCCATCACTGGGGGTATAGCCACATATCACCCTAGTCAATGAACATATTGCAGTACACATATTGGTAGTGTCACAGAATTGGAAATCAGCACAGAAATGTAATCGAAAATTCAGACAAGAAAATATATTTACAGCAGACCCCAAAATAAGGCAAAAATGAACAAGCAAAGGGGCACATTGCCTGGAAATGCAGCAGGGTGTCAAAATGGTGCCCTTGCCTCAAGACCACACACATACAAATTGTCTGCTTAGGGCTGCATCTCAGTGACAACAATATGATGATGCACCATGTCCGAGACTGATCACGGGCAGAAGTAAGCATGCCACCACAGATGGGAGCACACATGCTCCCGTGTGTTTCAATAATGAATTAAGAATCACAAAAACAACACTATATGAAGAGGACCTTTTTTTCTTGACTTTATATTGGATTATTGTTTATCCTTATACTGTATGTTTTCTATGTTGCTCTATGGATTTTACTGGTGACAATTGTTAAATGTTCATTTGTGCAAAAGGCACATGAAGGCTGAAATAAGCTAAACACTTTTTGGTGTGCTGTAATTAGAACCTCACCTCCTAAGCATTGTCTTTGGTTACACACCTGTGTGCACCAATATAGTACCTTTAGGTAGTAGGTACTTTGAGTTTCTTAAGCACCCATTGCATACTGTAATTATGTCTATTTACAATACGCATTTAACTAGTGATATGATGAAATATGTCTCTCTTTGAATGTTGCTGACTTTTCCATTTTTGGACACTACTACCGCCTTCTGTTAAACTGTATAAAGTGAGTCTAGCACTTCGATTCCTCTGCATGCGTGATCTGAGTAAAATATTTTTTACCAGTTATTACATTGACCAGATTTCTTTAGTTCTTTTGTCACCAGTACCATAAGATGGCTACCTTCTCTGATGATAGAGACAAGTTATTTAATGATATCTTCTCGGATAAGGGCATTCAATCTAAATGCTCAACTACTGTAAATGATAAACCAGTAGGTTTGAAACAATTATTTGTAAAATTGGAAAGACTTAAAAAGGCGGAATTATCGCGTTGGTGGGACCTTACCACCCTAAAAAAATATTTGGAACTGAAACAAATTCCTAGAGGGCTACGTGTGATTATATTTCCCACTTTTGAGGATCTTGATCCTGATCTTTTGGGTGAATGGGAGCACCTAATAGCAGGCTCCTCATTTGGCATGATTGACATCTTAATCAGACATGCAGAACGCAAAAGAGCAAAATTGCTGACCGAAATAAAAGCCACAGAAGAGGAGATTAAATCACTCAACTTAATAGAAACAACTGAAAAAAATTATAACATTCTTAAGGGAGTATTGAGTTCACACCAAACATACATTAGGGACAAAAAAATTAGAAAGCTAAAAAGGGATGACAATGATTATCGAAACGGCAGGATATTTACCTTTGCCAAGAAATTTGATGAGGTCAAACCGAGAGCAGGTGTAGCCACCCTTCAAAGTAAAAGGACTGATACAACGATGTCCGCAAGCGATTCTGATCTCTCAAGTTGTGTGAGTGAAATTAGTGAGAATAGAAGCGAATCTTCACTCACAACTATAGTCACAGACAGCACTGGCACTGGTTCGGCTTTTTTATTAGAGCTGGAGAGGTTCCGCAAGGGAATGAAACTTACATACAACCAAAAGAACACAGGAGAAAGAGAACAAGGAGGGGTGGTAGAAAAAACAGGTGCAGACGAGAGCAAGCAGGTAACAAGATCAGTATCACGCATACAGAGGAAACAGTAAACAATAATGTTGATGATGTTGTAGTCAGGGAAATTGCATCTGACAACAGCGATGTGTCTATCATTAACCTGTCATCTACTACGTTAAGCACTATGGAGGAAAATGTCTTAAAAAAGGGATTGAACTTTTGCCCACTGGCTAAACCTGATTTTGTGTCATTACATATTGTTTGTACAAATTCACACGCAGATTGAAATTAAAAAAACTCTTTGACAAAAACAAAAAAGCGTCAACCATACCATTGTATTCTGTGTCTGAAAGGGGTCAATCAATTGCAGATATCCAGAATGTACAAATGCTATTGGAACTAAATGACAGTATTGAGAATCCACCAGGTATGCAAGAACTTATGGAAGAGTTAGGTATTGAAAGTAACCTACAAACCAACAGTGGTCTTAGGAACAAATCTACATTTGTTCCTCAACTCCTCCCGGATAATCTTATTGACTGTTTTTTTAGAACTGTCACAGAAGATTTATACAAACTTGAGGACAAATTGAATCGGGTATCACTCACCAAGTGTGATAATCTTAACTCCCAAGAAAGAACTGCTCTAAAATTACTCTCTACTCATCATGATACGGTTATGAAGGAAGCAGACAAAGGGGGCAATATTGTCCTACTTAATAAAACTGACTACTTTGCTGAAATTGAGCGCCAACTTGGTGATACCAACTCGTATACCAAAATCAATCATAATCCCACACAAGACATCAATCTACGTCTAGATGGGATGTTGAGATATTGGCACAATGCGGGAGTATTATCTGATATTGAACTCAAATATCTGTTCAATCCAAATCCCCTGGCGGCTTATATGTATATATTGCCCAAGGTACACAAGAGCACCACTATGCCACCAGGGAGACCGATTATATCGGGCATAGGTTCTGCAATAGAACATATCTCGGAATACATAGACATCACCCTCCAACCAGTGGTACGCAGTCTTCCATCTTTTATAGAAGATTCAAAGGATCTTCTTAACAAATTAGAGGATATGACTTGGATTGAGGATGCCTTACTAGTAACATTAGACGTATGTGCGTTGTATACTAGCATACCTGTAAACAATGGTATGGAGGCCCTTACGTATTTTTTATCTAAACGTGATGCTACTTTATACCATCATACTGAAATGGTATTGGAAATGACCCGCTTTGCACTCAACAACAACTTCTTTACCCATAATAACACTTGGTACCATCAACATTCTAGCGTAGCAATGGGGGCGAAATTTTCACCGTCATTCGCCAACATCTACATGGGATTTTTTGAAGAATCCCATGTATGGAAAAATGGTCCACCTGAGCTAACCAATCACATTATACTCTGGTGTCGTTTTATCAATGACATTTTTTTGATTTGGGGAGGGGATGAGAATTCATTGAATGAATTTGTCTCTTATATCAACGATAACACTTATAATTTGAGGTTCACCTCCCAATAAAGTGCAAACAGCATAGACTTTTTGGACATCACTCTCTTTGCTAACAATGGTAAACTTGGCAGCAAACTGTTTAGAAAGATCACCGCATGTAACTCAGTATTACATGCAAGCAGTGCCCACCCTACTTCGCAAAAAACTGCTATCCCCTTTGGTGAAATGACCAGGCTACGCCGTAACTGTAGTTCTGAGAATGATTTTCAATGTGAAATCACCAAACTTAAAGAACGTTTTGAGAAAAGGAGTTATGACAAGAAGATACTCAATAAAGCCCACAACCGTATCAACAAGATTCAGAGATCAGAAACTCTCAAACGTAAGAAAATACATATTGACAAAGAAGAGAAAATAGCCCTGATTACTCAATACAACTCACATAGTAATCAAGTCTACAGGACTATAAATAAGCATTGGAAAATCCTTAAATTGGATCCGGATTTGGAACCATATTTGACCCACAAACCCAAAATTACCTATAGAAGGGGAAGAACCCTCAGAAACATCATAAGCCCCTCGATAGTTAATAATGTTGCTACAACCAGTACTACCAACATATGGTTTCCTAGCAAACCTAAGGGGTTTTTCAAGTGTACTCAATGTTGTGTATGCCAATTTGCCGATGATAAAAAGAAGACCTTCAAATACAATACTAAACAAACTCACCACATTAATCAGTTTATGAACTGTAATACGAAGTTTACTGTTTACTGTATAATTTGCAAATGTGGTCAAATCTACGTTGGGAGCACTACGAGACCTCTGAAGGAAAGAATACAGGAGCACATAAGAGCTATCCGTAACTGTAATAAAAGCTATCCATTAGCAGTTCACTATAATGCAATGCACGCTGACTCCGAAATACTGGCAATCAAGTTCCACGGCATTGCTGAGGTGAAAACTAATCCTAGAGGAGGGGATAGAGTAGCCACATTGAGAAAAATAGAATCACAGTGGCTAATCAAATTGAGAGCAGTGGACAGGGGACTGAACACGGATCGTGAATTACATGTGTTCCTTAAAGAATAAAATTAGTCAGCTACCTTTAGATACTGTCTCATTTACCCATCATTTCTTGTCTGTATTATAAGCTCTATTAACTTGCCTCGAAGAAATATGGATGTGTTCTTGATATATGTAAATTCATGCTATATCTGTCTGTGCATACTAACTTCTATTGATTACTTTATATTGAATTTGCTGGTCAAACCATGCTTTATTCACCCATATCCTGTGCATCAACTGAGTATTCGGTTTTGAATGTTCCATCCTCAACATCGATTTGCTTATTAATTGTGGGCAATTATGCCCTCAACCTTATTTCAAATTGGGGCTATACTTATTTACTGTTCTCTGTTAATACAGAATATGGTTGCATTCTGTGTCTTGCCAATTGAACTATATGGATTTGAGTGTCTGTCCTTCCTGTATAGGACGGATTGCCATAACTTAATAGTATTATCTGTTTTTTGGAACCTATTTGTTAATTATTGATTTCATTATGCTGTATTTACATGGGTTCAGTGACTATATTAATTTTGTTTTGTTACGTTTTATAATCATTCTCGTTTTTTGTAACGACAATGACATTAATATTTTGGTTTTGCTTTAACTCCCTTTCATTAATCGATTTTCAGTCTATAGGTGATTTCCCCCCTATTCTGTGTACCTATTGTATGTACGTTTTGTCTAACTACCGTATAGATTAAATACACTACAAAATGGCTGCCACATTAGCCACATCTAGCGCGTGCCAGTGTCCTTTAGTCTGTTTTCAGACTCTATGTTCTCTACGCCGTGTGGATTGTGTACACCTGAATTTGGGTGTTTCTTCCCCCGCGCTACTCGTTTCTTGGCTTATAAAATGCCTGCTAGCGTGGTCAGCGTTTGCTATTGCGGGCGACAAGACGAATTATTGGTACTGCTGCCATCTGGTAGGTGAGTTATCGTTGTACTAATCTTTGGTCAACGAACAGTGGCTTTCTACTATGCTTACTCCGCTTCTTATTCTGACTTCGCTTCTTATTTCATCTGGTATTTAGTGGGAAACTTTTAATCTATTAAGTTGGTGATTATCGGGCAACAGATAGGGGATACAAATAGTTGTTTATCTTTTTATTGACACCTCTCAAGGTATCCTATTAGGATTCTGTTTACTATGTTTCATTGATCTTACTGAGACCTTATTATGTTCTTTACGTGGTCGTTTTTTATTTTTTATTTTTTCTAGATTGCAACTTATCAGGGTTGTGAATGCGGATTTGCTTTAACCTTGAGTCGAGTCCATCTAAATATAGTGTATGATTCGTATCATGGGATCCTTTATATAACTGTGGAGCTGTGACAACATATATTTGTGCTCATTTTCGCCTATGGTGAGCATTTTATTCTATCACTCTTTTACCTATGTCTGTAATTTTGAGACTATTCACTGGTTACCTGCTGCTCGTGATTTACCTCATCGTGTTCACACTCAAATTACTGGCTATAGTAATATATTTACTTTTTTCGTCAAAAAGATTATCATCTAAACTGAATTTGATCATATGTGTCTTTAAGGTGCCTGTAGTTACTTCTCCAGGGACGAAATTTCTATCCTGTCCGAATAGTTAGTATATACAACATGCCACTGCTATTTGACTTTTGGGTCGGTTAGCTGATGTTCCTATAGGTATAAAATACTATAATGCTTATATTTTTACTGTTCTTTTCTCTAATTCAGACACTTCGTCGTCCTAAACTGTTATGATATGTTTGTCAAGCTGATTATGCTGACGCTCTTATTCAAGTGAATCCAGTCACAAATTCACCTCAATCTTTGTTTTGGGTGAGTTGTTTTGTTTCAGAAATATGCCTTGTTAATCATGCGCTGTTTATAAACTGTTGGTGGCCGTGCAATTCAAACCCCTTTTCTGTCTACGTCATGCATCTTAGGCCTGTTCATATATTCAGGTGATCTTGCAGTGTAGTTCTTTCTGGATTTTTATACATACCTAATACTCTTATATTATGAGTTCATTTTGGTTCATATTTTGGAACCTCCTGCAGTACTTTCTATATATCTCTTATATGTAAACAGCTCCCGCTTGTTATAACTTGTCTACTTATGTTTTCTTGTGAAATATTTCAGCTTGGTGTATTGTTCTGATGTGTGACATTAACTCCCATATCCTGTCCCTCTAGGTATTCTTTTATTATCACGCAACGCTGTGTACTCACCTCATGAACAGATTAATATTTATCTTCCAAGTATTATTTATGGTGGGTGTATTTCGAATTTCATATATGATAACCGCCTGTCTATTTAGAATAATACCGCTCTTCATATGATTTTTTAAACTGATATGTGATTTATTTATTTCTTATGTCTCTTGTTTTATGTAATTATGTAAATGATATTTCCCTATATTGGGGTAATTTTGTATGATATGTATATAATGTGTTTGTAGTGTTTGTACATAATATTTGTTGACTGTTCCGATTGTAATACCTATGTATTATTTAACTATTCCAGCCTTGATGAAGTCTCTGTGGGAGACGAAACACGCGTTGGCGATATGTATGCTGGAAAAAACTGTTTTTTATGAACCTTGAATAAAGAAGAATAACAAAAACAACACTATATGAAGAGGACCTTTTTTCTTGACTTTATATTGGATTATTGTTTATCCTTATACTGTATGTTTTCTATGTTGCTCTATGGATTTTACTGGTGACAATTGTTAAATGTTCATTTGTGCAAAAGGCACATGAAGGCTGAAATCAGCTAAACACTTTTTGGTGTGCTGTAATTAGAACCTCACCTCCTAACCAATGAATTAAGAATCAGTTACAACAAGATGATGACACTGACATGACAGTGCATGGCATGTGGCATGTAGTGTCACAACACAATGAGACTGTCAGTGTCAAATGACGGTGTTGTCACATACCCTAACTGAGGGGGACACATACAAGGAACTGGAGGAGAGAGGCATTAGCCCTCTTTGCGTGGCACCTCACTCCTCCACTTCTGAAACACAAGGCTGCACCATAGGTACAATAATGTGGTGCAAATTGCAAAAAACACAGTTGATGGACAGAATGTAGAACAATGTCATACATTCACCCCAGTACAAGGATCTGGGCCTAAATCCATCGTTTTTTGCACTCCACACCACCTTGGGTTAGACACTGGCTATATGCAAATCAGCTCTGACCCTGTGCCTCATGGGAACAGTCCAGTCCGAACTACCAAGCCATGTCTTTCCCAGACCGGAATCAAGCATCCAAGGACCGGTTTCTGGCTATCAGCCTTCATTCAGCTTGGATAGCTTGACTCCAGTGGTGTGGAGAGCCTGGGACTCACGTCTGAGCATACCCAGCCCACTCGGGGTGAAAATTGCAAAAAACGCAGTTGATGGACAGAATGTAGAACAGTGTCATACATTCACCCCAGTACAAGGATCTGGGCCTGAATCCATCGTTTTTTTGCACTCCACACCACCCTGGGTTAGACACTGGCTATATGCAAATCAGCTCTGACCCTGTGCCTCATGGGAACAGTCCAGTCCGAACTACCAAGCCATGTCTTTCCCAGACCGGAATCAAGCATCCAAGGACCGGTTTCTGGCTATCAGCCTTCATTCAGCTTGGATAGCTTGACTCCAGTGGTGTGGAGAGCCTGGGACTCACGTCTGAGCATACCCAGCCCACTCGGGGTGAAAATTGCAAAAAACACAGTTGATGGACAGAATGTAGAACAATGTCATACATTCACACCAGTACAAGGATCTGGGCCTAAATCCATCGTTTTTTTGCACTCCACACCACCCTGGGTTAGACACTGGCTATATACAAATCAGCTTTGACCCTGTGCCTCATGGGAACAGTCCAGTCCGAACTACCAAGCCATGTCTTTCCCAGACCGGAATCAAGCATCCAAGGACCGGTTTCTGGCTATCAGTCTTCATTCGGCTTGGATAGCTTGACTCCAGTGGTGTGGAGAGCCTGGGACTCACGTCTGTGCATACCCAGCCCACTCGGGGTGAAAATTGCAAAAAACACAGTTGATGGACAGAATGTAGAACAATGTCATACATTCACCCCAGTACAAGGATCTGGGCCTAAATCCATCGTTTTTTTGCACTCCACACCACCCTGGATTAGACACTGGCTATATGCAAATCAGCTCTGACCCTGTGCCTCATGGGAACAGTCCACTCCGAACTACCAAGCCATGTCTTTCCCAGACCGGAATCAAGCATCCAAGGACCGGTTTCTGGCTATCAGCCTTCATTCAGCTTGGATAGCTTGACTCCAGTGGTGTGGAGAGCCTGGGACTCACGTCTGAGCATACCCAGCCCACTCGGGGCGAAAATTGCAAAAAACACAGTTGATGGACAGAATGTAGAACAATGTCATACATTCACCCCAGTACAAGGATCTGGGCCTAAATCCATCGTTTTTTTGCACTCCACACCACCCTGGGTTAGACACTGGCTATATGCAAATCAGCTCTGACCCTGTGCCTCATGGGAACAGTCCAGTCGGAACTACCAAGCCATGTCTTTCCCAGACCGGAATCAAGCATCCAAGGACCGGTTTCTGGCTATCAGCCTTCATTCAGCTTGGATAGCTTGACTCCAGTGGTGTGGAGAGCCTGGGACTCACGTCTGAGCATACCCAGCCCACTCGGGGTGAAAATTGCAAAAAACACAGTTGATGGACAGAATGTAGAACAATGTCATACATTCGCCCCAGTACAAGGATCTGGGCCTAAATCCATCTTTTTTTGCACTCCACACCACCCTGGGTTAGACACTGGCTATATGCAAATCAGCTCTGACCCTGTGCCTCATGGGAACAGTCCAGTCCGAACTACCAAGCCATGTCTTTCCCAGACCGGAATCAAGCATCCAAGGACCGGTTTCTGGCTATCAGCCTTCATTCAGCTTGGATAGCTTGACTCCAGTGGTGTGGAGAGCCTGGGACTCACGTCTGAGCATACCCAGCCCACTCGGGGTGAAAATTGCAAAAAACACAGTTGATGGACAGAATGTAGAACAATGTCATATATTCACCCCAGTACAAGGATCTGGGCCTAAATCCATCGTTTTTTTGCACTCCACACCACCCTGGGTTAGACACTGGCTATATGCAAATCAGCTCTGACCCTGTGCCACATGGGAACAGTCCAGTCCGAACTACCAAGCCATGTCTTTCCCAGACCGGAATCAAGCATCCAAGGACCGGTTTCTGGCTATCAGCCATCATTCAGCTTGGATAGCTTGACTCCAGTGGTGTGGAGAGCCTGGGACTCACGTCTGAGCATACCCAGCCCACTCGGGGTGAAAATTGCAAAAAACACAGTTGATGGACAGAATGTAGAACAATGTCATACATTCACCCCAGTACAAGGATCTGGGCCTAAATCCATCGTTTTTTTGCACTCCACACCACCCTGGGTTAGACACTGGCTATATGCAAATCAGCTCTGACCCTGTGCCTCATGGGAACAGTCCAGTCCGAACTACCAAGCCATGTCTTTCCCAGACCGGAATCAAGCATCCAAGGACCGGTTTCTGGCTATCAGCCTTCATTCAGCTTGGATAGCTTGACTCCAGTGGTGTGGAGTACCTGGGACTCACGTCTGAGCATACCCAGCCCACTCGGGGTGAAAATTGCAAAAAACACAGTTGATGGACAGAATGTAGAACAATGTCATACATTCACCCCAGTACAAGGATCTGGGCCTAAATCCATCTTTTTTTGCACTCCACACCACCCTGGGTTAGACACTGGCTATATGCAAATCAGCTCTGACCCTGTGCCTCATGGGAACAGTCCAGTCCGAACTACCAAGCCATGTCTTTCCCAGACCGGAATCAAGCATCCAAGGACCGGTTTCTGGCTATCAGCCTTCATTCAGCTTGGATAGCTTGACTCCAGTGGTGTGGAGAGCCTGGGACTCACGTCTGAGCATACCCAGCCTACTCGGGGTGAAAATTGCAAAAAACACAGTTGATGGACAGAATGTAGAACAATGTCATATATTCACCCCAGTACAAGGATCTGGGCCTAAATCCATCGTTTTTTTGCACTCCACACCACCCTGGGTTAGACACTGGCTATATGCAAATCAGCTGTGACCCTGTGCCTCATGGGAACAGTCCAGTCCGAACTACCAAGCCATGTCTTTCCCAGACCGGAATCAAGCATCCAAGGACCGGTTTCTGGCTATCAGCCTTCATTCAGCTTGGATAGCTTGACTCCAGTGGTGTGGAGAGCCTGGGACTCCCGTCTGAGCATACCCAGCCCACTCGGGGTGAAATTTGCAAAAAACACAGTTGATGGACAGAATGTAGAACAATGTCATACATTCACCCCAGTACAATGATCTGGGCCTAAATCCATCGTTTTTCTGCACTCCACACCACCCTGGGTTAGACACTGGCTATATGCAAATCAGCTCTGACCCTGTGCCTCATGGGAACAGTCCAGTCCGAACTACCAAGCCATGTCTTTCCCAGACCGGAATCAAGCATCCAAGGACCGGTTTCTGGCTATCAGCCTTCATTCAGCTTGGATAGCTTGACTCCAGTGGTGTGGAGAGCCTGGGACTCACGTCTGAGCATACCCAGCCTACTCGGGGTGAAAATTGCAAAAAACACAGTTGATGGACAGAATGTAGAACAATGTCATATATTCACCCCAGTACAAGGATCTGGGCCTAAATCCATCGTTTTTTTGCACTCCACACCACCCTGGGTTAGACACTGGCTATATGCAAATCAGCTGTGACCCTGTGCCTCATGGGAACAGTCCAGTCCGAACTACCAAGCCATGTCTTTCCCAGACCGGAATCAAGCATCCAAGGACCGGTTTCTGGCTATCAGCCTTCATTCAGCTTGGATAGCTTGACTCCAGTGGTGTGGAGAGCCTGGGACTCCCGTCTGAGCATACCCAGCCCACTCGGGGTGAAATTTGCAAAAAACACAGTTGATGGACAGAATGTAGAACAATGTCATACATTCACCCCAGTACAATGATCTGGGCCTAAATCCATCGTTTTTCTGCACTCCACACCACCCTGGGTTAGACACTGGCTATATGCAAATCAGCTCTGACCCTGTGCCTCATGGGAACAGTCCAGTCCGAACTACCAAGCCATGTCTTTCCCAGACCGGAATCAAGCATCCAAGGACCGGTTTCTGGCTATCAGCCTTCATTCAGCTTGGATAGCTTGACTCCAGTGGTGTGGAGAGCCTGGGACTCACGTCTGAGCATACCCAGCCCACTCGGGGTGAAAATCGCAAAAAACACAGTTGATGGACAGAATGTAGAACAATGTCATACATTCACCCCAGTACAAGGATCTGGGCCTAAATCCATCGTTTTTTTGCACTCCACACCACCCTGGGTTAGACACTGGCTATATGCAAATCAGCTCTGACCCTGTGCCTCATGGGAACAGTCCAGTCCGAACTACCAAGCCATGTCTTCAACTGTGTTTTTTGCAATTTTCACCCTGAGTGTGCTGGGTATGCTCAGACGTGAGTCCCAGGCTCTCCACACCACTGGAGTCAAGCTATCCAGGCTGATGAAGGCTGATAGCCAGAAACCGGTCCTTGGATGCTTGATTCCGGTCTGGGAAAGACATGGCTTGGTAGTTCAGACTGGACTGTTCCCATAAGGCACAGGGTCAGAGCTGATTTGCATATAGCCAGTGTCTAACCCAGGGTGGTGTGGAGTGCAAAAAAACGATGGATTTAGGCCCAGATCTCTGTACTGGGGTGAATGTATGACATTGTTCTACATTCTGTCCATCAACTGTGTTTTTTGCAATTTTCACCCCGAGGGTGCTGGGTATGCTCAGACGTGAGTCCCAGGCTCTCCACACCACTGGAGTCAAGCTATCCAGGCTGATGAAGGCTGATAGCCAGAAACCAATCCTTGGATGCTTGATTCCGGTCTGGGAAAGACATGGCTTGGTAGTTCGGACTGGACTGTTCCCATAAGGCACAGGGTCAGAGCTGATTTGCATATAGCCAGTGTCTAACCCAGGGTGGTGTGGAGTGCAAAAAAACGATGGATTTAGGCCCAGATCTCTGTACTGGGGTGAATGTATGACATTGTTCTACATTCTGTCCATCAACTGTGTTTTTTGCAATTTTCACCCCGAGTGTTCTGGGTATGCTCAGACGTGAGTCCCTGCCTCTCCACACCACTGGAGTCAAGCTATCCAGGCTGATGAAGGCTGATAGCCAGAAACCGGTCCTTGGATGCTTGATTCCGGTCTGGGAAAGACATGGCTTGGTAGTTCGGACTGGACTGTTCCCATAAGGCACAGGGTCAGAGCTGATTTGCATATAGCCAGTGTCTAACCCAGGGTGGTGTGGAGTGCAAAAAAACGATGGATTTAGGCCCAGATCTCTGTACTGGGGTGAATGTATGACATTGTTCTACATTCAGTCCATCAACTGTGTTTTTTGCAATAATGTGGTGCAGCCCAGCATGTCCCCCTGCCATGGCGCCGAGCTTATCAACTCAGCACCAAAACAGGCACCCTTGCACAAGAGTGCATGGGTGTCTGTGTGCAGGGGAGGATTGTTCATGTGCAGGAAGGTGTCCATTCATGCACATGAACAATCCTGGAAAAGCCATTCTGTCACTTTCACGCGTGCTGCATCATGCAGCACACATAGAAGCGACAAAATTGCATTTTCCATATTATATTGACATGCACAGGATGGGACACCTACCTGTACAGAAACAAATAATGCAATTGATCTTTTTCAATGTGTGCTGCACAAGGCAGCACACATGGAAAAACAACTTTCGGCGGCTGAACACTGACTTGTACGTGAGGAGCAGCCCCTCTCACCACCATAACTTCACAATCTGTAACGTTCTGGTAGCAAGAGGGGCACGTACGTTTGCCCCTGAGTCTACCATTAGAATGAGCCCAAGGAGACAGCTTGACAACACCATTGCAGAACCAGAACATGGCAATTACATACATATGGCCATCTTTGCTAGGTTGTTGGTGAGCGTGCCATTGGTATCCTTGGCTTAACGCTATGCCCTGCAACTTCTGGAAAGCTAGTATGCAGCAGACTTACAATAGTACTGTGCAGATCTGTGTCTGACCCCGCACGACCTGAAAAACACTACCTCCTTGGGCATAATATGGCCCACTTGCACAATTCTTCAAGTGTCTCTGTGTTGATGTGAAGGATTAGAAAGGGCCACAGGGTGGCCATTCCTGCACACATTCCTGCACATGACCATTCCTTACAATATGTACAGACAAATCAATGTGTGCTGTCTCATGCAGCACATGCTGAATTCACATGATGTAATTCTCAGCACTGAATGTTCATGTGATGTAAGTTGCACCTGAACAATCATTGGTGTCCTGTTCTCGCTAAGTGTACCGCACAATGCAGAACACTTTCGACTAGCATGCTTGTGAACAAAATCAAGACATGTCACCACTGTTCATAAACTGATCCAATATGTCAAGGGTATCAAACATTACGCACTCCAAAACATTCTTGCTGGACTTGGAGTGGGGTGGTGTGGAGTGTAAAAAACGATGGATTTAGGACCAGATCTCTGTACTGGGGTGAATGTATGACATTGTTCTGATAGAGCGTGCAGGTCACCCGACTCACAATTTTACCATATACGCATTGGGCCCATGAATTCAATCTTCCATATTTATCAATCGGGTAACCTAACACTCTACTACCAGTATTCCTGTTCCTTCCTATTGTATTTCCAATGTACCCGACTTATCACTCCACTGTTACGGGTACCTATGATCACAATGGATTAGGGAGCTAGCTGTGAAAATAAGTAAGCAAAACAAAAATACCATATACAGTTGAATAATGTTTTTGTACTCTTAAATCACCACAAACTCTGGAAGTTTTCAAGACCTTTATCTAATCATTATTATCTTCTAGTGTCATGAGCCAAAGGTTCACCCCAATCAAACTATCTATCAAGAGAATCATAACAATTGTATAACTATGTATGAGAGTAAGAAACATTTAGAATCATAAAAATAAAGGAAGGGAAAATAAGGAACACCCTATTTTAGATAAACAGAACTTCACAACTTCACTAAAGGCGAGTAAAGAAAGGGAACATACTAATCAAAGTAGACTTTCGAAACTCACTAACGATTCAGAGGAAATGAGACTTAGACTATTTTATTTATCCAGATATGCTTATTCTCTATAGGAAGGGTAAGAATGCAACAAACATATATGCAAACAGTTTTAGCATTTACTAAAGGTAGGTAAAAAGTGGAACACGCTAATAAACAATAAAACATGAAAAATCTAATTTAGGGAGAGAAGGTTAAATGACATATGTAAATGTATACTTCGTTCAAGACAATAGGAAAGAGTTTAGAATGACGGACACCCACATGGAATATATTTACCTAGGACAGATTGTAGAACTAACCCTGTCCACGGGTCAGTTGGGAAAAACCGGGACAGGACCCTCAAGGACTTAGGTTGCCGGTAGGTGAACAGGTACGGCTCATGGACAGTCAGGACAGGATAACCCCAGGATTTGGATCAGGACCGGATTCGTCTAAGGGTACGACCAACACCTGCAGCTTCGGATGCAACGCCTGCGCTACTCCCTCTCTGCAAGGAATCTGCCAATAACCCCGATTGGGTTATCGAATTCTCCAATAAAGTGCTCCGCCAGCACTTAAGGTTCTCAAAACCCCCCGCTTGGGTCTGTGGAAATTACGGACGGAGTGCTCCGCAGCTCTCTGTATCAATCACCTATAGAGTTCGTTGGGTCAGTGACAGGTCAGCTATTCGGACAAGTCGGACAAATTCTCTAGCTAAACCTAGGCTAGTTATACTGTTTTCGGGTCAGTGTACCACCCACTAATGTTGCAAGTGAAAGGGTCCCCAAGTTCTGATTGGACAAAGGAGGGGACTAGGTCACCATTTACCTAAGATTTTGACTTGCCCAGACTTAATATTCAGTTCTCGTACCCACCCCTTAAGTTCTAGCTTCCCATGACACTATATTTACAGAATACAATAGAGTATACAGTAGTGAAATACAATTGTAACAGTTTTAGGTACAAGTCGGCTTCTGCAGCTTGGTCACAGTTCAGGTTCCCAGGAGCATCTTGGCTTTGGCTGCCAGCTGGCTGGGCTCCACTGCATCATGAGGTTCTTTCCCTCATCACGTGACGAGTACCAGAAAGGCTTTTCAAGATGGAGTCACGAGTGTTCCTCAGGCCCCAAAGAATGCAGTACATGAAAAGTAAGCGAAAACAATTTAGAAATACAGAAAAATTGAATACACTGTATACCATGATTAGCTACACTATACCCCTTACTTTATAATAACTATAGCATTATGATAAGTGCGGAACGAACAACTTTGCGAAAGCAGCTTTGCAAGCATGGAGCATATGAGAAAACAAAGCGGCCATTTTTAGCAGTATTGCGCATGAGCAAACATTTCCCACCAGAACTGCAAGTGCGTCACGTCACGTGATTATGACCGACGCATGCGCAGACTAAATTCCCGCGACGCAGCGGCCATTTTAGTGGCAAGCGTTATTACTGTTTAGTAAACACATAGGCAAGCGTCACTGGGACACCCCGTGTAGTGTAAAATGTGCAATATTAGTAAGACAAACATATTGATTAGACTATTAACACTATTCAAGGTTCATAAGTACAAGCACGTCGCGTAACGTGCGAATCCTTGCTCCATCAATCCCCTCTTTGATGATATTTACTATCATCACTATTAATGGAACCAGATGCCAACTTCTCACAGCTTTCCCAAATCTATTTCTTCAAACATTTGATTCAATTTTTCTTTTACTTCTTTGTTAGGGTGAGAATTCTTCACCCTTTTGTAAATTTGATTATTCAGTACCTCCAATTCTAGTTCATCCACATTCCGTTTCATTCCTCTTCTATTCTATATTTCTTTTTGTGTTTTCGACATTTGCAGCAGATTACGACAATTAGCACAATTAAACCTATACCTGCTATTGGCATCAGTATTTTACTCACTAGATTTTTACCTATGTTAGAAAACCAATGACCTACAGAGGAGAGACCATCATTTAGTCTCTTCCAGGCACTGTCAACCTCCAGTGGTTTGAGCTCTTTTTCCAAATTTGTAATGTTCCTCACATACCTTTTGATTTCGACACTTTTGTCAGGTATGTAACTGCGACAATGTTGCGCTTTCAACATTCTACAGACTCCGCCCTATTTTGCTAATAAGGTGTCAAGAGCAAGTCTGTTCTGCAAAACCATAGATCTGATCGCAACCATTTCGGTATTGACCATCAGGAAACCTGCAGCAGTGTCAGTAGATAACCGATCCACTACTGTTGACAATTTGCAAATTCTGTGTGTGTTCAGAGTCACTCCCACTGCTGGTATCAATGCACTAAAGATATCACCTAGTATTTCTCCTACGCTTTCTCTTTTACTACGCACTAATTCATTAGTGTTTTCATTGCTTCCAGCAATTTCATTCACATGGTATATTTTTGGGAAGACAATTCCAAAATAGCAGCTTCCATACCAGTGATCCGGCAATTTGAAATAAGCCTTGTTTCCACATATGTAATAAATTCCGGGAAACACAGGTTCTGACACATTTTTGAAACCCCAACCTCCAATTACCTTGTAATTGTGTTCACATTGACTGGAACCAATGAAAATGTTATTATAATAACTAGTCTTTTCTCTGTGAAGACAGAGTTTCCCCTTTCTTTCGAAATCCAGCAACAAAGCAGGATTAGCTCCACCATTTGAGGTGCTTCCCATGTTTTCAGCCCACTTAGGAGTTTTCTGTCTTTTATCATTCGCCTTTCTTTGGAAACTTTCTCTTCTTTTCTCTGCCATGTTTAGAAACATTTTCTCTTGTTCATGTAATGAACAGGTCAAGTTATCTCTATGTGCTTCACCTAAATCTATGGTACCTATAGTCAGAAAATATTCTCCCATATAACGTGTTACATCACTTTTTGTATGTATAGGGTTCAGATTTCCACATATAGGAAGTTCAGAAAATATCACGTCTGAGTTAGAGTAATAGTACTGTAACGGTCCTCTTTTATTGAATAAGCTAGCTAAAATACTACAGGAAATTCCATATGTTAGTGGCAAGTGATGGTAGGTCACTCCCTCAGCTACAGAAGTAGGTAGCTTCATGCAAACATAACAGTCTTCTATTTCCATGGCTTCTACATAATGTACTAAAAGGTTTGCAAATACGTTTAAATGAGTCCTGTTCTTGATTCTGTGGTAATGTAGTCCTTTCTCATCTGGTGCTTCTAAGTCCATTTTAGTTTGTCTAATGCTAAGTGCTTTCTCATGTCCTTCTACACTTTGTGGTGTATTTTTCGTTGGCAGCTCTTCTGTGTCCTTTGTCACAGTCTTTGTAGAGTCAACATTAGTATCTTTACTCATCATATAAGGAATAGTAATTGTTAGTCCTATCCATAATATTAATACTAAAGCTACACTACATACACATACTTTGCAGCATGTTTTACAACAATTGCGTCTAGGTCTTCCATTCACATTGGAATCAGACATTTTCGCTCAAAAGAAGCTTTACAACCCCTCTTTGTAACTTTGCACAGGTTGCTTACACAGGGCAACTTCAGGTTGGTTCTTCTTCTTCGGTAGACTGGTCAGCAGTCAATTCTTCATCACTTTCATCACTTATATCAAGATCCTCGAATTCCTCTAACACCAGGTAAGTCCATTCAGGATCCTGATACTTATTGTTCAGTCTTTTTATTCGGGCACTTCTTCGCGTAGAGTTTTCTTCAGTTTGCTCTGTTTTACTGGAACCTTGTTTCCTTTGTTCAAGCTTCTCCTCTACTGTTTTCAGTCTTAGTCTCAGTCTTTTGATGTACCTTGGTTCTCTATTCTTTTTCTTGAATCGTTTAACTGGCACTGTTGTTTGGCTTTCTTCTAATGCTCTTTTATTTTCGTTCAGTTGTGGTACTTCTGCTTCAACGTCTTCTTCTTCCCTTTCTGTCTGACTAGTCCCAGGTCTTGTTTCAGTTTCTTCTGCCTGGTTGCTAAGCTGGCCTTGTTCAGGTGTATGCTGGATTTGACTTTTGGACGTTTCAATTTCTGTGTCCTGAACACATTCGTCTATTTCTATCTGATCCTGTTCAAGCACTTCGAACCTTTGATTTTCTTCCGCTTGAACTTTCGCCCTAATTTCTATCTGTCCCTTTTCAGTCTCATGAGTTCTTGGAGGTGTGTCGATAACCTGTTCTGTCCCTATATGACCTTCCTCCTCATCAGATTTGTCATGGATTTCGATGATCTGATTATCTCCTTCTATTCTTGTCTCCTCCTCACTATCCCACTCTCTATCTAAGTAGGTTTGGCTTCTGGTTCGTATTGGATCGAATGTCAGGTCGATTACTGGGATCCATCCATCTTGACTGGTGCTCGGTTGTTCGTCATCAGCTACTTCAGGACCAACATCTGGAGACCCCTCACCTGGACAACCTTCAGCGTCAGTTTCTTCGTCTTCGGTTACCTTTTTCGTATGGCTGGCATGGATCCACTTTGGCACACCTGCACACTTCACCGCTGTTGTGGTTACCAGAATTACTTGTCTTGGTTTTCCCCACTTCGGTGCAAGGCAACTTGATCGGGTGTGTTTCTTTAGTACCACCCAATCACCCGGATTCAGATTATGGACTGGAGTTGCTGGCCTGGCGACGGCGTCTTCCCCAATCTGGTGAGAGATAGAACGCACTTGGTCACCCAGTTGCTTGCAGTACTCTAGTACCAAATCATCAGAAATGCTTATCAGTTTGTGTCCTGGTACCCATGCTTGTCGCATTACTCTTCCCATCAGGATCTCATGGGGACTTAGGCCTGTCTTTTGGTCTGGAATACTTCTGATTCCCATTAGGACAAGTGGTAAAGCGTCTATCCAGTTCATGCCAGTAGATTCACACATTTTTCCTAGTCTCGACTTGATAGTGCCATTCAGTTGTTCCACCACTCCAGAAGCCTCTGGGCGATATGCACAGTGCAGTTTTTGAGTAATTTTGAATGCTTCACAGATTTGACTTATTATTTCATTCTGAAAATGCCCACCTCTGTCTGATTCAATTGTGACTGGAAAACCGTACCTAGGTATTAGTTCTCGCAATAACAATTTGGCTACAGTGATGGCATAATTTTTCTTTGCAGGATAAGCCTCTACCCATTTTGAAAATAGGCAAACAATGACAAGGACGTCCTCATTCCTTTACAAGGGGGTAACTGGATAAAGTCAATTTGTAACCTTATAAAAGGACCTTCTGCTTTCCCAATTTTACCCGGTAAAACTACTGTTTTCTTCCCGGAATTGTATTGCTGACATGTCAAGCACCTCTGGCAGAGTGCCTCTGCTACTTTCCTGAATTTTGAATTGAACCATGTCTGTCTGAAGACACGTACCATGGCATCCCTACCAATGTGCGCATCTCCATGTATAAGCCGAGCCATAGGAGCAAGCAAGCTATCAGGCAATACAGGCATACCATCAGAGCAAACAATGACACCATCCTCGTTCCTCTGTTGACAACCAAACTTTCTCCATCGTCTCTTTTCCTTTGGTCCAGCTGCATTCTGTAAATCTCTCAGTTCCTCCCATGTTTGTACATTCTCAAACACCATAAGTTGGCAGCTGTTTCCGCTTCCCCCCAATTTGATATTGACTGACATTCTATGTCTTGCACAATGTTGGGCTAGTTGGTCAGCATATCGATTACCTGCTGTCACATTGTCATCGCCAGATTTGTGAGCAGCACACTTGACTACTGCCAATTCTTTTGGTAACTGGATTGCTTCCAGTAATTCCTGTACCACTTTTCCATTTCTGATAGGAGTACCTGAAGAAGTCAGGAACTCTCTTTGCAGCCATAATTGCCCGGAAGTCATGCACAACCCAATAACCATACTGGCTATCAGTATATATGGTTACTCTTTTATTTTTCCCAAATTTACAGGCTTTTGCCAATGCAATCAATTCGGCTACTTGTGCAGACTTTACTCCAAATAGATAGGATGCTCTACGGCACGTGATATTGTAACTACAGCATAGGCAGCACTTAGGCCTCCTTCCTCATGTCTCAGACATGAGCGATCTACAAACAGCGCGAAATCTTTTACAGGCAGGGGAATTTCCTTGATATCTGGGCGTGGTTTGGTACTAAACTCAGTCAGGTCAATGCAGTCATGCTCGACCTCTCCCTTTGCTTCTGCAATCAGTGAATTTGGTAATATGGTAGCTGGATTCAGTATGTTACACCGAGTAATGGTTACATTTGCTGCACCCACAAGGATTCTCTCATACTTAGTCAGCCGACTAGGTGTGAGATACTGGGTTTTAGTTCTGGTCAGTAGGATTACAACTGCATGTGGAACATACACAGTTACAGGATGTCCCATAATGATGGATTCACTCTGTTCAAGACTCATGCAAGTTGCAGCTACTGCTTTCAGACATCCAGGTAATCCAGCAGCCACTGGATCCAAAGTAGCAGAGAAATATGCTACTGGACGTCTAGTCAAACCATGCTCTTGAGTTAGGACTGGCAGTGCACAATTGTCTCGTGTATCACAAAACAGTGCAAATTCTTTCGAGCAATCAGGCATTCCTAATGCGGGAGCTGTACACAGACATTCTCGTAATTTTGTAAAAGCTATCATGCTTTCCTCATTCCATTCCACTGGGTCTTTTGCTCCTTTCATTGTCATTTTTATCAAAGGTTTTGCTAGGACTGCAAATCCCACAATCCACTGTCTGCAGTATCCTACAACTCCAAGGAACATTCTGATCTCTTTCTGAGTATTGGGTAAATGCATGTTTTGAATTAATCTAATTCTTTCTGAAGTAACTTTCCTGATACCTTTCTCTATCTGGTGCCCCAGATATTTTACTGAAGAGGTACAGAACTGTAGTTTGTCAGGTGATACTTTATGTCCTCCTTCACCTAAGTGGTTCAGTAAGGCAATGGTGTCAACAACACAGTCTTTCTGACTTTTAGACGCCACCAAGAGGTCGTCTATATATTGCACCAAAACTGATTCTCCAGGTAAAACCAAGGATTCAAGGCACTTTTTTAGATTCTGATTGAAAATTGAGGGGCTTTCTGTATACCCCTGAGGGACGCGATTCCAGACGTACACGTGACTGTCAAATTCAAATGAGAAAAGAAATTTGTTGTCTGGATGCAATGGGATTGAAAATAATTTGTGACATAACATAAGTCAATAACGGTGAACCATTCAGCATTCCATGGAATTTGATACAAAATCACTGCAGGGTTCGGAAACAATAGGACAGCAAGGAATAACAATTTTATTTACCTTGCGCAGGTCCTGCACTACCCTGAACTTCCCACTAGGTTTCTTGATTCCGATTATGGGCGAGTTACAAGGACTACTCAACACTGCTTGTATGATGTTTGCTTCTAGCAATCTTTTTATTTCAATGGCAACTCCTGCTTTCACTTCTGCACTCATTTTGTATAGTTTAGTATTTGGGTAAACTGCATCTTCTTTTATGGCTATTTGAATTGGGTCAACATTTGCCATTAATCCTACATCTTTTCCAGTAAAATCCCATACTTCTGGTTTCACTGTCTGTTGGAGTTCTTCAGGTAAGTCTTGTATTGTCAGTCTTTTAATTTCTGAGTCAGGTCTTATTAGCATTAATTTGTATATTCCATCTTCATCTGGGGTTTGTATTTCGACGCCCTTTGGTGTGCAAAAGATGGTACAATTCATTTTACACAGCAAATCACGTCCCAATAGGTTTACAGGACTGGAATCACAGACAACAAATCTATGCATTTCTTTGAAATTCCCTATTGTAATCTCCATGGGCTCGGTAACTGGGGTACTAATCATTTTATTAGATACGCCCACTACTTGGATCGCTTCTCCCGAGAGGGGTAGGTTTGGAACGTCTGCTGTTCTCACAGTAGAACGGGTAGCCCCAGTGTCCAACAGAAAGGTGACATCATTTCCTTCAACCTTTCCTTCAATGTATGGCCCTGACTGATCCACCGGCAAGGAGGCGCCAAGCACGCACTCCTCGTCCTCCCCCCTCAGGCACCGTCAGTAAGGTTCATCACAGAGGAAGGTATCATTCAACAAAAATTGGGAAGTTGCTGCATTTCTATCCTCCTTTCCTTCCCAAACCTCGGTGTTTTCACCCTGCTGTGCTTTGCTCCTAAAATTCTGTCTAGGTGCATGGGGCAACTGATTCTGTTTTACCTGTTGCTGGGTCTTTCCTGGTTTCTCATTCTGCGTCTGTGGATTTAAATCATTAATTTGGACGTTACCATTCTGTACATGTGGACACTCGTCTCTCCAGTGCCCTATCTATCTGCACCCGTGACAGGGGAACTTCTTTTTGGCCTCCTCTCGGCTCATTTTTACTCTGTGTGAGTTATAAAGGGGTTGCCCTGTAAACTCTAGGACCTTGGGCCTTGGATAAGTACAAAACGGAAAGTGGTCCGAGTTAACAATCTTATGCGTACACAAGTATTTACTTCATACCGAAAAACCACATAAAATTCAGTACAATGGAATATAACTAATGCAATATTCTTAGTCAAATTGCATTTATTCTCCACAAGAGTTCATTCATTAAAATCTCAAACAAGGAATTCATCATATTATAATTGATGATCATTCATTCAATGTAATTGTAAGTTCATTACATTCGAATAGTGCTCTCAGTGTAGAGGGGAAGGGGAGTGAAAAGGTTTGTGAGGGACTGGGTAAAGGTGGTGTGACATTGAAACATCACAATAAAATCAAATACACCTTTACAATCAAGGTATTATTAATGTTCCCAAAATACATCACACATAGGTAAGAAAATGTTCATTGCTTTAGATCCTATGGTGTGTCAGGTTGGCGTAGTCTACGTTTCGACCCCCTGTGTGCTGAAGGGTTAGTGTTGCCTCATGTTGGGGTCTTCATCAGGACAAGGTGGAGAGCATGAAAGAAACGGTCAATGGATGTTCCGTCCGGGTGAGGGCTGTGAAGCTCCTAGGAATTTGGGGAATGCATCCTCATGCAGCGGCATAGAACGTTGGGTCGTGCAGTCGTTTCTGAGTGATCGCCGTATTATTCTGGCATCATTCTGTCGGGCGTCTGTGTCCCGCCGTCAGTGCAGCTCGAGTCCTCGATCAATCTGAGGCGATCCAACGTTCTATGCCGTTCTATATACTTTTCCACTAGCGACCTTGTTTACAAAATCACTCCCAATCCAAATGCGTCTTTTATTCTTCAACAACCAATCAACACGGTGGTTGCAAAAAATTTCTGACCAATGGGTGCGCGGCCTTTTCGTGAGACAAGTTCTCACGCTTCTGCGCTCACCCCTCCTTTACAATACCAGCTCCGCTACACACCCGCTGTCTCTACCAATACCAGCGCGGCACAGAGTGACGTCAGAGCAGCTCCGCAACTGACTCCCTCCTTCACAAGGTAACGGAAACTTGATTTCTTTCTTAAAGTGCAAGTGCTTTATTTAATTTACAACGTAAAACATTCGCCACTGTACTCGAGTGTCTAGAAAGGAAAGATTTGTTTTACTGCAAGTAAACCTCTTCTGTCTACTTTTCATACACTACGGATAGATCTCTTCTGCCTACCCTTCACTCAAGCATTAGAGAACCTGCTACTTCTTCGACTCATCCACTCTTTTCGGGATATATACTAAGTCTAAAGTTTCACTAGTGAACTCTTTTGCTATCACTCAAGCTCCGATGAACCTACTACTCTTTTCTCGTGTGACCCTTACTAGGTTATATCGCAACTGAAGTTTCATTAGCGAACTCGTTGCTATCATTTATTCAACTATTCATACAGAAACCCTAATTAGCGCTTCCAGTTCTGCCTAACCATGCACTAATTTTCCTCGAGCCACTGACCTCAGTGCGAAGTGGATTCTCCTCACCACTCGCTATTCTGCCCCGGGGATTCCAGACAACATATAACAATTACTAACGACTTGTTAATTACATATAAAATATAGCAGCATTTCAGAGAAAATTTTCAAACATTTCAAAACATTTCCAAGGAATTTCAAAGCAGTACGATTGATCAATCTTTTAGCAGCAAAATAAATTTTAGCAGCATATAACCTATCTACCTATCTTAACTAGTCCTTACCTATCTTTAACTAGTCTCTAACCATAGCTCTGCTACCAGAAAAATACTGATAGAGCGCTCAGGTCACCCGACTCACAATTTTACCATATACGCATTGGGCCCATAAATTCAATCTTCCATATTTATCAATCAGGTAAACTTACACTCTACTACCAGTATTCCTGTTCCTTCCTATTGTATTTCCAATGTACCCGACTTACCACTCCACTGTTACGGGTACCTATGATCACAATGGATCAGGGAGCTAGCTGTGAAAATAAGTAAGCAAAACAAAAATACCATATACAGTTGAATAATGTTTTTGTACTCTTAAATAACCACAAACTCTGGAAGTTTTCAAGACCTTTATCTAATCATTATTATCTTCTAGTGTCATGAGCCAAAGGTTCACCCCAATCAAACTATCTATCACGAGAATCATAACAATTGTATAACTATGTATGAGAGTAAGAAACATTTAGAATCATAAAAATAAAGGAAGGGAAAATAAGGAACACGCTATTTTAGATAAATTGAACTTCACAACTTCACTAAAGGCGGGTAAAGAAAGGGAACATACTAATCAAAGTAGACTTTCGAAACTCACTAACGATTCAGAGGAAATGAGACTCAGACTATTTTATTTATCCAGATATGCTTATTCTCTATAGGAAGTGTAAGAATGGAACAAACATATATGCAAACAGTTTTAGCATTTAGTAAAGGTAGGTAAAAAGTGGAACACGCTAATAAACAATAAAACATGAAAAATCTCATTTAAGGAGAGATGGTTAAATGACATATGTAAATGTATACTTCGTTCAAGACAATAGGAAAGAGTTTAGAATGACGGACACCCACATGGATTATATTTACCTAGGACAGATTGTAGAACTAACCCTGGCCACGGGTCAGTTGGGAAAAACGGGGACAGGACCCTCAAGGACTTAGGTTGCCGGTAGGCGAACAGGTACGGCTCATGGACAGTCAGGACAGGATAAACCCAGGATTTGGATCAGGACCGGATTCGTCTAAGGGTACGACCAACACCTGCAGCTTCGGACGCAACGCCTGCGCTACTCCCTCTCTGCAAGGAATCTGCCAATAACCCCGATTGGGTTATCGAATTCTCCAACAAAGTGCTCCGCCAGCACTTAAGGTTCTCAAAACCCCCTGCTTGGGTCTGTGGAAATTACGGACAGAGTGCTACGCAGCTCTCTGTATCAATCACCTATAGAGTTCGTTGGGTCAGTGACAGGTCAGCTATTCGGACAAATCGGACAAATTCTCTAGCTAAACCTAGGCTAGTTATACTGTTTTCGGGTCCGTGTACCACCCACTAATGTTGCAAGTGAAAGGGTCCCCAAGTTCTCATTGGACAAAGGAGGGGATTAGGTCACCATTTACCTAAGATTTTGACTTTCCCAGACTTAATATTCAGTTCTCGTACCCACCCCTTAAGTTCTAGCTTCCCATGACACTAGATTTACAGAATACAATAGAGTATACAGTAGTGAAATACAATTGTAACAGTTTTAGGTAAAAGTCGGCTTCTGCAGCTTGGTCACAGTTCAGGTTCCCAGGAGCATCTTGGCTTTGGCTGCCAGCTGGCTGGGCTCCACTGCATCATGAGGTTCTTTCCCTCATCACGTGACGAGTACCAGAAAGGCTTTTCAAGATGGAGTCACGAGTGTTCCTCAGGCCCCAAAGAATGCAGTACATGAAAAGTAAGCGAAAACAATATAGAAATACAGAAAAACTTGAATACACTGTATACCACGATTAGCTACACTATACCCCTTACTTTATAATAACTATAGCATTAGGATAAGTGCGGAACGAACCACTTTGCGAAAGCAGCTTTGCAAGCACGGAGCATATAAGAAAACAAAGCGGACATTTTTAGCAGTATTGCGCATGAGCAAACATTTCCCACCAGAACTGCAAGTGCGTCACGTCACGTGATTATGACCGAGGCATGCGCAGACTTAATTCCCGAGAAGCAGCGGCCATTTTAGTGGCAAGCGTTATTACTGTTTAGTAAACACATAGGCAAGCGTCACTGGGACACCCCGTGTAGTGTAAAATGAGCAATATTAGTAAGACAAACATATTGATTAGACTATTAACACTATTCGAGGTTCATGAGTACAAGCAAGTCGCGTAACATGCGAATCCTTGCTCCATCAGATCTGCATTCTGTCCATCAACTGTTGTTTTTGCATTTGTCACCCCGAGTGGGATGGGTATGCTCAGACGTGAGTCCCATGCTCTCCACACCACTAGAGTCAAGCTATCCTGGCTGAAGACGGCTGATAGCCAGAAACCGGTCATAGGATGCTTGATTCTGGTCCAGGAAAGACATTGCTTGGCAGTTCAGGCTGGACTGTTCCATGAGGCACAGGGTCAAGGCTGATTTGCATATGTCTGAACTGGGGTGGTGTGGAGTGCAAAAAAACGATGGATTTACGCCCAGATCTCTGTACTGGGGTGAATGTATGACATTGTTCTGCATTCTGTCAATCAACTGTTGTTTTTGCATTTGTCACCCCGAGTGGGATGGGTATGCTCAGACGTGAGTGCCATGCTCTCCACACCACTGGAGTCAAGCTATCCTGGCTAAAGACGGCTGATAGCCAGAAACCGGTCCTAGGATGCTTGATTCCGGTCCAGGAAAAACATGGCTTGGCAGTTTCGGCTGGACTGTTCCCATGAGGCACAGGGTCAAGACTGATTTGCATATGGCATTTCTGAACTGGGGTGGTGTGGAGTGCAATAAAACGATGGATTTAGGCCCAGATCTCTGTACTGGGGTGAATATATGACATTGTTCTGCATTCTGTCCATCAACTGTTGTTTTTGCATTTGTCACCCCAAGTGGGATGGGTATGCTCAGACGTGAGTCCCATGCTCTCCACACCACTGGAGTCAAGCTATCCTGGCTGAAGAAGGCTGATAGCCAGAAACTGGTCCTCGGATGCTTGATTCCGGTCCAGGAAAGACATGGCTTGGCAGTTCGGGCTGGACTGTTCCCATGAGGCACAGGGTCAAGGCTGATTTGCATATGGCCATGTCTGAACTGGGGTGGTGTGGAGTGCAAAAAAACGATGGATTTAGGCCCAGATCTCTGTACTGGGGTGAATGTATGACATTGTTCTGCATTCTGTGCATCAACTGTTGTTTTTGCATTTGTCACCCCGAGTGGGATGGGTATGCTCAGACATGAGTCCCATGCTCTCACACCACTGGAGTCAAGCTATCCTGGCTGAAGACAGCTGACAGCCAGAAACCGGTCCTAGGATGCTTGATTCCGGTCCAGGAAAGACATGGCTTTGGCAGTTCAGGCTGGACTGTTCCCATGAGGCACAGGGTCAAGGCTGATTTGCATATGGCCATGTCTGAACTGGGGTGGTGTGGAGTGCAAAAAAACAATGGATTTAGGCCCAGATCTCTGTACTGGGGTGAATGTATGACATTGTTCAGCATTCTGTCCATCAACTGTTGTTTTTGCATTTGTCACCCAGAGTGGGATGGGTATGCTCAGACGTGAGTCCCATGCTCTCCACACCATTGGAGTCAAGCTATCCTGGCTGAAGACGGCTGATAGCCAGAAACCGGTCCTAGGATGCTTGATTCCGGTCCAGTAAAGACATGGCTTGGCAGTTCGGGCTGGACTGTTCCCATGAGGCACAGGGTCAAGGCTGATTTGCATATGGCCATGTCTGAACTGGGGTGGTGTGGAGTGCAAAAAAACATGGATTTAGGCCCAGATCTCTGTACTGGGGTGAATGTATGACATTGTTCTGAATTCTGTCCATCAACTGTTGTTTTTGCATTTGTCATCCCGAGTGGGATGGGTATGCTCAGACGTGAGTCCCATGTTCTCCACACCACTGGAGTCAAGCTATCCTGGCTGAAGACGGCTGATAGCCAGGAACCGGTCCTAGGATGCTTGATTCCGGTCCCGGAAAGACATGGCTTGGCAGTTCAGGCTGGACTGTTCCCATGAGGCACAGGGTCAAGGCTGATTTGCATATGGCCATGTCTGAACTGGGGTGGTGTGGAGTGCAAAAAAATGATGGATTTAGGCTCAGATCTCTGTACTGGGGTTAATGTAGGACATTGTTCTGCATTCTGTCCATCAACTGTTGTTTTTGCATTTGTCACCCGAGTGGGATGGGTATGATCAGACGTGAGTCCCATGCTCTCCACACCACTGGAGTCAAGCTATCCTGGCTGAAGACGGCTGATAGCCAGAAACCGGTCCTAGGATGCTTGATTCCGGTCCAGGAAAGACTTGGCTTGGCAGTTCAGGCTGGACTGTTCCCATGAGGCACAGGGTCAAGGCTGATTTGCATATGGCCATGTCTGAACTGGGGTGGTGTGGAGTGCAGAAAAACGATGGATTTAGGCCCAGGTCTCTGTACTGGAGTGAATGTATGACATTGTTTTGCATTCTGTCCATCAATTGTTGTTTTTGCATTTGTCACCCCAAGTGGGATGGGTATGCTCAGACGTCAGTCCCATGCTCTCCACACCACTGAAGTCAAGCTATCCTGGCTGAAGACGGCTGATAGCCAGAAACCAGTCCTAGGATGCTTTATTACGGTCCAGGAAAGACATGGCTTGGCAGTTCGGGCTGGACTGTTTCCATGAGGCACAGGGTCAAGGCTGATTCGCATATGACCATGTCTGAACTGGGGTGGTGGCGAGTGCAAAAAAACGATGGATATAGGCCCAGATCTCTGTACTGGGGTGAATGTATGACATTGTTCTGCATTCTGTCCATCAACTGTTGTGTTTGAGCTTATCAACTCAGCACCAAAACATGCACCCTTGCACAAGAGTGCATGGGTGTCTGTGTGCAGGGGAGGATTGTTTATGTGCAGGAAGGTGTCCCTCCATGCACATGAACAATCCTGGAAAAACCATTCTGTCACTTTCACGCGTGCTGCATCATGCAGCACACAGAGAAGCGACAAAATTGCATTTTCCATATTATATTGAAATGCACAGGATGGGACACCTACCTGTACAGAAACAAATAATGCAATTGGTCTTTTTCAATGTGTGCTGCACAAGGCAGCACACATGGAAAAACAACTTTCGGTGGCTGAACACTGACTTGTACGTGAGGCACAGCCCCTCTCACCACCATAACTTCACAATCGGTAACGTTCTGGTAGCAAGAGGGGCACACACGTTTGCCCCTGAGTCTACCATTAGAATGAGCCCAAGGAGACAGCTTGACAACACCATTGCAGAACCAGAACAAGGCAATTAGATACATATGGCCATCTTTGCTAGGTTGTTGGTGAGCGTGCCATTGGTATCCTTGGCTTAACGCTATGCCCTGCAACTTCTGGAAAGCTGGTATGCAGCAGACCTACAATAATACTGTGCAGATCTGTGTCTGACCCCGCAAAACCTGAAAAACACTACCTCCTTGGGCATAATTCTTCAAGTGTCTCTGTGTTGATGTGAAGGATTAAAAAGGGCCACAGAGTGGCTCTTCCTGCACACCTTCCTACACATGACCATTCCTTACAATATGTACAGACAAACAATGTGTGCTGCCTCATGCAGCACATGCTGAATTCACATGATGTAATTCTCAGCACTGATTGTTCATGTGATGTAAGTTGCACCTGAACAATCAATGGTGTCCTGTTCTCGCTAAGTGTACCGCATAATGCAGAACACTTTCGACTAGCATGCTTGTGAACCAAATCAAGACATGTCACCACTGTTCATAAACTGATCCAATATGCCAAGGGTATCAAACATTACGCCCTGCAAAACATTCTTGCTGGCCTTGGAGAGAGCGTCCAGACCTCCAAAGATTTGTTTGTGCATGTATTCAGCGCCCAACCTTGGCACACAATATATGATGTGAAATGATCGTGTGGAGCCCTTTTCTGCTTCATTCTCAGGCAGCCAGCAAAACCCTGCATTGTGACTCAGGCTAAGGCAATCGTGCTCCCATAATGCTGTACAATGTGACGTTGATTAAATGTTGTGCTTGTGATATGCACCAACATGGCAAAAATAAGACACATCAGATGAAAGACAATCACTATTGCCAGAAATCCTAGCTTGTGACCTTACTTTACATTACGGTGATGTCAACTCATATAAAGCGAGTGTGACTCAGGATCCTGCTGTAATAAATGTATTATCACTGACCCAAGCTTACATATTGTGGCTGTGGCAGACTCTTTGTAGTGGGTTCTGTGAATGACACTATCAATGATGTTCAAATCTTTGTTGCAACAGTCATCTTAGTCAAGGATGTACACGCATTCAATTACTGGTCATAGTCATCACCAAAACCACTCACATTTTTCCTCTCCTGTGTAGAGTGACATAACCCATTGATATTTCTTGCACGGGTATCACAGACTGGGGATGTGCAAAGTTACATCCGGAAGACATGTGCATTGCTCCTTCTTCACTTACTGATTTGTTCACACGTCACACTTTTTTAAAACAACATCACACTGGAGGTAAGGTGCATGTGATACACACCCATAATGCATACTACTACATACAGGATTTTACCCAGATATTCATCACATCTCACAATGACAATATTTAATGGATGAACTCACCAGTGGCGTGTAGGTCCCGGAAGGCGTTGATGTCCCCCTGAGTGATCAATGGTCTGCCAGCTGTGAGACGTGAAAGGAAACGTGTGTCTGTATCAGACGTAAATTCATACATGTGTCCTATTCATCATCATATACATTTACATCAATGACAATGCCCTGTAACTGTACTGTTGCAGTTCAGTTTTCATACATGATTGGGTCTACTTTGCTATTGCTCCCACAAGACATGACCAATACTGAGTTTGGCAACAAAAGACAATCTGCTTGCAAATTTGCACATTTTGCACACACTGCTTGTGTGACACATTCCCAAGGCCACATTTCTCCGAAGAACATCATGTTCTCCATGGTCTGTAGACAACAGCATCGCTGCAGATCTCACAAGGGTATGTCACAACAGTTGATGGTGTATGATCACACCTTCTGTATGTGGCAGACTGACACCCCGTAGATGGCCTATTTTAAACAAACAATTTTACTTATATCATCATACGTTACACAAAACAAGGTACAAGGGCAGCATACATAGGAGGCTGCGTCATACGTTAAGATCATGGAAAACCTGATCTTAACTTAGCGAAATGAGGACAAATGCATTATTTCTCCTTGTTTTTCCTTTTTCCATGTGTGCTGCCTTGTGGGGCACACTTGGAAAAAGCTAAATTCCTTTGATTGTTTATGTACAGGAAGGTCACCCTTCCTGTACATACAGGAAGGTCACCCTTCCTGTACATATACAATCTTTCCCTTGCACGCAGACACCCTTACCCTTTGGTGCAAGGGTGTCTTCCTTGGCACTACACTGCTAAGTGTAGCACCAGTGCAGGGGGAAATGCAAGGCTGCACCATATTGTTGTGTATATGGTGTAGCCTTGCGTTTCTGAAGTGACAAAGTGAGGTGTTAAGCCCTGACGGCTAGCGCCTCACTCCACCACTTTCTTGAACATATGCCCCATTGTGTTACATACAGCATTTTAGGATATGTTACAAAAGTGTTCATTTAACAATTATAAGGTTGTACTTACCACCTTGTACGCTGATGATGACTCTTAAGTGGTCCAACTTGTCAACCTCAAGGTCCACGCAATCTTGCCATCAGTGCTTCCATTGTCAGACAAACCTGTCCACACCGAGGATCCTCAGCATCTGAATCCTTACATGCTCCCAGCTCACCTTATAAACACGGACGGAATATCCCTGCAGGATCCTACCTCCACTCTCAACCATCAAGGGCAGGTAGAATTTTACCAACCAGAGGAAGCCCCCCAATGCCCCCTCTGACACCCTACCCTCCCCACCCACACCCACCATCTCCATCTCCCAGAACACACTAGCAAGAAAATAAAGCACAAATATATCCCCCAGAAACTATTAATAATGTAAATGTATCCCTTGGACAGACACCCGACAAGATTTGCTACAAGACGCAAAAAACACGTAAGGACAAGTCCATAATTTAATTTTAATTGTGGGTTTATATAGCGCTAGGAATCAACTCCCGGAGGAGTATCTCCACGCTTCGACCGCTGGGGAACCCGTCCTGGCTCACCCTGAGAGATGGTCCCTGATGGGTATCTCTAAGGTGCGACCAAGCATCCCCGGCGGTCTGGGGGGGCCGTTGTGTAGATGAGGCAAGCTGATGCCCAGAGTTGCCGAGTGTGGTTTCTGACTAGAGTAGGCACCGAGGCGAGAATTATCGACTCCGCTGACCCTGGTCCACGACCCTGCCGCGTCGGGAATCGAACCCTGGTCCCGGGCCGTTCTCTGCTTACGGGTCTGCCGCCTCTAACCAGTGAGCCACACTTCTCCACACTTCTCCATAAGACTTCACAGAGACACTAGGGACAGTTCACAGGACACAACAACACTCTCTACTTCCAAAAACACCAGCACACAACTCCAAACGCCTCCAACACTCTCCACATTCACTAGCAGTGTGCTCAAAAGAGAAAGTGAAAGTCTACAGTAGTCCTCCAGTACACAGGATGCATGCTGACATCACTTCCTGTGTGTTTGCGAACCTTTTTTTGATTTTGCGGTCAGAATCTGCACGCAAATTGGCTTTAGCGGTAATATTCCCTGTTTTTACAAGTATTTTGCGATTATGAAAAATAATATTGCTTTCGCGTTAAAGTGGAAAAAATCGGGACACTAAGTGCAAGTTGTTTCTCAGATGAGCATGATTTCATGGAATTCATCACTGACCCCCAAAACACACCCTAAAATTCATCTCTGACCCCCAAACACACCCTAGAATTCATCTCAGACCCCCTAAACACCCCCTAAAACTTAAAAAAGCTCCCTTACTTACCTCACAGTGTTTACCTTTCACATGTCAGATATATGAACGTATGCAGAGAATAAACATACACGCAAGATTTTTGTGTAGTGATAATTTATTGGCCAAACTAGGCTTATGTGCTTTTTATAAACAAATGTACATATGTGCATTTTTGGACATTGTGATTAAGTGTATACATTTGTGATTATTAGATCCCTCCATGCTGTTCGAGCAGCAGAAGCTGTGGTGTGTGCAGCATCTGCCGCTTCTTCCTGGTCATCCTCTAGTTTGTCCGGATCCTCCGGCCCTTCAGCCTATCGCGTGTTTGTGCGTACACATATTTTGTGCAAAAGGCAACATGCCATGATGATTTTGCAGACATTTCAGGGCTGTACAACAGTCTGCCACCTGGTACATCGAGGCACCGAAACCTTGACTTGAGCACTCCAAATGTCCTTTCAACAATGAACCTTGTTCGTCCAAGGGCAACGTTGTACTCTCTCTGTGCCTGTGTGTGTGTTGCTCTGAGAGGTGTCATCAGCCATGGAGTGAGTGCATATCCTTGATCACCTGAAACATATAATATATAGATGTGTCCATTAGTATTTGTGCCTGCTGTGTTTGCAGAGTTTCTATTTTGGTGTGTGCGATTTGTGCTAGTTTGGATATTCAGATTTGTCATGTGTAGATTCAGACAATTGACCAGCATCACTGAAAATTAAATTTCCTATACTTGACAGCCTACACATCACCATGGTGGCATTGTCTGGATCCTGTGTATTGCATCATTCGAACGGCGGCTTTGCCAGAGGCTTCATCATTCACTTAGTTTTCAAGTATTACAGAAGTTATCAGGCCCGCACCATAGTATGGAGATTTTTCCAATTCTTCCAACGATGCACCCGGCATGTTCTAAGTTGATCCCAACATTTTTAGGAAGTGCTTTGTTCACTCTCCAGCCACAGGAACCTGCGCTCCCCCTTACACCTCTAGCAATCTTGCAGTGGTTCTATGATCACGCCCTTCCTCACCCCCACAGTTTGTCCTGATGAAGACCCTGGCGTAAGGGATACATCTAGCAACACTTTCCTTGGGGTCGAAACGTCGACACTGTACTGCGTAGCCAGCACAGACAACAGATATTCCATTGTGTGTTACTGTTGTTAACATGGATGTATACTGTTTTTACTAGATTTTAGATTCATTGGCTTGATGGATGAGCCTCTTGCGTTCTAAATAACGTACTGTTTTTGATTGACACTATAGCTTTCAATCACTCTCCTATCCTCACAAATCACCATACCCTCCTTTCCTCCCCCTCCCCTTCACCATGTTCCCTTCTTGGGACATTGTTTCATGCAATAATAGAAAATTTCTGTGTATTAAGAGACCGTTGCCGAGTGTGAATTAAACACTGAGCATAACAAATAGCCTGTGTTCTATGCTTTGTTTTGAATATTTGTTTTGATTCCTCACATTGTATTGTCAATTTCTGGGACCGCTCACTGCGGCTAGCGGTAACTTGTACATATGGCGATAAAAACAAAAAGCTGCTGTAACGTCAGAAAAATGATGCTACGGCAGTGTTAAGTCCTTGTACATATGCCCCTGAGTCTATTTCAACCTCAAGGGCACTCCAGAATCCTGGAATCCCAGAATAAGCTTAGACGGGTGTGTGTGGGTGTGTTAGTCTATCAGCTGGTATTTAGGGCTCAGCTAGGCACATCCAGCTGTTCGGTACGGTTCATGGCAGTTATTTACATAGAAGGATTCCCACCCCTCTAGAGCCCTTGGTGGTGCCTGCGTGGGCTGCCATTTTGTATCCACACCTGTCTAAAGCATGATCATTTAGGCAACTTTCATTTTATGGCTGACGGAAAACTGTACGGATGGCAGTGGAAAGAATCGGTGAGTGCCAGAAGTCGCTTCAGAAAGTGGGCCTCTTACTCGACAACATGTGAAAGTATTGCTACTAGCAGGATTGATGCCGAGTGTGATGCCACCCTCATTGGTTGCACATTCTCCTCTACTGGAGTCAAACTCCAACGTCTCTTCAGGGCTGCAAAAGGTGCTGCAGATGATGCCACCTGCGTCACCACCTCCACCCCAACAACTGTCTTCACCTTAGCTGGAGTCTCATCCAGTTCAGCCTGAGATTCTGCCACTGGTGTCGAACAACTGCAGAAGAAAGGTAGAGAGACTAATAGAGGACTTCTTTGGAGAAACAGACCATCAAGGTGATCTCAATCCGTACGATGAGGGGGAGGGCACATTGGACCCAGATTTTGCAGCTTGATAGATATATTCATTTGTTTATTTATTTATATAGCGCAGCTAATACCATGGGGCATCTAGGCGCTAGCTAACCAACATTAGGCCATCATTAACTTAAAGGCTAGAGCTAGAAAATTCAGACATTATGCAGTAAATAGCCAGGTCTTAAAGCCCTTCCTAAAATACATCATGTCCGACGAGTTTTTAAGTTTGTTTGGCAGACAAATTCAAAGTCTGGTTGTGATGTTTAAGAAGCTTTTACCACCCCAGCTTGATAAACGGGGGTTGGGGATCTCCGCTAACATGTGTGAAGTATACCAGGTAAGCAGGCCCCTGATTATGCAGTGCCTTAAAGGCGATCCAGAGGGCCTTTAAATTAATCAGCTTTTCAACTGGAAGCCAATGTAGAGCTTTGAGGGCCAGCTTGGACAAAGAATTATTTGGGACGCCAAAGAGCAAACAGCAGAATTCTGCAGGTCCTGCAATTTTACAAGAAGTACTTTATTTATACCAATCAGAAGGCCGTTACAGTAGTCAAGCCTTGACAAGACTAATGCAGAAACCACCGTTTTCTGTAAGTCTGGTGGTATGTAAGGAAAAATCTTCCTCAGATTCTTAAGTGTATAGCAGATGGAAGAGGTAGTAGCTTTCACATGGTGGGAGAAGGACAAGGTGATTTAAAAAATGACTCCCAGATTCTTTGCCTTCGTGGCTGGGAAAGGAAGGGGGTGCAACTCTGTGGGCCACCAGTCCGAGGACCGGATGAATGGATTTCTGCCAAAAAGGAGAACCTCTGTCTTATTAGAATTCAACTTATGGCAGTTCTCTGACATCCAACTGCTCACCTGCCGCATACAGGCATGAAAGTTGTGAGCAGTGTCCCCAGTATTGTTTGAGATGGAGACTATAATCTGGGTGTCGTCTGCATATAACACCATGGCAAAGCTAGAAGATTTGATCAGTCTAGCCAGGGGAACCACATATGTACTAAAGAGAGTTGGGCTTAAGGATGAGCCCTGGGGGAACCCACATGGAAGTTTAAAACTCTGGGACCTGAGAACGTCCACTTCCACAAATTGTTCCCGGTCCGTAAGGAAGGATTTAAAAAGAGATATAGCAGAGCCTGCTATACCTATTTCATGGAAGCGATGTAGTAGAAGGTTATGATCTACCGTATCAAACGCCACAGAAACATCCAGTAATATCAAGGCCGCCATCCCCCTTTATCCACCGAGCCCCTGATTTCTTCTCATACCATGATCAGAGCAAGCTTAGTGCTATGACCACTCCGGAGACCATACTGTGAAGGGTCCTGATTTTGATTTTGGGTGATGAAAGAAGCCAATATTTGATTCATTTATTTTTCCAGGAGCTTTGAAGGTAGAGGCAGTCAAGCAATTGAAAGTTGCCTGGATCAAATTTGTCCAGGTTTGGCTTCTTTAGAAGTGGTCAAATGGAAGTCTTTTTCCACATTTTTGGGAAAATACCAGTTTTAAAGACAAGGTTGTATAGCTCAGTAAGATGACACACGACTAATCATTTGCGGAATGATTAATCTTAAGGGGGCAGTGGTCCAATGGAGAGCCGGAATTGATAATGGAAAGATATTTGATGACTTGCTCACTTGTTATTGGTGGAAACTAGAAGATATGTGAGGGGTAGGGAATGTTGGGGTCATAAAGACCCATTCGTTCCACAGCCAGATGAAAAGAGTGAGGCAGGGAGATTGTAGGGATACTGGCATCCTGAAAATATTATTTTCCAACATCAGGGGGCTGAGAAAAATTAACCAATACTGGTTGAGCCACGAACAAATCATATATACTCATGACCTTACTACAAAAGTTGAATGCTACGGTATTACAAAAGGCTTGGTCAGGTATAGTCTGTCTAGCTTCTTGAACTCTACTGAGTTTTTGAACTGTTATAAACAATTCTCTGGAGTTGTTCTTTGCTTTTCTAATTTTCTCAGAGAAGTAGTTAATCTTGGTGTTACGGATAATGCCTTTGTAGTGGGTTAATAATTCCTTGTACTGTTCTTTTTCTTTTGTTTCTTATGAGTGTCTCCAGCTCCTTTCTTGTGTACGGCAGTGCCTCTTAAGAATTCTAAGATCGTCTGAAAACGAAGGTTCGGAGGGAGCCTTCCTTGTAATTTTCCCTATTTTTTTAGGAATTGTTGCATGGACTGCTGATCCAATCCAGTTGTGATAGTCTAAGGAGGCTGTCTCTGGAACTTGGGATAGGATGGGTCCGCTCAAGCCTAGTTGAAAGATGAACTTAGTTTTATCCAGGCAATTCTATAGATAACCCCTAAGACTTCTAGTAGGAGGGGTCTTTTGCCATCTGTGGCAGGCAAGGTGAGAGTTAGCATAACTGCTGCCTGGTCCAACCAGAAGGGTTTGCAGCCATTATCCCGCATTTTTTATCCCGCGGACTTTCAGGCAGCATACCATTTACCCGCAAGGACATTGACCTTGCATACCATCATGCCGCATTTTTTCAAAACGCATGTGCATTTATCACGCATGCCTTTACAACGAATTACATTGTAAAGGCATGTATGGTAAATGCATTTGCGATTTGAAAACCACGATGACGAGAGAGGTAAGGGGGTTTGGGTTAATTTTTTATGGGTGGGGGTTGTGCTGGGGTAGTTATTGTGTAGTGTAGTGTTGTGTTAGTGTAGTGTAGAGTTGTGGTGGTTGTTTAGTGTAGGGTCGTGCCGGGGGAAGTGTTATAGGGGTTAGGGTAGTGTTGTAGTCTTTGTGTAGTGTAGGGTCATGCTGGGGGTAGTGTTTTAGGGTTTAGGGTAGTGTTGTAGTGTTTGTGTAGTGTAGGGTCATGCTGGGGGTAGTGTTTTAGGGTTTAGGGTAGTGTTGTAGTGTTTGTGTAGTCTAGGGTTATGCTGGGGGTAGTGTTTTAGGGTTTAGGGTAGTGTAGTGTTTGTGTAGTGTAGGGTCATGCTTGGGGTAGTTTTTTAGGGTTTAGAGTAGTGTTGTAGTGTTTGTGTTGTGTAGTGTAGGGTCATGCAGGGGTAGTGTTTTAGGGTTTAGGGTAGTGTTGTAGTGTTTGTGTAGTGTAGGGTCATGCCGGGGGTAGTGTTTTAGGGTTTAGGGAAGTGTTGTAGTGTTTGTGTAGTGTAGGGTCATGTGGGGGTTAGTGTTTTAGGGTTTAGGGTAGTGTTGTAGTGTTTGTGTAGTGTAGGGTTATGCTGGGGATAGTGTTTTAGGGTTTAGGGTAGTGTTGTAGTGTTTGTGTAGTGTAGGGTCATGCTGGGGGTAGTGTTTTAGGGTTTTGGGTAGTGTTGTAGTGTAGGGTCATGCAGGAGTAGTGTTTTAGGGTTTAGGGTAGTGTTTGTGTAGTGTAGGGTCATGCTGGGGTGTAGTGTTTTAGGGTTTAGGGTAGTGTTGTAGTGTTTGTGTAGTGTAGGGTCATGCTGGGGTGTAGTGGTTTAGGGTAGTGTTGTAGTGTTTGTGTAGTGTAGGGTTATGCTGGGGGTAGTGTTTTAGGGTTTAGGGTAGTGTTGTAGTGTTTGTGTAGTGTAGGGTCATGCTGGGGGTAGTGTTTTAGGGTATTGGGTAGTGTTGTAGTGTAGGGTCATGCAGGGGTAGTGTTTTAGGGTTTAGGGTAGTGTTGTAGTGTTTGTGTAGTGTAGGGTCATGCTGGGGTGTAGTGTTTTAGGGTTTAGGGTAGTGTTGTAGTGTTTGTGTAGTGTAGGGTCATGCTGGGGTGTAGTTGTTTAGGGTAGTATTGTAGTGTTTGTGTAGGGTCATGCTGGGGGTAGTGTATTAAGGTAGTGTTGTAGTGTATGTGTAGGGAAGTAAAGTGCTTTATGGTAGTGTTGGGGGGTCGTGCTGGGTTGTGTAAATGTAGGAAAAGGACTGTGTGTCAAGGGTGGGTGGTGCAGGGGTACTACATTACAGTGTAGTGTAGGGTTGAGTAGGGTACTCTTACTTACCTTAACTACTTTAACAACGAGTATACCTTTAATATGCATGCCTTTTCGTTGTAAAGGCATGCGTGTTAAAGGCATATTCGTTTTTAAAAGTATTAGTTCTTTTTATTTGCGGCCTAATAGTACTTGCAGGATCAAATTTGCGGTATGATGGTATGCGGGATGTTTGGCTGCGGTCTGACTTCATATATTCGACCAGAAGAGCTGCAAGATGTTTTTGAATTTAAGAAAAGGTCAATCTGAAAAGGCAGTGTCTAAGAGGTGACCAGCTCTATGGGTGGAGCCTTCTATAATGTGGTCAAAACCTACACTGATTAATTGGGCCATGAGGGCAATCGAGTCCTTGTTAAGCTGATTATCTAAATGACAGTTAAAGTTCCCAAGATTAGTATAATCTTGGGAGTTGACTTCATATTCGGGTAACTGCCACAAAGTATGTAAAAATTGCCCTTTGGTCCGGGAGGTCGATAAATCAGCATTCCGTTAAAAGAGTATGTAGGATTGACGGTAATCTTAAAAGAGAGCACTTCACAATCCGTGCCAGTACAAATCTCTTTAAAGGATGCTTTCAAATAGTACCAAAAGACAATAGCTACTACTACTACTACTGCAATAGCTAGTCCTCCCCCTTTTTTCCCTATGCGATCTTTTCGAGTAATAGAAAAGCCTGGCAGAACAGCCATCTACAGATCAGGTCCCGAGGTCTCATCGGCCCAAGTTTCCACAACGAATAGTATGTTGAGAGCCTGTTCGTCAACAAAGTTCTCATATGTGAACTTGTGTTTAATCAACGAGCGTGCATTGATGAGAGCACACTGTAGTTTCTGCGTGCTACTATGACCCACAGGGCCAGATAAGTCCCTGCATTTAAGTTTATAAAATTTCCTGCAGTGTGTGCTTGATGCCTCTCCAGAATGATAACTGCTATCTCTAACGGGACTTCCCACCAGAGATGAACTCCTATAACATGGTCATCAGGAGGGCAGTGGACATGTTGAACCTGCAGCTACCATCCACAGAAGTCAAATCAAACATTTGTCCTGCATTACAACTCCCACATGGCAGAACCATTGCTTCTGTTCAATGAAGCACTGACAGAGCCCATACCGGCCATATTGGAGAAGCAAATTACTTCTACTGCCGCTTCAAGACCAATTGCCTGGTCATATAAATCAGCTCCCGGAGATCCTACTTTCCTTACAGCTCATCCATCTCTATAAAGTCTAGTGTTGCAGGCTTCTTATTCCTCATAGGATACCAGGTAACTTTCCCTCTACTCTATCCGTCAGGGAATTCGAGAACGTGGAACAGTTTGTCAAGAAGATCATTTTGGTGGGGATTGTGGCTCACAAATCTGATAATGCCACCTGTCTTATTGGTAGATATGTACATGCTGTTATGTATTCAGCACAAGTAGTCATTCCCATTCTTTTGGACGACCTGCAAGCACACTTTACAGAACTGATCGGGGATGTTGAGGCTTCTGCAAAGCAAGTGATATAGATACTGCTGATTCCATAGCAAGAGCCAGGGGGACATCCATCTTTTTATGTCATCATACCTGCTTACGAAGCTTGGGGCTTTTGCAAGAAATCTAGACTACAATGATAGATCTTCGGTTCAATGGATCTAATCTCTTTGTTGCAAAGGTCGTCACTGCACTGAAGAGATGCAGTGACAACAAAGCCATGCCCATATCCCCAGATCCCTTGGTCTCCAAACCCAATTTAGAGACTACAGTCAGTTTCAGAAGTTGTGTGCCTTACTGCAGTGCCTTACTGCAGTGGCTTTTCACTTCAGGGCCGTCAGAAGTTTACCAATGAGCAACAGGCAAACCCCCTTTACAAACACTATCTTCTTCCTCTTTCCCATCCACAGCAGGCAGGGGTACAACCCTAACTCCATTTTACCTGAACATGCATAGCCTGCTGGTCCCCTCATTTCCACAAGCTTGGGTGGCCATTACTTCAGACCTTTGGGTCTTGCAAATTGCGGAGAGGACGTTTGTCCTAGCCTTTTAACAAATGCCCCCTCTTTTCTACCCCCTTCTAGATGCACTCCCACCAAACTCTGCGGGTCCTTCAACAAGAGGTTCAATCCTTACTCCTAATGGGCGCAGTGGAGTTTGTTCCAGAGCAACAACAAGATTAGACTTGCTACTCCTGATAATTCCTGGTCTCTAAACAGAATGGAGGTCTATGCCCGATTCTAGACCTCAGGGTTCTTAACTGGTTTCTCAAAAATGAAAAGTTCAAAATGCTGTCCCTGTCTCAGGTTCTGCCTGTGCTGGAAGAAGAAGAATGGATAGTCTCTTTCAACAGGCAGGACACCTATTTTCACATCCCTATTGTGCAGTCACACAGGAGGTATATTCACTTCACGGTCGTGTCCAAAAACGGTGGTACTTCTGTTTGGTACAACTTCCACTACTTGAGTCTTACAAAGGTGATGGGATCGGTTAAGACTACAAGAATTTTAGAATTCACTTACTTGGACAACTGGCTCATCAAAGACAGCTCTACACATTTGTTGTCTCAGGAGACAGTCACATTGTTGTTCGACCTGAGCCTTTCAATAAACAAGCCCAGATCTCACCTAGTACCATGTTAGCACATCCTGTTCATATGGGCAGTACTGGAAACCACATTGAGTCGAGCCTTCCATCCTCCTCAGAGTGTTCAAGATATTCAGGCTGTGAATCTGATGTTTCAGAATGGAATGATCATTCCAGTCCTGATGGTATAATGTCTGCTCAGTCTGCTAGCCTCCTGCATTCTGATGGACAACCATGCACACTGGCACATTAGTTCCCTCTAGTGGTGCTGCCAAAGACAGTGGTTCCAACACAATGGAGATCTTCTAAGCTGTATCAAAAACTCTCCCTCTGGTGACATCATTAATCAGGGAGGACTCTATGATGTAGAGCCTATCTAAAGGAATAGATCAGAGGCCTTTGGTCTCCAGAAGATCTCAATTGCACATCACTCTGTTATTATTATTAATTACTTTATTGTTTGATTATTTAAAATCTTACAATATACAGTTAGAAAAATACTTTTAGTATAAAACCAATAAAACTTTCATCATAAAATTCATTAAAATATATCCTTAGTATACTTCATTTAGAACTTAGTCTACTAATTTTGATTTTACCATTAATAAAAATTTTGCAAAGGTAGCATTCATGGCTATATCATTTGATTGAAGACAACATTTCAAGGCTTGCCTACATGATCGTATTCCGCGTACAATATAAGGGACTTTGAGTAGTTTTGTCCTTTCATTTCGTAGTCCCGGACAAATACAAAGCAAGTGGACAATATTCTCCTTTCCGTTGTTACATAGTCTACATATTAAACTCCTTTCAGAGATTTTCCAAGGCGGGAGGTGGCAGTTTCCCGGAAGGATTCCAAATCTTGCTTTTAGAAGGATTTGTTTGTTGTTTTCTGACCATGGTATTTCTAAATAGTCTTGAACCTTCTTTGTTTTATATCCATTTATAATTGTCCAGGCATGTTTTCTTTTTGTCAGACTATCTTTATCATTTAAAATTGATAGTTGATTTGACGTTCTATTAATTATTTTCTTAAAGGAAGCGTTAGTTATGGTATTATTCCAAATTGCGGTGACTGCAAACTCTTCTATAGCCTCTTCAAGAAAAATCCATGGTAGTGCCTTTGTATTACTACTTATCTCCTTCCATAATAACTGAGCGATTTGGTTATCTTGATCGTTTTTAATCCGATTCCAGGTTTTAATAAAATGTCCCTTCCTCGCATAATATTGGTTGGTTAAACCAAATTCAAGTCTAATTTGGGCTGGTGAGGCATTTGTTGGGAGATGAAATAGTAATTTGTATGTTTTAGATACAGAATTATTGATTGTTTCTGTATCCCTTCCCATTAACGACTCACTGCCGTATGTGATTGTTGGTAGTAATCTTGCCGCTATAACCTTTAAAAATGGCCCATATGTGAGGTTGCCCAGCGATCTCTGCAAGATTCTAAATGCGGCTGTTAGGGAGTTGGACTTCCTCTGAATATCTTTTATTTGGGGTTGGTAACTACCCTTCTCATCAAAAAGTACGCCCAGGTACTTATATACTTCAACTTGTTCTAGTTTGGTGTTTTCCATATACCAATTACATTTTTTTCTTAATTTTTTGCTCTTTGCGACAATCATGATCTTTGTTTTGGTTTCGTTGATCACCATCCCATTTTCCCTTGCGTAGGTACATGTTCCAGAAATTAGTCGCTGTAGCCCAATTTTTGTTTGGCTTAGCAGGATGGCATCGTCGGCATACAGTAGGTTTGAAATATGCCTATCCGCTAATTTCGGGGGGTGAGCATTTAATTCATCTAAAGTCCTTGACAGATCTGCCAAGAATATATTAAAAAGAAGGGGGGCCAGTACACAGCCTTGTTTTAATCCTTCGTTGGCTGGGATTTCCTTCGACAGCGTTTGCCCATCCCCCATCCTTACCCTAACCCAAGTTTTGATATACAATAGCTGGATCATTTTCAGTAGGGCCGTTGGAATGTTCTTTTCTCTGAGATTTTTCCACAGTAAGTTCCTTTGAACACAATCGAAGGCTGATTTAAAATGAACGAAACTAAGATACAAGGGCTGTTTAAGACTAATTGACTTGTCCATTATTAGAGATAAAGCCAAGATGTTTGTTGATGTCCCCAATCCTTTAATAAAGCCCGTTTGATTCAGTGGCAGGATCTTACTTTCTGTTGCCCAGTCACTCAACTCATTCAGTAAGATCCTAGCAAACAACTTGGGATCTGTATCTTGAAGTGTGATGAGCCTGTAATTTTCTGCAAGCGCCCAGTTCCCTTTTTTGTAAATTGGCGTTATTAATGATCCTCGCCATGACTCCGGGATAACGCCTTTTTTAATAACTTCATTAAATACCTTTTCTAAATGTGCTGCCCATAGATCTGGATTCTCTTTGAATAGGGCAAACGGGATGCAGTTGGGTCCTGGTGCTCCATCTTTCTGTTTTATAATTAGTTTTCTTAGTTGATCCTTTGTTACTACAATTGGGGTTTCCATATCTCCATCGTGTGTATCTGTCGGTTGGGATTACATTTTCTCTATTGTCATACTATTTTGGTTTAAATGTTTTTTAAGAAATGTCACCCATTCCTGATCAGTTAGAACGGAGGAAACAACCCTTTTATTTGGTCTAGCCAGACCATTTATAATTTTCCAGAACTCTCTTATGTTTATCTGTTTGCTTGCGTGGTATATTTTTGCCCAGAGTGCTTGTTTTGCCTGATTTTTCTCATCCCATATTCATTTCCTTAGATTTTGATTCGCAGCTTTCAGTTTGCCTGATGTTTCCTCGTTAGGAATAGTTTTCTTGATTTGCCTTATTTATTTTATTTTATTTTATATTCTTCTATAGCGCCTGAATAGACCCCCGAAGGGGTATCTCCGCGCTTTGCCAGAAAGAACGTAGCTTCAAAAGGTCTGTGGTCAGATAAGATGGTACAGTTTAACAGGGAGAGATCAATTACTGGAGAATAGGTGCGTTTTTAAGATCTTTCGAAATGTCAGATGATTGGTGAGTGATCTCATCTCGAGGGGTAAAGAATTCCAGAGCTTTGGTCCCATATGGGCTAGTGCTCGACCTCCTTGTCTGGACTTTTTTATTCTAGGCACCTGCAGAAGCTGCAGGTTACCAGAGCGCAGGGTTCGCCCAGGGGCATATGGCTGGAAGATTTTGGCCAGATATTTTGGACCTTCTCCTATCGCACTTTTATGAATAGTGCACAAGGTCTTAAACTGCATTCGCTTCTTCACTGGTAGCCAGTGGAGCCTAGTCAGCAGCGGGAGAGAGGGAGTCCTGGGGGGGAGCATTAAGGACTACCCTTGCTGCCGTGTTTTGGATCACCTGTAACTTTTTTAACTGCCCTTCATTTGCTCCTAATAGAAGGCCGTTACAGTAATCCACTCTGCTGATGACTAATGCCTGCACAAGTGTTTTCCTGTGACAGTCTGGCAGATAGGGGAACACTCTCCTTAGCATCCCAATTGCCCGAAAGCAGGTACTAGCCACCTGATTTACGTGGTCCTTAAAAGTGAGTGTCTGGTCTAGTAACACACCAAGATTTTTAACCGTGCTTTTAGGGCTGGGGACAGGGCCTAACTCTAAAGGCCACCATTCTGCTGACCAGTGGGTTGCTGCTTGTCCAAACAGCATGACCTCCGTTTTCCCTACGTTACATTGGAGACAGTTTGATGACATCCATGCAGATATTGCTCTCATGCCATCTGCAAAAGATCTTTTTATTGCAGGTGTCAGATCTTTAAAAGGAAAGAGAAGTTGGGTGTCATCGGCATACGACACCGGGGTAAACCCAAATGATCTTGCTAAGTTGGCTAAGGGAGCCACATACACGTTAAATAGTGTCGGGCTTAAGCAAGAGCCCTGTGGCACTCCCTTATTGAGCTCCCTATAGATGGATTTGTGGGAGCCCAGCCTAACTTCTTGGGAGCGACCAGATAGAAAGCTTTCCATCCATGACAGAGCCATTCCTTCCAAACCTACGTCCTTTATTCGCTCATCCTATTTCGTGCTCTTTTTAGTTTAGTAATGGTATATGGCAGGTTTATGTATGATTTGTTTTCCTTTCGATCATCATTTTGATTACTTTTCTCCCATCGCAGGTGAGGTTGGGGTTTAACCAGCATCATGGTAAATTTTACCCATTGTTCTATCAAGGTTTCAGATGATCTTTCATTGAAGCATAATTCTATTATTTGGCTAACATGATCGATCATCACATCTTTGTTCTTAATAGTCCAAATTAGTTTTTTATAGTTTACTGTTGGAATATGACCCGGAACAGTTTTATATGGTTGATTTGTCTTATTCATTAGATTAATCGTTGTTATCTGCTGGCAGTGATCACTATCCCTAACTTCCCTTATCTGATATGCAATGATATTATGGAAGGCATTAAGAGATATCATTGTATAGTCAATCCTTGACCTTGCCTTGTTCTTAAAATATGTATACGCTGGAGGTGAATCTTCTTTAAATCGACCATTTAGTATACGCAGGCCCATCGATTCCATATCTGTGACAAAGGATGTTGCAATTTTATTACTGTACGGCAAGCATTCTCTTCCTAAGTCCTGTTGTGGGATAGACCATTGATAATCCTGTGTTTGAGAGGTGTCATCCCTTGTTAAGGATGGCATTAAGTTAAGGTTAAAGTCCCCAGACACAATAAAATCCGCTAGAGGCTCTGACAGCATTAAATCCACGAGAAGGTTATACAGTATGCCACAAGTTGATTCCCTACTTAGGCCTGTTGGCTGAATATAGATATTAATCAAATATATCAACTTTAATTCCTGTGTTGATGTTTTATATTTCAACTTAATCATTAAAATATTAGCTCTTTTTGGCTCGAGTTGTTCATGTTCAACCTGTAAGTCCATGGAAACGAAAATTGCTAGCCCTCCGCTGGGACGGCCAAATTTGTGTTTTTTATTTGCATGCTCAAAATAACCTTTGAATCCATGTAGTACAAATGGTTTGGTTTCCCATGTTTCTTGTAAAAAAATAATCTGAAAGGGGAGCAATATTGAGTCTATATGAGCATTATGAACCTTTGCACCAAGCCCATTTATATTCCATGAACACAATCGGACAGGACCTATATCATCTACTTTGTCTGTGGAGTACATATTGATATTAAATCATTGTTCCTTTTTACTGTGTAGTGACTTGGTAATCCATTTTTAATTTATTACAGGGTTTTTGCCCATATCCGTTTGAGATAACCATTCTCCTCGTTTATTGGGAGATTTTCCTCTGGCATTTTTTAGTACTGGTACTATTTGTCTGTCTATTTTTGGTTGTTTGGTTTTTTCTTCATCAATGAGCGGTGTTGGATAAACCTTTGGGCCTTGTTTCATAATTAATATACCCCAAGCTTTGAATACATGTTGTTCTGTCAAAATCAATTCCGCTATTACCGGGGAGTTTAATGTAATTAAAGTGGGAGCATGTGAATTCTCGTTTCCTGACATAAATTCAATAGAATCGATATCCTTACTCACTATCTTCGAGAGGGATGGAATTGACTTGAATAGTCTGAGTATATTGCCTCGATTCAGGGTATCTTGCGTACCTCTAGATTAAAATTCTGGTTTAAAGATAATTTGTACTTTGTTATTTGGTGAATAGTTGTCCTGCGGGAGGTTTTCATTTGATGACTTTGATTTGAAGGTAATTCTTTTTACCCCTTCACTACTTTCTATAACCAGCTTGTCCCATTCGATATTTTTGGAATTGTCTTTGTGTTCCTCAGTTATACTGGATTTGATGGAATATTCTGGTTTTTCACCAGCGTGTTGATATTGCTGGTTTGTTGTATTTATTACTACTTTTATTGGGGTTTTATACTTCCTTCTTTGGTGACTGTTGGGTAATGGACCAGTCTCTTCTTCTTCCTCCCATTCGAGTATCTTTTCCTCCAACTGAGGCGAACAATCCGTGGTTCTTTTATCCTCATGCTGTTTTTTTATTTTCCATACCTCCGGCTGTATTTGTTGGTCTTTAATCACCCGTTCACCTTTTAGTTCTAGATTCCTTCTACTGATAATATATTTTCGTTCTCTTTTTGCTTTGTTTTAGCGCATTTTTCATGGACAAATCCCTTGGTTAATTTTTGTTCAAATAATGGGAAGTATTTGTTAGTTCCAATCATATTCGATATTACAACCTTTTTTCCTTCATTAGTTAGTCCTAATTCCTGACTGTTTAAATCTAAGATTATCTTATGTTTTTGATCTACAGCACTATCTTTCCCCATCTCGTATCTCTTCCCATCTATGGTTGTTATCTGGTCTTCATCTGTTTGTATTGTAACACACTGTTTAGTTTTTCTTTGTTTCCTCGCTTTCCGTAGTTTTTTCTTTTGACGTTTGGACAGCTTATTGGAGCCATTGATATTATCTTCCTTAGCTTCCTGATCTTCCTTTATTTCAGTGTTAATAGTATTGTCCCTTATAGAGTCCATTGATTGATCATTGAATGTGTGTTTGTCCGTTGTTTGATGTTCTTCACTAGATACTACTGATTTTTTGTATATATTTTTAGATAATATTTCTTCCTGGCCCCTATCACTTTCTTTGAGACTGGTAAATTCATTTTCCATCTTATTATTTATTTTGTTGTTTTTACTGTTACTGATGTCTTCCTTATTGTCATAATTTTTACCTTTTTTCATTTCTATGCTTCGTTTAGTGTTTTCTATTATACTGGTCAGGACCTCTGGTATTGTGGCAAGTTTATCTATGATTGGTGAATAGATCTGTTCTGTAGATATCACTCTGTTGGAATTTCAGGTAATACGTCTATCTTTCAAGGCCTTCATCTCTTCTATTCAATCTCAGTCTGACCAGATCTTGATGGCAAATATGACCCTGATGTGTTACATCAACAATCAAGGGAGAATAGGGCTGTGTCTCCTCTGCCGAGAAGCTCTGTAATTCCAGTCCTTGGTTCAGGACTAATAGACATGCTTGGTAGCAAATCACCAGGCCAGAGTGCTAAAATGCGAGTGGACAGTCTCCGCCTAGGTCATCTTGATGGCCACTAGAGGCAACTTCATCTTCAGGTAGTCCAGAAATATTTTCTATCTATGGGAGAATCTCCATATACACCTGTGTGCCACTAATGAGTATGCTCACTGCCCCAAATGTTGTACCTTGCAGTATCTGATGCAGGGACCATTGTAGGATGCATTTCTCTTTAAGTGGAAGTTTCTGCTTCATGACACTTTTCCGTCCATAACCTAGCTACCTCTCGTTTTCAGCAAGATTGGACTTGACTGGACCCAAGTAATTCTGATTGCCCTTGATTGGCCACAAAGGGTGTACTATGTAGACCTCATTCACCTTTCCCAGTGCTCTCTGCTCCATCTCCCTCACAGGGTAGACCCTAGAGATTGAGTAGGGCAACCTGAGCTCCTTTCTTTTACACACTCACCACAAAGTGATGGACATTCTCCTGTGTTCACAAATACACTCCACCAAGGTGTTATATTCAGGCACATGAGGCAAGTTTGTCTCAGAATGTGCTGACAACTGAATCGACCCTCTTTAAGTTCACCTGGCTGACATTCCACTGTTTGCCCTCTCACTGGCCCGGGAGGTATGTGCAGTCAGACATTCTTTGTTTGCCTGATCAGCTGTCCGCCTTTAAATCACCCATTGTATTGAGTTTCTTAAAGGCACTCATCAACACGTTTTCCCCAACTTCCTTTATTATACATCAGTGGAACTCAGCCTTGTTCTTACATGTTTCTAAGTGTTCCCCAATTGTACCATTGCACCGTTGCCCTTTGTGACACTATCATGCCAGAGATTTGCAAGCCTTATTTTCTAAAATCTCTAATTACCACTTTCATTTTAGACACGTTGGTGTTAGGAACCAGGACTGCCTTCCTACCTAACGTGGTTACCCCCTTCCACCTAGCTCTGTCCTGTAGTGTAGTTCCTATTATCCCAATAGGCTCTGCGCATTGGAATAATATCTTCAATAGTATAGACCTAGGGCAGAGGTTAACTAGGTCTTCTACTGACGATATTAGACTTAAAGTTTTGTGTTTGTGCCAGCTAGCTCAGAGTTCACTAGAAACTTTCTCGAATAGGCAAGGAGGATTTTAACCTCCCTGGATAGACAAGAAGGGATTTAGTTTCTGACAACCATAGAACATGACAACTTTGCTCTCCCCTAATCAAGAGTATATCTCTAGAGTCGTGTGAAAACAAAAGACAACTTATTTTACTCAGTCAGTTCAGTGCATTCTTAGTTTCACCAGATTGTAGAGAAAAAGGAAGAGACGGGCGTGTTCAATAAAAGATGTTATTTATTGATCAGTCTCTTTTCTCATACAAGAGAAATGAATCGCTATTATTGCAATACTTGTAGTTAAGTAAAGTGCATACAGTAAAGACAGAATTATAAAATAATACTGTAAAAGCATTGATATGGTTTCTGAGCCATATGATACTTTAAAATGGATAAAATATATACATACATATATACATTTGACTAATTGTACTCAACTGGTGCTTCTAACCACGCCTACCCCAGTGTACCTGACCTAAGCCTAATACGTGGGCGGGAGTAGATAAGTAGCAGTTTAAGTTAAGTTTGTTTGCCAAGGGACTGATTCGAGAATTCTCTGCAAGGGGTTATTCAGTTCTGTACCTGAGATCTAGAATGATGGAGGGCTGGTATCTCTTATCCCGGGTCTTGATATTCCAGCTGCCTGCGAGGGCTGCTTGGAAGCGCCAGAGCTGGATTTCTCAGCAGGAGAAAGGCAGCGTCTCGTTCTCAGTGCGTCAGGAAGGCGGGGCAGCGCCTGTGGGCTTCGCTCTCTGCTGGGCTCCTCAGCACGTCTCGCTGCTCCGATCTCGTCACCACCGCATGTGTTTGCTTAAGGCAATGTCGGTAATATTTATACCTGAAAGGTGCCGAGATTGACGTAAGGATGGACATATATACGTCAATAAGGATGTCATATGAACGGGCTCGTTCGCACATTCTTTTGCTGAAGTTCTCGGTGAAATCAAAACAATGGTTATGGGAATTTCCCAGGTCGCTGTAGGTTTGATTTGTTTTGAGAACTCCGTATGCCTTATCAGGGGCTGGAGGAATATCGCTTGTCTAATTAGATGGCATGCGTTATGACCTAATCAGATAACGCGCTTCTGTGCCGTGGTGTGGCTTAATCAGATAACGGTTTTTGCACCGTTAGATGGCTGCTAGTTCATTATTAACCAGACCAGGGTCAGGAATAGGGGAATCGATACAGTACCTATAGGAATACATCACACCCACTCCACGTAGACTATGTCCATATTTACAAATCTAGGCATAGTGAAACCAGTAGCGTTTGTGTATATCGTACCACCCCAAAATACATTCATATGTATCCTGAAAATTTTGAAACATAATCACATGTACTATCACGTGTACTATATGCACAAGCAGTCTAATAATGCTAAACATATAACGCATATTTCTAAATTCAGCATGAATAAATGCGAAAACCACACATGAAATGGCTCTTAATACAGAAAAAAAATGCGAGACCATTTCATCACAATCATAAAGTTATGTATAATAGTGCTAGAGGATAGCGAATGTCTCGTGACTACCTAAAATAGAAATTTAGTTCTCTAAGAACAATGTATACTTTAAGCAGAAGATAAGTGTCCCAAAAATCGTAAATATTTTTGAATTGGGAAAAAAGGTTCTTGCAGTCTGAAAAACTGATGAGAAAAAAATTTTCATATCGCTTTTTAAATGTTGAAGGCCAAATTCAGGATGTAGGGAACTCCGAGTTCTAGTTTGGTCAAAGTTATTCCTGCTGCTCTGGTGAAAACATCATATCATTTAGACTGTTGAAAAAACTGTCAACAGCTTCTTGCGTAAGTTCCACTAATTCGGAAAAGGTTGTTACCATGCATTCATGAGCCTGAGCATGATTGCCTCCATTGATGTTTTGATCAGCATAGCTGACTGAAGGTCATACCTGATCGATGCTGCTTTCATCTTGTACTTCACTACCCCTCAATCGTAGTGGTGAAGTCTCCACGAATGCCGTCATCAGGATTGGTAGCCGCTGGGGACAGCACAATGCATGAGCCGTTACCGGACCCAACAAGGTATCTGCGTCCATTGGCACATCCGATTGTAGTGCCAGACAGGTGTCCAACACGCATTCTTCGCCGCATAGCAAGCACCTTAATACAGGCATAACACAACTTTGCCACATTGGTCTAAATGAAAGAGACCAAGTCATGTTCAGGTCTCTAAGCCGGGATAGTCCAAGGATTTTAGTTACCCGGTCCCGGTAGCCAATGGCTAGGATCATTTCTTCCCTTGTCGCAGGTGTTTTGTCTGTGACATGGTTTGCCATAGCGAAATAACAGGATCAAAAATAGAATACCCGCTACTAGTCCCAAAAGGAGTGGAAGTCCGCCAGAAATGGAATGGACAAAGTCTGGAAAAATACCCAGGATGGCTTTGAATGGAGTTAAAGCACCCGAAAACACTGCTTTAAATACACTGGAGACACCAGTGGTATCGGAAATATTTAAGATTTCGTTCAGTATTTCTGCGAAATGTATGGGGGAATTAGTTGATAATAATGAATGAATCTCTTCTGTTGTCCTTGCAACTTGGAGATCATACGTTTCTTTTGATGACATGAGCCTGGTCGGCGTCTGTAGGAGCACAGTCTTCATTCTGCTTAAAGTATCTATTCGAATAGAAGCAATTTTCAAATCGGGCCATAACCTTGCCTCCCTGTCTGGAGAATCGTTCGGGAACAAAACTCGTTCACAGCACATGACCTTCCTAGTCACGGTTATGAGATAAGGTTTTCCGGGCAGCAAACTACAACATCTGCGATCTACTATTAGAATGTAACTCCCGTTCGAGAGTCTCCTAAAGAATGGTTCTATTCGTGTTGCAGGTGTGCCTAGCTGATAACATGAAAGGTTATTTGAAGTCCCTTCACAGGCTCCATGCAAGCTAATACCCTGACACAGAAGTGTACCACTTAGTGATCTTGCACAATTATTGCCACTGAGAAACACTTTCTGGCCTTTATTACTGACACATTCGTGTGTATAGGGCAAGTTCCATATTGACTTAATGTATCCTTTACCCAACCTTTCATACTGGCCTGCCTGTAAATATTTTTGGCAGAATTGAAACTGGAAAGTAGTTATCGGAATATTTATTATTCCATGTATTATCCATTCAATGACAGGTCGTTCTGACATTGTCAATGGTAATCTCTCAAGTTTTTCAATGCTCAGAATTGTATAGTCGTACAAAAGGGGGTGGTGATGGACGGAGCATCTGAATCAATCAAACACTCACACCCAGTCAAAAGATCTGGGTTTAATCCATCACCGTTCTTTAGCCCACTCTGCCACCCCAGTTCAGACATGGCTATATGCAAATCAGTCTGACCCTGTGCCTCATGGGAACAGTCCAGCCCGAACTGCCGAGCCATGCCTTCCCTGGACCGGAAACAAGCTTCCGAGGACCGGTTTCTGGCATTCCAGCCGTCTTCAGCCCGGCTTGCTTGAATCCAGTGGCAAAGTGGGCAAGGGACTCACGTCTGAGCATACCCTACCACACTTATGGCGGCCAAAAGCAGTACAAAAGGGGGTGGTGATGGACGGAGCACCTGAATCAATCAAACACTCACACCCAGTCAAAAGATCTGGGTTTATCCATCACCGTTCTTTAGCCCACTCTGCCACCCCAGTTCAGACATGGCTATATGCAAATCAGTCTGACCCTGTGCCTCATGGGAACAGTCTAGCCCGAACTGCCGAGCCATGCCTTCCCTGGACCGGAAACAAGCTTCCGAGGACCGGTTTCTGGCATTCCAGCCGTCTTCAGCCCGGCTTGCTTGAATCCAGTGGCAAAGTGGGCAAGGGACTCACGTCTGAGCATACCCTACCACACTTATGGCGGCCAAAAGCGGTACAAAAGGGGGTGGTGATGGACGGAGCATCTGAATCAATCAAACACTCACACCCAGTCAAAAGATCTGGGTTTAATCCATCACCGTTCTTTAGCCCACTCTGCCACCCCAGTTCAGACATGGCTATATGCAAATCAGTCTGACCCTGTGCCTCATGGGAACAGTCCAGCCCAAACTGCCGAGCCATGCCTTCCCTGGACCGGAAACAAGCTTCCGAGGACCGGTTTCTGGCATTCCAGCCGTCTTCAGCCCGGCTTGCTTGAATCCAGTGGCAAAGTGGGCAAGGGACTCACGTCTGAGCATACCCTACCACACTTATGGCGGCCAAAAGCGGTACAAAAGGGGGTGGTGATGGACGGAGCATCTGAATCAATCAAACACTCACACCCAGTCAAAAGATCTGGGTTTAATCCATCACCGTTCTTTAGCCCACTCTGCCACCCCAGTTCAGACATGGCTATATGCAAATCAGTCTGACCCTGTGCCTCATGGGAACAGTCCAGCCCGAAATGCCGAGCCATGCCTTCCCTGGACCGGAAACAAGCTTCCGAGGACCGGTTTCTGGCATTCCAGCCGTCTTCAGCCCGGCTTGCTTGAATCCAGTGGCAAAGTGGGCAAGGGACTCACGTCTGAGCATACCCTATCACACTTATGGCGGCCAAAAGCGGTACAAAAGGGGGTGGTGATGGACGGAGCATCTGAATCAATCAAACACTCACACCCAGTCAAAAGATCTGGGTTTAATCCATCACCGTTCTTTAGCCCACTCTGCCACCCCAGTTCAGACATGGCTATATGCAAATCAGTCTGACCCAGTGCCTCATGGGAACAGTCCAGCCCGAACTGCAGAGCCATGCCTTCCCTGGACCGGAAACAAGCTTCCGAGGACCGGTTTCTGGCATTCCAGCCGTCTTCAGCACGGCTTGCTTGAATCCAGTGGCAAAGTGGGCAAGGGACTCACGTCTGAGCATACCCTACCACACTTATGGCGGCCAAAAGCGGTACAAAAGGGGGTGGTGATGGACGGAGCATCTGAATCAATCAAACACTCACACCCAGTCAAAAGATCTGGGTTTAATCCATCACCGTTCTTTAGCCCACTCTGCCACCCCAGTTCAGACATGGCTATATGCAAATCAGTCTGACCCTGTGCCTCATGGGAACAGTCCAGCCCGAACTGCCAAGCCATGCCTTCCCTGGACCGGAAACAAGCTTCCGAGGACCGGTTTCTGGCATTCCAGCCGTCTTCCGCCCGGCTTGCTTGAATCCAGTGGCAAAGTGGGCAAGGGACTCACGTCTGAGCATACCCTACCACACTTATGGCGGCCAAAAGCGGTACAAAAGGGGGTGGTGATGGACGGAGCATCTGAATCAATCAAACACTCACACCCAGTCAAAAGATCTGGGTTTAATCCATCACCGTTCTTTAGCCCACTCTGCCACCCCAGTTCAGACATGGCTATATGCAAATCAGTCTGACCCTGTGCCTCATGGGAACAGTCCAGCCCGAACTGCCGAGCCATGCCTTCCCTGGACCGGAAACAAATACAGAATTGTATAGTCAGCACCATTCTGTGCCAAACTGATTTGTTTATCAGTAAGGTTAAAGATATTAAATAATGACGTTGTGTTGATTAAACGCCAAGGCACATAGCCAGAACGCAGATTTTGTAACGTCCAGCCAAGCTGTACAATAGAACGCAATTGGGACTTACCGTGTTGTAACATCAGTAAGTCTTGCGATATTATATTGATTGCTGAAGACACAATGCTGTCCAGAGAATATATTCTGGAGGACAGAGTCATTAACCCATTGTCCACCACAGAAAGTGATTTTTCCAAATTAATACGGTCAATTTCTCGTATTTTTTCTGCTGTCTCAATTTGAGTTACTTTCCAAACTTCGTTATAAGCTGCATATATAGAGGCCGCTATGAAACGTTTTTGACGCTGTTTGCGTGGTCCCAATATGAAATCACGCAAGTCAGCACCTTCTGTAAGTAAAGTTAGGTGTTGCTTAATTTCAGCCAGTGTGGACGTTTGTAGCCATTGAAGGCAGAGCTTGCCCACGCTGTAGGTGGTTACTATCCCTGGATGTTGTCTTTGAGAATATCTAGGGTCTCGCATAGTCAATGTGAACCCCTGTTTTTTTGTTCAGGAATCTGTCTTGACAGTTATTTGTATCTGTGGGCCAGATCAACCATTTTTTCCATTCAGGATGTGTTCTGTTTTGGTTTAATATATAGTTTACGTCTATCTCATCATCTATAGAGCAATTACTGTTCACTGTTGGCTTTGGAATAGACGGTTTGTTCAAATCTTTGATTTTTGCCAAGCCAAGACAGGTAGTTTGTTGAATAGTGTCATTCAAGAATATAATTTGTTCTGGGATCATGCAGGCTCTAAACAATGATTCTATACCTTGTACCTGCCAATCTCTTGTACCCCAAACAGTTTTTTCTTCAATATTATTGTTCCAGAAATCAAACCCAAATGTATTCATTTGTTCAAAGAATGAATCGGAATATATCAATTTTGTGTTTGTAAGCATGGTCTTCATACCTGTCTTATTTGTCAATTTGAAATAAAATGTTTCTGGATTACTTGTGTTAAACCCTGAAAAGTATGAATATTTATCATAAAATGTTTTTGAGCTGTCTTTTGGAGGAGTAGCACAATGTTCCCATTGGTTATAATTTAAAACATTTCTAGGTTGAGCAGATTTATGTAGATAATGGTTACCATAGTGGTTATAGCAGAACATCTGATCATAATTAGACGAACCCTGCAAATAATCATGTTCTGTAAATTTAGCAGACATCACAAGATCAGACATCATATCATTAATACTTTCAAAGTCCCAATCATCAGCAAATGAGCTCGGTTTTACAAAGTCACTCAATGAGATCTTGAATTGGTGTGGATACTTCAGGATTTCAACCGGACCATAGATTTCATAATCAGTTTTGTCCCATGCTACACCGCCTGGTATAGGATTGGCTGTGAAGTTCACTGAAGAAAGTTCTCTTTTCTCAATGTGTGAAGATGTGTGTGGTTTAAGGACCAAGTTGATTTTCTGGCTTGCTGTGTCCATTTTAGCATATTTTCCTTCAATGAAATGTCCCAAGCATAGTACCATGATGAGCCAAAGAATGAGGATAAATGCACCGAAGGCTACCCAAAACTCAATCCATGGAGAAATCAGATAGGTTTCTTTCAGCTGTTGAAAAAGTAACTTTGCTTTGTCTTTAAAAGTTTTTGTTGATGGCTGTTTCTTTGCTTCACTCAGGTCTTCAGATGAATCATCGAAGTTGATGAAGTAGCCGGATGCTGTTCTGTCAATTGTTCCAATTGTTTTTGGATTTTGCTTTGTTTCATTAGCAAAGTCTGCAGTTACATCATCATAGGTTGTTGTTTCTTGATGAAAAGTTTTAATTTGGGTTTTAAGAGGTTCAAGTTCCATTGCTTTTTTGCATAGTCCTTGTTGATTCACTGTAGATTTTCCAAATGTGATCAGTCTTCCAGTTTGAGCCTCTGTATTCGTAGCAAACATTGGTGTTCTGCTACTTCTTGGGAGTCCACTTGGCCTACTGTTTGTTATCGGCCACATGATTGTGGTTTAACCAGGTCGATCGATACAACTCGGTTCTCCTTCTTTACCGCGATCTTCTCTCTGACTAGATCCCCGACTTTTGAAATCCAGACAGGCCTTGCTGGGACAGGTGGTTTCTCTTCAGTGGTTGTTGGCTGTTGTTTCAACTTTATGTTGCTCAGGTCTTTTCTTGTTTCATTTAAGTCCTGTAAAATAGCCAAACGATCTTTGATATCAAAGCTTTTGTCTTTAACCACTGAAGTCTGACTATCAAGATCTTGGATCATCATTCTAGTCCCGAACAATAGTTTGTACGGACTGAACCCTTTCAGAGAATTCCTTGGCAGGTTATTTAGACTACGTTGGACACTTATTAAATGTTTGACCCACCCAGCACCCGAACCTAATACCTTTTCCGTTATAGATTGCTTTATGTCTTGGTTTTTTCTTTACACCATCCCGTATCCCTCAGGAAGGAAGTGAGAAGAGTCCCGCTATGCTATGCTCATTTGGTCATGCTTCTCTTTAAGCCTGAGGGCTAAAGGGAACACATTATTCAAAACGTAGCATGCTCCTAGCGTATATGCCATTATAGACTTGCAAATCCTTGTATAACAGTCCAGGCGTCAGCCGAGCGCTGGGGTCTACATCATAAGTGAAAATTAGTCTTCTTATGTTAATATAACGCTTTTTCGTGATGGGTACATTCTTATTGTTGTTGTTTTTCTGGAGCGAAGTGCCTTGGCAATAGTCCTCCTCGCTCGCCACTGCGATCTCTATTGCAGTCTGGGCAGTTTTTTACAAAAATGTGATGATGCAGGCTCATGCCTGGCCACCAGTACACTGATTGTAATTCTTCCAGAGAATCTTTTTGCTTAAGGTGTCTGAGACCCTCACCCATATGTGCGTCTGCTATTAACAAGCCTCTCATGTCCGTGTTTGGAATTACTCTATCCCCCACTCCAGGGATTCGAGCAAAAGGGACTGAGTTTGCATCGATTATGTATGTATAATTGAGTGGATAATTGATTGGTAGCGCCGAGCAGTCGCCTTTTGATGACGTTTTCACCGCCAGCACAGTTTCACCGTCAATGTGTTTTACTGTACGCTTTTTTGTAGCTACGGAAGCCGGTTTAGTTGCTCCCGCTGTGGCTGTCTCAGCCAATGAATTCCCTGCAACGTGAACGCCATCACGCTGATGACTCAGTGAATGTATGACGTGAGTTTTTGGTAGTTCTTTCTTTAAAAGAACTAATTGTTCCCAAAGTGCTTTCTGCTTTATTGTGGCACCTGTGTCATCTTTGTAACCGTTTTGAATCCATTTCTGCAAATCGTTATTGTGTGATTTGACGCAGTAATACGAATCGCACACAATAAGTGTCGGGAATTCGCGATCGGCATTATCTAGCGCCATTTTTAATGAAATTATTTCAGTTTGTTGTTCTGAATTATTTTCCACTGAGTGTGTTTTTGTAAGTAGAGGTCTTAATTTACCTCCGCGCCACACTTCTTTTACAATTTCACATGTGGCGTTGTAAGCCAGCTCTCCCCAAACTGAGGGTTGAGCATGCCCGTCTGTATATATTACACAGGCGTACTGTCGTAAAGGCAGAATGTCGATTGGCAGAGGGTATTCTCTCTCATATTCTAGATATTTTAATTCTTTCATTTCTGGGTCAAAATAGTATTTTACTTTGTCTGTAGCAACAGAATTTACCCATTGTATCCATTCTGGATTTAGTGCAGTTGTCGGTAAATTACATGGTGTTGTTAATGCCTCAAAACCTGATTCTGCTGTTCTGACTGTAACCTGTCTACCGTCTGCTTGGTATTTTTCTTTTGCTACAGCTGTTTGAACCGCTTGAACAATATTTTCTTTAATGCTGAACCTTTTTTCAGCTTCTGTGTACAAATGTGATTTGTATGCTGTTGGTACCTTCTCTCCCTCATTAGAGGTCAGGTATGTGAATCCGCATCTTCCTGGGATGACTCGAATCACAAGGTTGCGTGTGTTGTCACGTGTTTGTAGTTTTGTTTTAACTAACATATCTGTTTGTAAAGATCTCAAAATTTCTGTGTGTTTTTGAGTCCAATTGATTCTTTTAAAATCTGGTTTTATTAGATCATAGAGAGGTTTAATTCTCTCTGCATAATTTATAATGTAAGTTCTTCCGAAGTTTAGGAAGCCTAGAATTGATTGTAAGTTTTTCAGTGTTCTAGGTGCTTGGATTACAGCACATTTCTCTAGGAAATTGTCGGCCAGGCTTTTGCCTTCACTTGATAGTTCATATCCTAAAAACAGGACTGTTAGATGGGCAATTCTTGACTTTTTAAAGTTGAATTTGTAACCCTCTGCTGCGAACCCAAGTATTATGGTGTTCACTCTCTTCAAGTGAGTATCCAAGTCATCGTCTGTTAGATAGATGTCGTCGACATAAGATAATGCCTCGTCATCATATGTTTGTAGTAATTCTGTTACTCTCGCTGAGAATAATCCTGGGCTGTTTTTGAACCCCTGGGGCAAACGACAGAATTTTTTTTGCGTGCCATTTATTGAGAACGCCGTCAAATATCTGCTCTCTGGTGCTATATTTTGACAAAAGAATCCATTAGAAATGTCTAAGGTTGTTTTGTATTTTTTGCGCACTATGTTATTCATTAGTGCAGCACTATGCGAGTTTTGTACCGCAAATGTTTTGCAACATGAGTTAAGGTGTCTGTAGTCCAAAACAAGACGATATGAATTGTCTGGCTTGGAGACAGGAAACAAAGGGTTGTTCATTTGTGAGGTGCAAGTTTCAATCACCCCCTGGTATTCAAGTTGATCTAGGATCTCTTTTACCTGTTTTTTAGCTTCTTGCTTAATCGGGTACTGCCTCTGTGCAGTAGGTTGTGATTTTAACTGGATTTTGTGAGGAGGAGAGTCCTCATCCCATCCCACATGATTTTTATATAAGGCAGGGGCTTGAGCTACTGCCCACTTTCTTGCAAGTGTATATTTTTTATGAATTGGAATATGGTTTGAGAAGGCAGGCATAATTATTTCTTCGCCATGTGGGCACTCCCTGACAAACTCTGGAGGCCAGTCTCGTTCAGCTAGAAGGATGTCATAGCCCTTGGAGAGATTATCCCAAAATAGACCCCTTATTTTTCTAGTCTTATCCCCTTCTATACGCAATGTTATTTCATATATTTTATGAGGTTTTCTAACTCTGGTATCTGCAGTTTCCACTTGAATGTATTCATTCGTGTCCACTGTCTCCAGATGATTCATAAGGACTTTGCGAGCTATGCTCACTTCTGCTGTGCTGTCTAGCATTGTCTGAGCCCATTCTCCGTTTTTCAGCTGTGTCCTCAGTATTCTCGGCATTGTTGATTACTTTAATACTGGCTACCTTCTTTTTTGGAAATTGTAATTTTTTATTCTGATGAGCAGGTTCTTTGTCTTTGGACTTGACGTGCTCTTCCCTGTGTTCTGATCGTCCTCTTCTTTCCGATTTCTGCGAGGAAGTCTGAAAAGATTGAGAGGGACGTGTATCAATATCTTGATATCTATCAGGTTTTTTTATATTTTCCCTATTTCTAAGGTTGTATTTTTTCACAGAGGGCTCCCTTTGGGGAGACTTGCATCCTTGATCAGGAGACCTTTCTCTCCGCCGAGGAGACCTTCCTCTGGACTGGAATCTTTTTTCTTTAGGATTGGATTGTTTATTTCCATCCCAGCTCTTTTTTTGATTGTTTAAATTATTTTTTATAAATACCTTTTCAGGACTTTCAACTAGTTGGGGTTTCACTGGTATTCCACCCAAACTATCTCTTCCTAGTTCTTCATAGGATTTTTCTATGATTCTGGCAATTTCAGATGGTTGGTCTGCTATATTTGTCTCTTTTAACCTCTGGCGAATCGCCACATTTGCTGCTTCTCCCTTTATGTTGGCTAATAATATTGCAGAGACCTGCTTGAAATCTTTCAGTAGTTTCATACCGAGAGTTAAAGCGGGTTCTGGACCGTATTCATCTTGAATCTGTTTTAGCACATCTGGTATTACTGACATGGATGGTACACCATGTGTTTTTGTGTAAATGGAGGCAAAGACTGTTCCCCAAGTGTCACAGTCCTCCACATGTGGTGCGATTCCCATTGGGAGACAGATAGTCAGAATCCTATGTTTCTCAACAGGGGTGGTATCTGGAAACACCGCCTCTATTTGAGTGATTTTTTGTGCTAGCCAGAAAGGAATTTGTTCCCGTTTTGCGGGTACTTTACCTAGACAGGACTGTATGTTCTGAGGTGTAATTTTATTTGTGTTCCCCTGATGATTGGTCAGCTGTGGAATTTTAATAGCTGGTTGGATTGTTGAAGTCCGCATTACATATTGGACTAATTGTCTATGTATTTTTATTAATTGTTTTAGCTGTGCTAAAAGCTCTGGTGCAGGCATTTCTTCAATGTCTGGATGTGGTGTATATCCGGCTAGGACCGGCCACGTTGCTCCTGGTCTACCTAGTGGACCGAGCCTGGTGATGTGATTATTATGTTTTAGGGCGCCATGAAACAAGAGCAGGTGCTCTTGGAATTTGAGTGGTATTTCCACTTCCTCGAAAGGAGTGTACTCACTAGGAGGTTCCTCTATTTTGTAATAGTGGAAGTCCTTTGTTACAGCGTTTGCTGCTGGAAAGTTTATCCATGAATAGAATACCTCTGTCTGCCGATATTCGTGTGCCTCAATTACGAATATGACTGTACCACCTCTTGGTGTCAGTCCATTTTCTATAAGTTTTAGGGTTATAGATTTCCTTATGTTGACCGGGATAAGTATTGCATCTGGGTCATTTTCCAGCAGAGTATTGTCTGCTACTAGGAGTTCAGCTGCTAGTCTAACTGTCTCCCTTTCTTCTTCACTTTCTCTCATTTTACTGACAGGAAGGTTATTCTGTTTGTTTGCAGATCAGGTTTCTATGGAAACAAAGATTAGATGCACAATATTTTGGAACAGTGTATCCTTCAACGTTGAATTAACCAAGAACCATACATAGGAGTCTCCTCCTGCGAGGTTTGGCGGATATGACCTTTCACCCACTCCAGACGTCTTTGGAGTATTATGGGAAAAAAAGGGGTTCTGTGTGAAAAAGCACGACTGAGTTACTCTAATGTCTTGCGTTAGTTTTATCGCCTATCCAAACGTTGGGCGCCATGTAGTGTAGTTCCTATTATCCCAATAGGCTCTGCGCATTGGAATAATATCTTCAATAGTATAGACCTAGGGCAGAAGTTAACTAGGTCTTCTACCGACAATATTAGACTTAAAGTTTTGTGTTTGTGCCAGCTAGCTCAGAGTTCACTAGAAACTTTCTCGAATAGGCAAGGAGGATTTTAACCTCCCTGGATAGACAAGAAGGGATTTAGTTTCTGACAACCATAGAACATGACAACTTTGCTCTCCCCTAATCAAGAGTATATCTCTAGAGTCGTGTGAAAACAAAAGACAACCTATTTTACTCAGTCAGTTCAGTGCATTCTTAGTTTCACCAGATTGTAGAGAAAAAGGAAGAGACGGGCGTGTTCAATAAAAGATGTTATTTATTGATCAGTCTCTTTTCTCATACAAGAGAAATGAATCGCTATTATTGCAATACTTGTAGTTAAGTAAAGTGCATACAGTAAAGACAGAATTATAAAATAATACTGTAAAAGCATTGATATGGTTTCTGAGCCATATGATACTTTAAAATGGATAAAATATATACATACATATATACATTTGACTAATCGTACTCAACTGGTGCTTCTAACCACGCCTACCCCAGTGTACCTGACCTAAGCCTAATACGTGGGCGGGAGTAGATAAGTAGCAGTTTAAGTAAAGTTTGTTTGCCAAGGGACTGATTCGAGAATTCTCTGCAAGGGGTTATTCAGTTCTGTACCTGAGATCTAGAATGATGGAGGGCTGGTATCTCTTATCCCGTGTCTTGATATTCCAGCTGCCTGCGAGGGCTGCTTGGAAGCGCCGGAGCTGGATTTCTCAGCAGGAGAAAGGCAGCGTCTCGTTCTCAGCGCGTCAGGAAGGCAGGGCAGCGCCTGTGGGCTTCGCTCTCTGCTGGGCTCCTCAGCACGTCTCGCTGCTCCGATCTCGTCACCACCGCATGTGTTTGCTTAAGGCAATGTCGGTAATATTTATACCTGAAAGGTGCCGAGATTAACGTAAGGATGGACATATATACGTCAATAAGGATGTCATATGAACGGGCTCGTTCGCACATTCTTTTGCTGAAGTTCTCGGTGAAATCAAAACAATGGTTATGGGAATTTCCCAGGTCGCGGTAGGTTTGATTTGTTTTGAGAACTCCGTATGCCTTATCAGGGGCTGGAGGAATATCGCTTGTCTAATTAGATGGCATGCGTTATGACCTAATCAGATAACGCGCTTCTGTGCCGTGGTGTGGCTTAATCAGATAACGGTTTTGCACCGTTAGATGGCTGCTAGTTAATTATTAACCAGACCAGGGTCAGGAATAGGGGAATCGATACAGTACCTATAGGAATACATCACAGTCCATTACCCTTCAAACCTTCTGCCGTCCTCGGCTTCCAATGAAGGAGGAAGAAATACTCCACTTTGTTGATCCTAAGAGGATATATGTAAAGTAACACTCCCAGGCATATACCAATTACACAATAGATTAAACAAACAAACTAGTACAGTTTAGAACAAATACATTTTTAATAAGATTTAAAAAAGGATAACGAGACGACACTAAAAATCAGTGCATTGATTACAGTTAATAAAACATTCCTATAATTGTACATCTGTTTATACAAAGGATTTCAAATTTAAAAAAGGGAAGATTAGATGGCATCCGGTCGACGCGTTTCAACATAAAAATATGTCTTCATCAGGACATATACCATCCAGTTTCTGTAAAAAAGATCACAACAATATTTTACTTATTTGGCCTCCTAACGTAGTATAATATAGCTGAACTAGTTTGGGTTTGTTTACACTTTCTATCGGTAAAGACAATACTTTCACATTCTTGATATACCGCTTTCTTTTCACAAATATTTTACACCTATACAGAAGAGGGTTATGCAAGGTCACTCATAGTGTTCCATACATGCGGGCATATACATATATAATACAGCAAAATTGATACATTTGCTATATACCAGACTGACACATTGGAAATGCATTCATCATTTTCAGATTTATTTACGTTAAAAAAGACCTAATTTCATGTTTTTAGATCAGATGAGTTCATTGTTGGATAATTTCCATCATTTCAATTACCCTCATTTAACATCATTTCAATAGCCATTGTTTGCATGTGGATTTCACTATTAATTTACCCCTCCTAAATATTCAATTCGTAAAGAATCAAGGAATAGAAGAAAAACAGGGAGAAGGAAAGGAAGTTAAAGATGATTCAAGCAGTTCTTTATTTGGTGCCCCTAAGCGTATCCTACTTACTAACTTTCTAAGACAAAGATTATTTATTTAATTGAATGACGTCCCATTCTCTTACCAAAAGTTGTACTTGTGTACAAAGGTAAATCTGTTCTTTGTTTATTCTTATAGATTTAAAAAGCTGATTCAAGGCTGTATTATCGCGTTCCAAGTATTGATATCTTGATTAGCAATATTCTAAAAGAGACAAATTCAAATCAAAATAGGCTGTAGAAATGCGGTCTTAGTTTCTCATTTTAAACCCGCATGGACATACATAGCCGCTCACCTTATGCATATAATCGTGTTTCCTTTGGGGTATACATGGTCTGGATTTGTATAATTTAAGCAAGTAATATCAACCTACAAATAAGAACACTTGTTTTAGTTTTTAACAGTGATAATTAATATTTATTTAGTGGGGGGGAAACGCTTAAAATTACCTTACCCCTGAAATGTTATCGGGCAGTTCCTCATCTGGGGTCCTTTCTATCAGTATCGTACCACGACTCAAGGCTGTTGTAGTAGATACTTTCCTAAACATTACAAAAATGCAGTCAGCGGTCATGCTGTTACATTGCTGCTCTTCAATCCCTAAAATCGGTGATTTTAACATTGCCACTTACCTCAATTATCACAAAGCAATAAGCAGTCGTGGTAACAGTCCTATCTCTGGGTATTATTAAAAACGGATATGTTCGGCGTAGGCGTCTCACTTTTAGTTTTATTAAGCCGCCAGTCACGCAAAACACCTAATGGTGAAAAAACAGGGGAAGCTATTTAGTTTCCCTTCCTAAAGCAGAAACGGACATACTTTCCAATAACAATGATACCGCTTACCTACTTCTAATAGAGCAGTGTTCAAAAATATATACGTTGTTCCCTCGTGGTTTGCGGTTTAAAAGTATACGGCGAAGGCGTCCTGGTAATTGTTCTTTTAAATGCCAAACGCACGTTACTCCTGTTGATTAGAATAGAACCTCTTAGCATGCAGTAAACATTATTTTTCACCGACTCTAGATTTAATGCTAATTTTAACTACACCCGGTGGTTGTTATCTTACCCGGTGAAAATCCACGAGGCTCCAGGAAAATTGCCGGATACACTGCCGGTCGGTCAGGTATTCAAGAAAGAACAGCCCTTGTTGGTAGTTCAGACGCGCTTATATAAGCGCGACTCTCATTGGTTTAATTCCTACCTAAAAATTTAAAGGGGAAGACCTAATTTACAGGAAGCAGATTTCTTAAGACCTCTATAGCAGATGTCATACAATGGCATTATGCCAAGGCAATTCATTATTAAGACCCTGGCTAAAGGTCTTGAGGGAGAAAATCCAGAAAACTTCTCGTTTTCTTCTTATTTTTTCACCTCCCTTTGTACTCGGTGTATGGATTTTTTCCAATATGCGCCACCGTATTTCAGATGGGGCATGTTTGTAGTCTGTGAAATGCGCAACAAGAGGGGCAGCCAGTTTCTTAGTTTTTATCGCTGACCTATGCTCCGTTAAACGGGTTTTAATGGTTCTTGCTGTTTCGCCCACATATCCTAAATTACAGGGGCACACGAGCAAATAAATCACATTGTTCGTATTGCATGTCCACAAATCATTTGCTATAATATTATATCCGTTTAGTTGGTAAGTTTGACCTAAAATGATGCCATCGCAAGACTGGCAGGAGCCACATCTCGAAGTACCCTTTATGGGGTTTGTACCTTGAATCGATTTTTGTACAAATGGGGGTCTTTCAGAGGTACCAGAATATCTTGATCTAACTACAATATCTTTTAAATTTTTGTTTCTACGATGTGCATACATAGGCTTTTTAAGTTTTGGTGCAGATGGTTCCAGATTTAGTAAATGCCAATTGGCATTTACTACTTGCCTAATAGTTGAATTCAGTGTTGAGTGTCGTGTGACACACACTAGTTTAGATTCCTGGGATTCATTTTTTGGTCTTAGGAGCACATCACGGTCATAGTATCGGGCCCTCTTGTATGCCTCACGTACCAGACGATGGGGATATCCTCTATCAAGGAATTTTCGCTTCATATTTTCGGATTGTCTATCATAGTCTTTGATGTTCGTACAATTACGTCTCACCCTAAGGAACTGAGAAAAGGGTATTCCATCCTTCTGGCTCCTAGGATGATAACTCGAGAAGTGGAGCAAGGTGTTTCTTGATGTGGGCTTAGAGTATAGGTCCACTTCCAGTACATTGTTATTGTTCTGGATATAAATATCCAAGAACTCAACCTTCGTGGTATTGACATGGGCAGTAAAATGAAGATTCTCGTCAGCAAGATTAACCCACTCAAGGAATTCTCCCAGAGTCTGTTCCCCACTGGTCCAGATGAAAAAAATATCATCGATGAACCTGAACCAGTGAGAAACAGACTCATAGAAGGGGGCCATCTCGTTATATATGTTACGTGCCTCAAAAAGGGCCATGTATATATTGGCTATGGAAGGAGACATGGCTGCCCCCATACTCACTCCTTTGGTTTGCTGATACATATGTTCTCCAAATTGGAAAACATTTTCCTGCAATATTATGGAAAGACATTCATACACAAACTGTTTATTGCAAGGTATTTTGTGTAGATCTATAAACCACATAGTGGCATCTAAAGCACCTTTCTGTGGGATGTTGCTATATAGTGCTTCTACATCAAGCGTTACTAATAAGTCCCTGTTTTCATTAAATTTAAGGTTTTCTACTTTTGCAATCATTTCTCCTGTGTCCTTAATATAGGAAGGAGATAATGATATGTAGGGTCTGAGTATATTATCTACATATTTCGAGAGAGCCTCCGTCGGGGTGCCTATAGTGGAGACTATGGGTCTATATGGCGGATTCAACTGATCTTTATGCATTTTGGGAAGACCATAAATGCAACCTAGTTTCCCTTGTGATTTGTTTAAAAATTCGTATTCTTTTTTGTTTATTATTTTGTCATCAAGAGCTCTCTTTGTTGTTTGCCGAATCTTTCTAACCACCTTATCTATCGGGTTAACTCTAACCTCTCTATAGAACAGGGGATCATTAAGCATGTTTAACATGTTTTCCTCATATGCAGTGGAATCGATGAGGACAATACCACCTCCTTTATCGCTGCTTTTTATTATTAGAGATTTATTGTTCTTTAAATTAAGTAGCGATTCATGCTCCTCTTTAGAGATGTTATATTTTGATTTAGGAACATATCTAAGGGCTTGATCTAACTTTGCTAAGACAACTTTTTCAAACATAGCCATCTCTGGACCGAGTTGGTCAAGTGAAGGTGTAAATGTTGATGGCAAGGCTACTATGTTGTTTGTAGTATTCTCATGTTCTAATTCTACTCTGTCCATAAAGAATTTTTTAAGTCTAATTTTCCTGAAAAACGAATGTATATCTTGGTATAGTTCGAATAGGTTTACATTTGCATGTGGGACAAATGTTAGACCCTTTGATAGTAGAGACATATCTGAAGCCCCCAAGTCATACTTGGAAAGGTTAAAGATCGGTATTACATCCATTGTCTCTGGTATTGCCTGCTGCGGGTTTCTAGATAGTGCTGTGGTTGAGCTTCCATGGGGTGTTGGTATGTTTGGTGTCCACGGGATGACGGTTGAAAGCGCACTCTCTGCCGTCCCCGTCTCGCTCCTCGGTATCCTAAAAAAGGCTGTCGTAAATTTCTGCGGCCATTCTGCGGATTATAATGACCATCATCCTGATAATTCTGTTCATTTTCAGATTCTGGGTCAGAGGAGTCAGAAAAATTATTTATTCTCGGTTGATTGTAATGTCCTTCTCCTTGCTGATTATCATGGTTATAGAAACTATCTCCTAAATACGGATATGCTCGTTCCAATGTGTAGAATCTCTTATCCTTTGTGAATTTCTCCTGTTTTCTCTTCGTGAGATATTCAGCAAACGATAGGATATCTTTATTTAGGGATTCAAGTTGCTTCTCAGCATCTGTGATTACCGTGGACGTTTTAATTTTATTTTCTAGTTCTTCTATTTCTTTTTTTATATCCGAGGCTAACTCCTTAGAGGTAGAAATGATCAGGATCATCAGGTCCCTGGAGCACCTACTAGCTATCATGCTCCACTTTTGTAAAAATGATTTTATATCAACAAATAGGCCCGGGATATTTCTAACCCTTAAACCTAAAGGGATGATAGCAGCTTTTAAATAATTCAACATGAATTCACCATGCGCTTCAATCCTTATTAATTTCTTTTTCAAATTAGATAGCTTTATTAGGTCACTATTATTTTGTGGTTTTGACAACAGGTTAGAACTAGTAGATACAGTAGTACCTACCAAAAAGGCAAAATCCTCGTCCGAGAAACCAAAGGTCTCCAAATGAGCCATCTGGAGTCCGTAGGCGAAGGTAGTACCAAGATTAGTAGGAAAGATAAGGACAAAGGATAAAAAAGAAAAGATAAAGATGTCTAGGTGTCTAACAAGCGGTAAGTTAAATACAAAGTTATGCTAAACGGTCCCACACGGATAACCGTGGGTAATACTGTGTTAACAACAAGGACCCCCTGATACGGATCAATATCCTGGGACAGGGAAAAACAATATATGTAAAGTAACACTCCCAGGCATATACCAATTACACAATAGATTAAACAAACAAACTAGTACAGTTTAGAACAAATACATTTTTAATAAGATTTAAAAAAGGATAACGAGACGACACTAAAAATCAGTGCATTGATTACAGTTAATAAAACATTCCTATAATTGTACATCTGTTTATACAAAGGATTTCAAATTTAAAAAAGGGAAGATTAGATGGCATCCGGTCGACGCGTTTCAACATAAAAATATGTCTTCATCAGGACATATACCATCCAGTTTCTGTAAAAAAGATCACAACAATATTTTACTTATTTGGCCTCCTAACGTAGTATAATATAGCTGAACTAGTTTGGGTTTGTTTACACTTTCTATCGGTAAAGACAATACTTTCACATTCTTGATATACCGCTTTCTTTTCACAAATATTTTACACCTATACAGAAGAGGGTTATGCAAGGTCACTCATAGTGTTCCATACATGCGGGCATATACATATATAATACAGCAACATTGATACATTTGCTATATACCAGACTGACACATTGGAAATGCATTCATCATTTTCAGATTTATTTACGTTAAAAAAGACCTAATTTCATGTTTTTAGATCAGATGAGTTCATTGTTGGATAATTTCCATCATTTCAATTACCCTCATTTAACATCATTTCAATAGCCATTGTTTGCATGTGGATTTCACTATTAATTTACCCCTCCTAAATATTCAATTCGTAAAGAATCAAGGAATAGAAGAAAAACAGGGAGAAGGAAAGGAAGTTAAAGATGATTCAAGCAGTTCTTTATTTGGTGCCCCTAAGCGTATCCTACTTACTAACTTTCTAAGACAAAGATTATTTATTTAATTGAATGACGTCCCATTCTCTTACCAAAAGTTGTACTTGTGTACAAAGGTAAATCTGTTCTTTGTTTATTCTTATAGATTTAAAAAGCTGATTCAAGGCTGTATTATCGCGTTCCAAGTATTGATATCTTGATTAGCAATATTCTAAAAGAGACAAATTCAAATCAAAATAGGCTGTAGAAATGCGGTCTTAGTTTCTCATTTTAAACCCGCATGGACATACATAGCCGCTCACCTTATGCATATAATCGTGTTTCCTTTGGGGTATACATGGTCTGGATTTGTATAATTTAAGCAAGTAATATCAACCTACAAATAAGAACACTTGTTTTAGTTTTTAACAGTGATAATTAATATTTATTTAGTGGGGGGGAAACGCTTAAAATTACCTTACCCCTGAAATGTTATCGGGCAGTTCCTCATCTGGGGTCCTTTCTATCAGTATCGTACCACGACTCAAGGCTGTTGTAGTAGATACTTTCCTAAACATTACAAAAATGCAGTCAGCGGTCATGCTGTTACATTGCTGCTCTTCAATCCCTAAAATCGGTGATTTTAACATTGCCACTTACCTCAATTATCACAAAGCAATAAGCAGTCGTGGTAACAGTCCTATCTCTGGGTATTATTAAAAACGGATATGTTCGGCGTAGGCGTCTCACTTTTAGTTTTATTAAGCCGCCAGTCACGCAAAACACCTAATGGTGAAAAAACAGGGGAAGCTATTTAGTTTCCCTTCCTAAAGCAGAAACGGACATACTTTCCAATAACAATGATACCGCTTACCTACTTCTAATAGAGCAGTGTTCAAAAATATATACGTTGTTCCCTCGTGGTTTGCGGTTTAAAAGTATACGGCGAAGGCGTCCTGGTAATTGTTCTTTTAAATGCCAAACGCACGTTACTCCTGTTGATTAGAATAGAACCTCTTAGCATGCAGTAAACATTATTTTTCACCGACTCTAGATTTAATGCTAATTTTAACTACACCCGGTGGTTGTTATCTTACCCGGTGAAAATCCACGAGGCTCCAGGAAAATTGCCGGATACACTGCCGGTCGGTCAGGTATTCAAGAAAGAACAGCCCTTGTTGGTAGTTCAGACGCGCTTATATAAGCGCGACTCTCATTGGTTTAATTCCTACCTAAAAATTTAAAGGGGAAGACCTAATTTACAGGAAGCAGATTTCTTAAGACCTCTATAGCAGATGTCATACAATGGCATTATGCCAAGGCAATTCATTATTAAGACCCTGGCTAAAGGTCTTGAGGGAGAAAATCCAGAAAACTTCTCGTTTTCTTCTTATTTTTTCACCTCCCTTTGTACTCGGTGTATGGATTTTTTCCAATATGCGCCACCGTATTTCAGATGGGGCATGTTTGTAGTCTGTGAAATGCGCAACAAGAGGGGCAGCCAGTTTCTTAGTTTTTATCGCTGACCTATGCTCCGTTAAACGGGTTTTAATGGTTCTTGCTGTTTCGCCCACATATCCTAAATTACAGGGGCACACGAGCAAATAAATCACATTGTTCGTATTGCATGTCCACAAATCATTTGCTATAATATTATATCCGTTTAGTTGGTAAGTTTGACCTAAAATGATGCCATCGCAAGACTGGCAGGAGCCACATCTCGAAGTACCCTTTATGGGGTTTGTACCTTGAATCGATTTTTGTACAAATGGGGGTCTTTCAGAGGTACCAGAATATCTTGATCTAACTACAATATCTTTTAAATTTTTGTTTCTACGATGTGCATACATAGGCTTTTTAAGTTTTGGTGCAGATGGTTCCAGATTTAGTAAATGCCAATTGGCATTTACTACTTGCCTAATAGTTGAATTCAGTGTTGAGTGTCGTGTGACACACACTAGTTTAGATTCCTGGGATTCATTTTTTGGTCTTAGGAGCACATCACGGTCATAGTATCGGGCCCTCTTGTATGCCTCACGTACCAGACGATGGGGATATCCTCTATCAAGGAATTTTCGCTTCATATTTTCGGATTGTCTATCATAGTCTTTGATGTTCGTACAATTACGTCTCACCCTAAGGAACTGAGAAAAGGGTATTCCATCCTTCTGGCTCCTAGGATGATAACTCGAGAAGTGGAGCAAGGTGTTTCTTGATGTGGGCTTAGAGTATAGGTCCACTTCCAGTACATTGTTATTGTTCTGGATATAAATATCCAAGAACTCAACCTTCGTGGTATTGACATGGGCAGTAAAATGAAGATTCTCGTCAGCAAGATTAACCCACTCAAGGAATTCTCCCAGAGTCTGTTCCCCACTGGTCCAGATGAAAAAAATATCATCGATGAACCTGAACCAGTGAGAAACAGACTCATAGAAGGGGGCCATCTCGTTATATATGTTACGTGCCTCAAAAAGGGCCATGTATATATTGGCTATGGAAGGAGACATGGCTGCCCCCATACTCACTCCTTTGGTTTGCTGATACATATGTTCTCCAAATTGGAAAACATTTTCCTGCAATATTATGGAAAGACATTCATACACAAACTGTTTTTGAACACTGCTCTATTAGAAGTAGGTAAGCGGTATCATTGTTATTGGAAAGTATGTCCGTTTCTGCTTTAGGAAGGGAAACTAAATAGCTTCCCCTGTTTTTTCACCATTAGGTGTTTTGCGTGACTGGCGGCTTAATAAAACTAAAAGTGAGACGCCTACGCCGAACATATCCGTTTTTAATAATACCCAGAGATAGGACTGTTACCACGACTGCTTATTGCTTTGTGATAATTGAGGTAAGTGGCAATGTTAAAATCACCGATTTTAGGGATTGAAGAGCAGCAATGTAACAGCATGACCGCTGACTGCATTTTTGTAATGTTTAGGAAAGTATCTACTACAACAGCCTTGAGTCGTGGTACGATACTGATAGAAAGGACCCCAGATGAGGAACTGCCCGATAACATTTCAGGGGTAAGGTAATTTTAAGCGTTTCCCCCCCACTAAATAAATATTAATTATCACTGTTAAAAACTAAAACAAGTGTTCTTATTTGTAGGTTGATATTACTTGCTTAAATTATACAAATCCAGACCATGTATACCCCAAAGGAAACACGATTATATGCATAAGGTGAGCGGCTATGTATGTCCATGCGGGTTTAAAATGAGAAACTAAGACCGCATTTCTACAGCCTATTTTGATTTGAATTTGTCTCTTTTAGAATATTGCTAATCAAGATATCAATACTTGGAACGCGATAATACAGCCTTGAATCAGCTTTTTAAATCTATAAGAATAAACAAAGAACAGATTTACCTTTGTACACAAGTACAACTTTTGGTAAGAGAATGGGACGTCATTCAATTAAATAAATAATCTTTGTCTTAGAAAGTTAGTAAGTAGGATACGCTTAGGGGCACCAAATAAAGAACTGCTTGAATCATCTTTAACTTCCTTTCCTTCTCCCTGTTTTTCTTCTATTCCTTGATTCTTTACGAATTGAATATTTAGGAGGGGTAAATTAATAGTGAAATCCACATGCAAACAATGGCTATTGAAATGATGTTAAATGAGGGTAATTGAAATGATGGAAATTATCCAACAATGAACTCATCTGATCTAAAAACATGAAATTAGGTCTTTTTTAACGTAAATAAATCTGAAAATGATGAATGCATTTCCAATGTGTCAGTCTGGTATATAGCAAATGTATCAATGTTGCTGTATTATATATGTATATGCCCGCATGTATGGAACACTATGAGTGACCTTGCATAACCCTCTTCTGTATAGGTGTAAAATATTTGTGAAAAGAAAGCGGTATATCAAGAATGTGAAAGTATTGTCTTTACCGATAGAAAGTGTAAACAAACCCAAACTAGTTCAGCTATATTATACTACGTTAGGAGGCCAAATAAGTAAAATATTGTTGTGATCTTTTTTACAGAAACTGGATGGTATATGTCCTGATGAAGACATATTTTTATGTTGAAACGCGTCGACCGGATGCCATCTAATCTTCCCTTTTTTAAATTTGAAATCCTTTGTATAAACAGATGTACAATTATAGGAATGTTTTATTAACTGTAATCAATGCACTGATTTTTAGTGTCGTCTCGTTATCCTTTTTTAAATCTTATTAAAAATGTATTTGTTCTAAACTGTACTAGTTTGTTTGTTTAATCTATTGTGTAATTGGTATATGCCTGGGAGTGTTACTTTACATATATTGTTTTTCCCTGTCCCAGGATATTGATCCGTATCAGGGGGTCCTTGTTGTTAACACAGGATCCTAAGAGGATGGTCAACTTTTACATGGATAGGACAAGTGAATTCAGACTGGACAATCAGCTCTTTGTGGGATATGTTGGAAGGATCAAGGGCAAGGTAATGCATAGGAGACCCTTGTCAAAATAGATAATTCTATTCATCAAAATATGCTACGTCATTACACAAAAGGAACCACCAGAAAGTATTCTTTCTCATTACACCATTGCGGGGTTTTCCACTTCGACATTGGTGAGAGGTGTGCCAGTGGCAGACATTTGCAAAGTAGCAACCAGGGCATCTCTCAACACTTTTGCAAAGCATTATAGTCTGGACTCCGAAACCAGGAGGCAAAGTCGCTTCACCTGCACAGTCCTTTCAGATTCCTTGAGCTAACCAACCATATACTCATGACTACTATGCTAATCTATTCAAAAGGGGAGGAATGGGCAGGCAGATGTATCCATAAGAAGAAAAAGTTACTTACCCTTGGTAGCAACCTTTCTGATGGGTACAATATTTATCTACAGATTCCTCACTGATATGCCCACCTCCCCGTTGCATGGCTGTTATACCACATGTTCTCTTGATGTGGCTTCAACATATTATAGAAAAGTGTACCTACCTAATGGATGTTGGTTTCATCCGATCACCTCAAATGCACTTTAAAAAGAATGGATGGTGTAGATTAGTGTTGGGGTAACAGGCACACTGCTAGTTGGGGATGAGCGTAAGCTACATGCAGGGGTGCAGGGTGGGGGAGGGGGGCTGAGAGTTGAGGTTTTTTTTGCAATTGAGATTCTACTATGGGCAACATTATTAGCAATTTGTTTTTGTTTTTTTACAGCATCAGGTGACCTTGACATGATTTACCATTACAATGACTTCTGGTAGACAGGGATTGGGGATATCCGCGATCAGTTGGAATGTGAATGGACTAGGGGACAAGATAAAAAGGGGGATGGTTAGTCAATTGATCAGGAGACACTCCCCGGATGTGGTGTTGCTACAAGAGACACATCTGGTTGGTAATCGCTGTATGGCGTTACACAAGGAGGGCTACAAGTTAGTGGCGCATGCCGGATTCACTACGGGGTCTAGGGGGGCGGGCATCCTGGTGAGAAATTCCTTCCCACTGACTGTCCAGGCCACATGGGCTGATAAACAAGGCAGATACATTGGCATTTTGGGTTGTGGGAGGGGAGAACTGTCACTTTTTTGTCTGTGTATGTTCCGCCGGGTCTGCAGACTGACACCTTCCGAGATCTGTGCGCGATTTTTTTTAACTTTGCCTGTGAGGCTGCTGATTGTGGGTGGTGACTTCAATGCTGTGATGGATGGTGAAGTGGATAGGCACCCAGCCCGAATTCTGACGCCGTACCAGAGGTGGTTGTCAGATTTTGTAGAAACAACTGGGCTTACGGATGGGTGGAGATTGAGGAACCCAGGTGGAGTACACACGCCTCCGCCGTGCACCACTCCTTTTCAAGAATAGACTTTGTCCTAGTACCAACGTCCCAGGCAGCATGGATCCAAGAGGTGCGACATATGGGCAGGGGGGTCTCCGATCACTCTCCAGTCTGGCTTAGGGTGGAGGTGGGTCAAAGCAGAAAATCCCCTTTGGTTAATATTTACACTTGCATCTTTTACTTATAAGCACAGCCTAAAAGCATAGATGTTTACCAACACAACATTAAAAAAAGTGGAGCAAAGAGTGAACATATAAAGATAATAACAATGAAAAGTGCATAAAAAAGTATACAATTTATTTAAATAAAAAACATTATAATTTGTTAAAAAGACTTAATACAATAGTCACCATTAAGAGTTACAAACATACATGGGGAACAAAAATAATAAGGAAAATATTTCCTATAGTTACGAGAAAACTACACTAGTCAAGAAACACAATCACACTACACAGTTCGTATAGTATCATAGTTGGAGTGGTTGTTTTAAGGACTTAATGTAGTATGACTCAAGAGTTGCTCCGACGCGTTTCGGTGGGCTTGAAAATAGAGAGCCAACACCTTCTTCAGGATTAAAATACAAAGATCCCACACAAAGATAAAGTATCTCATAAAGATCGCCGAATGGTACTTCAAACACCCCAATGTTTAGACAATGATACCAAAAAAATGGTTATCTGATAGTGCCGATATATATTGGGAGTATCAGCCCTTAAAACCACAAGTAATTTCTTGTCTCCCAATTGTAATACTGGCACGGCAGCATATATAGATCCCAGTCTCGTCGGCAGCCAAAACCGCCCGTAATCTGACGATGTGGATGCTTTGGGGAACGATAATAAGCCCAAACAGTCACAAGTAGTTTTCTATTTAAAAACGGCACGGGTCGTGTAAATCCCCAGTCTCTTTATAAGCATGACCGCCCGCAGTCTGCTATTTTCACGAAACGGCGGATCTCCGGGACATACGTCTCCAGTAATGTGTCCCCGGTTAGGATGGAGGTGGGACAGAAGATGCGGGCAGGATTGCCCCCATAAATGCATGGCACTTAAGAGACCCTGACACCAAGAAGGAGGTGATACAGGTCACGGAACGGTATTTCCAAGAAAATGTGGGAACAGTTGAGTCGGCGCAGTCCCTGTGGGAGGCGTAGAAGACAGTCATCAGAGGAGAAGTTTTATCTTTAGTTTCAGGGAAGAGGAGGAAGGGCCGGCAGAGGTGGACAGAGTGGAGACAGAATTGACGAAAATGGAGGGGGAGGTGTCGAGGGATGCCACCTCGAGGGGTTGCACCGTTTGAGACTCCTCCGAGATGAATACAGGAGCATGGCTAGGGATAGGGCTAAAGTGCAGTATGCCGACACCCAGAGCAGGGTTTATGAACACGGCGACAAAGCAGGGAAACTGATAGCGTGGTTGGAGAAAGGGGAGTGGGCGTCGAGGTTGGTGCCAGAGTTGCAGATAGGAGACTCAGGTAGGGTGACGGATCCGCAAATGATTGTAGAAGAGTTCTCAGCTTATTATAAATCAGTGTATACATCTGCAGGTACCTATACAGAGGCAGATAATGCGGCTATGGTACAGGATATCCAAATGCCCGCGCTGTCGGAAGAGGACAGGAAATACCTGGACTCCCCCCTCACGAACGACAAGGTGGCGCAGGCTATTAGGGGGGGTTCATTCTAGGAAGGCCTCGGGCCCGAACGGAATCCCCATAGAGCTGTACAAACTCAAAGCGAATAAGTTAGCACAGTTTCTTCGTGACATGTTTGTTGAGAGCAAGGAAAAGGGCCAGCTCCCAAACGATCAACGAGTAGCAAATATTATTGTTATTCATAAAGATGGCAAGCCCAAGAAAATGTTTTCTTCATACCGGCCAATCTTGCTACTAAGTGCCCAACCTAAGGTGCTGGCAAAACTGCTGGCGACCAGGCTGGTCAAGGTCATTACCACTCTGATTCACCCAGATCAGTCTGGCTTTATGCCGTGCCGAAATACAGCCATTAACCTGCGAAGGCTGCACTTGATTCTGGGAGGCGCATCGAAAATACACAAACCGGCGGTCCTGTTGTCATTGGATGCTACCATGGCCTTCGATAGGGTCGAGTGGCCCTATTATTCGCAGTCTTGGGGAAGATGGGTATTGGCCACGAGTTTATAGGTTGAGTCCGTCTCTTGTATACGGGTCCCCTTGCCTGGGTTGTGGTGAATAACCACAAATCCGCCGACTTCTCTCTGGATAGAGGCACACAACAGGGGTGTCCTCTGTCCCCACTATTATTTGCACTGGCGCTCAAGCCGCTGGGGGCGTGGGTCTGCTGGGACCGATCGATTAGAGGGCTGCGTTGTTTGCCAGAATGGGAAGATAAGATCTCGCTGTATGCAGATGACAGTCTGCTTTATCTCACTACTCCCAGGCAATCTCTGATTAGTTTTCTGGATGTCCTGGCCATATTCAGGAGGTACTCTGGCTTCGCCATTAACTGGGCGAAGTCATTGCTCTTCGTCCTCAGCGTAGACCCCCCGGTCATTCCGAGTTCCTGTCCATTACAAGTTGAACCAGTGGGATTTCGGTACCTGGGCATGTATGTGACTATGGACCCGAAGTTGAGATATGATAATAATCTGGGGCCCCCACTGGCCAGATTCCGCAGGGATGTGGCGAGATGGAAGTCGTTGCCGCTCTCCCTGTTGGGTCGAGCGGTGCTGTTTAAAATGATGGCCCTTCCCTGCTTCCTATATGCGCTTCAAAATACAATGGATCCGGTACCCCCCTCATATTTCAAGGAAATAGAGTCCCTCCAACGACAGCTTCTCTGGGAGGGCAGACCCTGTATTGCTTTTTCCAAGCTTACTCTTCCCTGGTACGACAGAGGGATCGGCTTGCCGGACCTCCGGAAATACTATTGGGTCTCCCAACTGGCGGCGATAAACCACGCTGTCTCCGGGTCTCCACTAGACCCCGGATATGCGATCGACCACGGTCAGAGGCCTCCCCATTTGAGGACCAGGTCGTGGATGGCCATATCCCAGAAAAAACTATTTCACTGATATATAAAAAAAACTGATAAACCATATGGGGGATCCATTTGGTGACTATTAGGGGGCAGTGGGGCGCTGATGGCCTAGTTGTGGATGATGAGGACTGGAGAGAGGCAGTCTCCTCCCCGAAAGTAGTGGCCATCCAAATGAGGCTTAGGTTGGTGTAATTGAAGATCCTCCATCGGTCTTACACCACGGGACCACGGCTAGTGCGGATGGGTCTGGTGGAGAGTGGGGAGTGTCGAAGGGGGTGCGGGGAGACTGGACAGTTCATGCATATCTTGTGGCACTGCGCTGAATTACAGGACTATTGGGTCAAAATCCACAATAAGATCTGAGAGGTGATGGGGGTAGAGTTGGTGTTGGAGACCCGACGATGTGTCCTGAATGTCTGGGAACCTACAGACCTGACCTCACATGGGAAACAATGGGTGACCCTGGCGTGCATGATTGCTAAGCGTAACATTGCTCAGTTGTGGGGTGCCAGTCAAGTGCCCCAGATTGGGAAGTGAATGGAGGATCTAGACTAGTGCATGTTCAGGGAGAGGTCAGTATACGTTGCCAGGGGTTGCCCCGGGAAATGGGGGAAGGTCTGGGGCGCTTGGAATGGTTACAGATCCCTGAATGTTATTCTAAAGTATAATTTTGTAATATGGAAATGTATATTTGACTAATGTGAAAGCAATGTATGTCACCTGATGCTTTTCTTTTGACTATGTTAATAAAAAGATTTATAAAAAAAAAAAAGAATGGATGGTAAATTATGTCATCATGTTGAGGAGTGCACTTTGTGGCTCCAGTGGCATCATGAAGTGTCACATGTGGTGCCATAAAGGAGTCTGTGTCCTTACCAGCATAGGAGAGCTATTGAAGAGTTTTTGGATCAAGACTAGCACCCAGGGATATTCAAAAGGTGAGCAGGTGGATATAGTATCCACCAGAGAGAACGTAACTGAAGGTAACAATTGCACTACATATTGAGCTGAGTGCCAATAGTTTTGTGTCTGTCAATAATAAATAAAGAGGTTAGATATGAAGGCAAAAGGGAAGACATTTAACTTACCAGTCCCTACCATCCATGTGCTGTCTGGGTTCTGGTGCAGTGCTAGGAGCAGAAGTCAGTGTTGTGGAAGGTGGAGGATAGTACAACATCACAGGGCTTTAAGAAGATTAAAATAAAAGTCTGAATATGTACTAGTATAACACTATAAATGTCGATGTTAGATTTGACTACAATTATAAGATATTACAAAACAAATGATAAAATATAGTTAAAGTTTAACAAATGCAAGTGATAGTATTCACCTATCGTGTATTGGTGAGATTGTTAACAGAGGGACAAGTTGGTATCCCAAAGGTTTCACTTGGCTTTTCATCATCCTGAGATCGATAATCCAGTGCAATTGAGTTCAAGCGCACTAAATATCAGTTAATATATTTAGTGCCATTTCTTTTTTCCATTAGATGGGTCAGATCTAAAAAATGTGGAACACAATGTGAAGTTGGGTCCTACTAAATTGTACTACTGCACTAGGGCGCAATTTCATTATTTGTGTACAACATTGATGAAAAGATTATAAGGCCAGATTACATCTTGAGCAGGCCGAGACTCCATTTTCTCTATTTGTGCAGAATCATTGAATTGTCTGCTTTTGTTCAGATGACATCTGTCCCAATCTTTCCTAGAACCTGTAAAAGTTTCAGTGATTGATTGATAAATTCTGATTTGCAGCGCTTTATGAATCCTGATTGATTCACTCAGACATTGACACTGCTAGGACACCTGATACTCAGACAATGACATTGATAAGACATCTAATGTGACATTAGTCTAGGACAAGTGCTTTATTATCTGTATGTCAAAGTCAGACAAGAATAAAAACCTAAACTGCGGAATCTGAATTGACATGTTTTTACCTTATTTGTTTATCAGAATGCCTCTTAGACTAGCATCTTGATGCACATAGGTTAAGTCAGAAATTCCCATCTCAGATAAGATACAATATAAAAAGTTGACAATAACCATTTGTCATGAAAGGTCCTTTGCCCTACATTATCACACAGTATACTGACAGAGAAGGTCTTGACTGTCAGAGATGCTGCTGCATTGCACTGTCTGCTGAAAGTTCATACAAAGCCAAGTTCAGGAGGAGAGGAGCTTCTGCAATATGTGTTTATCTTTCGCAGGGAACACTTCCTCTCCAATCTCTAATTACAACAGTGCTTTTCTGTAAACAGGTATGCAGTGTGTTGATTATCCCTAAGAAAATCTAGAAGCAAGTTATGATGCTCTCCTGGTGTAGTGCATAGAAGTAGGTATTAGGTAGTGGTGAGTGGTAAACTCCGCTGGTGAAGTTTTGCTTAGCGCTGCAATAACTCTGCCAACCACCGCTTGGCAGGGTTTACCGCTCGCCCCTAGCTTTACATGGAAATATAAGAGATAAAGTCAAATATTTTTTTTAATGTAATATTAGAAGTAGTTTCTCAGAACCCGTGCTTCACAGTACATTCTGAATGTGTCCTTAGCGCCTTCCACGTCCGAGCACCACCCAGCCTTACCCCTCGCCTTTCCCATTGGTTCCTTTCACCCCGAGCACTGGGCTTACGGAACTGCCCGAATTGATTAGATACCGCATTGTCACAGAGACAAATGTGCATGCACTGCAAGGATTCTGCATCAACTGGTCATCTCCTACTTCTTCAACTACGCAAGCCGGCCCTGCTGGGAGGATGAGTGTGACTGTTTGAGCTTGTGCTGGCGACCCCAGCTTTGCTTTACCCTCCCCGCTAGCTGAGCTGCTTTTCCGCTTCCAAGTGGACTTTGGTGTCTCGCAAAATCCCATTGCCCACCCTGGCTTTATCTTCTGTGTGACATGCTGAAATATATGGTTCTGCAGGCAAACCATTACTACAAGTACCCTGGGGTGTGGAATTTAATAAAATATCTACTTGTCCATGGGACAGGCTGCTCCATAAATCTACTTGTCCTTTGCAAAAATCCACTTGTCTGTTTTGTGCCATATAATACGGTGACAAATTATGGCAGCAATATCATTATATAAGAGCTCTGAAATAGCCTATTTCATCATGCCAGGCTCCTTCCGTAGTAGGGTTTGAATAGTAGCAATTCCCTTATGTTTCCACATTTCCGTAGATCTACATAATGGGACTGAAGGTAGGGTAAGCAATAGTTCACGGATTGGAATGCCCATGTGAGTCTGTGCAAATGTACTAACTTGCATGTTTTAAGAGTTTTCACCAACTCTTCTCTAAACTTTCCCCATACTGAGAAAGGTTGGAAATGTACTCCTAACAATGGCAGACATAAAACTTCTTCCAGGGTTGGGAAAAAAGTGGTTAAAGTAAACTTGCAAACACTCACTTGCTCATGAGCAAATCTACATCTGCATATTTGCTCATGCTAAAATGCAGTTCACAAATATTTTTCTGGGAGTACTATTTCTTGGCCTACTTCTGTAAAGGCTTGTGAATTCACGAAAACCATACATATGCACTTAATACAAGTACATGGGTGCACTTTTGAGACTTTATTTATTAATTAAGCCACTAATTAGGTCTGGCGTTAACCATGACCTTGTGTCTTTATTAAAATTATGTGTCTCTCTATCTCAGTCTATCTACCAGCTTTACTGTGAGTGACAGCATTCTGTTCTTTCACAAGAAGCATATCGACTCACAGTGGTTTTGTTCAGTGCCAGGAACTACTGTGGCAATGTGTACTTTTTGAGACCAAAAAACATGTTTTTGCTTTTGCCACTGTTTTTTGTAATGGTGGGGGCCTGGCAGCTCCCACACCAATAAGGTTCTACAAAAACCATCGCAAAACAAGTTATGCATTGACAAAATTAAAAGGCTGACCAGCAATTTCGGACCTACTGGCATTACCATTGCTATTTGTTTTTTTTTCATAATTGTATTAAAACTGGTAACACTGATTTTCCTTTATGAATATTTTTGGGAAATACTATCATACATCAACACATTTTACTAAATAATGCTGCATAGGAATTGTACCTAAAATTAAACAGTAGTTTAGCTAAATGTTTTTGGATTTCTTTGTGAAAATTGTATTTTGAAAGCAAAGAATCATGAATCTTGCTTTCAAGCTTCTGCAAATATTTGCACCTAATCAGAGAGCATTCGGGGAGCATTATACATAGTCTCATATTGCTAAACATTGAAAAAGTGTGCACACATTTTATACTGGAACCACTGTCTGTCTGAGCTTACAACATTTACTCAGAGGAATCACCCTAATAATAAAGACTTTGGATTAATGAACCATAAATAAAAGTTTGAACAGCATTAGCTCATGGACATAAAGATTACCTTAACTGCAGGCAATGCCTTTCCCTGATTCATAATGTGGTACTTTAAACAAGCAGTCAAAAGGTTTGTGCTGTAGGGGGTTGGGCCTACTTGTCCCAAAAACAAAATACACATGAAACTTGTTGCCCTTGACCCCAAACAATATGTCCCGGGCATCGGGCTATAGGAATTTCACTTCTCTGAAGTCCCAGACTGCAACTTGTCTGTAGCAAGAAAGTGTGGCCTGGCTGAGGAGGTACATAGCTGCACGTGACATTAGACCCCTTTATGTAAGCTATGGCTATTTCCTGTACACCCACCACAGCTCTTCCATAAATGCTTGGGGTGTGCACCAATTATGACTTTGTGCAATTGGTGTCCTTCTATCACTTACTGCTGCGTCCAAAAATATCAGGAAGTTAAGGATGTTGAAATTTTTATTACAGCTATTCCATCATTGCCCTCAAAATGTAAATGCAGGCACGCAGAACAGCAGAGTCGTTGGCAGACTTTATCACTTTGACCCAAACAAGATACAATACCTCAATTTAGGCAATTTATTTATCTATTTATTTTATTTAGGCAATATACAAATGAGAAAGTGTGTGTTTATATTATAGAAGGAGTGCATTTGTTACTGTCCTGTAAATCAAGCAGGCAGAGAGACAAACCATGCAATATTTAAAATGATGCGGGCAGCGCTCAGGTTATGGCAAATGCATTAATTATTCAGATGCCTTTCGTACTCCCAAGCCATCTCTCTTGGAGCAGCCGAAAATAATGTCAGGATCTGATTTTCAGTGCTTACAATTTGCATGCAGACATTTAGTTTTCTTTTTAAGGTGCTTTTGCGATGGCTTTTATTTGCACGGTTAGGACTCCCTTGCACCACGCCATTTCTCTAGTTAACAAGGTCAAACCGCGGGGGCGTGGCTTGCGCTCCAGCTGGGGAAGACGGCTTCTCCGTGAGCTCCGTGTCGGACATTCCCGCGGATGCCGTGAGAGCGCATTTCCTGGCTGCCTGAAAGGCTGAAACGTTTTCCTGGGTCGGCGGAAACCTTCGTGACCCTAATGTTGCTGCTGAAGGACGTTTTCGTCATCTGTGGAGTCATTTTGGACTAGCGGTAACTTTTCTGTTTATATGAATCGGGCGGCCGCCATTTTGAGTGCTGAGCCCGTGTCGTGATTCTTTTTACCGCTCGACTCCCCAATTCTGTATCCTACAAATAAAAGGTCACGCTGCTATTTCTCCTGTTATTATGGCTTTTTCGGACTAGTGCCTTGCCATTTTTTGCGCTTTTTTTGTTTTGTTTTTTTGTGACTGAAGGTGTTTGCTGTGACAGGAACAGGTGCCGCCATCTTAAGTATGCCGTTTTTCACATGACTCTTTCTACCTTCTTGGCTTCATTTACCACAGTTATTGGCATTTGCTGTTGGGATTTTTATGCTTACTAGCCCACATGTGCTGCTCCTTATTCATGCATCCTATGAAAATGGATACTCTCTCATTCAACTCCTAATGCGACTTTGCATGGATGTGTTCCTTCGCAGTTCAGTGCCATCTTGACATGTGGGCTACATTTCGAGCTATATTTCGCTCTTTTTTCAGCCTCAACTACCATACATGTTTGTTATAGTCGCAATTATTCAATTTTTGATATCTACTGAATAATACTCTGGTGCAACTCTTCTCAAGTTCTATTTTTTGCAGTGTCTTGTGTTGCTCTAATTTTTCCTGCGTCATTTGGACCCTACTCACGCTATTTACAATGGCCAACGATTCCAAATTATCTCAAACAGGTACTAAACCTAAACGACTTAAGAATGATCCGCCTTCCCCCATTAAGTCGTCCTCGAATCCGGTTCTGGACTCCATCCTTGAGGAGGTGCGTGGTCTTCAACGATTTATGATTGCTACTAATGACAGACTTAAACATATTGAAGACCGTTGGGTTCTTATGGAAGGCAAAGTTTTAAGTTTGGAGCAAAGGGTTGGTGACATTCAGGATGTCTCAACAAAAATCCCACTATTAGAGCAAGAAATCCACAAACTCAAATTGCACACAGAGGATTTGGAAAATCGTAATCGCCGAAACAACCTACGCGTTTATGGTATTCCGGAAAATTTGGAAGGTCCCGACATGGTGTCTTTTTTGCAAAAATTTGTACGTGAACTTTTGGATCTCCAATCTACGTCTCACCCACTTAACATTCAAAGGGCTCACCGCCTTGGCCGTATTAACTCTGTGTCTAACAAACCTCGTGGAATTATTATGCTCTTTTTTAAATTCACGGAGTTAATGGCTGTTCTGAAAGCTGCCAGGCTTAAACGACGTCTCCAGTGGTCTGGTCACAACATCTTTATCTCACAAGACCTCTCGTCTGCGACGAATGCCCGAAGAAAAGAATTCTTGAATCTACTGCCTCTTATGCGACAACTAAACATTCAATATGGCATCCTTCATCCTTGCTTTTGCAAGATCACTCATAATGGTCGAACCAGATCATTTGATGATCCCCAAAAACTTAATGCCTATCTAGAATCTTTTTCTCCCTCCACGATGGACGCTGCTTCCTAATATTGCTTACTACTCCTACTCAACATTGTCTTTCCTATAGCTCTTTTCCTTTTAACTGTGGACCTTCCTTCTCTTTTCTGCCATCCGTTGATTCTTAACTCTATTTATTCGACTTCTGTTATTCATCTGCTACTTCTTTTGCTCTTACATTCTTTTTCTGTGTCCTTATATTTGTCCGTCTTCCGGTAGCTCGTGGGGATACGTCCCCCATCTGGTGTATCCTTGCCCCTGATGTCTTGGTTGTTTTCTGTTTCTCTGATCAGGCTTCTGTGCCTTGATCTGTTTCCTCTTCTCTCTCTTTCATCTGTTCTCTTTTCTTCCCCCCTCTTTTTTCTGTTTTTTCGTTTCCTCCTTCTGTTTTTCTTTTTCTCCTCTATTTTGCTATATATTTTTCTTTCCCTTTGCAGTCTCTTCCACATTTACTCTTTTCTGTGATGTACTTTGTTCTCTTGACCAGATTTTTTATTTGTGCTATATGTAATTTGAGAGCTATCTTCACGCGTATTTTTTGTCGTTGCAGTTTCCTTTCATGTAGTGATTCCCTTGCCGTGTGTCCTCTTCACGTGTCGCCCATCGTCCCTTACCTCAATGGTGTGTAACTTTGTCTCATGGAATGTGCGTGGTCTTGGTCACCCTGTCAAGCGTCAAAAGGTATTGTCTCATTTATCCAAACTTAACTCTCAAGTTGTTTTTCTCCAAAAAACGCATTGTTCTGATATTGAATCACTCAAGTTAAAGAGACAGTGGGTTGGTCAAGTGGTTTTTTCTCCTGCTCTTCATAAAAAGGGAGGGGTTGCTATTTTGTTTCACAAGGCATTGAATGTACAAATTATCTCCTCTCAACATGATGATGAAGGACGTTGGGCAATGGTTAAGGTTGTTATCCATGATAAAACTCTGGTGCTTCTAAATATTTATGGCCCGGTACGTCCTGACCCTCAGTTTTGGATTGCCATCAAAACCCTGATCTCTTCCATTGATTGCCCCAATTTTATTGTTGCAGGTGATTTTAATCAATGATTAGACCCTTTCTCTGACAGATTATCCTCCAGTAAATTTCAACCCGACAAATCGCATAAGAGTTTCCAATCTGCCATTGCCTCACGTACTTTGTATGATTCTTGGAAATCGTGTAATCCTGATGTGTTGGAATATACCTTCTTCTCTAATGTTCACCACACGCGTTCCAGGATTGATTATATTATGGTTAGCAAACCCCTACTCCCCTCCATTCAGAAATCTGAAATAGGTTCCATATTCATTTCTGACCATGCCCCTGTGTACACCACACTTGATCTCTCCCTTACTTCCTCTAAATTCAATCGTTGGAAATTTAACACTTTTCTTTTATCAGATTCAGTTTTTATGAAGGAAAGTGTGCAATTTTTCAATGAATTTTTTTCTTTTAATAATCCCTCTGATACCTCTATTCCTAATAATTGGGATGCATTTAAAGCTGCGTTCCGTGCCTTTACCATATCCTATGTTGCTAAGAAAAAGAAACTTAATCGGAAACAATATGATGACAAACTTCGAAAAATCAAAACCCTTGAGCATAACGTATTTCTCTTCTAAATCCTCCTCTTCCCTTCATGATTTAATTTTGGCCAAAACAGAACTCAATAAAATTATTACTAATGAGGCATGTAATACTCTACTTAAAATTAAATCCAAATTTCATGGTGGCCAGAATAAAGCGGGGAAAATGCTGGCTAACTACCTAAAAATTAAAACTGAACGTAAAAATGTAGGCCCAATTTTTAATGATTCGCTAAATAAATTGGTTTCGGCAGATGAGGATATTGCTGAAGTTTTCCATTCCTACTATCAATCCTTGTACACTGATGACACACACCCCTCTGATGTAACCTTATCATCCTTTTTTGACAGACTTCCGGCTCCCCCTTCCTTACCGGATGATTTTGTTCTCCTGGAAAACGAAATTACTCTCCAGGAAGTTACTCGAGCCATTAATTCACTCAAAAGATCAAAGGCTCCTGGTCCAGATGGCCTGCCTGTCGAATTTTATTCCTCGTTTCATAATATTTTTGCTCCTAAACTCCTACAACTCTTCAATTCCTTTATTTCTACTGCAAAGGCCTCTGGGTCATTTTTAGATGCACTAATTATCATAATCCCGAAACCTGATAAAGACCATACCCAGTGTAATAATTATCGTCCTATATCCCTAATCATTTACGACTGCAACATTTTTGCTAAAATTCTTGCTGCACCTCTTGATTCCCTTATCCCCCGTCTAATCAACATGAATCAAGTGGGCTTTGTGAAGGGCAGACTTGCTGCTGACAATGCACGTTTGTTCTCTAATGTCATTGCTCACAGCAAGCATCTTAAAGTCCCTTTAGCAGCGCTCTCTTTAGATGCTGAAAAAGGTTTTGATCAAATCAATTGGCAGTTCTTATTTCGTACCCTACAATGGTTTGGCTTTGGTCCCTCCTTTATTTCAATGGTCAAACTTCTCTATTCCTCTCCTCGTGCCAGTATTTTTGTTAACAACCAATTTTCCAAGTCTTTCCCCTTATCCAGAGGCATTCGTCAAGGGTGTCCCCTTTCTCCCTTATTATTTATCCTCTGTCTAGAACCCTTCTAAGAAAGAATTCGTTCCAATCCTGACATTACTGGTTTTAAAATGTCTTCCACTGAAATTAAACTGTCTGCTTATGCGGATGATGTGTTGGTATATATGTCCAATCCTGAATCCTCCCTTCCCCCCTTTTTGGATGAGGTCCAGTTATATTCCTCTGTATCGGATATAAATTGAATCTCTCAAAAACTGAAGTCCTCCCACTTAATTCTCTTTGTTATCAATTCATGTTCAATAATACTGATTTTGCATGGTGTCCCTCTAAAATTAAGTATCTTGGTATTTGGTTTGGCCCCTCCTTGAGAGATACCCTTAAACTTACTTTTGATTCTCTCATAAAGAAAATCAACTCCCTTCTTCAAATTTGGTCCCCATTATTTTTATCTTGGTGGGGTAGGTTAGATACAATTAAAATGATGATTACCCCCCATGTTCTTTATATTGTTTCTATGCTTCCATTTAGAATTCCCATTTCTTATTTCTCCCGTATAAATGCTATATGCTCTAAATTTTTATGGAATGACAAGCATCCTAGAATAGCTATGCATAAGCTGATCCGCCCTAAGTCTGAGGGAGGAGTTCACTTTCCCAACTTTAAAACGTATCACTCCGCCTTCCTGATTAAACAATCCTTTTCTTTGGCCTATGATTTTAATGAAACTCCTATACCTACATGGGTTCTTTTAGAGCGCTCTCTACTGAAAGATTTTCCCTTTCAACATATTGTTTTTGTTTTTATGTCCAAATGTTCTTTATTAACCAAATTCCCTATTTTACAATATTCCCAAACAGTATTACATAATGTCTTCTCCTCCAACTTGTCCCCTTTACAATGTTTCTTATTATCTGTTGTAAGGTATAATAAGTCTCTTAGATATAAAGGCAAGACATTTTACTTTAAGCACTGGAAAGAAAAGAATATTTTATTTGTTCATCAATTTTTTGATAATGTTTCTCTCATTCCGTTTCCGGAATTGCAACTACGATTTAACTTACCTCTGTCTTATATTTCAGAATATGTTATTATTACGTCTGCTATTCAATCACACTTAACTTCCCTCTCAATGCCTGACGTTTTACCCTCCCTTGTTCCTACCTCTTCACTGTATCCCTTATTCTCACATCAACAACCTAAGGCTGCCCTTGTTTATACTGCATTGATGTCCTTGGATACTGACCGTCCTTAATCAATTGTTGAGCCTGCATGGGAAAATGACCTTGCTACTACTTTCCCTATCTCACTGTGGGATCGTATATGGTCCAAACTGTTTAAAGTATCTCCTGCTGCTCGCATTACTCAATCCCTACTTTTCCTATACCATAGAGTCCTTCTCACCCCTGTCAGTGTTCATAAGTTTTCCCCTACATCTTCCTTACTATGCTGGTCTTGTTCTACAGAAACTGGGTTGCTTAAACACCTGTTGTATGACTGTTTCCCTGTTTTATCTTTTTGGAAGCAAATTTGGAAGATATGTATGCGAATATTTTGTTGCTCTACTACGTTATCCTTTCAGAATATTTTCTTAGGTTCGTTGTCATCTGAAGTTGATATTATCTCCTCTTCTGCAGGACTGTTGGACTTGTTTATTTCCCTTGCATTTAAAGTTATCTTATTATGTTGGAAAGATAATTCTAAAATCTCAGTTCACACTTGGTGGAATTTTGTTTGCGATGAACATAGGATTGCTATCGCTTCATCCTCTTCTGTTCCCTTGAAAATTAAATCCGATCTTCTTTGGCTCCCTTTTACTTCTTATCTTTCCTCCAACCGACTCCCTGACTGATTCTTAGTCCTCCCACTTATTCCCCTCTTCCCCTCTCTTTCTTTTTCTTTCTCCTTCTCCTCTTTTGCCCTTCCATTCTTCTTTTCTACTTCGCCTGTATCTTTCTTTTTCTTTCTTTCTTTCTTCCCCTTTCTATATCCTTATTATTATTGGTTTATTGCTCATTGCATATGTTTTGTAAATTCTTCTTCATATTTTTAGTTTTCCATTTACTTATGACATATGTTTGTATTTAATTCAAAATGCAAATAAAAACTTTCTTAAACAAAAAAAAACAAGGTCAAACCGCACTGTAGGGGTTTATTTTTGAGAAGAAGATATAAAGAAATCATCTTTTCAACCCCCAATGCATTGTGATAAAGGTGCTGTCACTTTTCAGTAGGCAACACCAACCTCGAGCCCTGTATCTTTCTTAAAGTGGAGAAACAGGCGCTGATTTAAAAGCACTTCATGAGGAGAGAACTCACTGCAGCAGAGGCGTTCCACTGAAAGACCCCGTCTGCTCCAGGCATAGGATGCTCTCTCCACAGTAGTCAGTCTCACACATTCTTGGCGGGTGAACAAGGCTCTGATCTAAATAATTTAATTACGCTGGTGAGTGGTGCGCTGCTGAGCTTTGCCAGTGGCTGGAACACTGCAGAATGACATAGAGTTTTTATGCAAATAGTACGAGTTCCGCCCACCCCTAGTTTATGGGTATTAGATGACATTTTAACTATGGTAGAAATGTGTGTTTTATTCTCGCTGTTCACAGCATACATTTGTGCTGTTTTAATCATGTTCCGTGTGGTTATTTTAGATGTACTAAGCGACAAGTTGAGACTGTTGTACTAAACCTTTTTTAGTTAAAGTGTCTTTTCCTTAGTATAGTTTCAATGTAGGTTTATTTCCAACCGCCTTGGCTTCCCTGGATTCCAGTTTATGGACTATTTGTAACCCAACAGTATTGACGCCACTTCAACTATGTATTGGGTGGGGATTTGTGGTGCTACATAACCTGTCTTTCAGATTCAAATATTGGTGCCTTGAACCAAGTTCACTCGTTACACCCGTGGATATGAAAACAAACCTTGAAGAGCTAAGCCAGAGTCTTAGTTTATACAACAGCACTAGTATGTACGATTGCGAGCAACTCAATATGCAAACTGCTGTTTCTGTCACTGGGAGCTGGGTCAGCTAGAAGCCATTTTCAGGCAGCCACTCATTCACTCAGCAGCAGGCATTCTCTCATGCCTCTGGGATACATTACTTTGAGTCTGGGAAGATACACAGGATTATTCAGAGGATAACTAGAAATCGGTAGGATCATCCAAACGTATAGTGTCTGAGAGAGCCAAAGTAAGTGCCTCATAACATTTGCCACTGTGCCCTAGAGTCTATGGCTTTTACCCCTCCTTTTGCGAAGAAGCTTTGCAGCCTCCTTACGAGACCTCGCTCCTAGTATGGTATTGTGTGGTATGATTGTTTATATAGTGATTATAACCCTGGAGAGGTGTGAAGTGATTTACCCATGGGTAGCACCTTACTTCGTGAGAACCCAGAAGTGTCTGTGAAATTTGTCTTGATTAAGTGTTAGGTCTTTAAACTGCGGTCTTGCATTTGTGATATTCTTTTTATGCAAATTTGTTACCGTGACTTTGCGAGAAGTTGGCCTAGTACACTAATTAAAGTGGGCACCTTGTACCAGTCCAAACAACCCTTATTGATGAATAGGTTTAAGACAACCTTTATAGAAAGCTATCCTAGTGGTAGCTGTGGAGAGCAGCCTTTAGGCTAAGTCTAGATGGAATGTAAAGCAGCTTGTTTTACCAGATCAGAACCTCCTGAATGACCAAATGAAAGGAGAACCACACAAGAGTTATATAAAATATATGTATTTATTACTAAACACTCTTTACTAACCTCTTTATGAGATTAGAGCACAAGATACACAATACTGAACCAATAGAACGATAGTAAATAGCACAATACACAGCGGGCTCCAGGGGGAGACCGAACCATATACTAAAAAAATGGTATAACAACAACGACTTAACTAGACACAGTGCCTAGACACATAGAATCTCTGGAACCCCAAGGAACCACCCAAAGTAATGACACAGGGGACCCATGGAGGACGGGTGCAGTGTGAGAACACAGACGCGAGCTCCGTTCAACTCTATGGGAAAGTCGCGGTTGGAAAATTATAGTTTAAGGACACGTCAGAGAGGACTTCAAGCAAACCCTTTGGAACATAGAAGGTCCTAAGGCCAGCACGCTTGTGAGTAGCGGGGTACCTGTGTTACCTATCCCGGAGGAGCCGGGTGCATAGGGGTCAAGTGGTGTCGGAAACCCTCATCGTTTTCAATGGCGTGATGCGAAGAAGTGCTCCTGCCGGGAAGATGGAAAGTGTCTGGCGGGATCCTAGCCTGGATCCGAGGTGAGAAGAACCTGAAAGCAGAGGGGACAGAGTCTGGGTCACTTCAGGGTGACCAGGGGCTCAGTAGACGAATGTCTACCGATGTCAGGTGTTTCAGGTGATGAGATTGGATGCTTGACTCTGCAGCCACGGGGACCAGGAGAAGTCGACGACAACCAAAGTCTGGAGGTGAGCTGTCCCATGAAGGATGTCAAGTGCTGGGGGGTCAGTGTCCAGATTGAACACCAAAAAGCCTTGGCAACGGCAACCCAACGGGCAGAGGAAACAGGTTATGGTGAGGACCAGCAAGGTCCTGGGGACTCTCCAAGCAATGGAAAGTCAGGGCACGTCTGGAGCAACCAGGGAAGCCCAAGGAAAGTCAAAGTTACATTCACAGGGAGCCACAGGCCAACAGACCAGGGATCGCGAAGGGTCTTTGAGCTGAATCACGAAATACCAGCCCACGGAACACTCGTGGAGTGTAAGCCGGAAATCTTTGGTGGAAATACTGCTCGGGGTCAGGACTACACGTAGCCCAAAGCATAGCCTCAGGGATTGCCAAAAACATAAGCTGCTGCAAAAGTACACAGTGCACAAGGGTTCGGGTTGCACGGTCCCCACGAGGGATACTGGTCTCAGAATTGCTGAGAGGTCAGCTCAACCTCAGGGACGCTCAGGACAGGAACCCACTTCCTGTGTTGCAGAAATCTTCGGAGTCCTCAGGAGCTCAGGAGATGCAAACCGGTCAGATGCTTTAAGGTCCTGCTTCAGCAGGGGAGTAACTCCTTTAATCCAAGGGAGATTCTTCTGTCGTTGTCAGGAACGCAAGATCCTAAGGGGTAAAAAGGCAATCTATAAATGTACTTATAATTGACAAGCTCAGGAAATGTAAGAAAACACTTTTGTCAGTCCAAAGACGATCTCGAGGGACATTAAAAATGGCCGCCGAGGTTTATGCAGATGGAAGGAAGGTTGGCAGTCTAGTCTCCAGCCCCAGTTTTCATGAAGCAGGTGAAGCGCGTCAGGAGTGGCGCACTTCACCTGAGTAACGACAGGAGGAAGACGTTCCTCAAGAAAGCGCCGCGTAGCTTAGGGAATATTATGTGTCGCGCTATTGCCAGAGAATAATAAATTCTGAGTTTCGGTTTTGGAGAGAACAAGGGAGAAGGGCATCTACTGAATCAAGTAAGCCCGTTCCAATTTTGTTTTGAAGTATTTACTGAAGCTTTTGACCGGAGTGCGCATGAGGAGGGTATTGTGTTCTCGAGCGGAGCATGCGCATAAGCACAGCGGGCTTCTCGAGTGAATTCTAGCGACAGCACAAGCATAACGGTCGCAAGAAAGAAAACAACACAATATATTAGGAGAAAGACCTTGAGTTTTTTGCTTCTTGAGTTACAGAATTAAGAGAGGAATCTTAGTTGTTTTAGAGGCTTGGAGATAATGCGTGTTACTTTGCTTTAGAGTACATTAGTGATATCCTATGGGAATAAGACAAGAGTTACTTGGCTATAAATAAGAAAGTACAGGCTCAGGTAAAAATACAGCAAGATACTTACCTACAAAAACAGAATCCATATAGAAGCTAGTGCAGCAGTACAATAGGTGAGGAACCCTGTAAGACAAATGCATAAGCAAGATTAATGGGAGAGTAGAGGTTTAAGGAATAATCATTTAAATACATTACAGCCTGCAGCACACAGAAAAGAAGAACAAGAAATCCAGAAAAATAAATTTAGAAGAGAAGCAAAGGCCACACCAAGGGCAGGTAGGATAGAAAAGACAGTCCACACAGAAAGATAAGGAATAGAATAGGAAGTTTAAGAGAAGTAACTATATTTCTTTTGCAGCACAATTCAAGCAGCCCAAGAAGAAGAAATAATAGAAGACAGAAGTCTGGGGAGTAGGAGATCACCCAGACAAGTGTGTGGCAGTCTCTTCTCTGTCCCATCCCCTTTCCCCCGTGGAACTCAACTAGCTTATACACTTATACGTGTGTGTGGCTGGGGGAGCTTCAGGAGAGAATTGGGAACTTGCGTCATACTGTTCCTGCGTATAGTGGTTGAAGCACCAAGTAAGAACTTTGGCAGTCGTCCAGCGAGGTGTAGATCGTGAACGTACTTGGTTTCTGCTTGCTGAGTTTAGTCCAGGTAACATCTAAAGTCATGTATTCAGGGTTCCTACTTTATTCCGAAGGAAGGGGTGGGACAAAGCCTGGGGACCAACCTATTGGAGGGTCAGGACAGGGGGATGGCTACACTCATGTCCTTTGTCCAGTTTCATGCCAGAGCAGGAGCAAATGGCTCCTGCAACCGGTGTGAGCTAGACTATGCACATGGACACCAAATGTGCCCCCGTTGTAGACTTTCAGGCACTCTCATTGTGCACCTACCCAGCCCCAATACATTAAATCCGGTCTGGGAGGTGGTCACACCTCCCTGTGACAGGAAACCTATTATCAAGCCTTCCCCTTCTCGAGCTCAGCTCAGCAGCAGGAGGGCAGACTTGTGTCTGTGGCTTGCAGCATCCATTTTGTGATGCCCAGGTCGAGAAGGTGTGATGTATTCCTATAGGTTCTGTATCGATCCCCCTATTCCTGACCCTGTTCTGGTTAATAATTAACTAGCAGCCAACCCACGGTGCAAAAACCGTTATCTGATTAAGCCACACCACGGCACAGAAACGTGTTATCTGATTAGGTCATAACGCATGCCATCTAATTAGACAAGCACTATTCCTCCAGCCCCTGATAAGGCATACGGAGTTCTCAAAACAAATCAAACCTATGACAACCTGGGAAAATCCCTGCGACCATTGTTTTGATTTCACCGAGAACTTCAGCAAAAGAATGTGCGAACAAGCCCGTTCGTATGACATCCTTATTGACGTATCCATGTCCATCCTTACGTCAATCTCGGCACCTTACAGGTATAAATATTACCGACATTGCTTTAAGCAAACACACGCGGTGGTGACGAGATCGGAGCAGCGAGACGCGCTGAGGAGCCCAGCAGAGAGCGAAGCCCACACGCGCTGCCCCGCCTTCCTGACGCGCTGAGAACGAGACGCTGCTTTTCTCCTGCCGAGAAATCCAGCTCCGGCGCTTCCAAGCAGCCCCCGCAGGCAGCTGGAATGTCAAGACCAGAGACGAGAGACACCAGCCCTCAATCATTCTAGATCTCAGGTACAGAACTGAACAACCCCTTGCAGAGAATTCTTGAGTCAGTCCCTTGGCAAAACAAACTTAACTTAAACTGCTACTTATCTACTCCCGCCCACGTATTAGGCTTAGGTCAGGTACACTGGGGTAGGCGTGGTTAGAAGCACCAGTTGAGTACGATTTCTCAAATGTATATATGTATGTATCTATTTTATCAGTTTTAAATATCATATGGCTTAGAAACCATATCAATGCTTCCTCAGTATTATTTTATACTCCTGCTTTTATTGTATGCACTTTACTTAACCATAAGTATCGCAATAATATCGATTCATTTCTCTTGTACGAGAAAAGAGACTGATCAACAAATACCATCTTTTATTGAACACGCCCGTCTCTTCCTTTTCTCTACAATCTGGTGAAACTAAGAATGCACGTACTGACTGAGTAAAATAAGTTGTCTTTTGTTTTCACACGACTCTAGAGATACACTCTTGATTAGGGGAGAGCAAAGTTGTCATGTTCTATGGTTGTCAGAAACTAAATCCCTTCTTGTCTATCCAGGGAGGTTAAACTCCTCCTTGCCTATTCAAGAAAGTTTCTAGTGAACTCTGAGCTAGCTGGCAAAACCAAAAACTTTAAGTCTAATATCGTCAGTAGAAGACCTAGTTAACCTCTGCCCTAGGTCTATACTATTGAAGATATTATTCCAATGCGCAGAGCCTATTGGGATAATAGGAACTACACTACATGGCGCCCAAACGTTTGGATAGGCAATAAAACTAACGCAAGACATTAGAGTAACTCAGTCGTGCTTTTTCACACAGAACCCCTTTTTTCCCATAATACTCCAAAGACGTCTGGAGTGGGTGAAAGGTTATATCCGCCAAACCTCGCAGGAGGAGACTCCTATGTATGGTTCTTGGTTTAGTCAACGTTGAAGGATACACTGTTCCAAAATATTGTGCATCTAATCTTTGTTTCCATAGAAACCTGATCTGCAAACAAACAGAATAACCTTCCTGTCGGTAAAATGATAGACAGTGATGAAGAAAGGGAGACAGCTAGAATAGCAGCTGAACTCCTAGTAGCAGACAATACTCTGCTGGAAAATGACCCAAATGCAATACTCATCCCGGTCAACATAAGGAAATCTATAACCTTAAAACTTATAGAAAATGGACTGACATCGAGAGGTGGTACAGTCATATTCGTAATTGAGGCACACGAATATCGGCAGACAGAGGTATTCTATTCATGGATAAACTTTCCAGCAGCAAACGCTGTAACAAAAGAGTTCCACTATTATAAAATAGAGGAACCACCGGATACCTACACTCCTTTCGAGGAGGTGGAAGTACCACTCAAATTCCAAGAGCACCTGCTCTTGTTTAATGGCGCCCTAAAACATAATAATCACATCACTAGGCTCGGTCCACTAGGTAGACCAGGAGCAACGTGGCCGGTCCTAGCCGGATATACACCACATCCAGACATTGAAGAAATGTCTGCAGCAGAGCTTTTAATACAGCTAAAACAACTAATAAAAATACATAGACAATTAGTCCAATATGTAATGCGGACTTCAACAGTCCAACCAGCAAGTAAAATTCCACAGCTGAACCCTCATCAGGGTAACACAAATAAAATTACACCACAGAACATACAGTCCTGTCTGGGTAAAGTACCCGCAAAACGGGAACAAATACCCTTCTGGCTAGCACAAAAAATCACTCAAATAGAGGCGGTGTTTCCAGACACCACCCCGGTAGAAAAACACAGGATTCTGACTATCTGTCTTCCAATGGGAATCGCACCACACGTGGAGGACTGTGACACTTGGGGTACAGTCTTTGCTTCCATATACACAAAAACACATGGTGTACCATCCATGTCAGTAATACCAGATGTGCTAAAACAGATTCAAGATGAATATGGTCCAGAACCCGCTTTAACTCTTGGTATGAAATTACTGAAAGACTTCAAGCAGGTCTCGGCTATATTATTAGCCAACATAAAGGGAGAAGCAGCAAACGTGGCGATCCGCCAAAGGTTAAAAGAGAAAGACATAGCAGACCAACCAACTGAAATTGCCAGAATCATAGAGAAATCCTATGAAGAACTAGGAAGGGATAGTCTGGGTGGAATACCGGTAAAACCTCAACTAATTGAAAGTCCTGAAAAGGCATTTATTAAAAATAATTTAAACACTCAAAAAAAGAGCTGGGATGGAAACAAACAATCCAATCCTAAAGAAAAAAGATTCCAGTCCAGAGGAAGGTCTCCTCGGCGGAGAGAAAGATCTCCGAACCAAGGACGCAGGTCTCCCCAAAGTGAGCCCTCTGGGAAAAAATACAACCTTAGAAATAGGGATAATCTGAAGAAACCTGATAGATATCAAGATAATGATACACGTCCCTCTCAATCTTTTCAGACTTCCTCGCAGAAATCGGAAAGAAGAGGACGATCAGAATACAGGGAAGAGCACGTCAAGTCCAAAGACAAGGAACCTGCTCATCAAAGTAAAAAATTACAATTTCCAAAAAAGAAGGTAGCCAGTATTAAAGTAATCAAAGATGCCGAGAATACTGAGAACACAGCTGAAAAACGGAGAATGGGCTCAGACAATGCTAGACAGCGCAGCAGAAGTGAGCATAGCTCGCAAAGTCCTTATGAATCATCTGGAGACAGTGGACACGAATGAATACATTCAGGTGGAAACTGCAGATACCAGAGTTAGCAAACCTCATAAAATATATGAAATTACATTGCGTATAGAGGGGGATAAGACTAGAAAAATAAGGGGACTATTTTGGGATAATCTCTCCCAGGGCTATGACATCCTTCTAGCTGAGAAAGACTGGCCACCAGAGTTTGTCAGGGAGTGTCCTCATGGCGAAGAAATAATTATGCCTGCCTTCTCAAATCATATTCCAATTCATAAAAAATATACACTTGCTAGAAAGTGGGCAGTAGCTCAAGCGCCTGCTTTATATAAAAATCATGTGGGATGGGATGAGGACTCTCCTCCTCACAAAATCCAGTTAAAATCACAACCTACTGCACAGAGGCAGTACCCAATTAAGCAGGAAGCTTAAAAACAGGTAAAAGAGATCCTAGATCAACTTGAATACCAGGGGGTGATTGAAACTTGCACCTCACAAATGAACAATCCTTTGTTTCCTGTCTCCAAACCAGACAACTCATATCGTCTAGTTTTGGATTACAGACACCTTAACTCATGTTGCAAAACCTTTGCAGTGCAAAACTCGCATAGTGCTGCACTAATGAATAACATAGTGCGCAAAAAATACAAAACAACATTAGACATCTCTAATGGATTTTTTTGTCAAAATATAGCACCAGAGAGCAGATATTTGACTGCGTTCTCGGTAAATGGCTCGCAAAAAAGTTTCTGCCGTTTACCCCAGGGGCACAAGAACAGCCCAGGATTATTCTCAAAAAGAGTAACAGAATTACTACAAACATACGATGACGAGGCATTATCATATGTCGACGACATTTACCTAACAGATGATGACTTGGATACTCACTTGAAGAGAGTGAACACCATAATACTTGGGTTCGCAGCAGAGGGTTACAAATTCAACTTTAAAAAATCAAGAATTGCCCATCTAACAGTCCTGTTTTTAGGATATGAACTATCAAGTGAAGGCAAAAGCCTGGCTGACAATTTCCTAGCGAAATGTGCTGTACTCCAAGCTCCTAGAACACTAAAGAACTTACAATCAATTCTAGGCTTCCTAAACTTCGGAAGAACATACATTGCAAATTATGCAGAAAGGGTTAAACCCCTTTATGATCTAATAAAACCAGATTTTAAAAGAATCAATTGGACTCAAAAACACACAGAAATTTTGAGATCTTTACAAACAGACATGTTAATTAAAACAAAATTAGAAACACGTGACAACACACGCAATCTTGTGATTCGAGTCATCCCAGGAAGATGCGGATTCACATACCTGACCTCTAATGAGGGAGAAAAGGTACCAATTGCATACAAATCACACTTGTACACAGAAGCTGAAAAGAAGTTCAGTATTAAAGACAACATTGTTCATGCAGTTCAAACGGTTATAGCAAAAGAAAAAGACAACGCTGACGGTAGACGTATCACAGTCAGAACAGCGGAGTCAGCCTTTGAGGCATTAACAACCCCATGTAATTTACCAACAACAGCGTTGAATCCAGAATGGATACAATGGGTGAATTCAATTACAACGGACAGAGTAAAATACTACTTTGACCCAGAATTAAAGGAATTAAGATATCTAGAATATGAAATGACATACCCTCTGCCAATCGACATTCTGCCTTTACGACAGTACGCCTGTGTAATACATACAGACGGGCATGCTCAACCCTCAGTTTGGGGAGAGCTGGCTTACAAGGCCACATGCGAAATCGTAAAAGAAGTGTGGCGCGGAGGTAAATTAAGACCTCTACTTACAAAAACACACTCTGTAGAAAATAATTCAGAACAACATACTGAAATAATAGCGTTAAAAATGGCGCTAGATAATGCCGATCGCGAATTCCCGACACTTATTGTGTGCGATTCGTATTACTGCGTCAAATCATACAATAACGATTTACAGAAATGGATTCAAAACGGTTACAAAGATGACACAGGTGCAACAATAAAGCAAAAAGTGCTTTGGGAACAAGTAGTTCATTTGCAAAAAGAACTACCAAAGACTCACGTGATACATACACTGAGTCATCAACGTGATGGCGTTCACGTTGCAGGGAATTCATTGGCTGAGAAAGCCACAACGGCAGCAACTGAATCGGCTTCCGTAGTCAAGGAAAAGCGTGCAGTAAAACACATTGACGGTGAAACTATGCTGGCGGTGAAAACGTCATCAAAAAGCGACTGCTCAGCACTACCGATCAACTATCCACTCAATTATACATACATAATCGATGCAAACTCAGTCCCTTTTGCTCGAATCCCTGGAGTGGGGGATAGAGTGATTCCAAACACGGACAGGAGAGGCTTGTTAATAGCGGACGCACATATGGGTGAAGGTCTCAGACACCTTAAACAAAAAGATTCTCTGGAAGAATTACAATCAGTGTACTGGTGGCCAGGCATGAGCCTGCATCATCAGATTTTTGTAAAAAACTGCCCAGACTGCAATAGAGATCGCAGTGGCGAGCGAGGAGGACTATTACCATGGCACATCGCTCCAGAAAAACAACAACAATAATTATATACCTATCACGAAAAAAGCGTTATATTAACATAAAAAGACTAATTTCGACTTATGAAGTAAGACTCCAGCACTCGGCTGACGTCTGGACTGTTATAAAAAGATTTGCGAGTCTATAATGGCATATACGCTAGAGGCATGCTACGTCTGGCTGAATGTTTTTTCTTCTTGCCCTAAAGCGTATGAAAAAACATGGCCAAATGAGCATAGCATAGCAGGACTCTTCTCACTTCCTACCTGAGGGAACGGGATGGTGTAAAGAAAAAACTAAAGGCATAAAGCAATCTATAACAGCGAAGGTATTAGGTTCGGGAGCTGAGTGGGTCAAACATCTAATAAGTGTCCAACATAGTCTAAATAACCTGCCAAGAAATTCTCTGAGGGGATTCAGTCCGTACGAATTATTGTTTGGAACTAGAATGATGATCTTAGATCTTGACAGTCAGACTTCAGTGGTTAAAGAAAAAAGCTTTGATATCAAAGATCGTTTGGCTATTTTACAGGACTTGAACGAAACAAGGAAAGACCTGAGCAACATAAAGTTGAAACAACAGCCAACGACCACTGAAGAAAAACCACCTGTCCCAGCAAGACCTGTCTGGATTCCAAAAGTCGGGGATCTAGTCAGAGAAAAGATCGCGGTAAAGAAGGAATTTGGGCCTTCTTACAGAAAAGCAGTTCCTGTCTTGTCTATCAACGGGACAAGATCAGTAGTACTACCGCCCCTTGCTGGTAAAAAGGAGAACAGGGTTGTATCAGTCGACCTGATAAAACCACAGTCATGTGGCCGATAACAAACAGTAGGCCAAGTGGACTCCCGATAAGTAGCAGAACACCAAGGTTTGCTACAAACACAGAGGTTCAATCTAAGAGGCTACTCACATTTGAAATGCCAACAGAACAACAACAAGGACTATGCAACAATGCTATGGAACTTAAACCTCTAAAAACCCAAATAAAAACATTTAGCAGAGACACACCAATCTACAATGAAGTAACAAATGACTATGCTGCTGCAACAAAACACACTAATAAAGCAAACAGCAATCCTGAAACAATAGGAACAATAGACAGAACGGCATCCGGTTACTTCATCAACTTCAGTGATTCATCTGAAGACCTGAGTGAATCAAAGGAACAAACATCAACAAAAACCTTTAAAGATAAAGCTAAGGAACTTTTTCAACATCTGAAAGAAACCTATCTGATTTCTCCATGAATAGAATTCTGGGTGGCCTTAGGTGCACTTATCCTCATACTTTGGCTCATCATGGTACTATGTTTGGGACACTTCATTGAGGGAAAATATGCTAAAATGGACACAGCAAGCCAGAAAATCAACCTGGTCCTCAAACCACACACGTCTTCACACGTCGAGAAAAGAGAACTTTCTTCAGTCAACTTCACAGCCAATCCTATGCCCGGTGGGGTAGCATGGGACAATACTGATTATGAAATCTATGGTCCGGTTGAAATCCTGAAATATCCACATCAAATCAAGATCTCATTGAGTGACTTTGTAAAATCAAGCTCAGTTGCTGATGATTGGGACGTTAAAAGCATTAATAATATGATGTCTGACCTAGTGATGTCTGCTAAATTTACAAAACATGATTATTTGCAGGGTTCATCTAATTATGATAAAATGTTCTGCTATAATCACTATAGTAATCATTATCTGCATAAATCTGCACAACCTAGAAATGTTTTGAATTATAATCAATGGGAACACTGTGCAACCCCTCCAAAAGGTAGCTCAAGAACTTTTTATGACAAATATTCATATTTTTCAGGGTTCAACACAAGCAATGCAGAAACATTTTATTTCAAATTATCAAATAAGACAGGTACAAAGACCATGCTTACAAACACTAAATTGATATATTCAGACTCATTTTTTGAGCAAATGAGTACATTTGGTTTTGAATACTGGGACAAAAATGTTGAAGTAAAAAGTGTTTGGGGTACAAAGGAATGGCAAGTACAAGGTGTAGAATCATTGTTTAGAGCCTGCATGATCCCAGAACAAATTATATTTTTGAATGACACTGTTCAACAAACTACCTGTCTTGGCCTAGCCAAAATCAAAGACTTAAACAAACCGTCTATTCCAAAGCCATCAATGAACAGTAATAGCTCTATAGATGTTGAGATAGACGTAAACCATATATTAAGCCAAAACAGAACACATCCTGATTGGAAAAAGTGGTTGATCTGGCCCACAGATACAAATAACTGTCAAGACAGATTCCTGAACAAAATCCAAGGGTTCACATTGACCAGGCCAGACCCTAGATATTCACAAAGACAACACCCAGGGATAATTACCACATACAGTGTGGGCAAGCTCTGCCTTCAATGGCTACAAACATCCACACTGGCAGAAATTAAGCAACACCTGACTTTACTTACTGATGGTGCTGACTTGCGTGACTTCATTATGGGACCGCGCAAACAGCGTCAAAAACGCTTCATAGCAGCCTCTGTATATGCAGCTTATAACGAAGCCTGGAAAATAACTCAAATTGAAACATCAGAGAGAATACGGGAAATTGACCGTATTAATTTGGAAAAATCACTTTCTGTAGTGGACAATGGGTTAATGACTCTGTCCTCCAGAATATACTCTTTGGACAGCATTGTGTCTTCACAATCGACATAATATCGCAAGACTTACTGTTGTTACAACACGGTCAGTCTCAATTGCGTTCTATTGTACAACTTGGCTGGACGTTACAAAATCTGCGTTCAGGCTATGTGCCTTGGCGTTTAATCAACACAACGTCACTGTTCAATATCTTTAACCTTACTGATAAACAAATCAGTATGGCACAGATTGATGCTGATTATACAATCCTGAGCATTGAGAAACTCGAGAGATTACCATTGACAATGTCAGAACGACCTGTCAAGGAATGGATAATACATGGAATAATTAATATTCCAATATCTACTTTCAGGTTTCAATATTGCCAAAAATATATACAGGCTGGCATGTACGAAAAATTGGGTAAAGGGTACATTAAGTCAACATGAAACTTGCCCTATTCACATGCTTGTGTCAGTAATAAAGGCCGGAAAGTGTTTCTTAGTGGCAATAATTGTGCCATGTCACTAAGCGGTACACTTCTGTGTAATGGTATTAGTTTACACGGAGCCTGTGAAGGGTCCTCAAATAACCTTTCATGTCACCAGCTAGGCACACCTGCGACACAAATAGAACCATTCTTTAGGAGACTATCGAACGGGAGTTACATTATAATCGTAGACCGCAGATGTTGTAGCTTTGTGCCCGGAATAGCTTATCTCATAACTACGACTGCGAAGGTTATGTGCTGTGAACGAGTATTGTTCCCCAGCGCAATGCCAGACAGGGAGGCAAGGTTATGGCCGAATTTGAAAATTGCTTCCATTCGAGTTGATACTTTAAGCAGAATGAAAACAGTGCTCCTTCAGACGCCGACCAGGCTCACGTCATCAAAAGAAACGTATGATCTCCAAGTTGCAAGGACAACGGCAGAGATTCATTCATTGTTATCAACTAATTCCCCCATACATTTCGCAGAAATCCTGAACGAAATCTTAAATATTTCTGATACCAGTGGAGTCTCAAATGTATTTAAGACAGTGTTTTCGGGGGCTTTAACACCATTTAAAGCCATTCTGGGTATTTTTCCGGACTTTGTCCATTCCATCTTTGGTGGACTTCCTCTCCTTTTGGGACTAGTGGCAGGAATCCTATTTTTGATTCTGTTATTTCGCTATGGCAAACCATGTCACAGACAAAACACCTGCGACAAGGGAAGAAACAATCCTAGCCATTGGATACCGGGACCGGATATCTAAAATCCTAGGAATGTCCCGGCTTAGAGACCTAAACATGACTTGGTTTCTTTCATTTCGACCAATGTGGCAAAGCTGTGTTTTACCTGTATTAAGGTGCTTGCTATGCGGAGAAGAATGCGTGTTGGACACCTGTCTGACGCTACAATCGGATGCGCCAATGGATGCAGAAACTTTGTTGGGTCCGGTCACGGCTCATGCATTGTGCTGTCCCCTGCGGCGACCAATCCTGATGACGGCATTCGTGGAGACTTCACCACTACGATTGAGGGGTAGTGAGGTTCAAGATGAAAGCAGCATCGATCAGGTACAACCTTCTGTCAGCTATGCTGATCAAAACATCAATGAAGGCAATCATGCTCATGAATGCATGGTAACATCTTTTTCCGAGTTAATGGAACTTTCGCAGGAAGCTGTTGATAGTTTTTTCGAGAGTCTAAATGATATGATGTTCTCACCAGAGCAGAAATAATAACTTTTGAGCAGGCTAGCACACGGCGTTCCCAACACCCTAAATTTGGCCTTCAACTTTGATAATAAAGTATCATGAACAATTTTTTCCAGTTTACGGACAGCGGAACATAATTTTTTCAGCGGCCCCAAAAAATATTTTGCAGTTTTTCGGGACACTTATCTTCTGCTTAAAGTAGAAACTATTCTTAGGGAACTAAATTTCTATTTTAGGAACTTTAGAGACATTAGCTGCCCTCTGGCATGTTCAAATATATTTTATTTTGTGATGAAATGGTCTCGCATTTTTTTCTTCTGTCTTAAGAGCCATTTCATGTGTAATTTTCATATTTTATTAATAATGATGTATGAATATGCGTGATTTATTTAGCATTATTATACTGCTTGAGTGCATATAATGCATATATATATCTTTTCGTATATTTCATGTTTTCAAAATGCAAATGGATGTATTTTGGGGTGGTACGGTATACACATGCTCTACTAGTATATTTACTATGCCTAGATCTTGTAAATATGGACATAGTCTGCGTGGAGTGGGTGTGATGTATTCCTATAGGTTCTGTATCGATCCCCCTATTCCTGACCCTGTTCTGGTTAATAATTAACTAGCAGCCAACCCACGGTGCAAAAACCGTTATCTGATTAAGCCACACCACGGCACAGAAACGTGTTATCTGATTAGGTCATAACGCATGCCATCTAATTAGACAAGCACTATTCCTCCAGCCCCTGATAAGGCATACGGAGTTCTCAAAACAAATCAAACCTATGACAACCTGGGAAAATCCCTGCGGCCATTGTTTTGATTTCACCGAGAACTTCAGCAAAAGAATGTGCGAACAAGCCCGTTCGTATGACATCCTTATTGACGTATCCATGTCCATCCTTACGTCAATCTCGGCACCTTACAGGTATACATTTTACCGACATTGCTTTAAGCAAACACACGCGGTGGTGACGAGATCGGAGCAGCGAGACGCGCTGAGGAGCCCAGCAGAGAGCGAAGCCCACACGCGCTGCCCCGCCTTCCTGACGCGCTGAGAACGAGACGCTGCTTTTCTCCTGCCGAGAAATCCAGCTCCGGCGCTTCCAAGCAGCCCTCGCAGGCAGCTGGAATGTCAAGACCAGAGACGAGAGACACCAGCCCTCAATCATTCTAGATCTCAGGTACAGAACTGAACAACCCCTTGCAGAGAATTCTTGAGTCAGTCCCTTGGCAAAACAAACTTAACTTAAACTGCTACTTATCTACTCCCGCCCACGTATTAGGCTTAGGTCAGGTACACTGGGGTAGGCGTGGTTAGAAGCACCAGTTGAGTACGATTAGTCAAATGTATATATGTATGTATCTATTTTATCAGTTTTAAATATCATATGGCTTAGAAACCATATCAATGCTTCTGCAGTATTATTTTATACTCCTGCTTTTATTGTATGCACTTTACTTAACCATAAGTATCGCAATAATATCGATTCATTTCTCTTGTACGAGAAAAGAGACTGATCAATAAATACCATCTTTTATTGAACACGCCCGTCTCTTCTTTTTCTCTACAATCTGGTGAAACTAAGAATGCACGTACTGACTGAGTAAAATAAGTTGTCTTTTGTTTTCACACGACTCTAGAGATACACTCTTGATTAGGGGAGAGCAAAGTTGTCATGTTCTATGGTTGTCAGAAACTAAATCCCTTCTTGTCTATCCAGGGAGGTTAAACTCCTCCTTGCCTATTAAAGAAAGTTTCTAGTGAACTCTGAGCTAGCTGGCAAAACCAAAAACTTTAAGTCTAATATCGTCAGTAGAAGACCTAGTTAACCTCTGCCCTAGGTCTATACTATTGAAGATATTATTCCAATGCGCAGAGCCTATTGGGATAATAGGAACTACACTACAAAGGCTGGTACTGGGTGTAACGGTGTTTCATATATGTTCCTCTAGAAGGGTGGAATCATACCTCCCCCACCAGTTACTGGTGAGGAGGTATGATTCCAAGGTGTTTGACACCAAACACAACATGTTTCTAGGCAGCAGTTTTAAAGTTAGCATTTACTGCGAGGTTATAATGCACTTAAATATATATGGTTGGCTTCATCACAAACAACCCCGGAAAATAGGTTCCGAAGGCTGCAGAGGGGCTCTGCTCATGCAGGGGCACCTTCTCACATAAAACCCAGCACCCTGCCTTCAGGATTGATTAGGCCTGCCAATGGGGTGACTGATGGGTTTATATGTGCAGTGATTTAGAATAGATATAGTGAACCTATGTCTAAGTAAGGGGTGCATGCACCACCTTACACAGGCTGCAGTAGCAGACCTGTGGTGTCAGTTTGAATGGTCAACATCTGGGAGGCTCTGGGGTATCTATGCCCTGGGTACATCAATCAATCAATCAATCAATCAATCAGAACATTTGTAAAGTGCACTACTCACCCATGGGGTCTCAAGGCGCTGACATGGTGTACCATATACTAGGGACTGATAAGGGTACCCCAGTATCCAATCTGGAGTGTAGCTAAAGTACATGCAATCAATTTAGAGGAGAAAGCAGCTAGACTGGGGTCCTGGACAGCAGAATCCCAGTCAGTTTAAGTCGAAAACAGTGTTACACCCGCAAAAAGTGGGGCTAACCATAAGAAGCAGATCCTACTCTCCTACAGACTTTACATGCACAAGACATGTACGGCAGGACACATGTTGAAAAGTAATTAATGTTTCTTTCTATCCCTTGGAGCAAAAATCTTGAGACAGTTTGAGTGGTCAGTGAGCATGAAAGTACAGGGTCCTTACGATAGCTTGAGATACAGTGTGCTTGTAAAGGCAACCTTAGACCCACTATGCTTGCAAAAACAGGCTCCTTTAGATAGCCTGAGACCCAGTGGGCATGCAAGAGTAGGCGTAGCTTGCAGAAGTGGGTTTGTTCAGGATGGTATCTAAAGGTACTAAGGAACCAAGGAAAACAAGAGTGAGGTTGGTACCAAGACTGCAACCAGCAGCAAGACCTTTCAATATGCTGTTAAAGCAGCGTTCAGTAAGAATGTGCCAGTCAAGACCTCCTAAGCTAAAGTTAAGTCACACGGTTCCCAAACCTGGACACATTCAGACTGGCCAGACATGGTTGCAGAGAAGAGAGGGCACTCCCAGTAGGTGTCACAGCCTTTAATGCTAGATGTAAGGCTGAACATCTTGCTGAGGTGCCATCGCATAACAATTCCGGCTATATGTCCAGTATTTTAAATAGCATTTAGCAATGGTTTGCTTCTAAGCACTTACATTTAATTTTACACAAGTGAATTGGGGCAGAGTTAGATAAAGAAAATCACAGAGTTAGGCCAATTGAGTATGAGAAATATAGGTACAGGTGTCATGGTTCCACGACTACCCAGTCCTCAGAAGGGTGGAAAAGCGATGCCTTATTGTTGAAGAGTCATCTGAAACACAAGGATTTGTTTGTTAGGGAATCACTATTCACCAAAAGACTAATTTGCCAGTCACTTCAGTTGACACTTACTCCTGCTGGTGAGATGAAGAAACTTCTGTCATGAGGTAACAGAGTTACAGGATGTCCGTCTCCAGTGAATATGAGCAATCACTTTAGTCTCTCTCAGGGGAAGCAGTCACACATTACAGCTCTAGGATTTTCTGTGCAGTCATATATCTCTGCCTTCTCGATCTGCTTATGAGTTTCTGCTTCTCTTCTTGCACCACAGCGTCTGTCTGGATTCCATAATAGATGATTTTAAAAAACTGTGCTGTCTTGATAAACCAAGGGTTCTACTTTAGTGGTCTGTTCTTTCAAGGGAGAATGTTGTGACACTATTTTGCTAGGAATTACTCACTCTCTTCATTGCACCTTTCTTGGATTCAGACGTGTCTTCTTTATATGCTTTTCAGGAGGGCTGTACTCAGATGTGCTGCAGGAGGTGCAGCTTCAGCTGATCGGGAAGAAGACCTGCAACTGCATGTACAACTTGTCAGAGATGCAGGACCGCAACGATGTGATCCAGCAAGGAATGATCTGCGCGACAGCACAGGAGGGGGGTCATGTGGTGTGCCAAGTGAGTAGACTTTCTGAGCCTGCATAGATTTATGTTATGCCCCACATGAGGCACATAATGCATGTAATTATGGTTAAGGGGACTGGTCAATATGCATATAGTGTGGATCTCATGTCCTGCCTTCATTAAGCTCTGATCTTAAGTTTTGGGTTGTCAGAACCTGTTCAGGGAAAGGGGAGGGGCAGAGGAGGGGTGGGACACAGGGGTACATTAATGCTTTGGGGCCCGTCCTACTGTGATGCTGCAAACCTAGTGGTCGGTAGGTATAAATACTTTATTTCGGTCACAGACCATAAAAGCAATTTAACTGTAAAATACATCATGCAATCAATTAAAACACATGTTAAACCTCCAGTTTGACTTACACCTCATGGTCATCCCAATGTGTACCGTTAAACAACCTAATTTGTCAAGCGTAGAAGTGCAACCCATGCTAAAACCAAAAAACATCTGCAGTTGCTCATTTAAAATATTCATTAGTTTACACAACATTATTCATATGCAGCGAATCGTTTGAAAAAGCAGTAAATAAGTACAAGTATATAGGGAGTGATAGCCATTCATTATGTTGTCATAGTATTCCTAAAGCCAGTACACTCATTACATTTCCAATTTAAAAAAAAATAACAATCTGTGGGATGATGAAGTACACTCCCTCAATAACAGATCATTGGTGGGCAAAAAGTGGGTACAATATACAATGGACGATGACACTCATTACATTGTCATTAAAATCCTAAGGCCGACAGCACTTGCTACATTTACAATTCAAAACTCTAAGGGGCAAATTATCAAGGACCGATGTTAAAATTATCGCTGTTTTATCGGCAGGAAACTGCCAATAAAACGGCGATAATGGGCTTGATAATAGAAGCCCATGTTAACATCAGAACATGGGCTTCTATGGGAATTAACAAGGACGTATTATCAAGCCCATTATCGCCTTAAAACGGCGATAATTTTAACACCGGTCCTTGATAATATGCCCCTCAGTGCATAAACATTACAATGCATAAGAAAGCCCTTCCTCAATGGGGCAGTCTGTCAAGCAGATTTATTCCATTACCCTAAGTGCATATGCAACAAACCATCTCACGAGTAAGCCGAATCTTCTAAAGTGCAAATGCAATCCATGCCAAATCAAAGGAGGTTGACACCTGTTGCCCAATTTAAGGTGTCAATTAAATAAAAGTTTTGGCACTGCAGGAAAAAATAGTATAAATAAAATAATAAGCTGCCATACTAAAATAAAAATACCTCCAGCTGCCCATTTCCGTTATATTTCATTACGATTTGAAACTAACCAAGATGCCTATGATGTGCATAAAACGATAAACAGCCCAAGTTCACGTTTCTAGTAGCTTGAAATATCACATAGTTTCACTACATCACAAGACCCATTTGACTCCTGATTACACCCACTTCTACCAAAAATGTACTCATACAAAGTAGCTCGTGTATGATTTCATAATTGGGAGAGCGGGTAAATAGCGTAGGATCCCCAAATTCTGGCAATAGGGTTTGAACCATTTTGCTCTGGACCACGAATACAATGGGCAACTGAACAAAACATCTTTGATTCTTTCCAAATTTTGTGCACACTTCATTGGCATTAGAAATGTATTCTCCTTACTCCATGTATGAGTAAAATGTATTCAGGGCTAGCGTGCCAAGCCTAAACATAATAAAAAGTGTTTTGGCCCACTGTGGAATGATCTCATCACAGTACAGTTCAAACCTTGGAAAGGGTTTCATAGGCAGGAACCTACCAGTAAGGATATTACTATCAGCATTCTGTAGGTAGTTTGCTTTTATATACCCCCAAAAGGATTTCTTCAAGCAAGCTTTCGGGGATGAAATTGTAGCTGAGGGATAAACCACCAGACCTTCAAGCCTCAATTTATACATTCAATTTTAGGTCGAGCCTAGACAGTGCTTGCACTGTCAGAATTATCTGTTGTATGTTCTTTGTGGGCTTAAACTCTGCCTATCATTTTTAATTTCTCAAATTGCTTGTCTTTTAAAATTCCTTGCTTGCCAGTGGGTAATTTGTCTTCCTGGTCCCTCCTTTTTGTAACTCGTTCACTTCCCTGGAGCAGTGCCCCATTTCTTGTAGGCTTTAACATTTTTCTATTTTACTTTTGGTCAAGAACTATTTTTTAAAACTTGAACAGCTCTTCGCACATGATATCGTCTTTTGAATAGCTACGTGGCTTTAACATGTAGGCTACGCTAAAATGTTAGAGACTGGTTTTTCGCTTGCAGTTGTTTACTGTGCTGACAGTTGATGGATGTGAAAGTGAGAGCACCCTTTTTTTTCTTTTGTTTAATGTAATGTTGTGCATGTTTGTCTTTTCAAATATACTCTTTGATGGAATATAACCATGTTGTTCCTTGCACCCGCTACCAAGTCTTTTCTGGCACTGCTATGTGTGTAAAAAAAAAGATGGGATGTGTTTAATTAAAATAAAATAAAATAAAAACATACCTTCCCGGGACCCGCACCACCTCAGCTCCTTGCCGGGTCCCGTGTTTTCCTGCTGTTCTCTTGAACAGGAAACAGCCACAGGCAGCCTCCCTCCCCTCCCCTAAGCTAATCACAATGCTGTAATGGCAGCATTGTGATTGGTGGGGACGGAGCCCAGCCGGGCGCCTACGGGATAGTCATTTTCTCTATGTAGGCTGCATGCAGCCTACATAGAGAAAAGGGAGAGTGTGAATTACTGCTTTGGTTGGCCCCAGAGGGCTAACCAAACAGTCAGGGCCCACAGCATTAGGCAAGCCACTCCTCCCCTGCTTTCAAGAAGACTTGACCACCCGCCAAACCCTTCTGCTTTCTCGCAGTGCGAGAAGCAGAAACATAAAATGTTTTACCATTTCAGTTTCTGCTTCTCACACTGCGAGAAAGCAGTGGGGCGACTCTCCTCCGCCCTAATGGAGTAGCCACCCCTAGTAAGCATGCATGAAGAACCTCTGAAAGGTCCCTGCCTTACAACCAGCTACAAGGACACACCTCCCCCTCTTGTTTTCCTCTCAGACATAATTCATTTTATTAATGTTTTTAATTATTATTTCCCAACATTGTATTACTGTTTGTGATGCATATTTGCAGCACCTTCAGCTGGAGGCTGGACCCTCCTAGCACTATAAATACTTTGTCGGAGAGTAGGGTCTGTTTTCCTATGGTCACCCCACTTTTTGCTTTTTGCTTCACTGGTTTTCGACTTAGATGTGACTGTGGGCCTGCTAATCAGACCCACAGCCCTGCTGTTCTCTCTCTAAATTCACACCATGTACTTTAGGTACATCACCAATTGGGATTTGAGTCACTCTTGTGAGTGCCTGTACAGTGTACTACAGGTACCCAGGGCATAGGTGCACCCAAGGCCTACCAGGGGCTGCAGCATATCTTTTACCACCCCTGGCTGGCCATCCAAACTGACACAACTGGCTGATCACTCAGCTGGGGCAAGGTCGTGTAATCACCCCTTGCTTAGATATCGTATTCCTATATCTAACCTTATATATAGACACATATGCACCTATAAGTCACTCCTATGGCAGGCCTTAACAATCCTGGAGGCAGAGTGCTTGGTTTTATGTGAGATGGTGCTCTAGCATGAGCTGAGCCTGCCTGCAGCTTTCGGAACCATGTCCTTATAGCTGTTCTATGATATAGCCATACCATATACTCTTAAGTGCATTATGAACCTCGCGGTTAAATGCTAACTTTGGTTTGGCTTTATCAAAACATGTCGTGTAAGGTGTCATACGCTTTGGAATACTAACCCCTCGCCAGTTCTGGCGACGGGGGTAGCATTCCACCCTTCTAGAGGGAGAAGACATGTTGTTCCTACTAATCCCGGTTAAAGTTAACCACAGCCTCTGCATCACAAAATGGATGCTGCTGCCACACACACAAGTCTGACCTCCTGCTGCTGGGAGTCCTTCCAGCGAGGGAGGCTTGGAAAATAGGTTTCCTGTCTTGGGAGGTGCTAGCACCACCCCAGATAGGCTATAGTGTATTGGGGCAGGGAGGGCTGAATGAAATGAGACACTGCCTGGGGCACACAAGGTGTCCCATGCATAGTCCAGTTCAAACCGGTGCTGGGGCACTCCAGCCCCAGCTCTGGCGCAAAACTGGACAAAGGGAAAGGGGTGAACCACCCCCTTTCTGGGTCCAACCAATAGGAGGGACCTAGCAGGTATTCCAGCCCCTAAATTTGGTATATAGGTAGGAGCTGAGCCCCAAGACTTTAGATTTATCCTGACTGAAACTTGAAATGAAACTCTGGACCTTTGACATCCTACTTGATGTAGAAAACTGAAGAATCTCCCTTGTGGTCAAGGAGTGACCACCCTGCACAAGCAGGCACCATCAAGCGATCAACGGTTTGCTTTGTTGACGCTCCCGCCGGAGCCCGAGCACAGACCCTCACAAGACCCAGACTTCCAGACTTCCAACAGCCCGATCCACAGTCACAGCAGAGCTGAGACCTGTGGAGGCGACGAGAGATGTGGGACCGGCCATCTTGGAAAGCCAGCAAATTGCTTTCCATGCAACTTCTGAGGCACCCTCGAAGTTGTGCATTGGCGATTAAGAAGCCCCAGCCCCGAGCACCAACTGCACCGAAGATCAGCCCTCCACACTCCATGAGTTCTATGTGGGGCCCTTCTGCATTTTCCTGCTTGATGCGTCTGTCCGGTCACTTGCCCGTTGGCTAGTGGCCTCTGTGACGACAAAACCTTTGATTTACAATGCTGGTCTGGTTGCTCCAGACTGGCCCCTGCTCCCCTGAAAAGGAGCAGCCCATCAGACCTTGCTGGTCTGATTAAGAAGCCATCTTCTTTTTCTGCATGGGTTGCCTTTGCCAAGGCTTGTTGACTCCAATCCGGAAGCCGACACCGCTGACAGCGAGATCCTTTGTGGGACAGTCTTTGCCCAGCTCCTGGTCATCATTGTCACCTCCTGCTCCACGTGGCTGCAGAGACAAGCTTCACAACATCACCTGATCGCATCCCGACATCGCCTGGTTCCTTCCTGGTTCCATCCTGGTCACTGGCTAGTGACCCAGACTCTGTCCCCTCTGCTTTCAGGTACTCTTCATCCTCGATCCGTCCTTGTATCCAACCGGACACTTCTCTCATGGCCGCCTGCAGCATCTTTCTCCAAGGCTCCATAGGAATCAGCAACGTAACCCGACACACTTTGACGCCTATGCACCCGCTTCCTGTGGGTGAGGTAAGGCGAGTATTTCGGTACTCCTGTGGGTAATGACTATCCTAGTGTCCTAGTTTCAAGTAGCTTTTCCCTAGTCCATCCGGAAGTGTCCTAAAAGAACTAGTTTCCATTTCTTTCGTTCCCATTCTAACTCTATGGTAACTCACGTGCGTGTAAAGACACTGCACGTGCATCCCGTGGGCCTCCTGCTCCCTATCCTTTGGTAGTACAGTGTAGCCCCAGCGATTCTCTAGGCCCTAGGTCTATCCTTTGTTCGTGACGTGGTCCTTATGCCACTATTTTAGTATATGGTTCGAAGTGCCCCTAGGGCATTACTGTATTTTTTTGCAACTTATTGTATTTTAATTAACATCCTATGTTGCATGTAGTGACTGGATTACCCATTTTTCTAACATCTTTAACCCTGAAGGGTTACCCTCTGAGTCATCGTCTCTTGAGACTACCTCTTGGCCATCTCTCCCTTTGGGAGTAACACTAGAAGAAGGTCATGATGGACTCTCTAATAGTAAGGGAGGAAAAGCTCCAGGCCCAGATGGGGTCCCGCTAGATCTATACAAAGCCGAACCAGATCTGTGGGTCCCCATCTTGGTGAGGATCTTTAATTGTGCGGCAGAAGCTGATTTCCCTCCCTCCTGGGGCCAATCTGTTATTATTCCTTTACATAAGAAAGGTAGCAAATCTGAGGCCTCCAATTATCGACCGATTTCCTTGCTGGACGCCTCGGTAAAGGTAATGAGTAGGATTCTGCTTAAAAGGTTAGAAACTTGGGCAACTGAATCGAATATTTTAACTAGAGTTCAATATGGTTTCCGGAAAGGTATGGGCACTTTGGAACAATGTGTAAATCTGGATCTTTTAATTAACAAATACACTGTGGCTAAAAATGGCAATCTCTTTTTATGTTTTGCTGATTTGAGCAGCGCGTTTGATTTAGTTAATCATGTTATTCTTTGGGAGGTTTTGCTAGAATCTGGGGCACCGAGGGAAATTGTCCACTTTTTAGCTAGACTTTATGAAAAACTCTCTTGTAAAGTGCGCTACGGCACCCTAGGCGAATGCACCCCCTTTTTCAAAGTTTCACGGGGCATCCGGCAGGGATGCGTTTTGGCCCCCCTTTTATTTTCCCTCTTTATTAATGGTGTTGATCGCACCCTGGTTGACATCCAAGCAGATGCCCCTTCGATTGGAGGAAGACCTGCCCCACTTTTACATTATGCGGACGACGCTGTTCTTTTATCTCGCACACAGATCGGCCTCCAGCGTCTAATCGATGGTTTTATGTTGTTTATTCAAAATAGGAGGCTTTGTGTGAACAAATCCAAGACTTATGTCATGTCATGTGGCCAGGCAGCAATAAAGACAAAGCATACCTTCTTCTTGAACAAAGATAAAATGACACATGTTAAAAAAATTTGTTATTTGGGAATTACATATAATAACAGCGGGACTTGGATTTCGGAATTTGATACTATTAGATCAAAAATGCTGCGGTCCACCAGCAGCATTTTCCGATTTGCCACCAAACTTGGTTCGAGAAGCATCCCAGACATGATTAATATATATAATGTTCGTTGTGTCTCTTCTGCACTGTATGGGGCCGGTGTATGGGGTCACAGTGAAGGCCCATCCCTCCAAATCGATGAAAACAAGTTTTTAAGGAGATTATTATGTGTCCCTCCTTCCGCCTCTGTTCAATTGATTCATGAAGAGGTTGGGGTCGAGTTTATATCTGACTTAGCAGCCGTTCGGCCACTCTTATTGTGGCATTCTATTTGGGCTAAGCCAGAGACTCGATTCACTCAAGATATTATTCTTGATTGTATAGGTTTGGACCATTCTTCACGTATACAGTGGTTGAGATACATTCATTTCTGGTATCACCTTTTATTTAATATTGATGTGTTACTTGATCCAGAGCAGGCAGTCTCTATCCCAAAAAAGGAAATTAAGTCAACGTTCCTAAATTTTAAAAAGGTAGAGCGAGACAAAGTATACGGTAAGCTAGCCACCGTAAAGTTCTATAAGGACTTGAAATTAACTCCGGGGCTTCAATCTTACCTTGTGAACGTGACCCGTCCCTCCCATCAATTTGTATTAACTCGTGTCAGACTGGGTATTGTTCACCATCTGGTTGCGTTTCCGAACCAGAAAGTTAGATCTGAGATACCCTGTCCATGTGACAGCATTTCACGTCAGAGTTGTTGCCATTTTTTACTTTTTTGTAAATTTTTTCATTTTCTTAGGGTAAAATACCTCAAACCCATTTTTATAAAGTACAATACCCGTTCCACAAAGACTGCACTGACATTATTATCCTCATTGGAGAATGAGAATATTTGTTTCTTTTTGGCTACCTATATTTTGAAGTGTACAGCTGCCAGGAAAAGTATGTTACTGTAAATTTTCTTATACTTACCTGTCTGTACCTGTGATGTACAGCTGCCAGGAATTGTATAGTGCTGCTTTACTCTTTACATTCCTGTCTGTACATATAAGTTTTATGAGTTTTATCCAAGCTTTGTAAATAAGGAATAATTTTATGTGTCGATGTGCACAGCATGAATTGTATGATGCCCTGCTTTCTCCAGATTTACCTTTTATGTTAGTCCATGTGGCCCAGTTTTATTTCACCGGAATGTACAGCTGCCAGGAAACTATATTCGTTGTGACAGATCTTTTGATTTCCTGTCTGTACACCTATGAACGTTATATTATTGTATTGGTTAGTTGTTTTTAAAATTAACTTTTTAACTGTTGCCCACTAGCTTTTTCATATGTCTCCTACTCCTTTCCCTTGTAATGTTTGTGTGTTTATTGTGTATTAATATTTTAACCTATGTACTTTTTATTATGCTTGTATGATTTGTATGTGCAAATCGAATAAAAGCTTATGAACTTGAACTTGAAGTATCTTGTTATGTGCTGGTGCCTCTGACCTCATAAAGAGTTCAGAGGATTGTGTTAGAAATAAATACATATATATTTTGATATACAACCTGTGTGGTGTCCTTTCACTTGGTATTAAAGGGGTTACATATGGTAAAACAGCTGGCTTCCCATGCCCTCTTGAGTTTAGCCTAAGACTGCTTTGTCCATGCTACCACTAGGATAGCTGGTCTATAAGGTTGACTTTACACCCATCACCATAAGGGTTGTTTGGACTGGTGCAAGGTGCTCACTAGAATAGTGAACATCATATACCAGGCCAACTTCTCACATTGTTGTGCAGCGGTTGGGATTTGAGCTTGCTGTTGTTTTACCAATTGTAATCTTTGCAATATCATTTGAAAGATCATACAGGTACCTATAGGTACATATAAAACAAGGTTTAGAATACTTAAGTTCTACTGAACTTAGTTGTTGTAGACCAAAGGGCCTAGCACACCCTGACTGCAACTCCTAGGGAGGTTCAGTAGGAAACACTTAGTGTAGGTAGGTGCACACACCACACCTCACTAGATCATGTCTACCACAGGTGAGCCAAGTGTGCCTCTACCTGTGGGGTGTGACCCTCCAAGGGCACCCCACAGATATGAAATACTCAACTTCCAAGAGCTGAGCCACTTGTGTACCACAAGGAGGTTGAAACAGGGTTCCAACCCTACCCTTCAGCACCTGATGAAATTTCTAGAAGAGTTTGATGCTCAGAAGCAATGTTCCCTCTAATTTTTTTCCTCTGTGTGCGGCATTGGAGGGTCTCTGTGCGCTGCAATCATGGCTGTGTGCGCCAGGAACCATACCTCGCGCGTGTGCAGCGCCACATGTCACTCCAAACGTTGGCTTAAAAAAGTGAAAAGATGGTGCATTTTCACACAAACAGCTCCACGTTAAGGGTCTTAGGGCCGATTTGCATATTGGATAACGACGCCATGACATTGATTGGTTACACAGGCAAGTACACTTAAGGTTTAGAAAAGCACAAGACTCCAAAAGGTGGTACCATCATAAGATTTTACTAAATATTTTTAACTGGAGCACTGTTCATTGGGTGGGGAAATGTTGAGAGCCTATACAATATCACATATAAACAATAAGTTACAAAATTACATAACATTTACAATTTGATGTGAAAGCTACTGAGTAATGTTGGGCTATCCCGCCAGGGGTAGTTTGTAAAACTCAGACATCCACGAAAACATGGACTGTGGGGGAGGGACGTTCAGACAAGTCAAGTGGCCTCACTAGATGGGTGACAGGGTTGCTTCTCCCGGCGATCCTTGCCATTTTTCCTGTGCTGATAAACTTTATCAAGGTCAACTTTCCCATTCAGGAGGTAGGCCTTTGTCCTCATCAGCATATCCAAATGCTTCTGCTCTAGTGTATTCCTGAATTTACTCTTGATAGTATTCATGAGGCTGAATCCTCGTTCACAATCTGCACTAGATGCTTGAAATGTTGCGCAGACATCAACTAGCTGAGACACCACACTATATTGAGCAGCATTGCGTACAGTGAAATTCACCATATCTTGAAATGTGGTAAATAAACCACCCTTTACATGTTCTGCCACCACATATTTGTAGTCTCTGTATTGTCGAACAACATCTTCTGGTGTTTCACAATCACCCAGGACCAAGACATTTTTATACTTTTCAACAAGTCTTTGTATATTCTCAGTCCCAAAATCAAAATGTGATTGTGTTGACATTGCCTGGATTTCAAAACTTGACCATTCTTTCAGTTCATCCTCAGGGAACCTTTTGTGCATGTGCTCACAAAGAAGGGAAACAAAAGACAGAATAGGCCCACTGTCAAATTCTTGCCTTTCCTTGTACAACACCATTATCTCTCTTACATTGCTGCTCCAAAAGACAGTGTCCCCCAAATACTGTTCCTTAATTTGGCCAATCTTTGCTCTTGCATACTGTACAGCTTCGACAGTAGTCAAAGAACTTTTTTGGAACAGTTTGCACAATGATGCAAATTCACTCAGAATGTCATTAAGTACTGCAAGGGAAATATGGTAGTTTGACTCAGATAGCTTTTTGTAACAATATGTAGCAACTGGATCATTCGCTCAAAGTACTTAAGAACAGCCTCGTAATTCCGAATTAGTGAAGCAACTGCAAAATGCCTCGAAAGCCACCGGACTTCATTCAATGGTCGAAAAGAGACCACTTCACAATCAGTGACTAATGCCATTTCATCCAGCTTGGATTTCTTTGCAGGTGATCTGGAGAACACAGTGTAGACAGTCCTCAATAATGTCTCCATCACTTTAATCATTGGAACCCTCTTCCAGGCATCATCAACTTCCAAATCTTCTCGATGAGCGACACAATGCTGCTCAACTAGATGGGTAATAGATTGTTTAAGGCGAGTAGCAACACCATTATTTTTACCCAGCATCACAGACGCACCATCGGATGCGAACATGACCATTTTCATGAGGTCCAGTTCATTGGCAGTGTAAAATTCCTTCACAGCAGTAGTGATGGCCTCAGCATTACAACTAGTCAGCTTCACTATGCCCCCAAACTGTGTTTTGTGCCCTGTTGAGGTTACAGGTCGGTACTAGAAGTACAGAATGAGCATTTTTGTAACAGAAATATCTGTGCTCTCATCAATTATCAATGTGTGATACAAAGCGTTACGAAGTTCTGCCATAGCTTTACAGTGTATCACGCTATTGATGGCCTCAAGGAACTCAAAAGCATAGTTCTTGCTCCTCCAGCTGTCTGGTATCTTCACATACAAAGGTAGGTGGTCATGGATGTCTTGTACAGATAACATTGAAGTATTCATCTTGACTGCCAGCAACACGTTATTGTTGACAATCTTTATCTCCTCAGGCAAAGATCTTTTTCGTTCAACTACTTCCATCCTATTTGCTTTGTCAGTGGCAGTTTCTGTCAGCATTGCCCGCACTCCAAAACCAAACCTGGCAGCAGCACTTCTGTTTCTCAATATAACCATGGCAGACTCGTGAACTTTGCTAATTAGATGGCGTTTCAGGTAATCCAGTTTCCAGCCATCACTCCATTTCTTCCATGTGGAAAAGTCCCCAACAATCTTAGCTTCGGCACATGCTTTGCAAATTAAGCCCACGTCTGGACTGTATTGAAATAGTTCCCCAAGTTGCACGCTAACCTTGCTTCGTGATGTCGCTGTCTCAGCCTCCACAATTTCTTTCATCCACTCTTCCATTAAGACAAGGCAAAATTTCTTCCTTTGTGGTGAAGCATCACACTCTGCAGAAGGTACAGCTTTGCGCTTGAACATATTTGCAATAACTGGGTTTAGCCTGCTATGCCACAAAGCCTACAAAATAAAGGAACATGGTTAAAGTTGATGCCTATGCTCATGAGTGCAATCGGTCACATAATACTGAGGCATCGTCGGCAAAACGTAGAGTGTAATTACCTGGATTTTTCTGTCCACTGCAGTGCCCTTTCAAACTTATATGTAGCACTGTCCGTAGAGCCTGCAATAGAAGTAAAGATTGTTATAGCACATTGTGAATTTGTAATACAGAAATATACCATGTGCACCATAGGGGGACTCCACCAAACAATTACCTGCTGTACTTGTACTCACGTATGCCCAGTCAAATGTGTGGGGTACTGTCTGTGAAACCTACAACAGAAGAAAACATGGGTAAGGTATGTGGTTATACTACAATGCACAAGATGCACCACAGTTTACCAAACAATTACCTGTTGTGCTTGTACTCACGTATGCCCTGTCAAATGTGTGGGGTACTGTTTGTGAAACCTACAACAGAAGAAAACATGGATAAGGTATGTTGTTATATTACAATGTACAAGATGTACCACATTTTAACTCTACCAAACAATTACCTGCTCTGCTTGTTCTCACGTATGCCCGTTCAAATGTGTGGGGTACTGTCTGTGAAACCTACAACAGAAGAAAACGTGGGTAAGGTATGTGGTTATACTACAATGTACAAGATGCACCACAGTTTAACTCTACCAAACAATTACCTGTTTGTTCTGCCTGTACTCACGCCTGCCCGTACAACTGTATTTGTAGTACAGTCTCACAAACCTGTAAAAGAAAAGGGGTGCACATTGTGAATCTAGTTACCAAGCACCCCCCAAATGCAACGTGGAACATAAACAGAATTACCTTGTCTTTGTGGGTACTCACGCCTGACCATTCAAATACAAATACCTTACAGACTGCAAACCTGCAATTGAAGACAAGATGGTTAGCAAAGGCTCTAAGAGTTACAAACAATGAATGGGACAGGCCCAGATACTCCACTAGGAAAAACTACCAAATAGTTACCTGGGATTCCAGTTTAGGCAAATAGGCACGTGCCCCTGTGCTTCATTATTAGTATCCATTAGGCTAAACTTATCTGCACCTCCCCACACAATCCAGCCACTCTCCTGCATTTTGTTTACCTTTTGCCATGTCAATGTTTTACCCGAGACGTGTCCCATTCACACACATTTGCATGTAATCACATTTACAATAGACCAGTGGAGTGGTGTATGCATGGTGTGGTAGCGCACCACCATTACAGACAACACATTTCCAATTCAAATGAGCCCAGCAACTGCCACCACCAAACCTAAGGGGTTTGCGTTTGATTTGTCTTCATCTTCCGAAGACAAAATGAAGAAAATCAGAACAGCTGTTGTGCTGAGAGCGGTGCACCCGACACATCACCACAGTAGTCCCCTTCAGCAGCCCACAACTTTTCCTCCTTCACACCAGCCAAACCTTCCCTTGTTTCCTGTTTATACAAAAGCCTCAAACCCAACAAGAAGAAGCAATGGAAATGTCATACATAACCAATCTGAAAATGTGGTGGCTATGCCGCAAGTCATGATCTCCTACTGTTGCACTGACTTCCTATGCTGTGAAAATTTGCATTTCCTGGCGCAGTCACTTTGCTCAAATGGGTGTAATTTCTGATATATATATCCCATGTGATCAAGCTCCTTTGAGGAGTGAAACATGTCATGGAAAACACCTGTCTGATAATGGCAGATTAAAACCTTGCACTGCTTGCTCCTTGATTCTGTGTGCTGGTCCGTGACTTTTGAAGGGAGTTTAAAGAGGTCTATACCTGAGGACTTTCCGCCGAGCACTAGGCGGTCAGGAGTTTCTGTGTGTGTGTATATTTATATATACATACACATACATACATACACATACATACATACATACATACATATATATATACATATACATACATACATATATATTCACAGAAAAAACCATAGGTTATAGACCATATATAGTTAGGAATTAGCATTTACAAAACCTTGAAAATTCACTGAAAAAACCATAGGTTATAGACCATATATAGTTAGGAATTAGCATTTAGAAAACCTTATTTTACTCACACAAAACCATTGAAATTCCATATATAGTTAGTTGCACTAACTATATATCGCGCACCTGCAATCCACTGCTGATGATGTCACATATTACATCATTCATGACATGGTCAGTGACATCACTGATGACATCACTGATGACATCTCAAATGACATCACTGATGACATCACTGATGACATCTCATTTGACATTACTGATCACATCACTGATGACATCATTCATGTGATGATACAATGAACCTCTTCAGACTCTAATATAACCTTAGATACACTCAGTGTAAACAGACACTCACAGACTGTCACTCATCCATGGAGTTACTCACACACCTAGTCAGTCTTGCAAAGAATCAATCACACCTCGATTTCCTCAACTATATAGTTATACACACCTTACTTATTGGAACATATAATAACACATATTTACTCTGTTATACAATCCCTGAAACAAGTTCACAATAATCCATACAGCCACTCACACATTCACTGGCTCTTATGCACAGTTATTTATATATGTCAACTATCACATGTACTGTGTTTTACATATGTACTTACTTTGACATGTAGCACTGAGATATCCATTCACTCACCAATACACTCATGCACACAGTCAACCGCCCATACAGATGTTTCCACATGCACTTTTGAACCCATACATCTAGTGAATCAACTGCTCACACATCTATGCACAGAGTCATACACCTCCCAGACACCCACACACACACTCAGTCTCCCATACAAATACTTGGGCAACTAATCAATAACCCATATAGTTAGTCATATAGCTAATGATCAACACATGCATCAGATTACAAAACAACAGACACAATGATGCACAATTTAAAACAGTTTAGTCACTAACCCATGCACTCAGTGAGACACATTTAATCACTCACTTATACAGTCAGTCATGCACCTACTAAATCCTTCATCCAGACACTTATACATCCACTCATTCTTCAATATGTAAGACATATTTTAACTTTACAGAAGCATACAGTCACTGGATGTTGTCATCAGTGATGTCATCAGTGATGTCATTTGAGATGTCATCAGTGATGTCATCAGTGATGTCACTGACCATGTCATGAATGATGTAATATGTGACATCATCAGCAGTGGATTGCAGGTGCGCGATATATAGTTAGTGCAACTAACTATATATGGAATTTCAATGGTTTTGTGTGAGTAAAATAAGGTTTTCTAAATGCTAATTCCTAACTATATATGGTCTATAACCTATGGTTTTTTCAGTGAATTTTCAAGGTTTTGTAAATGCTAATTCCTAACTATATATGGTCTATAACCTATGGTTTTTTCTGTGAATTTCATTGGTTTTTTAACAGCTAATATCTGTAGCTGTAAAATGTATTCTTCTTTAAATCCAAAAATATATTTTATATGTTTATGAATAATTTTTTTTTAAAATATTTTTTTTTCTTCGTTCCCGCTTCGCGAATCGGGAAGCTTCCCGTTAGCTGACCTTGATGCCGCGAAATAGACCGCGAGCCGGTAAACGTTTCTTTACCGCAAGTGCCGCGTTAGAAAACAACATCGTGACGCCTCCCGTCCGCATGACGTTCCACGTTGTCGCGTGATACGTCATATGACGTGCTACGTTAGCGAACTGGTACGCGAAGCGAGTGCCAAAGCGCAGGTTTCTGGAAGCAAACCGGGAGGCCCTGCAAAGCGCTTAACGTAAACACAGCAAGTCATGTGACTTGGTAATAACACTTTTCATTGGTTCATTTCACTTTTGGTTTCCTAATGATGTAAGACTAGGTCATATAATCTAAAATGAACACTTTTGATTGGTTGAGAACTCTTGTTTTTCCCAAATGATGAAAATCCCTCCTTCTTTCCTCACTCTGACTTTCATCATTGTGAGAGAAAGACCCTTTGTGATCACTGAGCAATGGCTTCTTTAGTAGCTTCAGCTGGTGCTTCCCCACCACCTCCACCACATCCAAGGAAGAGTGGACCACCTGCTCAAGTTGTAATTCAACAAGAAGAAGAAGAAGAGGAACAGGAGGACGAGCACGAAGAGAGGCAGTTTTTGCCTGAGCAGCCCAAGACGTCTCACCGGAAAGAAAACTTCATTTGGCAATTTTTTTAAATTCCCAAAGGTCAGAAAAAAGTAAATGCAAGATACGTAACTTGCCTTATATGTCAAGATAGACTGTCCAGAGGGACCGACAAAAAATACAGTTTCGGAAACTACACAATGCATCGCCATATGACTAGGTGGCATCCTAACAACTACAGTGCTGCACAGTTTCGGAACGACCTAGATAATCTCCCTATTATGGCCAGAAGATCTGTTGTACCGGAAGTAACGGGACCAGAGGGCAGGGAGATGGTGCCAAATATACAAATGAGATTTGGTGAAGTAAAACACACCTGCGTATTTTGCGATGGATTCATTTCCTACGGAGAAAGAAGCATCACTCTGATCAACAGAGCTATTGACTATCATATGCAAGTTTGTCCGAAACGCCCAAAATAATAAATACTTCTTTTTTTTGTTTTGTTGCTCCTGTTGAGCCCTTTACAATGAATCGTTTTCATTGCCCCCTCCAAGAAAAACCCCAAAAAATATAAAACTGTTCCGAAAAATTCAAAAACAGTAAAAAAATGTTCAGAAAAATAAAAAAAAAAGTTCTTTTCAGAACTACCTCCCCGTTATTAAAAAATTGGTACAATATTTGGAACTGTGCCAACCTCTATTTCTCTTAGTTCGCTTCCTAGTTCGCTCGCTGGTACGCGAACTGGAAGCGAACCAAAAACAGTAAGTATAAGGGAAGGAAACACACACTTATGTTAAAAGAAAGACAGCTATAGGGGAGTAAACTAGAGATACTATTACCCATAATCCACTACTGATGATGTCACATATTACATCATTCATGACATGCTCAGTGACATCATCAGCAGAGGATTGCGGGTTTTTTGGCAACATGCCTTATCCACGGTTTAATAACGCTGCCTTTTGCTTTATATAAGTTTTCAAATTGTATGAAATATATACCAATAGGTCTTTATGAACCTTTAGGTAGTGCTTTTGTTCATGAGGTCTGGTCGCTTCCATACACATACAGATGTTTCAAAGATGATCAAGAAGTTTATCTGAATGGAGAGGAATGCACTGAGACGCCAGATCATTCACTAATGTGTAGGCACATACAGTTACACGATTCATGCAACAAACACCGACCAAATATGGCTTGCGTGTTGCAAGGCACGCCAGTTCCTGCTATCATCCCCACGTTCAAGTTGTTGGAAAATGGTAGTTATTTGATGCTCAATAATGAAGATTGTTCTGAGTTAATTAAAAGTATTCCTTTTATCGTAACAGTAAGTGAACGGGTTATTTGCTGCAGAAATGTTCTATTTCCTCCCACACATGAACATAGGGAGTTTTCAATCTGGCCACAAATACCAACCTTGGGACACGTTTCAACGGCATGACAAGAATAAGAGCTCTTTTGTCTCAGAGAGAGGTGGCCTTGAGTTCGGCCCGTGAAACTTTCGTACTTCACATAGCGAACACCCGTACACAGGTTTGCCTTTCAATTTCAGCAACATGTTTCCGACTATCTTTAACGCATCCTCCACAAAATCCCTGGCACACTTTTTTAAAGTTGTTACCAGTGGTCTCGTGACTTCATTTGAGAAAATCTTTGGAGTCATCCCTGCTCCCTTTCATTGTATTTTCTGCACTCTGGTTCGTGGATTGGCATTTTTACTTGCATTACCAGCGGACGCTCTTGTGCTTTTTTACATTTTTAAATATGGATGTCCCTCCTATGCAACCTCCGACCCTGCAGCTGCTGACACTGTTCCGCAATCGCATGCTAGAATATTATGGCACAATGCCGTTGGCGATATTAAGCACGGCATATGGATTATCTTTTCGGTTCTCCTACTTCACCTGTGTCCAGCCTGTATTTCACTGCCTGACCTGTGATTTCAATTGGGCCATTGATTTGTGTCTCTGCGGACCGGTTTCTCCTGACGTCGACTTTAATCAGCTGATGACTCCTATCATTACTCACGAGTTGATTTGTCCTGGCGAAAGGATTATGGCTGTGGCATTGATGCATGGACTACTTGGTCCCTGGAATTTACTGGCGGCAGCACAGTCTTTCTTGGAACACAGCTTTCTTGAAAACCCACCGAGCTGTCCTCTGATGGTGATAGAGGATCCGGTGCTGGGAGAGCACGTATGTTCTTTTCCGCTTTTAAATTGGATGGCTGAACTGTTTTCGGATGAAGACGGTGACTTCCTATTGGAGGCTGTTGCAGCTTATTTTGCATACACAGTTATGTCATAGACCTTTTTCATGTTTGATATGCTGAGTACTAGCATTTCATTGACAATTCATTGACTTATTTGTCAAGTTTTTATTATTTACCTTGCCTATTGGCTTAAGACTCGATAAAGTACTTGGCTGTTTTATTTTTCTTTAGCATTGAATTTTCCTAGTTTTTAATGCTTTACCTTGCGGACCGTCCACATATAAACTTGCAATCTGCTCTCATGAGATGGCACTTCTATTATCTTATTCAGTTCATTTCCGGATCATGAGGAGGTGTCATCTAGGTCCTGGATATCTTTACACCGTGTTAAGTTAGCATGGGCTCATTACCGGTTTAAACGCCATTTTTCCTTTTTTGCAACTTCTGCACACGACACTTAGTTGTTGCTTTAGCTTTCCACCTAGTAGTTCATCGTGGTTTACATGAGAATAATATGTTATTGGTCTACTATCTGCTTTACTTGTTAAACTATATCTGTACAGCGAGTGCTAAAGTTTCAAGAACAACACGATACAGAATTGTTATGAGGTCTGATCTCCACGACTTCATACTCATAACATAAGTGCAACTTCTGCCAATTCTGGGCATGAGGCGGGTTTTATATTGCTTTGCCGAACACACATACACAACAGTTGATGCGGTTCACATGAAGAGAGAGCTGGTGTATGCTGATGTGATTCCTTCAAATCTAAGACACTAAAGTATGGACACGCCCTAAACCAACACAAAGAGACCTTCTTAGCAAATAATATAATATGTGTATTAGGGAGGGTGAGATATAAGCAGCCGCGGGCCGTGGAGGGAGTTACGGTGAAGCAGGGAGGCGGGGAGGGGGAGAAGCAGGGTGGAGCCCTCTCTACCTTGCCCCTCCCCCTCCCCGCCTCCCTGCCCCACCGTAACTCCCTCCACGGCCCGCGGCTGCTTATAAGTGTTGCTAACTCTTATTCATTTACAGCATGTTAACATACTGTCACCATTCGCTTTTTATGTACTAGTAACTATGCTGGTAATTTTGCTACTGATAATATGTGTACTTGTATTCTCCACCCTGCTTCTCCCCCTCCCCGCCTCCCTGCCTCACCGTAACTCCCTCCACGGCCCGCGGCTGCTTATAAGTGTTGCTAACTCTTATTCATTTACAGCATGTTAACATACTATCACCATTCACTTTTTATGTACTAGTAACTATGCTGGTAATTTTGCTACTGATAATATGTGTACTTTTATTATCTAAGGTACTACGCCTGAGAAGACGGCATTAGTAAATAAACATTTCAAATACACATGTGTTCTTCTTAACTCCATGTTCTGGTTTCTAAGAAATATATAACGACCGACTGTTCATGAGTTCCACGTATCCTGAGGTACTATAAGTTCATATTCTGGATTGTCTAAACATTGAGAGTTTGTTATATCCAATGTGACACTGTACCTAGCTTGCTAAATAGTTTTTGATTACTAACGTGAGTTTTGGGACACCCTAATTCGCCGAGGTTCCAATCCTCTGTCCACAGTTCTGTGTGAGAACAGAAACCCTGCGACAGGGGCACCCCCGACCCTTGCTGGAGCTTCATCACACTTGCGATACAACTCCAGCAATGCGCCACCTTTACGGCACAGATACATCACGCATCTGTGCTGTTTTTGCCCCATGATGCGCCGCATTGTAAATGCAGCACACCATAGGTGACGGAACAGCGGCACAGAATGACTAACACATCCCTGGTGATGCGCCAGTCATCATAAATCTATCCCTATGCTTCTTATCTTGTTAGAGATGAACCGCCATATGTATCATCAAAGTTATTTGCATTTCCTAAATAGCGAACTTTAAGGAATAAATAGCGATTCTTTACCATTCCTAGTTTGCGATGAGCTATTTGCTAATTAGCCGAATGTAGCCCAATGAAGCCCAATGTAGCCCAATGTAGCCCAAAGATGGCCGCCAGACACACAAAAAAACAAATGTAGCCCAAATATCAGCCAGATGTAGCCCAACTATAGCCCAGTGACAGAATGACCAATCAGCTTCGCAAACCTCCGTTACGCGAAGCGGAGCGCTGTTACAGATATATATCTTTTTTTGAACGTTAATTTCTCAAAATCCACTGGAGCACATATATTGAGACCTAGCAAAGGCACATCGGGCTACCAGTCCCTAATATTTTGCCAAGTTTCGTGCAAATCCATTCAGCCGTTCAATTATTATTTTTTTTTTATTTTTTTGCCCCGCGGGGCCCTTTTAAAACCTCCACATCAAACCTAGGGGGTCAGCGAGGATCTACTATGCCCCCTTATAGTTATTTCCCCCTTTGTTTTGACCTCCTCTTGTCTCTCGATCCTACCGAGAGACAAGATGGCGGCCGCTACGGACTGTTTGGAATGTTGACAGACGCCGGAGAACCAATCAGCTTCGCTTCACAAAGCTCCGTTGCGCGAAAAGTCCGCGAACCAGAGCGCTAACCGGTCCGCTGTTACAGATATATATCTTTTTTTAAACGTTAATTTCTCAAAATCCACTGGAGCACATATATTGAGACCTACAAAAGGCACATCGGGCTACCAGTCCCTACAATTTTGCCAAGTTTCGTGCAAATCCATTCAGCCGTTCGGGCTAAAAGTGAGGCCAACCGCCCTATGGAAAACTCAATGTTAAAAACACGTTTTGGGACCCCCCTTTTTTCTCGGCCCCCACTGGACGAACCCCCCCCAAATTTTCAAGGGCTGCTCAGAAACAAAATGTGCCATTTTCCTGAAAATTTCAGCCAATTCCGTCCACAAACGCCAAAGTTATTAGACATAGAATTTTCAAAAAACCCATAGAGAAAAAATCCTAACTATATATACCTACTGGCGACCGCCAGTAGGTAATATACACATACATACATATATATATATATATATATATATATATATATATATATATATATATATATATATATATACACACATACATACATATATATATATATATATACAGATACATACATATATTACCTACTGGCGGCCGCCAGTAGGTAGTTATAGTTAGGATTGATTTCCATAGGGAAATCGCAACATTCTATTTGGAATAACTTTGGTGCCGGTTGAGGAATCGGCCTGAATTTTTCAGCAACTTTGCCTCGCGGCGCTCCGCTCCTTCTCTGAGGGGGGGGATTCGTCAAGTGCGGGCCGAGATAAAAGGGGGGTCCCAAAACGTGTTTTCCCCATGTTAATTTCCATAGGGCGGTTGGACTCACTTTTAGCCCGAACGGCTGAATGGATTTCCACAAAACTTGGCAAAATTGTAGGGACTGGTAGCCCGATGTGCCTTTGCTATGTCTCAAGATATGTGCTCCAGTGGATTTTGAGTAATTTAGGTTAAAAAAAATATATATATCTGGGCGGAGCCTAACCACACATCTGATCTGATTGGCTGTCAGCACTTCATCCAAGAAGTGTTGGCAGCCATCTTGGGACCAATATACATGATAGCACCTCATTAAAAAGCATTGTAGTTAATAGAGGGTTTTAGGACTTTAGTTACATTATAAATCATTTGTTGATGGTACCATACTCATTTTAGGAATTGTGGTGTGTTCTAAGGTGATTTTACCATGTGAAAAAGCCTTCTGCTGTGATATCATGAATCATATTTGAAAGAAAACTAATATCTCATGATTTTCCCACAGTGGTTTGGAAGGGGATCTATAAGCTAAACTGAAAGCATATTTTCTGTAAATTCACATTATCTTTCTCAGTCATGTGAGAATGAAGTCTGACATTCTCAGTAAAACATGTACATCCAACAAGGACAGAGACTGTCAGTTGATTCCTTTGTGTTCTACTGCAGCCTCCTAGAGTGTTCTAAAGAACAACTAGAGCACTAACAGTCCTACTTATTACAAAGGTATAGCACACCTGAAGCCATCGTGATGGGAATAAAGTAGTAACTCTTAAAACATTTAATTTAAAAAGGAACAAAATGAGGGGGTATATTATGCCATAGAAAGTATTATTAGTGCTGCAAAAAGAAAAATTAGGGCACATTTTGAGTGACTTCTCAAATCCTCTTCTATTTTATTAAAAAATTCTGACATGCAGTCTCCCAAGATGGCCACCAGAGACAAAGTAGCCCAAATGTAGCCCAAATATCACCCAGATGTAGCCCAAGTATAGCCCAATGACAGAATGTCCCAGAGTGTTCTAAAGAACAACTAGAGCGCTAACAGTCCTACTTATTACAAAGGTATGGCACACCTGAAGCCATCTTGATTGGAATAAAGTGGTAACTCTTAAAACATTTAATTAAAAAAGGAACAAAATGAGGGGGTATATTTTGCCATAGAAAGTATGATTAGTGCTGCAGAAAGAAAAATTAGGGCATATTTTGAGTGACTTCTCAAATCCTCTTCAATTTCATAAAAAAATTCTGACATCCAGTCTCCCAAGTTGGCCACAGGAGACAAAAGAGCCTAAATGTAGCCCAAATATCACCCAGATGTAGCCCAAGTATAGCCCAATGACAGAATGTCCCAGAGTGTTCTAAAGAACAACTAGAGCGCTAACAGTCTTACTTATGACAAAAGTATGGCACACCAGAAGCCATCTTGATTGGAATGAAGTGGTAAGTCTGAAAACATTTAATTTAAAAAGGAACAAAATGAGGGGGTTCATTTTGCCATAGAAAGTATGATTAGTGCTTCAGAAAGAAAAATTAGGGATCATTTTCAGTGACTTCTCAAATCCTCTTCTATTTCATTAAAGAAATTCTGACATGCCGACTGAAACATGCACTTTGAATACCAGTAGCAGACTTCCCTGGTGAGCAGTAGCTTTACTACAGTGATCTAATGAGCAACTAGAGTGCTAACATTCAGAATTTATGGCAAATGTGTGACACATCTGAATGCCTTCTTGATGGAACCAAAGTAAACAAGCATTGAAAATGCAATAGATCTCGCCCTCGTTTAAGTTAAAGCCATTCTGTTTGTAATGAGGTGGCTTTTTAGCTTTGCTTTTATTAGTGTTTTTTAAACCTTCATGTAAATAACATGCATCTGTATGCATATATGTATATGTATGCATGCATTTATATTTGTATTTATATAGATATACAGATTATATATGTTTATATATGTATGTATATATATATATATATTCACTGAAAAAACCATAGGTTATAGACCATATATAGTTAGGAATTAGCATTTAGAAAACCTTATTTTACTCACACAAAACCATTGAAATTCCATATATAGTTAGTTGCACTAACTATATATCGCGCACCCGCAATCCACTGCTGATGATGTCACATATTACATCATTCATGACATGGTCAGTGACATCACTGATGACATCACTGATGACATCTCAAATGACATCACTGATGACATCACTGATGACATCTCAAATGACATCACTGATGATATCTCATTTGACATCAATGGTCACATCAATGATGATATCATTAATGTGACAATACAATGCATCTCCTCACACTTTAATATAACCTCTGTTACACCCAGTGTTAAATACAGAGTATAATTTTTGAAACCATTGACACACCAATACTAGTTACTACATACGCACTCACTGATTCCTACGTCTACACACACATTCACTCATTCACCCATACAATCATTCATACATACAATCACTCATCTTTACAACACTATCATATGCACTCAAACACCTATACAGACACTCACACTCTGCCACTCATCCATGGAGTTACTCACACACCTAGTCAGTCCTGTAAAGAATCAATCACACTTCCATTTTCTAATCTACACAGTTAAACATAGAGTACCTTACATTTTCAAACATATACTAACACATACTTACTCTCTTATAGAATCACTGATACAAGTACACATTGATCTGCACAGAGTCACACACCTCCCAGCCAGCCATACACACACTCAGTCTCCCATACAAATACTTGTGCAACCAATCAATAACCCATATAGCTACTTATATAGCTACTGATCAACACATGCAGCAGCTTGCACAACAACAGACATACTGATGCACACTTTCAGACAGTTTAGTCACTAACCCGTGCATTTAGTAAGACGCATTTAATCACTCACTCATACAGTCAATCACGCACCTACTAAAACCTTCATTCAGACACTTATACATCCACTCATTCTTCAATATGTAAAACATATTTAAACTTTACAGAAACACATAATCACTGGATGTTGTCATCAGTGATGTCATTTGAGATGTCATCAGTGATGTCATCAGTGATGTCACTGACCATGTCATGAATGATGTAATATGTGACATCATCAGCAGTGGATTGCGGGTGCGCGATATATAGTTAGTGCAACTAACTATATATGGAATTTCAATGGTTTTGTGTGAGTAAAATAAGGTTTTCTAAATGCTAATTCCTAACTATATATGGTCTATAACCTATGGTTTTTTCAGTGAATTTCATTGGTTTTTTAACAGCTAATATCTGTAGCTGTAAAATGTATTCTTCTTTAAATCCAAAAATATATTTTATATGTTTATTAATATTTTTTTTTTTAATATTTTTTTTTCTTCGTTCCCGCTTCGCGAATCGAGAAACTTCCCGTTAGCTGACCTTGATGCCGCGAAATAGACCGCGAGCCGGTAAACGTTTCTTTACCGCAACTGCCGCGTTAGAAAACAACATCGTGACGCCTCCCGTCCACATGACGTTTCGCGTTGTCGCGTGATACGTCATATGACGTGCTACGTTAGCGAACTGGTACGCGAAGCGAGGCGCAAAGTGCAGGTTTCTGGAAGCAAACCGGGAGGCCCTGCAAAGCGCGTAACGTAAACACAGCAGGTCATGTGACTTGGTAATAACACTTTTCATTGGTTCATTTCACTTTTGGTTTCCTAATGATGTAAGACTAGGTCATATAATCTAAAATGAACACTTTTCATTGGTTGAGAACTCTTGTTTTTCCCAAATGATGAAAATCCCTCCTTCTTTCCTCACTCTGACTTTCATCATTGTGAGAGAAAGACCCTTTGTTACCAGTGAGCAATGGCTTCTTTAGTAGCTTCAGCTGGTGCTTCCCCACCACCTCCACCACATCCAAGGAAGAGTGGACCACCTGCTGAAGTTATAATTCAGCAAGAAGAGGAAGAAGAGGAACAGGACGAAGAGCACGAAGAGAGGCACTTTTTGCCTGAGGAGCCCAGGACGTCTCACCGGAAAGAAAACTTAATTTGGCAATTTTTTAAAATTCCCAAAGGTCAGAAAAAAGTAAATGCAAGATACGTAACTTGCCTTATATGTCAAGATAGACTGTCCAGAGGGACCGACAAAAAATACAGTTTCGGAAACTACACAATGCATCGCCATATGACTAGGTGGCATCCTAACAACTACAGTGCTGCACAGTTTCGTAACGACCTAGATAATCTCCCTATTATGGCCAGAAGATCTGTTGTACCGGAAGTAACGGGACCAGAGGGCAGGGAGATGGTGCCAAATATACAAACGAGATTTCGTGAAGTAAAACAAGCCTGCGTACATTGCAGTGGATTCATTTGCTACGGAGAAAGTAGCATCACTCTGATCAACAGAGCTATTGACAATCATGCTCATGTTTGTCCGAAACGCCCCAAACAATAAATTCTTTTTTTTTTGTTGTTGCTCCTGTTGAGCCCTTTACAATGAATCGTTTTCGTTGCCCCCTCCAAAAAAAACCAAAAAAATATAAAACTGTTCAGAAAAATTCAAAAAAAGTAAAAAAATGTTCAGAAAAATAATTAAAAAAATATAAAACAACAAAAACAATAAAAAAAAAGTTCTTTTCAGAACTACCTCCCCGGTATTAAAAAATTGGTACAATATTTAGAACTGTGCCAACCTCTATTTCTCTTAGTTCGCTTCCCAGTTCGCTCGCCGGTACGCGAACCGGAAGCGAACCAAAAAAACAGTAAGTATAAGGGAAGGAAACAGACAGTTATGTTAAAAGAAAGACAGCTATAGGGGAGTAAACTAGAGATACTATTACCCGTAATCCACTGCTGATGATGTCACATATTACATCATTCATGACATGCTCAGTATGTATGGAAAGGGGCAGATTTATATTAACTAGCACATCCCCAGAGATGCACCAGTTAACGTGCACCGCTGCTCTACCACCCACAGTCTGCCGCATTTACAATCAGATAGGACAAAGCTGCATCAAAACCCTGCGCCTGCTTGAAGCAGGCATAGATCTTGACGCAGGTAGGGTGAAAGCTAAAGCAACAACTAAGTGTCGTGTGCAGAAGTTGCAAAAAAGGAAAAATGGCGTTTAAACCAATAATGAGCCCATGCTAACTTAACACAGTGTAAAGATATCCAGGATCTACATCAGTTTGGGGTTCACGAACCTGGCAGGTAAAAGGCACTGAGGCTTTGCACCGTGCATATCTCATCCCAAATCATATGTTGTTTGTGAATGAAACAATTTCCCAGACCAAATGCTTTGGATTGGCTACTTCTAAAAAATTAAACACCCCTACTATCCCGGAGTTAGAGGAATATGATGGTTGGAGTAATTTTACTCGGTTGTCCATTAAAGATTTACAGGCCCTACTCCATAATTCTTCCTTTAACATTTCCAGTATAAATCCAAAAGGTTGGCTGCTTTGGCAACGTGCCTTATCCACGGTTTAATAACGCTGCCTTTTGCTTTATATAAGTTTTCAAATTGTATGAAATATATACCAATAGGTCGTTATGCACCTTTAGGTAGTGGTTTTCTTCATGAGGTCTGGTCGCTTCCATACACATACAGATGTTTCAAAGATGATCAAGAAGTTTATCTGAATGGAGAGGAATGCACTGAGACGCCAGATCATTCACTAATGTGTAGGCACATACAGTTACACGGTTCATGCAACAAACACCGACCAAATATGGCTTGCGTGTTGCAAGGCACGCCAGTTCCTGCTATCATCCCCACGTTCAAGTTGTTGGAAAATGGTAGTTATTTGATGCTCAATAATGAAGATTGTTCTGGGTTAATTAAAAGTATTCCTTTTATCGTAACAGTAAGTGAACGGGTTATTTGCTGCAGAAATGTTCTATTTCCTCCCACACATGAACATAGGGAGTTTTCAATCTGGCCACAAATACCAACCTTGGGAACAGATTTCAACGGCATGGCAAGAATAAGAGCTCTTTTGTCTCAGAGAGAGGTGGCCTTGAGTTTGGCCCGTGAAACTTTCGTGCTTCACATAGCGAACACCCGTACAGAGGTGCAGACCCTTTTAAATACAGATTTGCCTTTCCATTTCAGCAAGATGGTTCGGACTATCTTTAACGCGTCCTCCACAAAGGGCCTGGCGCACTTTTTTAAAGTTGTTACCAGTGGTCTCGTGACTTCATTTGAGAAAATCTTTGGAGTCATCCCTGCTTTCTTTCATTCTATTTTTTCCACTGTGCTTGGTGGATTCCCATTTTTACTTGCATTACCAGCGGACGCTCTTGTGCTTTTTTACATTTTTAAATATGGATGTCCCTCCTGTGCAAGCTCCCGCCCTGCAGCTGCTGACGCTGTTCCGCAATCGCATGCTTGAATATTATGGCACAATGCCGTTGGCGATATTAAGCACGGCATATGGATTATCTTTTCGATTCTCCTACTTCACCTGTGTCCAGCCTGTATTTCACTGCCTGACCTGTGATTTCGATTGGGCCATTGATTTGTGTCTCTGCGGACCGGTTTCTCCTGACGTCGACTTTAATCAGCTGATGACTCCTATCATTACTCACGAGTTGGTTTGTCCTGGCGAAAGGATTATGGCTGTGGCATTGATGCATGGACTAATTGGTCCCTGGAATTTACTGGCGGCAACACAGTCTTTCTTGGAACAGAGCTTTCTTGAAAACCCACCGAGCTGTCCTCTGATGGTGATAGAGGATCCGGTGCTGGGAGAGCACGTATGTTCTTTTCCGCTTTTAAATTGGATGGCTGAACTCTTTTCGGATGAAGACGGTGACTTCCTATTGGAGGCTGTTGCAGCTTATTTTGCATACACAGTTATGTCATAGACCTTTTTCATGTTTGATATGCTGAGTACTAGCATTTCATTGACAATTCATTGACTTATTTGTCAAGTTTTTATTATTTAGCTTGCCTATTGGCTTAAGCCTCGATAAAGTAGTTGGCTGTTTTATTTTTCTTTAGCATTAAATTTTCCTAGTTTTTAATGTTTTACCTTGCGGACCGTCCACATATAAAGTTGCAATCTGCTCTCATGAGATGCCACTTCTATTATCTTATTCAGTTTGTTTCCGGATCATGGGGAGGTGTCATCTAGATCCTGGATATCTTTACACCGTGTTAAGTTAGCATGGGCTCATTACCGGTTTAAACGCCATTTTTCCTTTTTTGCAACTTCTGCACACGACACTTAGTTGTTGCTTTAGCTTTCAACCTAGTAGTTCATCGTGGTTTACATGAGAATAATATGTTATTGCTCTACTATCTGCTTTGCTTGTTAAACTATATCTGTACAGCGACTGCTGAAGTTTCAAGAACAACACGATACAGAATTGTTATGAGGTCTGATCTCCACGACTTCATACTCATAACATAAGTGCAGCTTCTGCCAATTCTGGGCATGAGGCGGGTTTTATATTGCTTTGCCGAACACACATACACAACACTTGATGCGGTTCACATGAAGAGAGAGCTGGTGTATGCTGATGTGATTCCTTCAAATCTAAGACACTAAAGTATGGGCACGCCCTAAACCAACACAAAGAGACCTTCTTAGCAAATAATATAATATGTGTATTAGGGAGGGTCAGATATAAGCAGCCGCGGGCCGTGGAGGGAGTTACGGTGAGGCAGGGAGGCGGGGAGGGGGAGGGGCAGGGTGGAGCCCTCTCCACCCTGCCCCTCCCCCTCCCCGCCTCCCTGCCCCACCGTAACTCCCTCCACGGCCCGCGGCTGCTTATAAGTGTTGCTAACTCTTATTCATTTACAGCATGTTAACATACTGTCACCATTCGCTTTTTATGTACTAGTAACTATGCTGGTAATTTTGCTACTGATAATATGTGTACTTCTATTATCTAAGATACTACGCCTGAGAAGACGGCATTAGTAAATAAACATTTCAAATACACATGTGTTCTTCTTAACTCCATGTTCTGGTTTCTAAGAAATATATAACGACCGACTGTTCATGAGTTCCACGTATCCTGAGGTACTATAAGTTCATATTCTGGATTGTCTAAACATTGAGAGTTTGTTATATCCAATGTGACACTGTACCTAGCTTGCTAAGGGGTTTTTGATTACTAAGGTGAGTTTTGGGGCACCCTAATTCGCCGAGGTTCCAATCCTCTGTCCACAGTTCTGTGTGAGAACAGAAACCCTGCGACAGGGACACCCCTGAGCCTTGCTGGAGCTTCATCACACTTGCGATACAACTCCAGCAATGCGCCACCTTTACGGCACAGATACGTCACGCATCTGTGCTGTTTTTGCCCCATGATGCGCCGCATTGTAAATGCAGCACACCATAGGTGACGGAACAGCGGCACAGAATGACTAACACATCCCTGGTGATGCGCCAGTCATCATAAATCTATCCCTATGCTTCTTATCTTGTTAGAGATGAACCGCCATATGTATCATCAAAGTTTTTTGCATTTCCTAAATAGCGAACTTTAAGGAATAAATAGCGATTCTTTACCATTCCTAGTTTGCGATGAGCTATTTGCTAATTACAAATTACCCATTCATTTCCATGCAGCAGGAGGCCCATAGGAATGAAGGTGCAATTTGCGATTAGCAATTACCTCATCGCAAATTACGAATTTTTCCGAGGGTGCAGGGGTGTCTCAAGAACACCCTGCTGCACCCCTGAAAAAGAAATTTGGGGGCATATGGCGCACATAAATTTTGAAAACATTCCTTTACCTCAAAAACGATTTTCAACTCATAATTTGAAAACACTGCACATGGGGAAATGACTTAAAATGTCCTTAAGACACATAAAAGCGTTTTTTGATTGCCTTTGCAGCATGTTTCAGTCACCTTTAACATGCCTATGTAACGCAAACATTCAAAATCTAAATTTGCCATGCACAGGTGGGAGCATATTTACAAGCAATTTGCTCCACAGACAAACTTCTTACATTTAAATGGGAAAAATAACATCAGAGACTCTCAATTACCTTATAAAGAAGCAGACACCATTATGTCCTTGTCATCAATATTAAAACCATTGCTTTTTCTCAAAAACGATTTACAAGTCATAATTTGAAAACACTCCACAGCTCCTATGCACATAAAAACCCTGTCAGTACTAATACTTCACATTTTCTCCAATTACAATTTCTCAAAGAAACAAAATCTATTTGTAAAACACTTGAGACAAAGCAACATTTGAAAAACACAACTTTCTTCATAATTTTCTCCTTAAAGCACACTATTTTCTATCTAAATTAAAGAAATCTTTTCTCACCTTAGCAAATACTTTGAGTTTCAAAACAGTCTCAGAAACACACCAATTTGTCTTCAGCAGAGCAAAAGGTATGCACTCCAGAGTCTGCAGCTATCAAAAGCACAGAAATGCTGTAATTCTTCACACATATCTCTCATGTCACCCAATCAAAACTCTTCCCTCACTTTTTTTCAAATGAAAACCCTTCCCCCCTCTGCCATTTCATGCCTTTTCTGCATGGCAACCACGTCTTGGAAGACCTCTGGTGTTTGCAAGTTCACACAACAATGTTGCAATTGAACTCTGAACTCTCAGTGCACCTCATATCCAGTGCATTCTTTCATTTAATGATTTTTTCTTCACCACTCAAAATACATCTTTCAAACAACTCATCCATGCACCCTAACTTTCTGTTTTCAGCAATCAAAATCCACCAATCACTGTTACTGCTTCATTAACACAGAAACTCCACAGTTTTTTTCATTTTAAACTCTTATTTTTTCAACTGCCATTTCATTGCCACACTTCATCTGACTGCAGGAGAACCTTCTCTCACCATGTTTTCTGTCTGGATTGTTGGACATAGTTACATCTATTGGGCTCAGAGGTATGCTGAGAACAGGAATTTACCTAACCTCAATTTACAAGATGTGGAAATTAAGTGGTTTGGCCACAGAGGATTAAAATGTCACCAATTGATACCATTGGTGAAAACCTTTATGCATTTGCCAAAACCTGACCTGTTAATTGTGCACTGTGGAGGTAATGATTTGGGCACTTTGACTGGGGTAGGTCTGGAAATGCTTTTAAAGGACACCTTTGAGCAATTGATGGCACATTTTCCTCAGACTGCCTTGGTATATTCAAATATATGCCAAAGACAGAAATGGAGGTGGTCAAACCAATTTTGTCCACAAATTGAGAAGTCGAGGAAGCATGTAAACAAATCTGTTTCAGCTTACATGAGAGACCATGGAATGGGCTCCCTGTACAACAATAACTTGCGTTACTACATGCAAGATATCTACAGAGGAGATGGAGTTCACTTCTCAGATGAGGGCAACAGAGTTTTCATTTTGAATTTAAGACTGTGCATTGGTACCTACTTATAAGTACCTAAATGTACCATAAACCCAAAAGCTCTTCTCAGAGCTACCCTACATCTGATCACTCACAATTATTATTTTACTCTAACTTTTTTCACTAATTTTCAAGAAAGTACGCTCCCCAGAACGCTTCCCGGTTCGCGAACCGGGCGCACTCCACGCAAAAAAACTAAAAAAACGATATATTTTTTTTTTGCCCTGCGAGACCCTTTTAAAGCCTCCACATCAAACCTAGGGGGTCAGGGACGACCTACTATGCCCCCTTATGGTCATTTGCCCCTTCGCTTTGGCCTCCTCTTGTCTCTCGATCCTACCGAGAGACAAGATGGCGGCCGCTACGGACTGTTTGGAATGTTTACAGACGCCGAAGAACCAATCAGCTTCGCAAAGTTCCGAAGCGGAGCGCTGTTACAGATATATATCTTTTTTTGAACGTTAATTTCTCAAAATCCACTGGAGCACATATATTGAGACCTAGCAAAGGCACATCGGGCTACCAGTCCCTACAATTTTGCCAAGTTTCGTGCAAATCCATTCAGCCGTTCGATTATTATTATTTTTTTTTTTTTTTGCCCCGCGGGCCCTTTTAAAACCTCCACATCAAACCTAGGGGGTCAGCGAGAATCTACTATGCCCCCTTATGGTCATTTGCCCCTTCGCTTTGGCCTCCTCTTGTCTCTCGATCCTACCGAGAGACAAGATGGCGGCCGCTACGGACTGTTTGGAATGTTTACAGACGCCGGAGAACCAATCAGCTTCGCTTCACAAAGCTCCGTTGCGCGAAAAGTACGCGAACTGGAGCGCTGCCCGGTCCGCTGTTACAGATATATATCTTTTTTTGAACGTTAATTTCTCAAAATCCACTGAAGCACATATATTGAGACCTACAAAAGGCACATCGGGCTACCAGTCCCAACAATTTTGCCAAGTTTCGTGCAAATCCATTCAGCCCTTCGGGCTAAAAGTGAGGCCAACCGCCCTATGGAAAACTCAATGTTAAAAACACGTTTTGGGACCCCCCTTTTTTCTCGGCCCCCCCTTGACAAACCCCCCCCCAAATTTTCAAGGGCTGCTCAGAAACAAAATGTGCCATTTTCCTGAGAATTTCAGCCAATTCCATCCACAAACGCCAAAGTTATTAGACATAGAATTTTCAAAAATCCCATAGAGAAAAAATACTAACTATATATACCTACTGGCGACCGCCAGTAGGTAATATACATACACATACATATATATAAATGCATATGCATATATATGCATATATATATGTGTATATGTGTGCGTGTAGAGAGAGGTAGCGAGGTAGAGGTGTAGAGGTAGAGAGGTAGAGGTAGAGAGGTAGCGGTAGAGAGGTAGAGACTAGTATAGAGAGAAGTAGAGAGAGGTAGAGAGGTAGAGAGTAGAGAGTGAGTAATAGAGAGTAGAGAGTGAGTAGTAGAGAGTAGTAGAGAGCAGTAGAGAGAGTAGCAGAGAGTGAGTAGTAGAGAGTAGTAGAGTGAATAGTAGAGTGAGTAGTAGAGAGTAGTAGAGAGTGAGTAGTAGAGAGTAAGTAGTAGAGTGAGTAGTAGAGAGCAGTAGAGAGTGAGTAGTAGAGATTAGTAAAGAGTGAGTAGTAGAGAGTGAGTAGTAGAGAGTGAGTAGTAGAGAGTAGTAGAGAGTGAGAGAGAGAATAGTAGAGAGTAGTAGAGAGTGAGTAGTAGAGTGAGTAGTAGAGACTAGTAGAGAGAGAGTAGTAGAGAGTGAGTAGTAGAGAGTAGTAGAGAGTGAGTAGTAGAGTGAGTAATAGAGAGTGAGTAGTAGAGAGAGATTAGTAGAGAGTGAGTAGTAGAGAGTAGTAGAGAGTGAGAAGTAGAGAGTAGTAGAGAGTGAGTAGTAAAGAGTGAGTAGTAAAGAGAGAGTAGTAGAGAGTGAGTAGTAGAGAGTAGTAGATAGTGAGTAGTAGGGAGTGAGTAGTAGAGAGAGAGTAGTAGAGAGTAGTAGAGTAGTAGAGAATGAGTTTTAGAGAGTGAGTATTTGAGAGTAGTGGAGTAGGAGAAAGTAAGTAGTAGAGAGTAGTGGAGAATATTCCAAAGTTTGGCACAGCACCACATTTTTTTCAATAAGTCCAATCAAATCATATCACTTAGAGTCCTTATTGAAGCGCTGAATCTTGGTGTATATTCAAATGCTTTTATTTTCCTTAAGTTTATCTACCACAGCCAGCCGAAACGTTTCGTTCTGTACAACAGAACTTCTTCAGGGCGTTCTTATTTCCTTCAAGTTATGTCGGTATCCTGTTGTCATATAACTAGATATTTCTTCCAAATGTTAGACGAGACGTAAGTACATTCTTATTCAAAGTGACTAGGTATCAATTTTACCCACACAATTCGGGCAGACTTGAGTAATTTATAGCATCCTCAAAGTCAGTCTTTCAAAAATTCCAAAGTATAGGACATGATAATCCAAATCCAAATGTTTCTCAAGAAAAGTCATTTTCAATCATTCGGAATATCGGTGTTTGGGCAGATATGACCCAGGGACCCCCAGTATGCAAGGGGAATTAGTCCCCCCTCTGCAAACGCGCCAGTGGCCTGCGTTGCAGAGAGGTGTAAAAAGGGGCATAGACTCATTACACCTCTGTGCAATGCAGCCCCCTGGCGCATACTGGAGGTTCCAGGTGGGCTAGTTGGCCCCCAGGGACCCCTAGTATGCAAGGGGAATCAGTTCCCCCTCTTCAAACATGCACAGGGGCTGCGTTGCAGAGAGGTGTAAAAAAGGGTGTGGCCTCATTACATCGCTCTGCAATGCAGCCCCCTGGCGCATACTGGAGGCTCCTGGTGGGCTAGTTGGCCCCCAGGGGCCCCCAGGGACCCCCAGTATGCAAAGGGAATTAGTTCCCCCTCTGCAAACGCAGCAGGGGGCTGCGTTTCAGAGAGGTGTAACAAGGGGCATAGCCTCATTACACCTCTGCAATGCAGCCCCCTGGCGCATACTGGAGGTTCCAGGTGGGCTAGTTGGCCCCCAGGGGCCCCCAGTATGCAAGGGGAATTAGTTCCCCCTCTTCAAACATGCACGGGGGCTGCGTTGCAGAGAGGTGTAAAAAGGGGCGTGGCTTCATTACACCTCTCTGCAATGCAGTCCCTTGGCGCATACTGGAGATTCCTGGTGGGCTTTCAGGTCTTATATAGTTAGGAATTAGCATTAAAAAAAACTTTGAAATTCACTGAAAAAAACATAGGTTTCAGGTCTTATATAGTTAGGAATTAGCATTTAAAAAACCTATGAAATTCACTGAAAAAACAATAGGTTTCACACCAGTTATAGTTAGGAATTAGCATTTAAAAAACCTATTAAATTCACTGAAAAAAACATAGGTTTGACACCAGTTATAGTTAGCTGGAAATTTTACTGACATAAAACCATTGAAATTCCCACGTTATAGTTAGTTGGACTCACTATAACTTGCGCGCCTGCAATGCACTGCTGATGACGTCACATATTACATCACTCATGACATGGTCAGTGACATCACTCATGACATCACTGATGACACCATCCTTGTGACAGAGTGACAGACCTCCTTTCAGTGTAATGTAACCCTTGAAACACATTCAAAAATAGAAACAAAAATTTTCAAAAAAATAGAGATACCCATACCAGTTACAAAAACCAATTCAGTAATACCACCATCTATATACACATCCACTCATTCACCAACAGTTCTATATAGTCACTCATACATATATTCACTCATCATATGTAGTGAAACACCTATACATCCTGTTACACACCGACAGTCATCCAAAAATTACTCACACAGATAATCACACATGCAAATAAACTATTGAACATCCATTTATTTGCATATAAAGCTATACACACACTACCACCTTACTTCTAAGGAAACTTACACATACTTACTCTCTTAAACAATCACTTATAGAAACACATACTTATTTAAACAAGAACTCTTTCAATCTCTCACTCTCACATATACTCACTTATATACATCAATACTCATATACTAGATTAAAACATATGTAGTTACTGATAAAGACACTAGTGAGACAGTCATTCACTCACTAACACACACATATACACACTCATCCACCCATACAGTCCTGCACATATGCTGTCTTCAAAACACATACAAACAGTGAGTCAATCATTGATGCATCTATGTGCTAAGTAACACCCCCACCAAACCATACAGACACTCATACTGATACTAATAACCCATATACACACACATGTAGCTACTCACTAACCCATGCAGCCACTTATACACAAAGTGAAACACTGATACAAACATTTAAATATTTAAACAATACTCGCTAATATATGTATTCACTAAGATACACTTAATAAGCCAGTTAACCAATCAATTTTTTTTTTAAAACATCTATTAAGACACTTATTTAAACATGTATTCTTCCATCGACCTTTACATATACATATATTAAACATATTTATTTTTCAGAAAGACACACATTCACTGGATGGTGTCATCAGTGATGTCATGAGTGATGTCACTGACCATGTCATGAGTGATGTAATATGTGACGTCATCTCACCAGGCAGGGTCACCCCCTTGCTCCTCCTGCCGCCTCCTGCTCCAGCCTGCCTTGCCAGCCTTGCCAGCCTGCCTAGCCGCATTTCCCGCCGCCGCAGACGCCCCCCTGGTCCCACGAGCGGCCCAGCCACTGCAGAGCCGGCCGCTCGTCCGTTCCCGCCGCTGCTCGCCCAGGCCCCGCCCACCACCGGCCCATTGGACGAGCCGCTCCCGCCGCCCAGCTGACCCACCCTCACGTCCCCCTTCTTATGACGCCCCCAGAGCGACCGCGCAGCGGACGCGCGCTGCGGGAGCACCAAATGAGCGCAGAAGGTGCGCCAAAGGTAAGCCCGTCTACGCCCGTCCGCGCCTGGACCGCGCCCAGTGCCAGGACCCCTGGCCCTCGCAGACCCCAGCCCACCCGCCGAACGTACGACACCGCCACCCTCAACGCACTCAACGCCGGCCGAACCCCTGGATGCTACCGAGCCACCCCGAGACGCACCCACGGACCCTTCATCTGCCAGTCCTGCAAGTTCTCCTGCATCCGGACCTGCACTGCACCAGCACCGACCAAGCCGAGCACCAGCAGCACCCACCTGAAGTACATCCTGCTCAACACCCGCTCCATCCACAGACACACCGTCGAGCTCTGGAACCTGCTCGACACCACAGCCCCAGACGTCGCCTTCCTCACAGAAACCTGGATGAACGCCTCCTCAGCGCCCGACATCGCCATCGCCATCCCGGATGGCTACAAGATCATCCGGAGGGGCCGCGTCAACCAGACAGGAGGAGGCATCGCCATCATCCACAGGAACACCATCCGCATCACGACCAACACCGACGACACCATCGCACCCGCCGAACACCTGCACTTCCAGATCCACGTCAACCCCAAGACCACCCTCAGAGGCACCCTCATCTACAGACCCCCGGGACCACGCACACAATTCAGCGAGGACATCGCCGACTTCATCAGCCCGCTCGCCCTCCCCTCAGCCGACTACATCCTCCTCGGGGACCTCAACTTCCACCTGGAGAACAACAACGACCGCAACACCACCACCCTGCTGGACAACCTCGCAAACCTGGGACTCAAGCAGCTGGTGACCACCCCCACCCACTACGCCGGACACACACTCGACCCGATCTTCTCTTCCAGCAAGGACATCGCCTTCAGCCACGCCACGGGACTCCAATAGACGGACCACAGCTGCGTCCACTTCAGCTTCAGAAGGACCACGCTCCACCATCACCAGCAACAGGCTCCCCGCAGAAGCTGGAACAAGATCACTGCAGACCAGCTCACTACGTCCTTGAGCAAGAACCCTCCCACCAGCACAACGAACCCCAGTCAAGCAGCCACCAACCTCACGAAATGGATCAGCGACTGCACAGACGAACTCGCCCCGCTGAAGACCCCGCCGAGCAGACCCGGCAGCAAGAAAGCCCCATGGTTTAACGACGAACTCAAGAGCTCCAAGAAGAACTGCAGAGCACTCGAGAAAACCTGGCGCACAGACCCAACACCGGACAACATGACTGCCCTCAAGCTCGCCACCCGAAAACACCACCAGCTGATCCGCGCCACCAAGAAAACCGCATTCAAGGAACGACTGCACAACAACGCACACAACAGCAAGGAACTCTTCAACATCGTGAAAGAGCTCTCCAACCCCAACGCCGGAAACAATGACATCACCCCTTCGCAAGACCTCTGCAACTCCCTCGCCTCCTACTTCCACAACAAGATTGCGGACATCCACAACAGCTTCAGCACTCAACCAACGCACGCCACGACCGAACCACCGCCCCCCACCACCACCCTCTGCGCCTGGACCCCGATCAGCACCGAAGACACCATCCGCACGATGAACTCCATCCACTCCGGATCTCCGACAGACCCCTGCCCTCACCACGTCTTCAACAAGGCCGACGCTGTCATCGCACCCCACCTGCGGGACATCATCAACACCTCCTTCGACATCGCCACCTTCCCGGAGAGCTGGAAGCACGCCGAACTCAGCGCTCTACTCAAGAAACCATCAGCAGACCCCACCGACCTCAAGAATTACCGCCCCATCTCGCTGCTCCCGTTTCCGGCCAAAGTCATCGAGAAGACCGTCAACAAGCAACTGGCCGCCTTCCTCGAGACGAACGGCTCCCTCGACCTCTCGCAGTCTGGCTTCCGGGCCAACCACAGCACCGAGACCGCCCTGATCGCAGCCACAGATGACATCCGAGCCCTGCTCGACAACGGAGAAACAGCGGACCTCATCCTCCTGGACCTCTCCGCGGCCTTCGACACTGTCTGCCACCGCACCCTAGTACAGCGCCTCAGCAACGTCGGAATCCAGGAGAAGGCACTGGAGTGGATCACCTCCTTCCTCACCGGAAGGACACAGAGAGTCCGCCTCCCCCCGTTCAGATTCGAGGCCACCGAAGTCATCTGCGGCGTTCCTCAAGGCTCCTCGCTCAGCCCAACTCTCTTCAACGTCTACATGAGCCCCCTCGCAGCCATCGCACGCCAGCACAACCTGAACATCATCTCCTACGCCGACGACACCCAGCTGATCCTCTCCCTCACTAACGACCCCGCCACCGCCAGAGCCAACCTATACAAAGGGATGACAGAAGTAGCCAAATGGATGTCGAACAGCCGCCTGAAACTGAACTCAGACAAGACGGAAGTCCTCATCCTGGGATCCTCACCCTCCGCCTGGGATGACTCCTGGTGGCCCCCCGCCCTGGGCAGCGCACCCAAACCAACTGACCACGCACGCAACCTGGGCTTCATCCTGGACTCCTCCCTCTCCATGACCAGACAAGTCAACGCCGTCTCCTCGTCGTGCTTCCACATCCTGAGAATGCTACGCAAAATCTTCCGATGGATCCCCACCGAGACCAGGAAGACGGTCACCCAGGCCCTCGTCACCAGCCGTCTGGACTACGGCAACTCCCTCTACGCCGGAACCACCGCCAAACTCCAGAAGAGACTCCAGCGGATCCAGAACACCTCAGCACGACTCATCCTGGACATCCCCCGCCGCAGCCACATCTCCGGACACCTGAGAGACCTGCACTGGCTCCCGGTCAACAAGAGAATCACCTTCCGGCTCCTCACCCACGCACACAAAGCCCTACACAACCAAGGTCCTGGATACCTCAACAGCCGCCTCAACTTCTACGCTCCCACGCGCCAGCTTCGATCGACCAGCCACGCCCTCGCCGCCGTCCCCCGCATCCGAAGAGCCACCACAGGAGGAAGGTCCTTCTCCTACCTGGCCGCCAAGACTTGGAACTCCCTTCCAACCCACCTCCGCCTGACCCAGGACCACCTCGCCTTCAGGAAGCAGCTCAAGACCTGGCTGTTCGAGCAGTAGCGGACCCCCCCCCCCCAGCGCCTTGAGACCCTCCGGGTGAGTAGTGCGCTATACAAATGCTCTGATTGATTGATTGATTGATTGACGTCATCAGCAGTGCATTGCAGGCGCGCAAGTTATAGTGAGTCCAACTAACTATAACGTGGGAATTTCAATGGTTTTATGTCAGTAAAATTTCCAGCTAACTATAACTGGTGTCAAACCTATGGTTTTTTCAGTAAATATATATATATATACACATACATATATATATACACATACATACATATATATACACACATACATATATATATATATATATATATATATATATACACATACATGCAGCACGCCCACTTGGTGAAAACTATTGCGCACTGCAACATCCAGAAGGCTGTGCATATGGCCACGCCCTCACAGGCAGGTGTTTATAATTGACTTGTGCGTGATCAAAAGTGCTTCCTGTCTTCCACAAATCACACGCCACTGAGGAAGGGATTACCAATGTCCTGAAACGCGTTGGGCAAACTTATCTTTGGTGTGATTTCACTGTTGCTGTGTATGCTTGCAAGCTGCCATTAAAGAAAATGAGCTTCACTTAACCTCCTGTGGCCTCTTCGCTTTGGGTAAACCTGTGCTGTGTGGATGTTTTCCGGCCGGTCCCGGTCGGGAAGATGGCCCATCGCTGAAGTGCGGGTCCTGAGCTGGTACCACCGGTGCCAGCACCAAGGAAGGAGGAGATTTGGCGCCTTACAGGACGGTGCCAGATTGCTCGATATTAGCGGCGACAAAGCAGGGCAGACAATGCACAGCGTCCACACCTACCCACTTGGGAACTAATTTTGTGCAATAAGGAGGACTCGTGCAGCACGCCCACTTGGTGAAAACTATCGCGCACTGCAACATCCAGGTGGCTGTGCATACGGCCACACCCTCACAGGCAGGTGTTTATAATTGGCTTGTGCGTGATCAAAAGTGCTTCCTGTCTTCCACAAATCACACGCCACTGGGGAAGGGATTACCAATGTCCTGAAGAGCGTCAATAGCTCGAAACGCGTATGGCTGTAGTAAACGCGTGCTGCTTGGAAAACCACACTGCCGCCTGCTGTGTATGCTGGAGCCTCACCCGCAGAGATATTGGCAGCGGGAAGTCCAGCATACACAGCGTTTCACCCTATAGGGAACTTTATTTTGTGAGGGGCAGGAGTGAGTCCACTTGGCGAGTGAACTTTAAAGTCCAATGATGGCAGGGTTTTGGGACTACATCAACCAGCATGCCGTGAGCGCCCACTGGGGCGGGACTTTGCATTGTAATAAATGCCAGTTCTTCATTCCGCTTCCTGCCTTTCATTGCCAGTGATCAAGAGCGTCAATAGCTCGAAACGCGTATGGCTGTAGTAAATGTGTGCTGCTTGTAAAACCACACTGCCGCCTGCGCAGTGGTGTGTGTCTTTACGTGTGTGGCTCCTCACTTGGGCAACCTGGTGTTTTTGTTATATAGCGGCAAGTCCGGCCGCGAGGAGCCCCGACGCCAGATGGCGGACCCGAAGTGCTGAATAGCATCAGCGCTCCTTGGACGTAAGGAGCCTCACCCGCAGAGATATTGGCAGCGGGAAGTCCAGCATACACAGCGTTTCACCCTTCAGGGAACTTTATTTTGTGAGGGGCAGGAGTGAGGCCACTTGGCGAGTGAACTTTAAAGTCCAGTGATGGCAGGATTTTGGGACTACATCAACCAGTATGCCATGAGAGCCCACTGGGCGGGATTTTGCATTGTAATAAATGGCAGTTCTTCATTCCGCTTCCTGCCTTTTATTGCCAGTGATCAAGAGCGTCAATAGCTCGAAACGCGTATGGCTGTAGTAAATGCGTGCTGCTTGGAAAACCACACTGCCGCCTGCCGAGTGGTGTGTGTCCTTACGTGTGTGGCTCCTCACTTGGGCAACCTGGTGCTTTTGTTATATAGCGGCGAGTCCAGCCGCGAGGAGCCCCGACGCCGGATGGCGGACCCGAAGTGCTGAATAGCATCAGCGCTCCTTGGACGTAAGGAGCCTCACCCGCAGAGATATTGGCAGCGGGAAGTCCAGCATACACAGCGTTTTACCCTACAGGGAACTTTATTTTGTATGGGGCAGGAGTGAGGCCACTTGGCGAGTGAACTTTAAAGTCCAGTGATGGCAGGATTTTGGGACTACATCAACCAGCATGCCGTGAGCGCCCACTGGGGTGGGCCTTTGCATTGTAATAAATGGCAGTTCTTCATTCCGCTTCCTGCCTTTTATTGCCAGTGATCAAGAGCGTCAATAGCTCGAAACGCGTATGGCTGTAGTAAACGCGTGCTGCTTGGAAAACCACACTGCCGCCTGCGGAGTGGTGTGTGTCCTTACGTGTGCGGCTCCTCACTTGGGCAACCTGGTGTTTTTGATATATATATATATATATATATATATATATATATATATATATATATATATATATATATATATATATATATATATATATATATATATATATATATATATATATATATATATATAAAAATATATATATATATATATATATATATATATATATATAGTTTCCCTCTTCCTCATTGCTTGATTTTGCGCACAAGAAAATGTCACTCATAGTTGTTGAAATGTCAATCATAATTACACTTAAATTATAAAAATGTCACACATAGCAATCCGAAACCTTGGCAGCTATGGCTTTCTCTACCCAGACCAGCTGCCTATACCAATAGTCCTTCACACCCCTGTCCTTAATACCTGTGGTCATTCGTTGCCCAGAGGCAGTTGCAGCACGAGTAGAGCCATTCATGAAGCCTCCTTGGTGCTACCCATCCCTCGTACTTCATTTACATGACTTTCCTCACTGTATTGTTTTTAGTAACGCGAGGCTGCGGGACAGAATGAGTGCATTTATTTAAGTATCCATGTTAATTGCAGCCCCTTCATGAGCTGTGATTAACATGGATACTTAAATAAATGCACACAATCTCCCCCGCAGCCTCTTGTTACTAACAAAACAACATATGACATTTTTAAATATATAACGATATTTATAAAAAAATTCTGAGAACTGGATGCAGATCTAATTTAAGCACTAAAAATCAATTCACATACATTTTGCTTCTTTATCCCCACAATAATTAGAAACAAACAAAACAAATGACAATGTACTGTATGTAAAGCTCTCATGTTTGAGTTCTGCAGACAAATGCATTCTTCGTAGAGCAGTCACAGTTTGGCAATATTTTGCAAGCAATATGCAAAGTCTTTCTCTCTTCATGGTGATCAATTTCTTGCGTTCTGATCACCTTTGCCTTCACCAATGGATTGATGATGTATTCTGATTAATCTGAATATTCCCTTTCAAGTTGCTTGGAGCCTTAAAGTCACCCTTCAAAACTCGGTTAGTGTTGTTGACCACCAAACGCGAGGCAAGATCCCAGTAGCAGCCCCCTTATTGTTACAATGCTCTGGAAATGGAATGGAACGTCAGAAGTAGTAAGAGATTGAATTAATGCAACAAGTAGCCCAATTCTTGTATCACTCATTAGGGCCCAGCAGAGAGAGAAAGAGAAAATGAAGAAACAAAACGGAGGTAAGCTATGCACCCACTTAATAAATGTCCACCCATGCACATGAAGGAACCCTTTCTTGCATTATAAAGCTAAGGGGGATGCAGTGACTTTCAGAGCAATGAGGGTATGGCAGGTGCCTATTTTAAGAAAGAAGTTGGGCCAACCCAACAATAGTTCCAGTGTAATACGATAAGTCAGATTAGATAGCAAATCAGATAGCAAATAATGTTCCATTTACTTTTGATGTGTTTAAATGTTGATATAATTACATGTTATTATGGCTCAAGATAATGCTTTAGGGAACTCAAATTGGATACGGGGTCTATCTAAAAAAAAAAAAGCCCATGGAATGAATTCGAAAATGTTTAAAAACCCAATAGAGAGCAATAAAAACAAGCATTTACAATGCAATGGTTTCGCCTTTGGAAAAGTTAGAGCTATTGGCATTGTAAATGACAAAATTTGTATTTATGTGTTGGTTTTGAAAACAGATAAATAATATCCACATTTGTAAAGCGCACAATCACCCGTTAGGGTCTCTAGGCGCTGGGGGCCGTCGGGAAGATTAAGCAAGCTATTGCCCAGAGTCACATGGTGCTGGGCTAATCTGCCGCCGGTGCTGGGGATCGAACCGTGATCCCCAGATACCGGAGTCAGTCGCCCTGGCCGCGGCGCCACACCTCTTCCTTAAATAAATGGCATTGTCATTTACATTGCCATTAGCTTAATCTCTCGCAAATGTGAGACCTAGTGTACCCTACGGCAATTTTGGGCGCCTCTCTGACCTATCCTTGGAGCAATCATCTCTCTGCAAGGCTTTAATTCGTCATTAGTGATACCATATGGGGCTGCAGTATAATCAGTGACCCTAAGGCAGGCCAGTAAACAAACATCTACAAAGCAAATAATAGCAGGCAGCCTCTTGAAAGAGATCTATTCCTTACAACAGTCTGCGGGAAAGGAACAAAGCGCCGAACTGGGTTAGCCTAAGAGTAGATAAAACTTTTCATATCAAAGCAATTTGTGCGCGTCCTTTTATCTCAGTCCCCAGTGACCTTCTAACCACCTGGCATTATGCATGTTAATGGGTTTCTGGGTCTGCCACTAGTGCTGCCTCTGGGTATAAATATCCAGGCCCCTGCCCTCAATTTATACCACAGCAGCTGGTATCCTTGGCTGCTCCAGACATCGGCCCCTGGTAATGGCATACAAGTTTGTGTTTCAGGGCGCAACTGCACAACAGCAAGATTCCGGCATAAACAGAGCACAACCAAGCATGCGCCTAAAAGTTAGTGCTTAGACACACAGGCATGGTAGCACTAGAATACATTGTCAGAATATCAACTGACATGAATATCGTCTCCTAGAAACCGTTTACTAAAATATCACTGTACTGGAGGTAACAAGAGAACAGCGACAAACGATAATTGGGAAACTATATTTATTACAGACGATATTTCTCAGAATGGTAATGGGGATGCCCAATACGGAGGCTGTCTGGTTTTGATTACACTAAGGTTATCAAGAAGAGTGTATCCAAGCAATACTCTGTTGTTAAAGTCTCTTCTAGAATAGTAGTGGGACCCTCAATGACTGTTTCCTTTTAGTGGTATATTGTCTCCACTCGAGTACTTACAGTAACTGCTGTGGAAAGCTCTAGAAAATATGTTCATGACCATTCATTTCAATGGAGTCCCCCAAAACCCTTCAGTGTCACCCGCCTCGGGGTCTTCAATGTGCCCTTTGCTGCAGGCCTAACTGGCACTGCGAGGTGGCTGTGTAAAGACCTCCAGGCAAGAGGACCTGAAGAAGTTCCCACTGGACAGACTTGTGTTCCGCCATTTTGCCTCTCATTTTACCGAATGCATCTACTTTTGACTGACATCTTTTAAACTGCTGTAAACTAATTACGTGTTATGCACCTGAAATTGTCTGACTAAAGACCTGTTACATGCCTCACGGTCTGCTTCAGACCCAGGCCCGAAAACAACGCTTTAATGCGGCAAATACACAGTTAGGGGCGGGGCTCAGCACAAAAGCGTTGAGAAATGTCTATTATTTTATTATTTTGCCAGTTGTAGGTCCCTAGCTTGCAACAGCTTGCAGCAAAATGTACAAATCCAAATGTGCTTGTTCCTGAGCTCCCATCCCCCACTGTGGCAGCCACGAGTGGTCAGTCTCGGATAGTGTGTGATGTCGAGGACAGCAGCGGAATGGCTGATTCATGGGATGTCTAGACAACATCAAACAAAAGAAAGCTACCACATGCAAACAGCAGCAGCCCCCCTGACATTACGTCTTCTTCACATGTCTGGTCCAGGATGCTTGTTTCCAGTCCGGGGAGGACCTGGCCTGGCAGTTCGGGCTGGACTGTTCACATGGGGAACAGGGTCAAAATTGATTTGCATATGGCTGGGTCTGAACTGGAAAGGCATGTAGAGCAAAATAAGGATGGATTTAGGGCCACATCTCTGTACTGGGGTGAATGTTTAACATTGTGCAGCATTCTGTCCATCAATTGTTCTTTTTGCAGTTGTTTTCAAAGGGCCAAGGGCCATTTTTGTCTAGCCTTTTTTTCACACAGAATACACTTTATCACTTCAACTATCCACTTGACAAAATTATAAAATAGCTTTATTGTGTTACTTATTACTTTTATTGACACTTCGGGAAGAAGTTAAAAAGGAGAAATATAACAGTTCTCTCTCGTTTACCCGATAATTTGAGAACTGTGAAAGGAAAGTGAATGAGCCAAGCCCCTGTCGCTCGTATCTCCACTCTTCCCCAAGCAGCAGCCCACTGTATACAAAAGTGCCCTGCCATGACTCCCTATTTTCTGGAACGTTCGAGAGCAGTTCCTTCCTTCAAATACCGCCTTCCCTCCATTCAAGCATGCTCCCTGAACCTACCTCACCCGATTAAATGCAATATCTCTTCAGGTGACCCGGGAGCTACATTTCCAACTGAGAACTAACGGCCCAGAATTATATAATCAGAGCTTAATTTGTGGCGGTGCTTGCAGGTGGTGGCCGCCGCCACGGACATTCATTTTATGAGTCCAGGATGTGTTACTAATGATCTGACTTCAACCCAGAGCAGGCGAGAGACCGATAAAAAAATTTAGAAAGAAGGAGAGAGAGGAATATAGGAAAAAGGTGACATAGGACGAAAGGAAGGATGAAAAGGAAACTGCGAGGGTGAGATAACGAGGCAGGAACTATTGGTTGGTAGGGAAAAAGAGACATGAGGTGAAATCAAAACTAAACAGAGTTGGTATTGGACAACCTCAACCCCTCAACAGCGACAGTTGCGACCTCCTGACAAAACCGGTAAGTACCTCACACCGAACTGGGCGTGGTGGCACGGTATAACACCCTCGAGAGCTATACCTTTCTTTAACTCTATTGTAAAGCGCTCTGACACCCCTGGGTAATGTCCACGCTATATAAAAATGCATAAATAAATACGGTCCGCGGATGAGGGGAGTCCTCGGAGCTTTCACGTAAAGACACTCCTAACATATGTCCATAAAGCTCTGAGGGCGAGTGACGCACGTGCTGCTCTCCCCACGCGTCCTGACGATCTCTTCACTTCTTTAATGCTTAAAAGCTCCCCTCTGCTTTAGAATCCTCCTTCTCCAGGGGCGTAGCTGTCAGTGGTGCAGCAGGTGCAGTGGCACCGGGGACCCGAGAGTTAGAGGAGATATGGCTGTATGTGACTATCCAATCAACCGAAAGGGAGGCCTGTGTTGCTGCCTGCACCCGAACCGGTGGCACCCTTTCTCTCCGCCCCCTCTAGCTCTACAGATCTCACCAACCCCCCTCCAGGAAACTAAAATGCGGGGGGTATTGATTTTAATCCATGGAAACGGTTTAAACAGGCGAGCCAACGGAGTCTCGGGGCTCAGGGGAGTTTATGGAGGAGACTCACCCCCGCCCCATGCCAACAGATCCACCGAGCTCTACCCTCTGCGCTTGGCATGTCCGGGTGCCCGTTGGTATATCCGGCTATGACTACACCATCTGCCTTTCACTGTGTTCTGCCAGCTCTTGGAACCCTGTTTTGGTGCCGCAGGGCACTACAACACGGGTCAGTTTAACTCCTTCGGAATCATGCTCTTCGGTACTGAGGTAGACCCAGAAGTTTTAAAACTGCAGCATCTGTCAATATGTTATATTTGGCCAGACTGTAGAAGCCGCTGATTCTAATCTCGGTGCAGAGGATCACAGGGCAGTGTGCGCGCTTTGTGCATTGCGAGGCTGGTGATACAACACTTTCCGGGGCTGCGTTTGCTTCCAGTCCCAGCCTAGCCCTGGTCCAACCATACATGTCATTAAGTGCCATGTTAGGGACTGGCACGCGCTGGGATGGTTTCTGAAATTATGAGCAGATTCTCAGGACTTTGAACTTCACCCCTCACCCCCAGGAGCGTCTGTAAACTTCTGCTTACAGCTCCCGCTGACACCGTCTCTTCTAGGCGCTATGATGCCATATTATTTGCAGGATGTGTGAAATGGTAGTATACGACTTTAAATGGAAATATAGAGGTGCGTGTACTCTCAATTTAAGACTAAGGGGCCGATTTACAAGCCCCTTGCGCCACTTTTGCGTCACTTTTAACGCGGGGAAAGTGACGCAAAAGTGGCGCAAGGAGCTTGTAAATCTGCCCCTAAGAGTGAATACCTGTTTTCCCCTGAGAAGTGCCAGTACTCTCCCGTCAAAAGTAGTGGAGCAGTGCTGAGAATTGCAGCTTTCAAAATAAAGTACCGGACAGTATCTACCCATTGAACGCACTGGCGATGCCGCCGCTCTTAGTGGTTTGGTCACGCAGTGCTTAATTTGTGCCGGTGGTTGCTTGCAGGTTGTTGGGAGGGACCCAGACTTACTTTTCATCATCGGACTTTGACCCGCAGCAGGAGAGAGCACGTCAGAAGGGGTAGGTAGGATGGAGAGAAAATCGGGAACGCTGCAACCAAGGTTAAACTCAGTGTTGAGAGGAGCCTGCACGAGTGAAATAGAGACAGGAACTGGCTGTCGGGCGATGGAAGAAAGAGGCACGGGGTGGAATAAAAAAAATAGACACCCTCAGGAGTCGGCAGCCCTGCATTCATTTAAAAAATAAAGCTGTGGTGATAACCCGTCGCCAGGTGGGAACCGCCCTTTCAACCAGCAGCAGATAGAACTGCTTGTTAACATCCTGAGCATCGGTAGGCATTTTTACGGGAATGTATTCGGAATGCCAAACGTTTCCAAACTGTTTGGTTAATCACCACACCATCAGTCTAATATGTTGTGACTTCACGCGAGTCTAAAGTAGGCGCGTGCTAACTGAGGGGGGATGCTTTACTGATATGTTAAAGCTTTTTGTTCAGTTCGCTGCGGCGAGAAAAGGTACAAACACAGCGGGTGCCTGGAGTGTGCCCGCCCCGTGGGGTGAATGAACGATGCGCAGACGCAGACGTGAAAATAAATCAATGTCTCCAACGATATATTAGCTTTTCCTCACTGTGGAAAGACCACGGCTTTCAGCGAAGATGTGATAAGGCGGGTACAAGAATGTTGAGCGGGCGGGGCAGGTAATGCCCAGTGTTTGAGGAGTTGATGAACAAGAAGAGAAAGAAGGGAGTGCGACAAGGATTCTTGCAAACGCCAAAGTTACAACGCAAATTCGTCTTACGGGGACGGAGGGAGTGGGTCAAGAAAGTAAACAGAACTATTTCATAAAAAGCGATTCGGCGAGTGAGAGGAGGGACGAGTAAGAAATCGGAGGCAGGTGGGGAGCGAGGGTATACAAAAAAATGGAAGGTGGTGGGACTACGCAGGTGGGGGGGGGTTCGGCGGGGGAGTGAGATCCTCAGAAGAGTACATTTGGGTAGAGAAGAGTACCGGGTTTAACAACCTTTCATCCACGAACGCCTCCACAGTGTAGCATCAGATAATGCGCTTAGATGCCCGGCACGCGGCACTGTGAATAAAAGCTATACGAATGAAGCTACAATACAGTACACGAAAACATCAAAGCGAATGCCTTCCAGTGATTACGGACCAAAATAATTTGTTTGGGGGGGAGAGAAATACAACAGATGAGGAAAAAGTTATGATATACAAATATATTGGGGGGGGGTGGGGGGATAAAGGAACATAGACACGTGACAAACACTTTCTTCCACACAAGTAAACTTTCAAATCTCTTCTAAAAAGAACCTGCGCTGCTTTTGCCAGGGCTGCATTCGAACATAAGTCATGGAGAGGCCACAACAATGTACCTCATTGTTTAATTCGAAGCACCGCGACCAGATGCTCACCTGACACCGCACTCTGAGGGGCCCTATATCAGGTTACCGCTATCAAGCGCACGCCAGCATGTGGGAACTGCCGAAGCAGGGGATGGGGTGAGCTCCAGACGGCAACAAGTCAGGTCCCGGGCCGGCAGCCAATCACAGCGCGGCCCGGGGAATGACGTCACGGGGGTGTCCCGGGCCGGCAGCCAATCGCAGCGCGGCCCGGGACAAAGGGGCGGGGCTTAAAAAAAGCACCAGAAACGCCCCCGAATCGCGTTTTCGAGAGAAAGCGCGATTGACAGCCTCTGCCTCCCAATGGCTAGCCTCCATTTATGGAGCTAGCCAATGATAGGCAGAGGCGGGTCATCACCCCAGATAGAACTCAAGAGGTTTTGCTAGCGCATGCGTACTTCGTACGCATGGCTAAGGCAAAACCTAAAAAGTGTGTGTGTCTGCGTGTGTGTGCGCGTGCTCGCGTGTGTTCATTTGCTCAAGAGATTTTAGATTTATCCTCTGGCCTATTGATTACAGGAAGGGACTTCAATTTGGTAAAAACTGCATAGCATGAAAGGACCTAACCACGCCTAGGGTGAACATTCAAAATCTCAGTGAAAGGGAAACTATGGCTTTTGTTCTTGGGGCTGTGCAATAGTCGCCGCTTAGCAGTAAGGTATTCTCACTTCTCGGCTGCCCAACTGACATATGCGTGAACCGATTACTTATTTATAAATTAAACGCCTATTAAGTGCATTATATGGGATTGTTCAGAACCCGCAAACAGTGTCGGATCATGTGATTATAGTGACACAGGCCTATTACTCACTAAAGTATCTAAACCCTATTGGGACATTGTGGCTGACTGAATCCTTCATTGAGGCCCTGATGGTTATTAATGGTAATTAACACAATCTAATGACCGAATATCAGACACACTGATCAGAAGAGTGAAAAAGTAGCGCCGATTGTATTGTTCTTTCATAATGCGAGGCTGCGGGGGAGACTGTGTGGAAACGCAGTTAAGTATCCATGTTAATCGCAGCCCCTTCACGAGCTGCGATTAACATGGATATTTAAACTAAAGCACTCAATGTTCCACGCAGCCTCGCGTTACTAACAAAACAATACAGGAAGTTTAGAAACACTGCAGATTAGCCTAAAAAACACATGCCGTGTTTCTAAACTTGCTGGATTATTTTGTTAGTAACGCGAGGCTGCGGGGACATGGAGTGCTTTTGTTTAAATATCCATGTTAATCGCAGCTCGTGAAGGGGCTGCGATTAACATGGATACTTAACTGCGTTTCCACACAGTCTCCCCCGCAGCCTCGCATTATGAAAGAACAGCGAGGAAACAGTGCATGCCGCCTGAGGGAGTCCAAAAGCGCCAGAAACAAAAGAAATACAAGGGGGCACATAGCACTTACCTCCGCTCCCGAGTGATACCTTTCTCTGCCGATCTCCGCAATCACAAAATGCCCGTTTTTCGTGCCGCGCGCTTTTTAAAAGCGGCGGCGCGAATACTCTTGCGGAATGTGCGCGCTCCACAAATGGGAATGCGTGCTCAGGGGTTGACAAGTGCGAGCGGGCGCGCGCCTTGTTGGGAACAGTGCTCATAAGGCATCTGGCTCAGGTCCTAAAGGGAATGCAGATGAGGTCCTGCCCTCCCTACAGGATACCACTGATCCTACTGTCATAGATAATGAGGATGATGTGGAGGCAGAGGACTCTGAAGATGGGGAGGGTAGCCAAGGCCAGGATCAGGTTAAAATGCTTAGCCTGGCCAACCTAAGCCTACATGGGCTGTAGATGGGCAGGCCCCATACAGACCTATCAGTAGACTTAACCAGAGGTATAGGAGGGAAAGATCTCACTCAGGTGAATCTCTCCACCCCAATGTCTCTAGAGATTCTCAGAGGGGAATGACGTCCTCTCAAAAGAGAGAACATGAGGCTAGGATGAGGGAGGTCCAAATCAGAATAGAGAGGAAAGAACTTGCCCTAGCCCAAGCAAAACTTGCTTTAGCAAGGGTTCAAAAGTGAAGTGGATTAGATTCCACTGGTGGCAGCAATATCCCTAAGGATAAAGACAGATCCTATGACAATAGACACCTGAGTAAGATTGTGCCCCCCTACAAAGTTGGGGATGACATCCACAAATGGATAACTGCTTTGGAGAGGGCCTGCAAAGTACAGCAGGTACCCCAAAGTCAGTGGGCAGCAATCTTGTGGCTCTCTATTTCAGAAAAAGGAAGAGATAAGCTCCTCACAGTTAGTGATGATGATGCTAACAATTACACTGTCCTGAAGAGTGCTCTGATTGATGGGTTTGGCCTAACCACTGAACAGTACAGGTTGATGTTCAGAGATTCCAAAAAGACACAGACTCAGGACTGGACTGATTTTGTTGATTGTGCCACTAAGGCTCTGGAAGGCTGGTTGCTGGGAAGTAAAGTTAAGGACTATACAGGATTGTATAATTTGATCATGAGAGAGCAAATCCTTAATAATTGTCAGAACCAGTTGTTGCACCAACACCTGATTGACTCAGATCTGACCTCTCTCCAAGAATTGGGAAAGAAGGCAGACAAATGGGTCAGAACCAGGGTTAAGCAGAAAAACCAGGTCCAAGGTGGTGATCAGAAAAAGGCAGACCAAAAAGGTGGGGATCAGAAACCAAAAGACCAGAAGTCTTCATCAGGCCCCCACAATCTGTACCCCCTAGTACAGTTAACAGTGGTAGTTCCCAACCCAAGGCTTTAGTGGGGTTAACCATCAGTACTGAGGTGGATTCTGGCTTAGTCAGGATACCAACCCAGGCTGTTCTTGTCTGTAATGTGGACATGACTATGTCCTCAACTGTGAGTCCCAGTACCCTGGGAAAGTACAGGCAAAGGCCTTTAATCAATGACAAAGTGGCTCAAGCCTACAGGGACACACGTGCCAGTGTCACTATGGTGACACCTAACTTTGTTGACCCTGGACAGATTGTACTGGGTGATAATTACCTGGTGACCAATGCAAGCAATGTCACTACTACCCATAGTGTGGCAGTTGTTAACTTCTCCTGGGAAGGGGTAACTGGCCTCAAAAGAGTTGTGGTAAGTGCAGACCTCCCAGTTGAATGTCTGTTGGGCAATGATCTTGAATCCTCAGTATGGTCAGGAGTGGAGTATAGGACTCATGTAGAGATGTTAGGCATATCAGCCCATGTCCTTGCTGTGACCAGGCCACAGGCCAAAAAGTGCCAAACTGAACAGGCCTTGGATCCTGAAACTATGGACCAAGTGCCATCCAAGAGAAAGAGCAGTAGGGTTAAGGCATTACCTTCCCCCCTACCTACAAGTGAGGATCAGCCTGCTCAGGAAGCTGATTCTGAGACCCCTGAAGGAACTGTCCTAGAAGAACTTGAACCTGACCAGGTTGAGTTTCTTGGGACAGGGGGACCTTCAAGGGCAGACTTGAGGCAGGCACAGTTAGACTGCCCCTCTCTTGAACCACTCAGACAGCAAGCTGCTTCTGAGGCTGCAGGGAATGCTACAGGTACCCATAAAGTTTACTGGGGTGAAGGACTCCTTTATTCTGAGGGTAGAGACCCCAATCCTGGTGCTTCCAGGAGGTTGGTCATACCTCAGGCCTTTAGGGGTTTCCTTCTTACCTTAGCCCATGATATTCCCTTAGCAGGACATCTAGGCCAGAACAAGACTTGGGACAGGCTTGTACCTCACTTTCACTAGCCCCATATGTCAGAAGATACCAAGGAGTTTTGTCGCTCCTGTGTGACCTGCCAAGCCAGTGGCAAATCAGGTGGCACAACAAAGGCCCCTCTCATACCACTACCTGTGGTGGGGGTACCCTTTGAAAGAGTAGGGATTGACATTGTTGGACCAATGGATCCCCAAACAGCCTCTGGGCACCGATTTATACTGGTGGTAGTGGATCATGCCACCAGGTATCCAGAAGCTATTCCCCTAAGGACCACAACAGCACCTTTTGTAGCAAGAGCCCTCCTGGGAGTTTTCTCAAGAGTGGGCTTTCCAACGGAGGTTGTCTCAGACAGAGGTGCAAACGTCATGTCTGGGTACTTGACTGCTATGTGGAAGGAGTGTGGTGTTAATTACAAATTTACTACACCCTACCATCCACAGTGCAATGGGCTTGTTGAAAGATTCAACAAGACCCTCAAGGGTATGATCAAGGGTTTACCTGAAAAGCTTAGGCGAAGATGGGACACCCTTCTACCCTGCCTTCTGTTTGCTTACAGAGAGGTCCCACAAAAGGGGATTGGCTACAGCCCTTTTGAACTTTTATTTGGGCATCCTGTAAGGGGACCCCTATGTCTGGTGAAGGAAGGATGGGAGTTATCTCTCAAAAAGCCTAAACAAGACAAAGTGGACTATGTACTTGGTCTCCGCTCCAGGATGGCTGAGTATATGAAGAAGGCTTCTAAAAACCTTGAGGCTAGCCAAGAACTTCAAAAAGCTTGGCATGACCAAAAGGCTGTGCTGACTGAGTACCAGCCAGGACAGAAGGTGTGGGTGTTGGAGCCAGTGGCCCCAGCAGCACTCCAGGAGAAATGGTCTGGACCCCACACCATTGTTGAGAAAAAGGGAGAGGTCACCTACTTGGTAGACCTTGGAACCCCTAGGAGCCCCCACAGGGTGCTCCATGTCAACAGACTCAAAGCATATGTTGACAGGGCAGACATGGGCTTGCTCATGGCTACAGATGAGGGACAGGAGGAAGAGAGTGACCCTCTCCCAGACCTGTTGACTCAGAACCCTGATGATGGTTCAGTTGATGGTGTGGCCTTAGCTGGCAGCCTCACTGACCAGCAGCAACAGGACTGCAGACAAGTTCTACAGTCCTTTAGACATATGTTTTCATTGACACCTAGTCAGACTAACTGGTGCACCCATGAGGTGGACACTGGTGACAGTCTGCCTGTGAAGAGTAAGATCTTCAGGCAACCTGACCATGTCAGGGACTGTATAAAGACTGAGGTACAGAAAATGCTTGAGTTGGGAGTAATTGAGCCATCAGAGAGCCCCTGGGCCAGTCCAGTAGTCCTTGTACCAAAACCTCACACCCAAGATGGTAAGAGAGAGATGAGGTTCTGTGTGGACTGTAGAGGTCTCAATGCGGTCACTAGGACAGATGCTCACCCAATTCCAAGAGCAGATGAGCTCATTGATAGATTGGCTTCTGCCAAGTTTCTGAGCACATTTGATTTGACAGCTGGCTATTGGCAAATCAGGTTAGCTGAGGATGCCAAGGCCAAAACTGCTTTCTCAACCCCAGGAGGTCATTATCAATTTGTAGTAATGCCCTTTGGCTTGAAGAATGCACCTGCCACTTTCCAAAGGTTGGTGAACCAAGCCCTCACTGGGTTGGATGACTTGTGTGCAGCTTATCGTGATGATATTGCTGTCTTCAGCTCCACCTGGGAGGATCACCTGATCCACCTGAAGAAGGTTTTAGAGGCCCTGCAGAAGGCAGGCCTGACTATCAAGGCCACAAAGTGCCAGATAGGGCTGAGTAAGGTTGTGTACCTGGGCCACCTTGTAGGTGGGGGTCAGGTTCAACCACTGGAGAGTAAGATCCAGACCAATGACTGGGCTCCTCCAACCACCCAGACACAGGTCAGAGCTTTCTTGGGCCTGTATGGTTTTTACAGAAAGTGTGTTAAGAATTATGGGTCCATTGTGACACCACTTAATGACTTGACCTCAAAGAAGATGCCAAAAAAGGTTCAGTGGACAGTTAGCTGTCAAAAGGCATTTGATGACCTGAAGAAGGCCTTGTGCTCTGCATCTATTTTGAAAAGTCCTGACTACTCCAAAGAGTTTATTGTCCAAACAGATGCTTCTGAGTTGGGGGTGGGAGCTGTGCTTTCACAACTTAATGTAGTTGGTCAAGACCAGCCCATTGCTTTTATTAGCAGAAGGCTAACCCCTAGAGAGAAACGTTGTTCAGCCATTGAGAGGAGGCCTTTGCTGTGGTTTGGGCCCTGAAGAAGTTGAGGCCATACTTGTTTGGCACTCACTTCAAGATTCAGACCGACCATAAGCCCCTCTTGTGGCTAAATCAGATGAAGGGTGAGAATCCCAAACTGCTCAGGTGGTCCATTTCCCTACAGGGGATGGACTTTACAGTGGAGCACAGACCAGGGACTGACCATGGCAATGCAGATGGTCTCTCCAGGTACTTCCACTTAGAACATGAAGACACAACTGGTCAAGGTTAGTCTAATGTCCCTGCGTTTGGGGGGGGGGGGGTTATGAAGGAGAGTAGGGTCTGCCTTCCTATGGTCACCCCACTTTTTGCTTTTTGCTTCACTGGTTTTCGACTTAGATGTGGCTGTGGGCCTGCTAATCAGACCCACAGCCCTGCTGTTCTCTCTCTAAATTCACACCATGTACTTTAGGTACATCACCAATTGGGATTTGGGTCACTCTTGTGAGTCCCTGTACAGTGTACTATAGGTACCCAGGGCATAGGTGCACCCAAGATCTACCAGGGGCGGCAGCATATCTTTTGCCATCCCTGGCTGGCCATCCAAACTGACACAACTGGCTGATCACTCAGCTGGGGCAAGGTCATGTAATCACCCCTTGCTTAGATATAGTATTCCTATATCTTACCTTATATATAGACACATATGCACCTATAAGTCACTCCTATGGCAGGCCTTAACAATCCTGGAGGCAGAGTGCTTGGTTTTATGTGAGATGGTGCTCTAACATGAGCTGAGCCTGTCTGCAGCTTTCGGAACCATGTCCTTATAGCTTTTCTTTGATATAGCCATACCATATACTCTTAAGTGCATTATGAAACTCGTGGTTAAATACTAACTTTGGTTTGGCTTTATCAAAACATGTCGTGTAAGGTGTCATACGCTTTGGAATTCTACCCCCTCGCCAGTTCTGGCGAGGGGGTAGCATTCCACCTTTCTAGAGGGAGAAGACATGTTGTTCCTACTAATCCTGGTTAAAGTTAACCAGAGCCTCAGCATCACAAAATGGATGCTGCTGCCACAGATGGAGGCTTGGACAATAGGTTTCCTATCTTGGGAGGTGCTAGCACCACCCCAGACAGGCTATAGTGTATTGAGGCAGGGAGGGCTGAATGAAATGAGACACTGCCTGGGGCACACAAGGTGTCCCATGCATAGTCCAGTTCAAACCAGTGCTGGGGCACTCCATCCCCAGCTCTGGCACGAATCTGGACAAAGGGAAAGGGGTGTAACCACCCCCTTCCTGGGTCCCACCCATAGGAGGGACCTAGCAGGTAATCCAGCCCCTAAATTTGGTATGTAGGTAGGAGCTGAGTCCCAAGACTTTAGATTTATCCTGACTGAAACTTGAAATGAAACTCTGGACCTTTGACATCCTAATCGACGTAGAAGACTGAAGAATCTCCCTTGTGCTCAAGGAGTGACCACCCTGCACAAGCAGGCACCATCAAGCGATCAACGGTTGACTTTGTCGACGCTCCCGTCGGAGCCCGAGCACAGAGCCTGACAAGACCCAGACTTCCAGACTTCCAACAGCCCGATCCACAGTCACAGCAAAGCTGAGACCTGTGGAGGCAACGAGAGATGTGGGACCGGCCATCTTGGAAAGCCAGCAAATTGCTTTCCGTGCAACTTCTGAGGCACCCTCAAAGTTGTGCATTGGGGATTGAGAAGCCCCAGCCCCGAGCACCAACTGCACCGAAGATCAGCCCTCCACACTCCACGAGTTCTGCGTGGGGCCTATCTGCATTTTTCTGCTCGACGCTTCTGTCCGGTCACTTGCCCATTTGCTAGTGGCCTCTGTGACAATGAAACCTTTGATTTACAATGCTGGTCTGGTTGCTCCAGACTGGCCCCTGCTCCCCTGAAAAGGAGCAGCCCATCAGACCTTGCTGGCCTGATTAAGAAGCCATCTTCCTTTTCTGTGTGGGTTGGCTTTGCCAAGGCTTGTTGACTCCAATCCGGAAGTCGACACCGCCGACAGCGAGATCCTTCGTGAGACAGTCTGTGCTTAGCGCCTGGTTGTCATCGATACCTCCTGGTCCATGTGGCTGCAGAGACAAGCTTTAAAACATCACCTGATCTCATCCTTTCATCGCCTGGTTCCTTCCTGGTTCCATCCTGGTCACTGGCTAGTGACCCAGACTCTGTCCCCTCTGCTTTCAGGTACTCTTCATCTCGATCCGCCCTTGGATCCAACTGCACACTTCTCTCCTTGTCGCCTGCAGCATTATGGAGGATTATGTTAGAAATAAATGCATATATATTTTGATATACAACCTGTGTGGTGTCATTTCACTTGGTATTAAAGGGGTTACACATGGTAAAACAGCTGGCTTCACATGCCCTCTTGAGTTTAGCCGAAGACAGCTTTTCCCATGCTACCTCTATAAGGTTGACTTTACAACCATCACCATAAGGGTTGTTTGGACTGGTGCAAGGTGCTCACTAGAATAGTGAACATCATATACCAGGCCAACTTCTCACATACATGTGCCACTATTTTCTATTGCGCCAACGAACATTCAGCTCTGTGGACACACACATATTTTATACAGTGTTATACTGCGCTTTTTTAGTGCAAACTCCACCCAAAGACATACATGAGCACCAGTTAGCATTATCTTTGCTCCTTCCTTCCACCTACCATTTCCCAAGAAATGTCAGACCTGCACAAAACTCTAAATAGATATATTTTGGCTGCCTAGCATGCTAGCCAAAATTTCACTAGTAACCATACCCATGACCATCAGGTCCCCACACTTGCCCTCTATTCATGTACCATCTGACAATAAGGAACAGGGTGTGCAATCATTCATCACAGTCCACTGCTTCCCATGTAAAAACATAGATTGGATTTAATGTTGTCTGAGGCAACACATTCTTCTCACATTAATTAGCTATGTTAATGTCTTTTACAAAGACACGTGTGTTTAAACGTATTATGACGCTATGGACAGTTGTAGAGAAGAGTTTACAAAATAGTATGTCTCTTTTAAAATGAAATACAGTCAGTGGTCAGTAGTTTATTGAAAGCCATTTTTTAAAACTAATTGAGGTGACCCCTGCAAACGTGGAAGGCTTGTTTAATATGCCCTTAGATTAAGGAGAATTTAGTAACAGGTTGCTTGTGGCTGTCGGCAATCACAGTGCAAGCAGGCTAACTTGCGAAATGCTGGGCTTACAGATACCTGCGCTTTCAGCAGTGCCACTGATGAGAACGTTTACCCACTTTTAAACCCCAGTGAAGCACAAAGACATCTGAGAAATGAAGGGCACACGGGATTAGCGCACTCCTGCAATTTAAATTGAACGTGTTTCCACTGAGGGACAAAAAATAGATTTCCCATGCATAAGTTGTATCGGACCTATATTATATTAGCATGATGCATCTATACAAACCCTCTTTTGCTTAATATATATATATAAATATATCTATATGCGTTTGCAGGGAGGAAAACGTTTATTTGCTCCTTGTGTATCTACTGCTAACAGAGTAGGCCGAGAACCACACAGACGCCATCTTCTGAACCTATGCTCGAACATGGGCTGTGATCACGTGTTAATCCCTGGTAGTTGTCAGGCCCCCGTTCATCTGAATTACTGGGAGCAGCTGAACGTAGGCTGTCTACTCGACTGTCCTGAGACTCAAGGTCGCATCTGGCTTTGGGTGCGATAAGCGCATTCCTGGAGGTGCCGTGCATACACTCCCGGGCACCAAGACGAAAGGGAGTCACCCCAAAGCACGTGTGCCATATATGGTCCTTCCCTGGAGCTCGAGGGCCAACTGGTGTTTTTCCTTTTACAGTGATTGTATGTGTTGAACCCAAAAGTATATAACCTCATGTTTGAATATGAGCCATCAGTATTCTCCGCGCACCTGATGGGTGAGGGTTGGAGAAGCTCCTCTATAGATTATTTTGCTTAATAAACAATTGAACCTTCTTCACTGCCAACTGACTGATTATTTGGTAATGGGATTGGGGCTATTGGTAGGAATAGCCCGTTATGTTATTTTTTATAGAATTTCATCCACCAAGGCCTCAAAGGCAAATTGTGAAAAGGGCTGTATAAAGAACGTAAAATATGTATCCACTTTTGACAAAAGTGTAAATCTCCTTTGCATGTTTATTGTATGAACATTTAAAAAAAGGCATGTTTACTGTACTTAGTATACCCATAACATTTAAGGTTACCCACGCTGCTTTTTGAAACGGATCATACGGAAAGGGTTAATAATTATACAGATGTTACTTCGTAATGGTGCTCAATTTGTGAACTTTTGAAGGATAGAAGACTGGGTCAGCCTTACCTGCATTTCGTACATGTGACCTATAAGTTTCAGAGGCTACTGAGCCATTTGGTTTCCTAACTATGCGACTTATGACCAAGTAAGGAAACCATTTACTATTACAGTTTAAGAAAACAATCTTTCTAGTAAATTTTGACATCCTGGCAAATGATAGATAGCATCAGCAGTGCCATCTCCAGCTCTGTAACCTATACAATGCAGTGTGTGCTCAGACGAGCATAGAAATTGCATGCTCGTAAACAGTAACAGACACTTTTTGCACATGAACAATCATCCCTGCAATGTCGGCACCCTTGCACTGTGGGGCAAGGTTGTCTGTGTCGGTGCTAGGCAGCTGTTTTTAGTTTGGAATCTTTTTATTGAACCATGAAAAAGCATGATGCAGCAAGAAAGAAGGCCCATCACACTGGCTGGTATCCAACAGTTTGGGGTGTAGGGTCCAGTGTCGTATTTGGAAGTAATGGTAATATTCAGATTCAGGTATGTCATAGTAGGTTTTGAAGTCCTCAAAAGGTCAAGGGCCCTCTGTGTCGAAGAAACACCCTGATGACCTGTGTCCAAGTGGGTCCCAGTGACTAAAAGCGTTCCAATCAAGACCTGGGGAAAAGTCTGGGTTTTTGGCGATAGAGGTGAGGGGCGACTGGAAGGTTGTCAGGCTATAACGGGTAGCAGTAGCGTCCCAGGCGCCTAGCGTGGCGTGAACCACCGGGGAACCATACAACCCGATTGGCCAGGAGCACCTTCGGAGGAAGGGAACCTTCCAGAGAGTCTTTTTTGTTAGTGCATGCTCCATGAAGAGCCAGGTCTTCTCCGATTCAGGCTGAGCCCACTCTGAAAAGTGAGCGTAGCTCGGTAGCCTTATAGTAGCGATCCAGCTTGGGAATCTCAAACCCCCCTCTCTGTGGGGATGAAAGCTCAGAACTCTAGCAATTCATGGTCTCTTATCCGCCCATTGTTGATAAACTCAGATTGGAGTTGTTTTATGACCCCCCTGGTGGCTTGATCGGTAGAGTTAGGAAAAGAATTTGAGGGAGTATGTTCATTTTAAGAGCCGCAACTCTACTCAGCCATGAGAGATTTAATGGCCACCAGCACCTGAGATCCTGCCTAGTCTAGTGGAGCAACCAAGAGTATTTCAGAGATGTTGTCTCAGCAATAGAGGAGGACAGGGTGAAACCTAAGTAGGGCATAGACTTTTGATCCCATGGAATAGGACATGCATGGGTAAGAGCTGTGATGGTGGCCTGTGACAAGGAGAAGCCCAGTGCCTGAAACTTGGTGACATTAACTCTGAATCCAAAGGCAGCTGAGAACTCCTCCAGTTCAACTAGGAACGCCGGAACTGAGGTATGTGGGGACTCCAGCATGTTGACAACATCATCAGCATAAAGGCTGATAGTATGGCGCTCTCCTCTGAAAAAAATTCCCAGGATCCGTGAATTGTCTCAAACCTGCTAGGCTAGTGGCTCCATATGAAGGGCAAATAACAATGGGGAGAGCGGGCAGCCCTGCCGCGTGACCCTGAAGATAGAAAAAGGGTCATGGGTAAAGCCATTTACCCAGACAGTGGCTGAGGGATGATGGTAGCTGCTAAAATCCCACTGTCGGAAGCGACATCCGACACCAAACCTCTCCAGGGCAGTCTCTAGGAAAGGCCAGTGGACTCTGTCAAATGCCTTCTTGGCGTCTATGGACAAGAATACCCGCTCCTACTGTTGCCAGTGGGATTTGTCCAACAGGTGCAACAACCGCCTAGTGTTATCACTGCACTGTCTATTTGCCACAAAGCCAGCCTTATCCGGATCTATCAATCCTGGCATCAGGGGTCCCAACTGAATCACGAGAATACCCGTAAAGTTCTTGAACTCAATATTCAACAGAGATATCGGCCTATAGGAGACACAGAATGTGTTGTCCTTGCCAGGTTTAGGCAGTACTGCCACTGATGCTAAGAATATTGTGGGTGGCAGCTCCGTAGGCAGGGCTGTGTAGTGTATAAGTTTGCATAAAAGTCTTGAAACATGTTGTCTGCCGCTCACCACGCATGTGTTCGACGCCTGTGTCCGTCAAAATATGCAGGACTGTCACAGCCTGTCTCTGTGCATGCAATTTATGGGCTAGTAGCCGTCCACATTTGTCCTCCTGACATAAAATGTGTGCTTCAGGCAGAGCGCAGCGTGTTCTGCCCTATCGAGGTCAAGGCTACTCAGCTGCGCCCTAGCTGCTTTTAGCTTGCTCCATATGCGGGGCGCCCCTATCCGTTTGTGAATCCCTTCCAGTTCAAGCACCTGTGTGGAGAGGGCATCTCTCTTCTCTTTTTGCGCCTTGTTATCAGCGGTAAAGTCGCCCCTAGCGACCAATTTGAGGGTTTCCCAGAGGGAGACAATGGAGGTGTCCGGTGTATCGTTTATAGCTAACAAGTCCTCCAGCGTTTTTGTGAGGTGTGTAACAACATCGGGGAGATGGAGAAGTGAGTCCCTAAGTTTCCAGGAGTACAACAGCCTGTGGATGGGGGGAAACTGCAGCGTAGCTGTGAGGGCCGCATGATCTGAGAGTGCCTGGGGTGCGATCGTAGAGTCCTGGGTGATCGAGAGGAGGGAGTGCATCAGGAGTCATGCATAAGTCCTCCTGGCATGAGAGTAAAAAGTATAATCTGAGGCATGAGGGTGGAGGTGCCGCCATAGGTCTACCAGACCCAAATCCTGCAACCACTGGCGATGCGTGTCAGAGAGAGCCCCCATCTGTCCTGGTCTTTGTGCAGAGCGACCAAGCTCCCTATCGAACACTATATTCAAGTCACCCCCTATAAGGACTTGGCAGTCGGATTTAGAAGTCAGTTCTCCTATTGCCTTGTGCAGGAAAGGCTTGTGCCTGTCGTTGGGTGCGTATATGGTGGCCAGCATTAATGTGTGTCCTCCTATGGTCATTGAGTGTACTAAAAGTCTCCCTTTGATCTCCTATACTCGAGCCCCTAGAGACCCGGGAAATGTGCGCCACTCTGGACTTCTTGGTAGGGAGGGAGGAAAAATACTGATGTGGGAAGGCTTTAGAACGCATCTGTTACATCCTGCTTTTCCTACCACTCTGTCCTTCTTTAGTGTTTTGTTCTTTGCTGCTCAGCCTATATCTGTGATGTCACCTAGAGTTCCTTTTGTGTATGTTTGATTCTATTGTCAGTTATATCTGAGGCTGAGCAGCAGGGCAGCTGCTCTCGGTGGGGCTTACTATCCTGTACATACTTACTTGAATTAATATGCTATTTATCCTACTTTTAATCCTGTAACTATTTCCTAAGAATAAACCTGGAACTTGGATACAGCTACAAGAGTCATCATATTTTTATGGAATATTACAGCATCCTATGAGTATCACTGGCTAGCAGGTGGGTCTCTTGTAGCAAACAAATATGGACCCATAGATTTCCAAATAAGACATTATGGCACGGCGCTTAATTGGGTTGTTAAGCCCTTTTCCATTGAGCATAAGGAAATTGATACTCATCTGTGTGGTGAATAAAAAGGGGAGAAAGTGGCATGCTGGGATCGTTTGAGATCCAGTCTCGTCTCAGACACCTTATGTGGGGTGCATTCTGAGTGCGAAGTGTCATGTATATGTTGCAGTCTTGTGTGTGTATTTGGAGGAACAGTACAAGGGATAGGAGTTCCCAACCGTGACAGAAAGAAAATCCCATAACATACAAAACTAAGGGTCAATACTTGAGTCAAAGAAAATGTCCAGAACGTCTTGCTTTTGGTAAAGGGGAAGATTGGGATTCGTGGCCCAAAGCTCCCTGCTCCCACCAGAGAAGGCCCCGGCGAGTCTCATTAGTCTCTTCTTCTAGGGGAAAGGTCAAGCGTACAGCACACCAGAGCTAGGTATGGCAGGTGGAAGGCTTCTCCTACTATGTCCCATTTAGAGATGATAGCACTGCCTGCCGTTCTTTAGCCATAATGCTTGGATCAGGTCGCGACACCGGGCTCGAGTGCTTGATGGTGATCCAGCCATGGCCGCTCTGGCACTTGCGGGGGTGCGAGTTCTGGCTGGGTTGTTCTGGGGAAGGTTCTGTGATGCCCAAGAGCTTGTAGGTCACAGCAGTTGAACAGATTTGCAGTAGTTCCCCTTTATAGACACAAATCAGTCTAAACGTGTGGCCCCATGAGTATTTTATGCCTGTCTCACGGAGATGGAGCGTGATTGGTCGGAAAGACTTGCGTTTGAGAAGTGTAGAGATGGCCAGATCCTGATTTTGGGTTTCTGTCATTGAAATGTGAAATTTGGTTGTTGCCGGGTCTCCCGGAGGATCCTCTCCTTCAGTTTGTAGTCATGAACGCAGGTCAGGATGTCTGTTGGAGGCGCAGTAGCCGCTCGTTGCGGGCCTACCCTGTGAGTGCAGTCCAGCTTGATCTGAAACTCCAGGGATTCTCCCAAGAGAGAGCGGGAAAGGCCCGCCACAAGGGCGTCGATATCATCATCGCCATCTCCGTGCGCCATACCTCGGATGCGGATGTTGTTCCGACGGGACCTGTTTTCTAAGACCTTGGTGTGGGCCTGCAGGTCCAGGTTCTGCTCCTGCAGCCGGAGGACTTCTTGCTTAAGGTGCTCAATTTCTTCGTCCCGTCCTGTCTCATGGTCTTCCAGGGTATGAACTTGCTCCCCATGGAGTCCACATTGCACCGTACATCTTTTAGGTCTGCCAGGAGTTTGCGCTTTATTGCAGCGAGATCGTCGCGGAGAGAGGAAAAGAGGGACTCCAAGAATGAGTGGTCGAACAGTGCCCCTGGACTCTCATTCTCCTCAGGGTCATCCACACGACTCGGGTCCATCTGACTGTTGGGTAGACTTGAGCAGTAGGTCCTTCACAGAACGATCCTTTCTCCCTTTGGGGGCCGCCATGTCGAGCCCGGAGTCTGGGCCCACTGTGTATGTAGTAGTAGAGTACACGGGAGACCAGTGCAGGAGGAGACCACAGAGAGGCGTCAAAAGGCAATAGCAAGCCACAGGGTCAGGGCTGCATGTCTTTGGTTTCAAGCCCACACAGTACTCCAGCCGTCCTCAGAGCCACGAGTGCGAGGAAACAAGCAGGAGCAATCAGGAGCTTGCATTTAGGGGCTAATCCTCGCTGCACCGACTTGGTTGTGCTGGCTTCTCAGCCTCAGTATGTAGGCAGCATACCGTTGAGGGTCCCCACTACCTCCCTCGGCCAGAGACCCCCCGCTTCTGTGCAGGACAGCGTAAGGCTCCCCAGGCTGTTCCTTAAGATGTCTCTAGGGCTGCCCCTGGACTCTCCTTGCTACAGCATGCCGCAATCTCAGGCTTCTTCGTAGCAACCTGTTAAGTGCTCTGTTGGCATTTCTTGGGGTTCGGCGTTTGTAGTTGACGCGTCTCCCATGGACCGAGAAGAACATGAGGCGGGGCACAGCAGGAGAAAGCTGTGTGTGACACACTATGGGTTGCGTCGACACCCAGTAAATCTATACTTACCTATTTGCACTACCTTCTCGATATTTTGGTCCTCTATAATTTTGACATGATATTTTACCCACATGATATTTTTGTTTCCAATATTCTGTTAGTGAGTAGTGGAATAGCGTACAGTAGAGTGGTGTAGATTGGAGTGACATACAGTGGAGTACTGTTCAGTGGGGTCATGTACAGTGGAGTGGCAGTGTTGAGTGGAGTAAACTGTAATAGCGTCAAGTGGAGTGGCGTAGAAGAGAGTGGGATAGAGTGGAGTAGCGTACAGTGGAGTGAGGTACAGTATAGTGGCATACAGTGGAGTAGGATGGAGTGGAGTAGGTTAGAGTGGAGTGGCATAGAGTGGTATAGAGCAGAGTGGAGTTACCTACAGTGGATTAGCATAGAGTAGAGTGGTATAGAGTTCACTGGCATACAGTGAAGTGGCATTAACTGGAGTGGTATGCAGTGGAGTAGAATAGAGTGGAATAGCATACAGTGGAGTGTTGTAGAGTGGAGTGGTGCACAGTGGAGTGATGCAGATTGGAGTGGCATACAGTGAAATAGTGGACAGTGGAGTGGCATAGGATAGAATAGCATAGAGTGCACTGGCATAAAATGTAGTTGCAAGTAGTGGTATAGCGTAGTATAGAGCGGAGTGGGGTAGAGTAGAGTGCCATAGAGTGCAATGGCATAGAGCCACTGTTTATTACCAGCATTAATTTTATAGTAATTTTACCTGTGCTGGTATCATAATTGTCGTATTTCTGTATCTCTTTGTAGAATGAAATTTCTAGCACTGTAATATATCGCTTTAACATTGTAGCCTGAAGGATCGCAGCCTGTCTACTTGTACTTGAAGGTTGCAGGTTAAATTGTAAGTACTGTGTCCCTCGTCCAGCCGCACATTTCAATGTTGTTTGGCACATTCCTGTAGACACTGTTTTGGTAACCTTCTTTTAGTATTAGAGTAATGTCTTTCATGTCTGCAGGCATGCCATTTCTCTTGTTAGCGGCTGTTATGGCAGTCGATAAACACAGCAAACAATGGCCACTTTAGCTGTCGAACAACAATGACAATACATGCATTCTACTCTCACTTGCCACGTTCCATTACCCAATGGGATTGGGGCAGAAAATATTTGAAGTTTTGGGGAGTGACACTCTGTGTGAAAACCAGCATTGAGAAAAGCTGTTGCTAAAAAGCATCTGCCTGATCATTTTAAGCTACAGTCTGTAACCCAAAGAGTGCTCAGACATTTACGTGGAAGCCACTTCCACCACAGAAGCAGCCACCCGAAAGTTGTTTTGCAGCTGTACTGAGCTGTATGTGAGCAAGGCCGCAGGTCAGCGGCCGAAATGCGTCATATGGACTATGTTGCTTGAATAAATCTACTTCACGCAATCAGGGGTCTGTACCCGAGTCGTGTTTTGACATTTCGATAAACCGGGAATTCCTTGGATATATATATATATATATATATATATATATGTATATGTATAATAAAAGCCTAAAATTGCCGCAGTTCTCTGTCTAAAAGTCTGGAGCCCTTGATGAAGTGCTATCCTGCACGAAACGCTTCGGGCTGGATGTTTAATTTGGACGTGAAGATTTCTTTCCTCCTTCCACGCCTGAACCTGCTTCTAATAAAGTGTTGGCAGATTGTAAACGCGTATGGGCCTCTCCATGTTGGGCAAATGTTTGTTGGATAAGTAGCGGTCACGCCTTGGCCGCGGAGAGAGCCCAGCTGATGCTGCAGTCCCGCTGTGGCGCTGAAAGTCTCTACGGCACAAGGAACGGGGAGCCAGTGATGCAGTGTACAAAGTGTGGTGTGAGGCAAGATTGGAACAACACTCACCCACTTGGGAATCACTTTAAAAGATCGGCATTGAACACGGCGACTCACAAGAGGTAACATTGGCACCACAAGTACCATGAGGCCACAGTGTGGCCACGTCGAGTGGGGCGGGAATCGTGACTATTAAAAGCCTGAAACTGTTGCAGTTCTTTGTCTAAAAGCCCTGAGCCATGATGAAGTGCTATCCTGCACAAAACGCATCGGGCAGGACGTTTAATTTGAATGTGAAGTTTTCTTTCATGCTTGCACACCTAAACCTGTTTCTAATAAAGTGTTGGCAGATTGTAAACCCGTTTGGGCCTCTCCATGTTGGGCGAAAGTTTGTTGGATATATATTTATATATATATATATATATATATATATATCTCGAGGCTCACGGTCTGTCTGCTCTCCTTCACTCGCGGCCGGGTGCTTTCAATGGCGGGAGACGGTACCACGCCAGTCACAGACAAAGCTCAGATGCAAAAAGCACACAGCACTCACGGGGGACTGTTCCAATGTAGTTTATTGGACAAACACACTAAGACGCGTTTCGGCCACCGCCTTTCTCAATTAGAGGCCGGCGTCACCCTTAGGCAAGATTTAAATACAGCCAATCAACAAAATAAAGAAAGGACACGTATAGTGCATTCTGACCACCATTTCTGAGTGGTGTAAATTCAGTTAAATCACTGACAAAATTGCGCCCTGGATGGGCATTGAACACACAAATAGTAATTATTTTGCAAATTCAGCCCTGAATGGGCATTCCACAAAAATATATATATATATATATATATACATACAAGCAATTCACAGATTTAAACATTAGAAAATCATCAAAAGTGCAGAAAAATCAATGTGAGACTCATAGATGGACAGCTAACTCCTCCCCAGCATTCAGGCCACCTGGTTTCTTGGTCTGGTTCTCAATGATATGACGAGACTCTAGCCTGCGTAGCTGAAGCAGCCTATTTCCTCCCCTTATGTCTGCCGGTACTTGGTCCATGCAGTAAAAGCTGAGGAGTTCTCGGTTGCTTTGGTGAGACACTTCAAAGTGTCTCGCCACTGGATAAGTGGGATCTTTATTTTGTATGGCCCTCAAGTGTTCTAAGATCCTGATTTTCGTTGGGTGAGTAGTACTCCCAATGTAGCGCAGGCCACACGGACATACAGGACAGAACACCGTGTGGCTTGTGTTACAGTTCATTAAACTAGTGATCTTTTTGGGCTCCTTCATCCCTGGTATTCGGTAACTAGTCACCTTTCTGCTGTTTTTACATGCCTTGCATTTAAGGCAAGGATAAAATCCTGTCACTTTCCCAAATGGTGGAGGTTTTTCTTCTTTCTTACAGTGGCTTTGTACAATGTTAGATCCCAATGACCTTGCTCTCTTGAACGTTATTAGTGGGGACTTTGGTAAGTCCTTACCAATGACCGGATCAGATTTAAGTATGTGCCAATTCTTCACACATTTTTTCCTTATGTCCTTGGCATCTGTAGAATAGTTCATGATGATCCTCATACTGTTCTCATTACTGTCCTGTCTCTTGGGTAACATTGAACTATCCTTTGAGATTAAATCAGATCTCAATGTTTTTATCAGCTTTCAATTTAGCCTTCTGTAGTACCTCCCAAGTGTATCCTCTCATTCTGAACCTCGACAAACTTTCACTGGCCGCCTTCTCAAAATCATCTTGTCGTGTACAATCCCTCTTAATTCTCAAAAGTTCACCATAGGGTATACTCAATATAGTTTTCCCCGAATGGCAACTAGTTGCGAGGAGCACAGAATTGCCAGCTGTCTGTTTTCTATGCAATGCTGTACAGATTTTTCCCTCAGCTATGAACACTTTAAGGTCCAAAAAATTCATGGTTTCTGTGCTCATCTCCCCACTGAATCTGAGATTAAGGTTATTCTCATTAAGTACCTTGACATACTCCTTGGCACATTCAACAGAACCTTTAAAGACGATAAACAAATCGTCAATGTATCTGTACCAGGATACTACCCTCTCTGTCCATGCGGCATTATTGGCCGCCCAGGCCCCCTGCTCCTCCCACCAGCCGACGAAAAGATTCGCGTAGCTGGGGGCAAAGCAGGTGCCCATCGCGGTACCACAATTCTGTTTGTAGAGTTGATCCTGGAACAGAAAAATGTTATTACTTAGGCAGAATGATATAAATTCAAGTAACATTTGGTTATGTGCCGTTAGGTTTATGGGCCGTGTCTCCAAGTACCAATTCACAGCCTCTGCGCCTTGGAGATGATTAATACTGGTGTAGAGGCTCGAGATATCAAGTGTCATCATTACCAAATCACTAGTCCAATTTACATTATCAATTTTGCGGAGAAAGTCAGTTGTGTCCTTCAAATATGATCTTAACATTGTCACGAAATCGTAAAGAAAGTAGTCCACGAACCTCAACAAATGCTCCGTCAGGCTCCCCACAGACGAAACAATCGGACGTCCTGGTGGACATGTTGGATGCTTATGCAGCTTGGGCAAATGGTAGAAAATTGGTACCTTCGGTTGCTTGCATTCCAGGAAAGCACATTCCTCTTTACCTAGCATCCCCTTATGATACCACTTGTTGAGTAGGGAACGATAAGCGAGGACACTCTCGTCAAAAGTTTTTTTGGTCACTTTGATGTAGTTTTTTTGGTCCTCCAGTTGGGATAGGGCTTCCTTAACGAAAAAATCCCTGATCATCAAAACGACATTTCCGCCTTTGTCGGACGGTTTACACACAATTTTGTCATCCTTGCTCAGATCCATTATTGCCTTCCTTTGTTGTTGTGTTATGTTCCCATTGTCAAATTTCTTCTTTCTTCTTTCATTGCAATGGCTCCAAAGGTCTTTAATCATCACTTCTGAGAAATTGTCAATCGCATCAGCCGGCATCATAGGACAAAATCGTGATTTCGGTCTGAAAGGACTCTCAGGTTTAGTTTGTGTCACCCCAGCCCACATCCTACTTTGTGATAGTATGATTGCCATAGGATCTCCTTCTTCAGCTAGATCATTCATGACCGCAAGTGCCTCAATATCGCCCGCGGTTAAAGCTGGTATATCCCCTGCAGGAGATATGGATCTATCAAGGCGTGTCTTGCCTTTAAAGTATTTGAGCAGTTTTATCTTCCTACAGAATTTGAAGAGGTCAATCCTTAGTTGCGTGTATTCTGAATTTTTGTCAGGGCAGAAGTTTAATCCAGGTCGTAGAACCTGTTCTTCGTTCTCTGACAATTTTCTGGACGTAAGGTTGACAACCGTTAAGTTCTGGGCATCTATCGTCTGTTCCAAAATTTCTTGCTCCTGGTCATCCTTGGAGATGCGTCGCCGACGTTTGCTCCACCCACCCCGCCTTGTCCTGCGTTTGCTTTCTTTTTCCTTTGTGGCCTTGATTCCACTGGTTTGCCCCTTCCCCCTGTAGTCCGTGTTTCCCTTATGACCTGAAACTCGTCTAAGAAAGGGACCGATGTAGAGTCCTCCGTGGATGCTGATGCCACATTTCTGGAGGAGCTTGACGAGCCACCTTCCTCCTCACTAAATTCTGTTTCAGTAACCTCAGATTCCGAGGTTACTGCTGGTTCAGTGATTTTATTGCTCAAAATCCTTTTCCTGGGCTGATCGTATTTCTTTGCGAATGTGAGAATCCGTCCTTGTAAATAATCCCTCTCGTCCCTCTCAAACTTTTCTTGTTTTCGCCGTTTGATCTTCTGTTCATACGCCAAAAGGTGTTTCTTCATTGCCTCTCATAACTCATTTTGTCTCTCTTTGTCTTCATTGTGTGCGATTACATCCTCCAAATCCGATATCTCGTGTAGAGTTAAATCTCTGTCGCTCCTCGCAAATTTTATCAGCAGCATCAACATTCTCTTTGAAGAATGAGCAGACAATTCTGCCCATTCTTTCAGCAATTGCGGATTGGGATTCTCGTAAGCGGGGACAGTATATATTCTCAAACCCCGTGGGACTTGGTTGCACTCAACATAGTTCTGGAGTGAAGTTGCCTCCCACCACTTGCGGGTCTCCCGCTCGCACAGTCTTTCAAGTTTAGAGAAGAGATCTTTCAATGGATCACTGCTTACTTTTAGCTTATCTGCAGCATTCTTATCCTTGCGAGATTGTGTTCCTGCACCTTTAAATATTTCTGTGGCTGCCTCTCGCCGTGCCTCCTCATCAAACATTTTGCGTTATAAATATTTGTTTCCAAATTCAATTTTATGTCACGTTTTATCCCCCTCGGTCTGCCCAGTCACTGATTATGTGTGCACTCTGCTATGCAAAACCGTTGTTTCCATCAGAGACGCGAGAAAATCATTACCGCGTTTCTCCTCGCAGCCGCTCCACTTCAAAGAGCTGCTCCGTTCCGGGATTGCAACAATGTATTTCCAATGCGCCTCGGCTTTCCGTATTCCACTTTCTCCAGCCAGGTGATTTTTAGACGCGCTGCCAGATAACTCAATGGTCAGTTAGCTCTTACACACGGCAGTTTTGTGCAACACAGAGTTCAATGCAGGGTGGTGAAGGAGAATAATATCGAGGCTCAGGGTCCGTCTGCTCTCCTTCACTCGCGGCCGGGTGCTTTCAATGGCGGGAGACGGTACCACGCCAGTCACAGACAAAGCTCAGATGCAAAAAGCACACAGCACTCACGGGGGACTGTTCCAATGTAGTTTATTGGACAAACACACTAAGACGCGTTTCGGCCACCGCCTTTCTCAATTAGAGGCCGGCGCCACCCTTAGGCAAGATTTAAATACAGCCAATCAACAAAATAAAGAAAGGACATGTATAGTGCATTCTGACCACCATTTCTGAGTGGTGTAAATTCAGTTAAATCACTGACAAAATTGCGCTTATATGTACGTTTTTCTTCCTCCGATGGAACCGGGACACACAGACTGCGGTGCAATGCAGGGTCAGAGGATTCCCTGCCAATTATAAGTCGTTTCACCAAACGCTCCAGAAGTAGCGCAATGCACTCTCGTCCAGCGTAAATCACCACTCCATTAGACCAGAAGTTCGCATTTCATATCTCTCAATTTATTTCCAGCATGATAAACAGTGCATGGAACCAGCCCAACGCGTTTCACTGAATACTCGGCTTGATCACGGATCACATCCTTTTCGTAATCAGCAAAAACTCATTATGATCCAAAATATCCCAGTGGAATAATTTTGAATAGAGAACAATGATAATGTCCTTATCTATTACATTCAATCCATCCCAAGTGGGAGTATAGCTTGTCTTGCATATTTCCAGTGGAAAGGTTTTTAACCAAAATCACCAACAATAATAATGTCCTTATGTGTTGCCCATTTCTAAATCCGAAGTGGGAATATGACTTCTCTTGCATATTCTTTCTTCTTCAACAGATAATACCTGTATGTAAAAAACATAAACCATTAAGTCTAGATATAATGAGTTTTTGCTGATAACGAAAAGGAAGTCTTGTATTACATTTCTTTAAATATCGCTTTAAATGGATATTTTGATAATTGTGACAGCATATTCACAACATGTTATATTTGGTACCATTGGTATTCGCGAATAGGACACTGTTCCAATATGGCCGCGCTATTTTGATTAATTTCTTAGTCCTTTGTTTATGTTGACACAAGGTAGTGATATGTGAAACTTTATTTAATTACAGTTTGAGGAACACAAGTCACCCCTGATCAAGCCGAGTATTCGGTGAAACGCGTTGGGCTGGTTCCATGCACTGTTTATCATGCTGGAAATAAATTGAGAGATATGAAATACGAACTTCTGGTCTAATGGAGTGGTGATTTACGCTGGATGAGCGTTTGGTGAAACGACATATATATATTATATATATATATATATATATATATATATATATATATATATATATATATATATATGCACAAAAACTCCTTCCACGAAGAGAGACAGCGACCCAGGGGGAGACGGTAGGTAACACCTTTATTCAGCACAGATGCGAATGCATTTCGGCAGACTTCTGCCTTCTTCAGCGCCCAAAACGATCCATGAGAAATGTCTCAAGCTGGAAAACAGTCCCTCCTTTGAACGCTTGCTGCTGCAAGCCAGCTCCACCCCCAGTAATTAACTCCACGCACCTGAGAGCAGTCCCAAGTGTAGCTCGAAACTGCAAGTCCCAGAATGCAACAGTGTGGAATCCGGGACCACCGGTGCAGGAGTAAGTCACCAGTTGGTGAAAATGTCATTCCGGGGGGGCAGGGAACAGCGTGAGCCTCAAGGAAACAGGTGTAACAGTCTCGCTTTGGTGTGCCAGATGATCAGTGTCACCTCCGGTCCCCCAATACCACCGCAGCCATCTCTTACAGAAAGTCAATAGAGCAGGGGCTGAGCCACAGTGTGCTCTACCCAGCATGGGATTAATAATCCCAAGACTGCTTTCTTATCTCCCTGGTTTCAATGGCGGGCTACCAGCCCGTCGAGCCAACGCTGGTCAAGCAAACGAACTGCAGGAGTCCAAGTCCCAGTGAGGCTGGTTACCCAGAGCGCGGCGGGGGTCCCTGAAAAGCGCCGCTGGGTGACGCTGTGTAAGATGCACAAAAACTCCTTCCACGAAGAGAGACAGCGACCCAGGGGGAGACGGTAGGTAACACCTTTATTCAGCACAGATGCGAATGCATTTCGGCAGACTTCTGCCTTCTTCAGCGCCCAAAACGATCCATGAGAAATGTCTCAAGCTGGAAAACAGTCCCTCCTTTGAACGCTTGCTGCTGCAAGCCAGCTCCACCCCCAGTAATTAACTCCACGCACCTGAGAGCAGTCCCAAGTGTAGCTCGAAACTGCAAGTTCCAGAATGCAACAGTGTGGAATCCGGGACCACCGGTGCAGGAGTAAGTCACCAGTTGGTGAAAATGTCATTCCGGGGGGGCAGGGAACAGCGTGAGCCTCAAGGAAACAGGTGTAACAGTCCCGCTTTGGTGTGCCAGATGATCAGTGTCACCTCCGGTCCCCCAATACCACCGCAGCCATCTCTTACAGAAAGTCAATAGAGCAGGGGCTGAGCCACAGTGTGCTCTACCCAGCATGGGATTAATAATCCCAAGACTGCTTTCTTATCTCCCTGGTTTCAATGGCGGGCTACCAGCCCGTCCAGCCGACGCTGGTCAAGCAAACGAACTGCAGGAGTCCAAGTCCCAGTGAGGCTGGTTACCCAGAGCGCGGCGGGGGTCCCTGAAAAGCGCCGCTGGGTGACGCTGTGTAAGATGCACAAAAACTCCTTCCACGAAGAGAGACAGCGACCCAGGGGGAGACGGTAGGTAACACCTTTATTCAGCACAGATGCGAATGCATTTCGGCAGACTTCTGCCTTCTTCAGCGCCCAAAACGATCCATGAGAAATGTCTCAAGCTGGAAAACAGTCCCTCCTTTGAACGCTTGCTGCTGCAAGCCAGCTCCACCCCCAGTAATTAACTCCACGCACCTGAGAGCAGTCCCAAGTGTAGCTCGAAACTGCAAGTCCCAGAATGCAACAGTGTGGAATCCGGGACCACCGGTGCAGGAGTAAGTCACCAGTTGGTGAAAATGTCATTCCGGGGGGGCAGGGAACAGCGTGAGCCTCAAGGAAACAGGTGTAACAGTCTCGCTTTGGTGTGCCAGATGATCAGTGTCACCTCCGGTCCCCCAATACCACCGCAGCCATCTCTTACAGAAAGTCAATAGAGCAGGGGCTGAGCCACAGTGTGCTCTACCCAGCATGGGATTAATAATCCCAAGACTGCTTTCTTATCTCCCTGGTTTCAATGGCCGGCTACCAGCCCGTCCAGCCAACGCTGGTCAAGCAAACGAACTGCAGGAGTCCAAGTCCCAGTGAGGCTGGTTACCCAGAGCGCGGCGGGGGTCCCTGAAAAGCGCCGCTGGGTGACGCTGTGTAAGATGCACAAAAACTCCTTCCACGAAGAGAGACAGCGACCCAGGGGGAGACGGTAGGTAACACCTTTATTCAGCACAGATGCGAATGCATTTCGGCAGACTTCTGCCTTCTTCAGCGCCCAAAACGATCCATGAGAAATGTCTCAAGCTGGAAAACAGTCCCTCCTTTGAACGCTTGCTGCTGCAAGCCAGCTCCACCCCCAGTAATTAACTCCACGCACCTGAGAGCAGTCCCAAGTGTAGCTCGAAACTGCAAGTCCCAGAATGCAACAGTGTGGAATCCGGGACCACCGGTGCAGGAGTAAGTCACCAGTTGGTGAAAATGTCATTCCGGGGGGGCAGGGAACAGCGTGAGCCTCAAGGAAACAGGTGTAACAGTCTCGCTTTGGTGTGCCAGATGATCAGTGTCACCTCCGGTCCCCCAATACCACCGCAGCCATCTCTTACAGAAAGTCAATAGAGCAGGGGCTGAGCCACAGTGTGCTCTACCCAGCATGGGATTAATAATCCCAAGACTGCTTTCTTATCTCCCTGGTTTCAATGGCGGGCTACCAGCCCGTCCAGCCAACGCTGGTCAAGCAAACGAACTGCAGGAGTCCAAGTCCCAGTGAGGCTGGTTACCCAGAGCGCGGCGGGGGTCCCTGAAAAGCGCCGCTGGGTGACGCTGTGTAAGATGCACAAAAACTCCTTCCACGAAGAGAGACAGCGACCCAGGGGGAGACGGTAGGTAACACCTTTATTCAGCACAGATGCGAATGCATTTCGGCAGACTTCTGCCTTCTTCAGCGCCCAAAACGATCCATGAGAAATGTCTCAAGCTGGAAAACAGTCCCTCCTTTGAACGCTTGCTGCTGCAAGCCAGCTCCACCCCCAGTAATTAACTCCACGCACCTGAGAGCAGTCCCAAGTGTAGCTCGAAACTGCAAGTTCCAGAATGCAACAGTGTGGAATCCGGGACCACCGGTGCAGGAGTAAGTCACCAGTTGGTGAAAATGTCATTCCGGGGGGGCAGGGAACAGCGTGAGCCTCAAGGAAACAGATGTAACAGTCCCGCTTTGGTGTGCCAGATGATCAGTGTCACCTCCGGTCCCCCAATACCACCGCAGCCATCTCTTACAGAAAGTCAATAGAGCAGGGGCTGAGCCACAGTGTGCTCTACCCAGCATGGGATTAATAATCCCAAGACTGCTTTCTTATCTCCCTGGTTTCAATGGCGGGCTACCAGCCCGTCCAGCCAACGCTGGTCAAGCAAACGAACTGCAGGAGTCCAAGTCCCAGTGAGGCTGGTTACCCAGAGCGCGGCGGGGGTCCCTGAAAAGCGCCGCTGGGTGACGCTGTGTAAGATGCACAAAAACTCCTTCCACGAAGAGAGACAGCGACCCAGGGGGAGACGGTAGGTAACACCTTTATTCAGCACAGATGCGAATGCATTTCGGCAGACTTCTGCCTTCTTCAGCGCCCAAAACGATCCATGAGAAATGTCTCAAGCTGGAAAACAGTCCCTCCTTTGAACGCTTGCTGCTGCAAGCCAGCTCCACCCCCAGTAATTAACTCCACGCACCTGAGAGCAGTCCCAAGTGTAGCTCGAAACTGCAAGTCCCAGAATGCAACAGTGTGGAATCCGGGACCACCGGTGCAGGAGTAAGTCACCAGTTGGTGAAAATGTCATTCCGGGGGGGCAGGGAACAGCGTGAGCCTCAAGGAAACAGGTGTAACAGTCCCGCTTTGGTGTGCCAGATGATCAGTGTCACCTCCGGTCCCCCAATACCACCGCAGCCATCTCTTACAGAAAGTCAATAGAGCAGGGGCTGAGCCACAGTGTGCTCTACCCAGCATGGGATTAATAATCCCAAGACTGCTTTCTTATCTCCCTGGTTTCAATGGCGGGCTACCAGCCCGTCCAGCCAACGCTGGTCAAGCAAACGAACTGCAGGAGTCCAAGTCCCAGTGAGGCTGGTTACCCAGAGCGCGGCGGGGGTCCCTGAAAAGCGCCGCTGGGTGACGCTGTGTAAGATGCACCAAAACTCCTTCCACGAAGAGAGACAGCGACCCAGGGGGAGACGGTAGGTAACACCTTTATTCAGCACAGATGCGAATGCATTTCGGCAGACTTCTGCCTTCTTCAGCGCCCAAAACGATCCATGAGAAATGTCTCAAGCTGGAAAACAGTCCCTCCTTTGAACGCTTGCTGCTGCAAGCCAGCTCCACCCCCAGTAATGAACTCCACGCAACTGAGAGCAGTCCCAAGTGTAGCTCGAAACTGTAAGTCCCAGAATGCAACAGTGTGGAATCCGGGACCACCGGTGCAGGAGTAAGTCACCAGTTGGTGAAAATGTCATTCCGGTGGGGCAGGGAACAGCGTGAGCCTCAAGGAAACAGGTGTAACAGTCCCGCTTTGGTGTGCCAGATGATCATTGTCACCTCCGGTCCCCCAATACCACCGCAGCCATCTCTTACAGAAAGTCAATTGAGCAGGGGCTGAGCCACAGTGTGCTCTACCCAGCATGGGATTAATAATCCCAAGACTGCTTTCTTATCTCCCTGGTTTCAATGGCGGGCTACCAGCCCGTCCAGCCAACGCTGGTCAAGCAAACGAACTGCAGGAGTCCAAGTCCCAGTGAGGCTGGTTACCCAGAGCGCGGCGGGGGTCCCTGAAAAGCGCCGCTGGGTGACGCTGTGTAAGATGCACAAAAACTCCTTCCACGAAGAGAGACAGCGACCCAGGGGGAGACGGTAGGTAACACCTTTATTCAGCACAGATGCGAATGCATTTCGGCAGACTTCTGCCTTCTTCAGCGTCCAAAACGATCCATGAGAAATGTCTCAAGCTGGAAAACAGTCCCTCCTTTGAACGCTTGCTGCTGCAAGCCAGCTCCACCCCCAGTAATTAACTCCACGCACCTGAGAGCAGTCCCAAGTGTAGCTCGAAACTGCAAGTCCCAGAATGCAACAGTGTGGAATCCGGGACCACCGGTGCAGGAGTAAGTCACCAGTTGGTGAAAATGTCATTCCGGGGGGGCAGGGAACAGCGTGAGCCTCAAGGAAACAGGTGTAACAGTCCCACTTTGGTGTGCCAGATGATCAGTGTCACCTCCGGTCCCCCAATACCACCGCAGCCATCTCTTACAGAAAGTCAATAGAGCAGGGGCTGAGCCACAGTGTGCTCTACCCAGCATGGTATAAGAATTAATTAATGTAGTTACTGCATTTATCCATCAAAATTTGCCATGAGACTGTAGGTTGATCGCACTCAAATTGCTAATTTATGTGTGTGAGACATTGTGATGGTTTCTTTGCCCATAATCTCAAGCTGTTTTTTATGTTTATCCTACACATCATTATTTAATGCAACACAAGATGGCGCACCCTGTCATGAAAAAGGTTGCCAGGTGCAATCAAAACACGTCGACAGTCACTCACGAGTGCTTAATAAACAACTCTGAAACTCAATATTTCTGTATATCTGATGGAGACATCTAGCTGCAGATTCCTTACCGTTGAATTTCCCAGGCATCAGGCTGTATCCGCAAACTTTTGTGTGAGCAGTATCCCTTGTGTGCACAATCGGGTGGCTCCATTTGACTGCGCATGATGTTGTTGACATCGCCTATTATGTTGCGGTCACCTATATAGGCACCACCCAGGCGTGCAGACGTCAGTTCATTTCGTTCCGGCCCAGTTAAGTGCCAATCCTGGAAGATCTACCCCAGTATCGCTTTTTGCCAAGGTTTTTTTAACTTTTTGTTTACTTCAATTGTTTTTTCTTTGTGTGTCGAGAGATGTCTTCAAGGATGAAAGGATTTAAACTATGTGCTGCTTGTTACTGTGCTATGTCTGTTACCGATCCCCCACCTCATCTGCCTTTGGTATTTCGAGCGTGACCACGACTTGAAGTTATGCTCGGACTATCGGACCATGGCTCCGAAGGCCTTTCAGGAGTCCTTGCGGCCCGGTAGTCGACACCGGCCAGCCAGACCTGGCAGAGATCCTGGTCCTGATCGAAGAAGAGGAGGTTGCAGGACCGCTCCTGGAGTCCCAAGTCCTCTTCCTCCCACTCGAGGTCCTTGGGACACTCGGGGATGAGACACAAGAATAAGTTCTAGGAGACTTTGTCTTCACCTCTGCTGTCATCCTGCAACAAGAGAGGCTCTAGGCACAGTTCTGCAGAGCCGGAGCCAGGGAAGAATTCGTACCTCCCTCCCTTTCGGGAGCCGGAGTGTCCCCTTATCAAATTAAAGAGTTTTATAAGGCCATGCGCTGCATATTTGAGTGAGCCGACCCTTCTGGTGAGCCTTCGGGCCCTCTGGGTTGGAGGGGGCTCCATCGGATTTGACGCCGTCGGCTCCGGTCACAGCACTGATGGGGCCTCAGGGATCCGATTCGGATCTGAGATAATACTGGTCATGCCTACGCGACCTTCCTGGCGTCAGATCCGAAGTAGGTGCTTTAGGAGCTGCCAGCGCCCACGAGCGGTTCCAGCCCGATCCTCTTCCCTGCAACACAAAGTCAGAGAGGTGTTGCTCAATGCAAATCCGGTGTTGGGAGAGCCCAGCGGTTCTATGTTGTGGCATGATCATTTACAAGATGTTTCAGGCACGGGAGAGGACTGGGAGGATCTATGCACCCTTTAGAACACCAAGATGTATTTGCAGAGCAGATGGACTGATATGTGGAACTGAGGGAAACCAGTGGACTGAATACATCTCCAGATACTGGCATGCTCTCTTCTTCAACTGTGGCTATGGAGGAGGGGGCATCTTATGACATGGTGGTGAGGAGGGCAGCTAAGGTCCGTGGACTGGAGCTGCCCTCTTTGCAGGTCAGAATTATTCTTCTTACTGAAGTGCTTCAGCCTGGGGCTTCCACCTCTAAACCCCTATTGCCCTTTAATGAGGCACTTACTGATGTCCTACTATGCATGTGGTTCAAGCCAAGTACAAGGAGTCTTGTGAGTAGGACATTGGCACGTGGTCATAGCCCGGCTCAGGGTGACTCAGCCAACACCTCACCACTGAAAGCTTGGTGGTGCAGGCTTCTAACTCCCAAGGTACAAAGGAAAAGAGTCCCAATAACAAATGGACAACCAGGGATATGTCCGATTTGAATATTCCTACTAAGGGTGTCTAACTAAAACAGCATGCCAAGTTCTTAGGCGAGAAAGGCAAAGGTAGAATATAGTGTTTTAAGATAGTAACCGTATCACTAGAGGGACAATTGTAAATTTACACAAATTACACACATTACTTTAGGCTATGATAATCATTGAGACTTATCACAGTACATGTTTGGTAAAACTCTGTTGTCAAATTTATTAACACAGTCAATTTACAATTCATCAAATCGGACATATCCCTGGTTGTCCATTTGTTATTGGGACTCTTTTCCTTTGTACATTATTTTCCCCCCAGTCCCTTACAAGTCTGTGTGGGGTCCTCCTCCATTTTTATAGTTCTAACTCCCAAGGCGCATTCCCTTCCGCCCCAACAGCGAGTCCAAGAGTTTGGAATCACTTGTTTTATTCCTTCAGCCTGGCGTTGCTGTCAGTGAATACTGCATGTTTATTAGGCCGTTTCTCCTATTCTCTTGGGGAGACGGTTGCGCAAGTGCTGCCACAAGTTCTGGCGGGAGAAGGGCTGTACTTTCCCAGGCAGCTAAGGACTGGAGAGATGCAGAAAAATTCACCCTTGGGTGTTGCCTTGACACGATTGATTTGCTTGGCAAAGCTATTTCCTCGACAGTGGCACTATGGCGCCATGCCTGGCTTAGAACATCTGGTTTCTCAGGCGAAGTCCAGGCTAATTTGATGGACATGCCTTTTGAAGGTTCCTGTCTTTTTAGTAAGAAGGCAGACTCAGCGTTGGAGCTGTTCAAGGATTCTCATGCTGCAGCCTGATCCTTGGGCCCCTCTACAACATCTCATGGCCATTCTAGCTTTCCCCCTTTCATGGCAATGGAAGGGAATTTCAGCCACACCAACTCTTTCCCAGCCAACGTCCTGCACAGACTTCCTAAGTTGTGTGAGGACGTGGATGTGGCTCATTCCGTCCTATGAATGAAAGCCAGAAGTTGTCGCTCACCCAGCTGCCAAGCACTCGTCTGACTCTGCAAGACCATGCTACTCCTTTTGGAGGGATAACCCATCATAATCTACTCTGGAGGTCCATAACATTGACAAGTGGGCCTAGCAGATCATTCAGGAGGGCTATTCTCTGCTTTTCCTTTCTTCTCCTCCTCCTTTTCCGCCATCTCAAGAACGGCTGGTGGAGGTTTATCTAACTTTATTCCGGTAGGAAGTTGCAGCTCTCCTTGCCAAAGGGGCTATAAGTAGGCAGTGGCTGTTATTCCCGCTACTTTCTGTATCCAAAAATGAAAAAAAGGTTGCGGCACATCCTAGATCTTTGGACCATAAATCTCTTCCTCAAGAAGGAGAAGTTCAAGATGCTTACTTTTGCTCAGGTGTTGTCTGCCCTAAACCAAGAAGACTGGATGGTAGTGTTGGATCTGTAAGATGCGTATTTTCACATCCCCATTTGTGCAGGGCCACAGACATTACATGAGGTTCAAGGTAGGCCACAAGCACTTTCAGCTTACCGTGCTCCCCTTAGTCCTTCCCAGTGCCCCTCGGTCCTTTACCAAGGTGATGGCAGAGGTTGCAGCTCATCTGCGCAGGTTAGGGATTTCAGTCTTCCCCTGCCTCAATGACTGGCTGTTGAGGGCGCCCTTTCCCCAGGCTGTTGTCTTCCACCTCCATGTGTGGAGATTGAGCAGTGACAGTTCATAGCTTTTGATCTATTGCCCGAAGAATGCAACGCTAGTTTGGCAGCCAGGAGGCCCTCCACTAAGATGGTATATGCCTGCTGTTGGCAAAAGTATGTATCATATTGTACAGAACGGTCTATTGACCCTCCTTCTGCTTCTCTTTCAACTATTTGTCTTTTCTTTCTTACCCTTGCCCAGCAGGGCTCTGCTTTGGGTACTCTTGATTGTTATCTTCCTGCTCTATTCATTTTTTTTTTGAGCTGCCATACCAGCACTCTCTGTTTAATTCTCCAATTGTAAATAGGTTCTTGAAGGGGCTGGTTCACTTGTTTCCACCCTGCCCTCTTGTCATGCCATAGTGGGACCTTAATTTGGTCCTCACTTTTCTTATGTGTGCTCCTTTCGAGCCTTTGCACAACTCTCTCCTCCGGCTGCTTACCATCAAGACAGCCTTTCTGTGGCAATAAAATCTGCCCTGAGTGTGTGTGATTTACAGGTGTTATAATGTGAGCCCCCCTATATTATGCCTTTTGAAGATAAAGTGGTGCTTCACATCCGTGCTTCATTTCTTCTAAAGGTGGTGACCCCATTCCATCTGGGTCAATCTTTCACGCTGCCCGCATGTTTTGCTCCTCCGCATCCCTCTAATGAAGAAGAGCATCAACACCGCCTGGACCCAAAAAGAGCATTGTCATTTTACCTTGACCACCCAAAAGAGTTTTGGATGGACGACCAACTCTTTGTGGGGTATGTGGGAACTAAGAAAGGTTGGAAAGTGCAGAAAAGGACCTTTTCTTACTGGGTAGTTTGCTGCATAAAGATCTGCTATGCCCTGGCTAAGACTCAGCCCTCTGAGGGATTAAGGGCCCATTCCACTAGGGGCAAGGCTGCAACCACGGCATTGACTCTGAGCGTCCCAGCCCTGAACTTATGCCAGACTGCAATGTGGGCATCTATACACACATTTGCCAAGCACTACTGTCTGGATAGTCAGGTCTGCAGAGACGAGCATTTTGCCAGTTTGGTCCAGTAGAACTTTTTTTTATAAGCAATTTTATTGGTTTTCATGTTCAACAAAGGAAACGAAAAAGCTCTGCGACATAACATAGATATTAGTACACTCACAGAACAGTTCCCCGACAGGCCCAGCAATTAACAAAATTTAGGCCCCACCCCAGACCACCGAGCACCCCTGAAGAAGTTCATTCCAGCAGACCCAGCCATTTGCCCCATACACGCTCATGTTTAGCTGGATAACCTCATGCATCATACACAATCTTTTCCTGGATGGCACACCGGTCAACTCCTCTGCGCCATTTTGTGATAAAAGGGGCTGTCGAGTCAGTCCAGGCCACTGTGATGTCTCTTTTTGCCACCAACAGGGCTGTACCCAGGAACAATTTGTCATTACGAGAACCATCCAGCCCATCCATCTCCCCCAGGAGGAGAGCTAGCGGAGTAAAGGGAACAGCCCACCCAAGTATGGTGCTCAGTTCAGTTACAATCGACTCCCAGTACTTGAAAAGTACCGGTGCAGGACCAGCTGATATGGTAAAAGTCAGCAGGCTCCGCTTCACACCGAGGGCATTTTGGGCACTGGAGGACCTCTGTTCTGTACAACTTCACAGGAGTAAGATATGCACAGTGAAGATAATAAATTTAAGTGAGGCCGGTGCCTGGCAATATAGAGAGTACCCTGGGAGCCATTAGTGCATCTCTCCAGTCCTCATCCTCCAGTGGGCCTAGTCACTGCTCCCATCGGGTCTTAAGGAAGTCTAGCGTGGATGGGGTGTTGTTTATCAGGGACCGGTAAATTTGGGATATTCCCCCTTTCCCCAGATTTCCCATGAGGAGATTAGCTTCCATTGGACTGAACTAAGGGATTGTCATGTGACCTGGAATGTGCAGGGCAAGAGCATGCTTCAAGTGGAGATACTTGTAGAGTTCAGTACGCTGTAGGGAATATGTTTACTGCAACTGCTAAAAGGAGGACAAATGGTCTCCTCTCTACACATCTCCCACCTGGGTGATACTAATCAGATACCATTTTTGAAAGCCCGCCAATCACCCCAGCTCTTGCAGCCGAGTGCCATGCCAGAGGGGTGTCTGCAGTGTAATCCTGGCATCCCACCTCATGTGCCGCATCGCAGACCACCATGCCGGAAGGGCCGGCTGGGTGACTGCGGGAAGAGTGTGAGGAATAGGAGCTCAGTATAGCATGGCCTGTATCCGGGAAAATCGAAGGCTCTCTAGCTCTAGCTGGCAGGCGGGGTCCGCCCATCTGCCATTAAACCAGTTGTGGATCACCAATAGGCAAGTGGCCAGAAAGTACAGAAAGGGATTTGTCATCCCTGTACCCCCATCCGTTGGCAGTACACGAGAGCAAGCCGAGATCTCGAGCCACCACAAAGGAAAGTTGTGATCAACGCATCCAACCCACAGAACCAGCTGCGGGGGAGATGGAGCAGGAGGTTCTAAAGTACATAGAGGAGGTAAGGCAGAACCATCATTTTGAACAAGGCAATACTGTCGAAGGGGTTGAGCGGAAGGGATTGCCAATGCTTAAGGTCATCTTTGGTACATTAGAGCAGTGGGCTCACGTTAAGGGACCAAGTCAGCTCTGGGAGCAGGGCTACCCAAATACCGAGGTACCTGAAGGAGAGTCTCCTCAGGGGAATGGTGGTTTGCCTGTCCACACACTCCTGCGATTTAGTTGGGTTTAGACACAGACCTGCCGCTCTCTCAAAGATTTGAAGGATGTGGCGGCATCTCGGTCCAGAATTGGCCAGATCAGCCAAAAACAGCAGGGCATTCTCCGTGTATAGTGCGATCCAGTCCTGCCAATGCCATCCCTAAATCCGCTCATCCTCACTTATCAGACAAGCCAAAGGATCTATTGCGAGAGCGAATAGGAGGGTAGAGAGTGGGCTTCCCTGCCAGGTACCCCTCCTGATGGGGAAGGTGCGTGATAGTGCCCCATTTAAAAGGACCCTAGCGGATGGGCTGGAATAGAGGACCGCCACCAGCTTCTGAAAGCGGGGCCAAAGCCCGCACTCTCCAGTACACACCCCAAGTAGCGCCAGTCAACCGCAACAAAGGCCTGTTCAAAAAATGAAGGCGCACTAGGGCCAAGTAAGGAGAGAGGAGATGGCAGTGAGTGAGAGCCACATGAAGGCGTCTCAGGCAGTGTCGCGTGCTATGAAGTGGCATAAAGCCACACTGGTCAGGGTGTATGAGAGTGTGAATCACCCATTCCAGGTGGGTGACGAGAATCGTGGCGTAGATTTTACTCTGAGTATTAATTAACGAGATTGGATGGTAGCTAGAACAGGAGAGTGGGGGAGGGTCCGTTTTAGCTATGACCACAATGGTGGCGGTGTCAGTGTCAGGGAAAGGAGCCTCGTCAAATTGGGTTTGTAGTTGTTGGGTCAAGATGTCTCAGAACTTTGCATAATATTCCGCCAGGAAACTCTCCAGACTGGGAGTCTTGCATGTGGCCAGAGCTGAGATCGCTGCTCTGATTTCCTCAGTGGTGATAAGTTTGTCCAAGGCCTCAACCACACTCTCTGGGAGCTGCTGTAGAGAGACACATTGCAGAAACAGGGAGCGGGCGGTTGGCGTGTGTGAATGATCTGCTGAGTAATGCTCAGTGTAGTAAGCCACAATGGTCTGGAACAAAACAATCCCTACCCACCCTCCCGACCGACACCCACCTCCCCATACATCCCTGAATGAAGCATCTGTCACCCAGTAAACAGTGTTTAGGAGTGAAGGAAACTTATCTACGAGGGCGTCTGTATGGCAATGCATAGTATTCCTCTAGAACTAAGGATTGTTGTTTCCTCCAGTGTACTAATGATAGTGTGTACAGTCAAATATGGGGGCTGCATGTAAGGTCCGTGTCCTAAGAACTGGGACCAGGGGAGGCAATGAAGCACACCTCCGGCATTGGTTCCTGGGCCTCAACGTTTACATGGTTTGCCGCAGGTTCCTGAGGTGCAGATGATTTGCTCCGCTCAATGAGGGAACCTGTGGGGGAGGCAGAAGCTGCACCATGAGCGTTGCATCTTCTGCTGGATCCAGTGCATTGTCCACAGGACCCAACAGTTGTGCCTGCCCCATGGTCCCCTCTGGTGCTCTGCCCGAGGTTTCCCCCTGAAAAGTGGGCTGGACATTCCTCAGTTGCCCAAGTCCATGCTGCTTCCGGTGAATCAAAGAAGTGCGTCTTGTTTTGGAATATCATTTGAGAAGGGCCGGGAAGAGCAGCCTGTATTGCAAGTTGAGAGCGAGCAGTTTTTGTTTCCCATGTATATATGATCTTCTTTGGACTTGCACTTCTTTCCTGTAATCGGGGAAGATCATAACTTTGGTGTCTTTGAGGGACAACTCAGGTCGGGAGCAAGCTTCCTGCAGGATGGTATCACGATCTCTGAAATTCAATATCAGTGCAATAATTGGCCGGTGCGGGGTTCCCGGCGGCAGCTTGGGCACGAGTGCCCTGTGGGCTCTCTCCACGATGAACCATAATGACAGAGCATTCAGGGGCATCCAGGATTTTATCCAGTCCTCGACAAAGGTATTCACTTGTGAGGGTTTGCATCCCTCAGGAAAGCACACCACGCGGAGATTATTTCACCACAATCGATTTTCAGCGTTCTCAGCCCACCTATGCAGCTCTGTTGTGTGGGACAGGAGCTGCTTTACTTGCACCTCAAGGGCAGAGATATCATCTTCAACTTCCGAGATGCGGTATTCGGTTGCTGTTATGCAAGCGGTCACGTTACAGAGGTCTTTATAGATGAGGGCCACGTCTACTCGTACCTCGCCAATCTTTGTCTCCATCGATTCCTGGCAGGACTTAATGGCCTCGAGGATGGTAGCCAAATCACCTTCCAGATGATTGGGTATGGGAGGGGAGCCTCTCCATACCCAGGACCATTAATGGCATATTGTTCAATTCGGGTCTAAGTCAATTGATGTTCAGCCCCTGCCTTTCACCATGGTTGCTTAGCCTCCCTGGGGGGGGGGTAGCCCGACTCCGTTGTGTGCTATGGCATTCAGGCTTCAGAGACCTCGGGTAACAGCTGTTCAAGTCCCAGCTGTCCAATGAGTGCGGGCCTGAGAGCGGGAGGTCTCGGTCAAGTGGATCTGGATCAAGGGGGTAAATCTGACAGGACGTCCCCGGCGGAGCACCGGATCCCACGGTTGCACATGTGCAGTGGAGAGCAGGCCAGGAAAGTATAGAGCTCTTCGGGTCTTTTTAAAGTTCCTCATGAAACCTGGAGCTGTTTCCCACTGATAGCAGGCCAGGCAGCATAGCCCTGGCCCGCCTTGGGCCCGACTACCGATCGATGTCCACAGGGTGTGTCAATTGTGCAAGTCCCATCACTCCGTAGCTCTGTCCACCCGCCTGCACTGGCAGCGGATCAACCATCCCGTGCTCCCATGCTGGGACCGTACGAGGCCACAGCGCAAGGCCCCAGCATGGGCTCCCAGTTGTTCCAGGTGCTTCCTCTCTAGAACTTCATATTGTCCCATGCAGCAGCCGGCTAATCCATCCCAGGGTTCACAGGCCGAGAGTCAGGAGTGGTCCCCACAGTTCACCCCGAGCTGAGCTGCCCCCTTGGAATCCCCAGGTCCCCCCGGAGCGACAATTCAGCACCAGGAGACAGAGGGTCGCCGATCTTGCAATCAGGAGTCATTGGGAGTGTGTTGAACCCCACCCGGGCGGTGCTGGCAGGGTTCAGATCTCCTGAGCCTCCCTCATTCAACTGCCCTAGAGCGCTCGTCAGATCCCCAGTTGCACAAGGCGTCCCGTCGATCGCAGGTCGACTCCCCTGGTGAGCCCTAGTCTCCTCCTCTCCTTATGCTGCCTCCTCACCTCACATGTGTTGTGGGCCTCGCCAGTCCTTCGCTGCGGCCGGGTGTAGGTCTGGCAGTGAAAAGACCTCAGGGGCCATGCCCAGGGTGAGCTCAGTCTCAGCCAGTCGCTGGGTCGGGGGTTCCAATGCAACTCTGGTGGGCCCGGACGGGGCAGAGGTCCCTGCCTGCGGAGGCCACCACAGGGTCATGGGCCTCCGGACAGTCCGCTGCCACCATTTTCGGATCTCCCTGCAGTCACCGGTGTCTCCAGGATGTCCCGCCAGCCACGGGCCGAACTCCACTCCTGTCCAATCTCTCGCTCAGCATCTTGAACCTTTTTATGAAGCAGGAAAAGTTCAAGATGCTCACCCTTGCGCAGGATTCTTCAAGCGCTGCAACAGGAGGATTGGATGGTGTCGATCGACTTGCAGGACGCGTATTTTCATATCCTGATCCTGAAGTCGCACAGGAAGTATCTCCGTTTCACGGTAGGGTCCCAACATTATCAGTTTGCGGTCCTTCCGTTTGGTCTTACTACTGCACCTCGAGTCTTCACCAAGGTGATGGCAGTGGTGGCAGCCCATCTCAGAAGGTCAGGGATTTCAGATTTCCCCTATCTGGACGACTGGCTGATCAAAGCAGGGTCGCCGGAGAAGGTGTGTCATCATCTGCAAGTGACAACGCAGCTGTTGTACAGATTGGGTTTTTCAATAAACGTGCCCAAGTCTCACCTGGTGCCCTCTCAGCGCAACCTGTTTATAGGGGCGGTACTGGGCAGTACTGTCTGTCGAGCATTCCCTCCTCCTCAAAGGATTCTTGACATTCAGGAAATGATTCCTCTGTTTTACAATGACGCGGTCGTTCCAGTCCTGAAGGTCCTTCGCCTGCTCGTTCTGTTTGCTTCCTGCATTCTGTTGGTCAATCATGCACGCTGGCACATGAGGGCGCTCCAGTGGTGCCTCCGCAGGCAGTGGTATCAGCACAACTGAGATCTCAGGGAGTCTGTGAGGATCTCCAGAGAAGCTGCAGCGGATCTATCTTGGTGGAGCGTGGAAGGCAATCTGTCTCAAGGAAAGCCCTTCCATCTACCTCCATTAGTGGCCACAGTGATACGGATGCATCCACTCTAGGGTGGTGTTCTCATCTGGGGGACCTAGAGATCAAGGGTCTTTGGCCCCTAGAAAAAAGGTTGCTTCACATCAACCTTCTGGAGTTACGGGTGATAAGTTTGGCGCTCAAGGCCTTTCTCCCTTCCTTTTGCGGTCAGTCGGTTCAAGTCCTAACGGACAACACTACCGCGATGTGGTATGTCAACAAACAGGGAGGAGTAGGGTCGCATTGTTTTTGCAGAGAGGCTCTGCATCTCTGGTCCTGAGTTCAGGACCATCAGATTTGTCTGATGGCAAATCATATGGCCAGAGTTCTAAACGTACGTGCAGACAGTCTCAGTCGGCAGTTCTCGGCCGATCACGAGTAAAGGCTTCATCCGGAGGTGGTTCGTCACGTCTTCCGGACATGGGAAACTCCTTGGGTGTACCTGTTTGCCACTCACGAGAATGCTCACTGCCCGTCATTCTGCAGTCTCCAATATCCGATGCAGGGAGCTTTGGGGGACGCGTTCCAGTTGAGTTGGGACTCACAACTCCTTTACCCATTTCCTCCTATACCCTTGATTCCTCGAGTTCTGGGGAAGATTAGTCAAGACCGGGCCCAAGTCATATTGATCACCCCAGATTGGCTAAGAAGGGTGTGGTATACAGATCTTCTCCACCTCTCCTCGTGCCCTCCGCTCCGTCTCCCTCTCAGGGCAGACCTCCTCTTGCAGTCGCAGGTTCTACACCCCCACCTCCAGACCTTACACCTTCATGCCTGGAGATTGAACGGGGCAACCTGAATTATTTTTCTCTTCCTTCTGACGTGGTGGACGTTATTTTGTCCGCCAGACGTCTCTCCACCAAGTCTATTTATTCATACAGGTGGTCCAAATTTGTTCATTGGTGTGGAGAGAAGTCTGTTGACCCTTTAAGGGCTCACTTATCTGAAATTCTTCAGTTTGCTCTGTCTCTGGCCCAGCAGGGTTTTGCTGTGGATACTGTGAAGGGCTATTTATCGGCTTTGTCAGCGTTCCTTTGCTTGCCGGACCAGCCGTCCTCGTTTAAATCACCTATTGTGTTACAATTCATTAAGGGCCTTACCAACAAATATCCGCCCACTTCTTTTATTGTGCCTCAATGGGACTTAAATCTTGTCTTAATCTACTTGATGGGTTCTCCCTTCGAGCCCTTACACAAGAGTCCCTTGAGGTTATTGTCGTTAAAAACTGTGTTTCTTGTTGCCATTACCTAGGCAAGGAGGATAACTGAGCTTCAAGCTCTGAGTTCAAATCCCCCATTCTTGACTATTCATGCTGATAGAATGGTTCTCAGGACCAGGGCTGCTTTTCTGCCTAAGGTGGTAACTCCCTTCCATCTGGGGCAGTCCATTACCTTTCCTTCCTTCTATCCTCCCCCTCACTCTTCCAAGGAGGAGGAGCGGCTTCACCGCTTGGACCCTAAGAGCGCAGTGAGTTTTTACCTTGATAGAACTAAAGAGTATCGTGTGGATGACCAGCTCTTCGTGAGCTTTGCTGGCTGCAGGAAAGGCAGAGCGGTGCACAAGCGCATACTTTCCAGATGGATTGTCTTGTGCATCAAGATTTGTTACTCTTTGGCCGGTAAGGCACCTCCAGAGGGTTTAAGAGCTCATTCCACCAGGGCAAAGTCTTCTACATCTGCCTTATCTAGAGGTGTTCCTGTTGAGAACATTTGTAGAGCTGCAACTTGGGCCTCTCTTCTCTATTTCTGGGTCTAGATCTCTAACACCCCGCAAGGGGAGTCAGAAACACTGGAGCTGAATTCTCTGCAAGGAGGATGACAGTGTCTGGACAGTGAGTCAGGCGGGGACTCAAATTCCTTCCGAACTTGCCGTGGCGAGCCGTAGCGAGCTGTGTAGCTGAGCCGTGGTTTGCCATGGCAAGTGAAAGCATATTTATACCTTGAAGGTGTTTAGGAATGCCAGTATTGACGTAAAAGTCGGGCAGAGGAACGTCATGAATGAACCCCCAAGGAATAGATGTTCATGCATAATAAATGAGTTCTTGGAGAAATCAATATTACAAGCAAGGGAAGTCCTAAAGGCTTAAAAGTCTGGTTTTCCAAGAACTCGTTGTGACGTGGATGGACGGATGTAGGTGACCATGCCTGTATTTGGTTAGCCTGGGTAATGCCTAAATAAGGGTTGGATTTCTATGCCTAAATAAGGGCAATGAGAATTGTGCCTATATAAGGGCATAAATCGGGAAACCTACATACGGTATTGAAATCGACACACAACACCCACTCCAGTTTCGCATGAACGACATTACTAAATTCAAAACATACTAAACATATCTAAAATATAGTTTCACATGAATTGCTAAAAGCATGTCTAAAACACATTGTAAAACGCATTAAAACTTTTGCTATGCATGAAATGCAATGGTACTATACATATCAAAGCAATGTTTCATTCTAAGCATATGTTGACATTTGAATGCTAAATGAATGAACATTTAATTGACTCTAATATTGATGCACCATTCCTTGCTGGAGCAAAAGTCCCCATTTTAATGTTTGCCGATGACTGTCTTTTAGTCTCAAAAACTCCCAGCGGGCTTCAAAAGGGCTTGAAGCTTTTTGAAGATTTTTGTACTGCTCGGGGTTTAGAAGTAAACGTACAGAAATCAAAATGTATGACTTTTGATGCTTCCAAATCTTTTAAAGGTACTGTGAACATGAATCAGCGTCCTCTGGAAAGGGTCCAAGCATTTACTTACCTGGGTGTTTGCATTGATAGAAAGTTGACCTGGAAACAACAAATTGACCTGGCCACATTAAGACATAGGCAGTTAACTGGTGCACTGTGCCTAGAACATCAGAAGTCTCTCACTAAGCCAATATCTCCAGTAAAGGTAAAGCAGTTAGTTCTGCCCTGTATGGGGTTGAGATATGGGGATGTCAATCTCTGAAAATTCCTTTTTAAGGAATTTAATAAAACTTCCTCAGAGTACCCCTATGAACCCACTTTTTTATGATCTGGGGTTATCCCCAATAGCGCTTATAGCATCCTTTCACCCAGTTTTATACTGGAGGAGGATCTGGACCACGCCGGAACTTGATATCTTCGCAAGAGGCTTGCTTGACGTTCTTCATAGCGACACTTTCCATAAGATCAAGTGGCTAGACCATGTTCGGGGCATTCTGACTAATTTAGGCATGCAGAATCTGTGGGAGGATCCTACAAATTCAAGGTTTCCCCCTAAGAAGACTCTGAAGACTTTGTATTGGCAGTTTGTGGCCTCTGGGGCTTATAGGTCTTCTGACCCAGGGTCCCTGACCGGAATGTTTTTAGCCATTAAGGATGTGCCTAAACTGGAAACCTTCTGGGACGTTATCTCAAAACCTCTTGATCGCAAATTATACTTTCAATTGAGGATTGGGAGCCTACCAGTAGGGGCTTTCATTAGTAAGTGGTCTCTGGGGGCTAAAGCTGTTTGTCCATCTTGCGCAGCTCGCCCGGAGACTATTGGACACCTGCTTTTTGAATGCCCGGTATACTCGGAGCCCCGAAGAACGTGGCTTCGTCCAATGTGTAGATTACTGGGTACCAACCGGGGTCAGTGGCTATACGTATCATATGTTCCTGTACTGATATGATCATTTGTATAGCCGTGGCAAAGTATTTGGGCTCGGCATGGACCATCAGAAGTAGAATGCTCAAAGATTAACATGTAATCACTATACCGGAATCTATTTTTTAATTATGTATATAAATGGCTAACTATATAGATGAAATGTTTTAATTGTATAATGAACTTTTGAGTTGTATATGTATATATGTACAGATTTCTCAAGATCAAAGTTTATTTATATGTCTAAACTCTATTTTGTATGTACTGTTTGCTTTTATGACTTTTGTCGAATAAAGCCTGTCTGAACTGAAAAAAAAAACTGAGTATACATAGTTTATGAAATGGCTCGTAAATACAGAAAAAAAGGTCAGAAACCATTTCATGTCAGGTTACATGAATCAATTATTATTGACAATGTGACATATTGTCTCTGGAAGTTTTTCAAAGAATTCTGTTCTCCATGAATAGTTCTACTATAAGCAGATTACTGTGTCATAAAAAAGAAAAATTCAAATTTAGAAAAAAAATTAATTATAGGAAAAAAGTTTCAAAGTTAGTTTCCGTTTTGAAAAATGAAGGCCAAATTCAGAGTTTCTCGATACACTGTGTGCTAAATCAAAAGTCAGTGTGTGGGCTTGGAGAAAACATGAAATCTTCTATTTCCGGGGAGAAAAAGTCAGCTACCATTGTAGGTGAAAGTTGGAATACCTCATTTAGAAGATTAACCCCACATAGATGCGAAGCATCGCCTTCAGCATTGGAAGCATCAGCAATGTTTGTTTCCGATGTTACCTGCGTGCCTGTTGTTTCCTCCCGTACCTCAGCAGTATCAGCAGTAGCACTTTGCGTCTGTGAGATCTCAATGAAGGCCGTCATCAGGATTGGTAGCTCCTGGGGACAACACACAGCATGGGCCGTTACCGGCTCCAACAGAGTATTGACATCCGTAGGCATGAGTGATGGGAGTGTTAGACAGATGTCGAGCACGCAATCTTCACCGCAAAGCAGGCAGCATAGAACAGGTAAGATGCAATCTTGCCAGATTGGTCTGCATGACAGAAACCATGTGGTATTTAATTCTCGTAAACGAGGTAAACCCAAAATTTGGACTATGCGCTCACGACACTTCATCTCCAGTAGAGCTTTCTCTATGGTGCTTGGAGTGACGCTGGTGATTTGGCTTGGCTTATCGTAGCAATAGGAATAAAAACAGGGTCCCTGCAACGAGTGCTAAAAGTAGCTGCAGTCAGCCAAACACAGAGTGCACAAAGTTTGGAATGATTCCGAGGACTGCTTGAAAAGGTAATGACAGTCCTGAACACACGTTCATAAATACATGTACAATACCGCTCATATCAGACATGTTTAAGATACATCCCATCATTTCTGAGATATGTATAGGGCAGTTTGTATTCAAAAGGGCATGTATCACGGCTGAAGTCCTTGCGACTTGTAGATCATAGGTTTCTTTGGCCGAGGTCAGAGGCACGGTTTGTTGCAAAAGAATGGCTTTCATTCTGCTCAGAGTATCAATTCGTATAGAAGAGATGTTCAGTGACGGCCATAGTGGCAACTCCCTGGCTGTCTCTATTTGGGGGAGCAAGACTTGCATACAGCAAGTGACCCTGGATGTAACTGTTACTAGATATGGGATGAATAGCAACATGCCACAGCAGCTGTGATCATTCAACATAATTTAACTTCTATTCGAAAGTTGTCCAAAAATTGGATTAATCACTGCAGCTGGGGAACCTTGCAGGTGACAGAATATGTTTGTAGTGGAACCGTTAAAGGCCCCGTGTAAGTTAATACCTGACATAGAAGAGAACCGCTTAGTGCGTTTTCACAGTTTGTGCCCATAAGAAACACTTCACGCCCCCCACTCCAGCATCTGTGTGTGTAAGGTAAATCCCAGGATGTCTTGATGTATTCTTTACCCAACCTTTCATATTTGCCTGCTGGTATATGTTTTAGGCAATACTGAAAATGGAAAGTTGTAAAAGGCAGAGAAATGTTACCATGTATGATCCACTCAGTAGCTGTTTTTTCTGCTACCGTGAATGGTAATTTTCCAGTTTTTCAATGCTCAGCACCATATAGTCTGCTCCCCTTTGTGACAGTTTGATCTGTTTAACAGTGATGTTGTCTTGATAAAACGCCAAGGCACATAGCCTGTATGCAGGTTTTGTATCGTCCTGCCTAATAGCATGATAGAACGTAATTGAGACAGACCATGTTGCAACATGACCAAGTTAGTTCCATAATGTCTATGGCAGAGGATACAATGTTGTCCAATGAGTATATCCTGGATGACAGAGTCGTTAACCCATCAACTACAGGGAGAGATTTCTCTAAATGAATACGGTCAATTTCTCGTATTCTAAAGGTTTTTGACGCGGTTTCCTTGGCCCTAGCAAGAATTCCCTAAGGTCTGCACCATTTTTAAGTAAAGAGAAGTATTGTTTCACATCCTCTAGTGTAGCTTTCTGTAGCCAATCAAGGCGTAGTTTCCCTACACTGTATGTTGTTACTACCGCTGAATACTGTCTTTGGACATATCGGGGGTCTGACCTGTTGATAGTGAAACCCTGTGTTTTGTTCAGGAATCGTTCTTGACAGTTGTTTGTGTCTGCGGGCCAGAGCAACCATTTTTCCCATTCAAGATCTGAACTGTTGTGATGCAAAATAGTATGTACATCGACCACCCTCTGTGTAGTGCTATTACTTGCAGGTGCAGGTATGGACGGAGTGTTCATGTCTTTGATCTTGGCTATCTCAGGGCAAGACGCTTTTTGGACAGTGTAATTCAAAAATATTATTTGCTCAGGTATGATACAGGTTCTAAACATACCTCATTGGACTCCCCCAGGTGTCTAGTTTTCAGAAATGTTTGGGTTGGTTCTTTCCCAAGATGGCCGCCGAGCCCGGGGCCAAAATCTCAGGTGCCCCCCCCCCCCCACCAAAACCAGGTAGTTTTGCTATAGGTAATTTTGAAGTCTCCACAGTACGATTTGGGCCATTTCCTGTTGCAGCCACTATGCCTAACCACACAAGTGAGGTACCATTTTTATCGGGAGATCTGAGGGAACGCTGGGTGGGAGGAAATTTTAGATCCACGCAGATTCCAGAACTTTCCCACACATAAATTTGAGAAAAAATTGAATTTTTCGGCAAAATGTAAGTTTTGCAGGGGATTCTGGGTAGGAGAATGATGGGGGACCCACGCATGCCATACCTCGCTGGACTCCCCCGGGTGTCTAGTTTCTAGAAATGTCTGGGTTAAGTAGGTTTCCCTAGATGGCTGGCGAGCCCCGGGCCGAAATCACATGGGACCCCCCCTTGCAAAACCAGGTTGGTTTGTGATAGGTAATTTTGATTTTACCTAAATAGGTTTTGGACCCTTGCCTGTCGCGGGTCCTTGACCAACCCATGCAAGTGAGGTACCATTTTTATCGGAAGACCTGGGGAAACGCTGGGTGGGAGGAAATGTGTGGATCCACACAGATTCCAGAGCATTCCACCACAGAAATGTGAGAAAAAAATGAAATTGTTGGCAACATTTGAGGTTTGCAGGGGATTCTGGGTAGGAGAAAGATGGGAGACCCACACAAGCCATACCTCGCTAGACTCCCCTGGATGTCTAGTTTCAGAAAATGTGTGGGTTAGGTAGGTTTCCCTAGATGGCCGCTGAGCCCCGGGGCAAAAACTCATGGGACCCCCCTTGCAAAACCCGGTTGGTTTGTGATAAGTAATTTTGATTTCACCTCAATAGGTTTTGGGCCCTTGCCTGTCGTGTTTCCTTGACCCACCCATGCAAGGGAGGTACCATATTTCTCGAAAGACTTTGGGAAACGTGGGGTGGGAGGAAATTTATTGATCCACGCAGATTCCAGAACTTTCCACCACAGAAATGTGGGGAAAATTAATTTTTTTGACAATTTTTTTAGGTTTGTAAGGGATTCTAGGTAATAGAACCTGGTGAGAGCCAGTCAACTTACCCCATCCTGGATTCCCCTGTGTGTGTAGTTTGTAAAAATGTACAGGTTTGCTAGGTTTTCCTAAAAACAAATCGGTGCCTAGTCGGCTTTCTGCTGCCCTGGGGGGAATATCGGGGTCGGGGTTGCCCGATATGCCCCCATGGGGAGCAGAAACACTGTGGCTAGTTTAATTGGGGGATGGGGACATTGGTATGCCCATTCTGGGCAGGCCCCACCCCTACACATAAAAAAGCCAGCGTAATAGTTGGCGCCTAGTGGGCTTTTTGCCCCCGGGGGGCAGATTGGGGCTACTACCCCCATCTTCCCCCCAGGGAGGGCAGAAAGTCCACTAGACTCCAGGGATTTTTGGGGGGAAATTTTAATTAGGGTGGGGGCTGCCCAAAACGGGCATGCCAATGCCCCACCCTAATAAAAATTTGCCCAAAAAATCCTTTCCGTCTAGTGGGATTTTTGCCCCCCCGGGGAGGGCAGATTGGGAGCCACTGCCCCATCTGCCCCCCAGGGGGGGGCAGGCAGGCTTTTATTTTTGTGGGGGAGGGGTGGGGGCATGGGCATGCCCATTTTTGGCACCCTCACCATAATTCAAATTTGTCCCAAAAAATCCCTGGTGTCTAGTGGGCTTTTTGCCCCCCCGGCGGGGCAGAATAGGGTCTAATGCCCCATCTGCCCCCCAGGGAGGGCAAAAAGTCCACTAGACACCAGGGACTTTTTGGGAAAATTTTTAATTAGGGTGGGGGCTGCCCAAAACGGGAATGCCAATGCCCCCACCCTAATTCAAATTTGCCCAAAACAATCCCTGGTGTCTAGTGGGCTTTTTGCCCCCCAGGGGGGCAGATTGGGGGCTACTGCCCCATCTGGCCCCGGGGGGCAGAAAGTCCACTAGACGCCAGGGATTTTTGGGGGGAAATTTTAATTAGGGTGGGGGCTGCCCAAAACGGGCATGCCAATGCCCCACCCTAATAAAAATTTGCCCAAAAAATCCTTGCCGTCTAGTGGGATTTTTGCCCCCCCGGGGAGGGCAGATTGGGAGCCACTGCCCCATCTGCCACCCAGGGGGGGGGCAGGCAGGCTTTTATTTTTGTGGGGGAGGGGTGGGGGCATGGGCATGCCCATTTTTGGCACCCTCACCATAATTCAAATTTGTCCCAAAAAATCCCTGGTGTCTAGTGAGCTTTTTGCCCCCCCCCCCGGCGGGGCAGAATAGGGTCTAATGCCCCATCTGCCCCCCAGGGAGGGCAAAAAGTCCACTAGACACCAGGGACTTTTATGGAAAAATTTAATTAGGGTGGGGGCTGCCCAAAACGGGAATGCCAATGCCCCCACCCTAATTCAAATTTGCCCAAAACAATCCCTGGTGTCTAGTGGGCTTTTTGCCCCCCAGGGGGGCAGATTGGGGGCTACTGCCCCATCTGCCCCCGGGGGGCAGAAAGTCCACTAGACGCCAGGGAGTTTTTGGGGCAAATTTTAATTAGGATGGGGCTGCCCAAAATGGGCATTCCAATGCCCCCACCCTAATTAAAATTTGCCCAAAAAATTCCTTGGCATCTAGAGGTCTTTTTGCCCCCCCCGTGGTGCAGATTGGGGGCTACTGCCCCATTTGCCCCCGGAGGGGAAGAAGGCTTCTTCTTTTGCGGGGGAGGGGGTGGGGGCATGGGCATGCCCATTTTGGGAGCCTCCACCCTAATTCAAATTTGCCCCAAAAAATCCCTGGCATCTAGTGGGCTTTTTGCCCCCCTGGCGGGGCAGATTGTGGGCTAATGCCCCCGTCTGGGGGGCAGAAAGTCCACTAGATGCCAGGGAGTTTTTTGGGCAAATTTTAATTAGGTTGGGAGCTGCCCAAAACGGGCATGCCAATGCTCCCACCCGAATTAAAATTGGCCCATAAAATCTCTGGCGTCTACTGGGCTTTTTGGCCCCCCAGAGGCAGATTTGGGGCTAGTGCCCCATCTGCATCCCAGAGGGGGGCAAAAAGGCTGTGATTTTTGCGGGGGTTGGGTGGGGGCATGGGCAGCCCCCACCGCAAATTATAATAAAAAAGAAATCCCTGCCGTATAGTGGGCTTTCTGCCCCCCCCCCCCGAAGGGGCAGATTAGGGTCCAATGCCCCATCTACCCCCCGGTGGGGGGCAGAAAGACTGTAATAATTGCGGGGCTGGGTGTGGGCATGGGCATGCCCGTTTTGGGCAGCCCCCACCCTATTTTAAATATATTTAAAAATCCCTGGTGACTAGTGGGCTTTTTGCCCCCCCCAGGGGGCAGATTGGGGGCAAAAAGACTAAATTGCTCCTAAACAATTTGGGGGGAGCAAAAGCCCTTGCCCAAGGGGCCGCTCCCCCCTCCCTGGTGTCTAGTGGGTGGATCCCTGCTTGGAGATCGGCCCTTCTGTGGCAATCCCCTCTTGGCAGGGTCATCCCTGAACTTTTTGCCTTCCTCCAATATTCTCTCTGACCTGTTTTTGTTGGTTTAATGACTCTGGGCACTTTACCACTGCTGACCAGTGCTAAAGTGCATATGCTCTCTCTCTGCAAAATGTATATGTGAATGATGTCCATGATTGGTTCATTGGATTTACTGTCAGTCCCCAGTCAAGTGCACCAGGAGGGCCAGGGCTTGTGAATGCCAATACTGCTAGTGGGCCTGCAGCGCTGGCTGCGCCACCCACAGAAGCAGCCTTTTAAAATGTGTCTAGGTCTGCCATTGCAGAACCTGCGTGCAGTCTGGTACTGTCATGCTGGCTGGGCAAGTTCACACACTTGCCAGCCTCTAAACCTTCCCTTTACTTCATGTGAGTCACCCCTATGGTAGGCCCTAGGGCAGGGTGCATTGTAAGCATAAGGTAGGACAAGCCCTGATGTGTGTGGCATGTCCAAATAGTGAATTACAGCCATTTTCGTTTTTCACTATTGTAAGGCTACCTGTTCTCATAGGCCAGGATGGACTGCTGGAATTATTACACCCTATAATCCCAGCAGGCTCAGGGAACATGGTAGAAGGTCAAGTCTAGTATGCCTGAACTCAGAATAATAAAATACTTCTTTTAGTAAAGTTTATTTTAATATCCTGTGTTTTCAAATGCTACTTTTAGAAAGTTAGCATTTGCTTGCCTAACCATTTCAGCCCGCCTCTGCCAGGATGTGTATCTGCTGTCTGGGTTGTGTGAGTAACAGGGCTGGGTATGACAGGTGGTGAATGGAGGGATTAAACCAGAGTGGGTGGTGGGAGTGCCCCTTGACTCTGAATAGGGCTGTGCTCTGCCACCACAATTCTGGCTCCACCTCCTGCGGAGCGTCTGATGTCCCTGCCCCTCACACTGAACGGAAAAGCCAGGAACAGCACAACAGAGTGCTTCAAAACTGAAATGGGCTATGCAAAGGCCCCCCTGGCCTGAAAGAACAAAAGAAACTGAGTAAAAGTATAGGAGCCCTGCTCCCAAGAAATCAGATCTAGTATTACCACAACAAACCTCTGCCCAACTAGAAAGAAGAAGAAGAAGCTGGAGGGACTGGCCTGCAGTTTGCCTTGCTGAGGAAGGAGAGGAAAAGACCAGAGAAGGACTTTGCTGACTTGTGCTCTAAACTGACTCCAAGGGCTTGACTGAGCTTGCCCCCTGAGTTGAACCCCAGGACTAGTGGGTTCTTTGTGCCTTGGCTCATCTGCAAACAGAGCCGTGTGTTTCCTCCCGCTGGAGGCAAGACTGCGCCCCCTCGCCCCCTCCTAGGGCTGTAACACTCAGGAGCTCGCCTGCTTTGTACCCATTGAGAGCCTCGCTCTGCCTGAGACGCTCTCTGCCCCTTGGGTTAGGCCGCCGGCTCCTCTGCCACCTCACTCGTTATTGGAGTGCCTGGAGTGCTGTCTCCTCCCTCCCGCCGGAATTCTGGTCTCACGAGCGCACCCTCAAGCCTGGACGGCCGCCCGTGTGATGTGAACGCACCCGGCCGCCCCACTGTGCCCTCTGACCTCTGGAAGAGGCTGTGCCGCACCAACAAGGGACTCGCCCCCTCTACAGCTTGTTTTGGAGGCTCCCGTGCCGCGCCGCGCCATCTGGAAGCCACCCGCCGTCCACAGACCCCAAGGTACGTCCCGTGCTTCGAAGCGCACCGAACTCCTACGTCGCGTCTACCTGCCTGGTAGACTGAGTGAAGAACAGACGTCGCGCACAAGCACGAATCTACACACAATGGGCTCGGGCCCGCAACGTTTTCTTTCCCCGTGGTAACTGTGCACCTTTACCTGCCTGGTACGCTCCTGACTGTCCGCCTGAAGCGGCTGACAGTGTGCGGCGCGTACCCAGCCTTCGCATCCTCCTGTGCGCATCATTGAACGAGCCGCACCCGAGCGGTACGACTCATACCCTGCCGGAGACCACAGCCGCACCATACGCGGCGCACCGCCAGAAGCGTGAGAAACAGCAAGGCCGGTTCTCTCTGCCATACGACACGCACAAAGGTGCCACGAAGCGCAAAGCCACAATGAGAGTTGCCCCCGCATCTGGATATCGTGCCCGAAGTGTGGGGAAATTGTTGCTGGGACACCAAGAACCCAGGGAAGCACCCTAAAGTGGTGTAAAAGCTAAGAACAATACTTGCCATTATTTTATACCTGTGGCCCCCGATCTAACAACATTATAAACGGTCTTGTGATAATTTGAACTGCATAGGTATATATTTCTACATAAAGGAGCCGTATTTTTACAAAACCAAAGCCTGGTGTCCATTTGTGGGGGGATTGATGTATTTACTGTGTGTACTTACAAATGCTTAACCAGACAAATGCCTGAAGATTAGCCTTAGCTGCTCACGCCACGCACCTAGAGGGTGAGCAAGGGTAATTCTGAAGGGGTCATCCTGCGCCCTGACTTAGAGGAGAGGGTCCCTGTTTGTCACAAGTGAATACTGGCGCCAACCAGAGACCCCCAAGTCTAACATCACTGATGACAAGTCTCTTGCTTCACGATGTGATGATTTGTGTAGTCGGAGAAGTAAGTTAACTCCTTTACTTGCTGTGTCCATTTGAATATATTTTCCATTTATCAGCATACCAAGAGTTATTACCAGAGCTACCCAAAGTAGAAAGAAAAATATTCCCAAAACAATCCATAGTTCAATCCAGATAAGTCTTTTACAGTAGATAAAAAAAATCTGTTGCTTGTTCTTTGAAAGTTCTTTGTTCTGGTGTTGTTTCAGGTTCACTGGGATCCTCAGAAAACTTATCAGAGTTAATGAAATAGCCAGAGGCAGTTCTGTGAATGGCTGGAATTGCTTCAGGATTTGTTGAAATCACTGGAACCAGTTGATCACTTGTTACTTCGTTGTAGACAGGTTTATCAGGACGAACTGTTATTTGGGTTTCAAGAGGAATAAGTTCCATAGCATTGTTGCTTAGTCCTTCATTTCTCACTCTAGAATCTTCAAAGGTGATGAGTCTCTCAGTTTGAACCCTTGGATAGTAGCTAGAAGAGTGTGTCTGCTACATTGTCAGAGTCCACTTGGCCAACTGCTTAGTATTGGCCACATAGTGTGGTTTGATCAGGTCGATAGACACAAATCTTTTCTCCTTTTTACCAGCAAGGGGCAGCAAAAGTACTGTTCTTGATCCATGGATTGCTAGAACAGGTACTGGTTGTCTGTAAGAAGGCCCAAATTCATTCTTGTCCGTAATCTTTTCTCTTACTAGATCCCCAAGCTTTGGGATCCAGACAGGCCTTGCTGGGACGGCTGATTTTTCCCCAGTGGTGGTTGGCTTCAGGAACACGTTTCTTTGTTTCAATCTTAGTTCATTTAATTCCTGTGAAACAGCCAAATGATCTTTGATATCATATTCTTTATTTTCCACCACTATGCCTTTCATGACAAGGTCTGGTATCAACATTCTAGTCCCAAATAGGACCTCATATGGAGTGCCAACCCCTAGAGAACCTCTTGGCAAATTATTTAATGAGCTTTGGCCCCCATAAAGATGTTTGACCCACCCACCACCTGAACCTAATACCCTAGCTGTTATAGACTGCTTTATGTCCCGTTTTTTTTTCTTTCCACAGCGGAATTTTTCACAGGATGGAATGGGGAAGAATACCGCAATGCAACGCCCAAACTGGCCATGGCTTCTTTGTAAGCCCAAGAGCTAAATGCAGGGCCCTGGTCAGAGTGTAGTGTATCTATTGCGTATGTGCCGATAAAGACTCTCAAATCTTTTATAACAGTTCGATCGTCAGCCGAGCGCTGAGGCCCCATCCATAGGAACCTTGACTTAGTGTTTGTGGGACCGCATTCGTCCAAAGGGACGCCTGCACATAGATAAACTAATGCTGTCTAACAATGGCGTCTTTACTGGGCTGGCTGCATTGTAGTCAGGTGTCTGGTGCCGTTCTATACTGCTATCTCTATTGCAGTCTATGAAGTTATTGATGAAGATGTAAAGAAGTGTATTCATCCCTGGCCACCGGTACATCTCTTTTAACTTTAATATTCTTTTAGAGATCCCTTGATGTATCAGTCCCTCTCCCAGATGTGCTTCATAAATCAAAGCTGTCCTACGTTCCAAGTTTGGAATTACCCTATCCCCCACTCCAGGGTTTCGCTCAAACGGAACGCTGTTCGCATCAATTATAAACGAGTATTTGAGTGAAAACTTTTTAGATAACGCTGCACCGCTGCCTTTGCTTAAAGCATTAACAGCCAATATTATTTCAGTCTATTTTCATTTTTGAACGAGTGATTGCAGCTACGGAAGCCGTTTGCACAGCCCCCTCCGCAGCTTCATGAGCCAATGAATTCCCTTCAACGTGAACGCCATCACGTTGATGACTCAGCGTGTGTATCACGTGAGTGTTTTGTAGTCCGTCTCGCAACTGAACTACTTGTTCCCAAAGCGTTTTGTGCTTGATTGTGCCACCTTTTGCATCTTTGAAAACATTTTGAAGCCAATTCTGTAAATATTCATTATATGATTGAGCACAGTAAAAAGAATAGCACACTATGAGTGTGGGGAATTCACGATCCATATTTTCAAGTGCTATTTTGATTGCTTGTAGTTCAGCTTGCTGAGCAGTACAATCTCCTAGTGATTGTGGTTTTGTGACCATTGGTCGTAATTTACCATCGCGCATACCACCTTTAACGATCGCGCATGCTGCACTATAAGCTTGCTTATTCCCCATAGCGGGTTGTGCAGATCCGTCAGTATAAATTATAAATTCATACTGGTCATCTCAGTAGGCAGGGGACATTCGTGTTTGTATTGCAGGAGTGCTTGCGTTTTTAAGTAAGGATCAAAAACATATTTCACATCATTTGCAGCAAGAGAATTAACCATCTTGGATGTAAAGCTTTTGCATTCGGAATGCTCGCTTTTGTCACTGCCTCTAAGGCTGATACAGGTGTCACTACCATAATGCGTTTCCCCTGTGCTAGGGTTCTTTCTTGTGCTACAGCGGTTTGAACTGCTGCCAGAATTTTTTCTGGTGAAGTGAATTTCATTTCTGCTTGTGTGTACAAATGTGATTTGTATACATTTGGTACTTTTTCTCCATCGTTAAAAGTTAAGTAGGTGAATCCCCATTGACCCGGAATGAATTGGATCACTAAGTTGTGTACATTTACGTGTGTTTGTAAGTGATTTGTTGCTAACATGTCAGCTTGAAGTGAACGCAGGATATCTGTGTGTTCCTGTGTCCAATTTATGATTTTAAAATCAGGTTTGATTAATTCGTAGAAAGGTTTAACCCTTTCTGCGTAATTTAGAATGTAAGTTCTAACAAAATGTAGGAAACCTAGAATCAACTGTAAGTTTGTCATTATTTTTGGAGGTTGGCACAGTGCACACTTTTCTAAAAAGTTGGCTGCCAGGCTTTTGCCTTCACTTGAAAGTTCATATCCTAAGAAAAGGACATTGAGATGTGCAATTCTTGATTCCTTGAAATTGAATTTGTAGCTCTCAGAGACGAAGCCCAATATAATGGTATTCACCCTGTTCAAGTGCCTATCCAGGTCATCGTCTGTCGGATAGATATCATCGACATATGACAATGCCCCGTCATCATAAATTTGTAGTGACTCTGTTACTCCTGCTGAAAAAAACCCTGGGCTATTCTTGAAACCTTGTGGGAGTCGACAAAAGTGACACTGGGTCCCCATTATTGAGAAAGCTGTCAAATACCTGCTTTCAGGTACTATGTTTTGATAAAAGAAACCATTAGAAATGTCTGATGTGGTTTTATATTTTTTACGCACAATGTTATTCATTAATGCTGTACTATGTGCATTTTGCACTGCTAATGTTTTAGAAAAAGAGTTCAGGTGTCTGTAATCCAAAACTAGACAATATGTATTGTCTGGTTTGGAAACAGGAAACAAAGGATTGTTCGTTGATGAGGTGCATGTTTCAATCACCCCTTGGTATTTTAGTTGACCTAAGATCTCCCTGACCTGTTTTTTAGCTTCTTGCTTGTGCAGTTGATTTTTAACTGGATTTTGTGGTGAGGTGAGTCCTCATCCCATCCTACATGATTTTATATATTGCTGGGGCTTGGGAAAGTGCCCATTTCCTGGCATAAGTATATTTTAAATGTTCTGGAACATTGTTGAAAAAGGCTGGTATATTGATGTCTTCGCCATGTGGGCACTCCCTGCCAAATTCTGGTGGGCAGTCCTGTTCTGCTAGAAGTATATCATAACCCTTTGAAAGTCTCTCCCAAAAGAGTGCTTTCACTTTTTCTGGTATGTCTCCCTCCATCAAGAGTGTTATTTCATATAACTTTTGTGGAGAACTAACCCTGGTGTCTACAGTCTCAACTTGAATTTACTCATTCAAGTCCACTGTCTCCAGAAGTTCCTTCAGTTTCTGGTGAGCTATTGTTACTTCTGCTGCACTGTCCAGCATTGTCTGAGCCCATTCTCTGTTCTTGAGTTGTATTCTCAGAATTCTCGGCATGTCTGATCTTCAGATCTGCTACCTTCTTCTTGGAGATTTGAGGTTTTGGTTTGTTTTTCTGAACGTGTTGATCGTCTTTGGACTTCACGCATTCTTCTTTTTTATCTGACTGTCCTCTTCTTTCGGATGTGTGTGATGATATCTGAAAGGTACGAGAGGAACGTGTATCTCTATCTTGATATCTATCAGGTTTTCTCAAATTATCCCTATTCCTGAGATTATACCTCCATTCACAGGGCTCCTTTTGAGGAGACCTACCTCAGGATTGAGAATGTTTCTCTTTTGAATGTTGTTTACTATTTTCCTACTTCTTTTTAGAATCTGTAGGATTGTGTTTAATAGAGTCCTTTTCAGAACCCACAGACAGTTGTGGTTTAACTGGTTTTCCACCCAAACTGTCTCTGCCTAATTCTTCATAGGATTTTTCAATTATTCTGGGTAGCATTTGTTGTTATACTGTAACATCTAATTCCCTTAATTTCTGGTGGATAGCCACTGATGCTGCTTCTCCTTTAATATTAGATAATATTATATTGAGACCTGGTTGAAACCTTTCAGTAATTTCATACCTAAATTCAGAGCAGCTTTGCCCCGTATTCGTTTTGAATCTGTTTCAGGACATCAGGTATTACCGCCATGGATGGAACACCATGCGTTTTAGTATAGATAGCAGCAAAGACTGTACCCCAAGAGGTGCATTCTTCCAGATGTGGTGTGATCCCCATTGGCATGCAGATCCTTAAGATTCTGTGTTTCTCATAAGGGCTAGTATCAGGAAATACTGCTTTGATTTAAGTAATTGTTTTAGCTATCCAGAATGGAATTTGTTCACGTTTTGTGGGCAATTTACCCATGACTGCGTGTAAAGTCTGTGAAGTGATTTTTAGTATATTCCCCTGGTGAGAGATTTGTTTTGGAATAGCTATTGGTTGTTGAACTGTGAAAGTCTGCATGATATATTGGACCAATGGTCTGTAGATTTTGATTAACTCTTTGAGTTGAGCAAGTAATTTTACGTCTCTATTTCAGGATGAGGTGTGTGAAACCTGCTAAAATCGACCATGTCGCTCCAGGTCTACCTAGTGGATCGAGCCTGGTAATGTGATTGAAATGTTTTAGGGCGCCTTTAAACCAGAGATCATGCTCCTGGTATGTGAGAGGAATTTCAATATCCTCGAAAGGAATATATTCCTCAGATGGATCATCTTCTTTGTAGAAGTGAAACAAATGTGTTGCTGGATGTGATTCTGGGAATACTATCCATGAGTAGCATACCTCTGTCTTATAAGATTCATGTATCTCTATAACAAAAACTGCTCTACCACCTCTTGGTGTTAGGCCATGTTTTATAAGTTTTAGAGTGATGGCTTTCCTTAAATTAGGAGGGATGATTATTTCATCCTCATCAGTTTCATTAAAACCTGTATAATTAAAAGCTGTTTCGACTGGATCAGCCGCAGCTCCATCGTTGCCGGTGTTTGTGCCGTTTTCGGTCATTTGTTTGATAAAAATTGCAGAGCAAGTTTCAAGGGAACAAAGATAAGGTGCACAATATTTCTGATGGATACATCTGCCAGTGAATTCCTCACCTTGTCAATATCCCCTGCGCCAGCAGCATTTGGAAATTGTTTGTAGCTCCCCACGCCGACGAGGACGATGTCACAGAACCATAGTTCCGCTCGCAACTCCGCTGACGTCACTGGAGCCATAAAGGAGCCTCGTCAGCGTGATGACGTCAGTTCCCTTTTTTTCTGCGCTGTCGACGCTAACGGTTTTTCTAGGACTTTCCGTAGTTTCACTTGCTACTTTGTGTTTCTGGCTGTTTTCCTGTGCTTCTTCTTGTTTCCTTTCAAGGATGTCGTCGAGGAAGTCCCGGTACAAGCCCTGCAGGGAGTGCGGAGGACATATGTCCATTACAGATCTGCATGAAGATTGTGTTTGGTGCCTGTCGTCGGATCACGACGTCAAGGGATGTGCCTGCTGTAGAAAAATGAATCCAAAGGCATTGAAGGGGAGAGAAGCCAAACTCTTCATGGCGGAGATGAGGGAGGAAAAAAGAGGAAAAAGAAGGTCGAGGTCGAGGTCTCGTTCCAGGTCAAGGTCAGGCTCAAAGTCGACGTTGAGACATGTTTCTAGAGCCAAGAAGCATTCTTCAAAACGCCGTTCTGATAGAGAAGCGGCACCGAAGTGGACCTCTCCAGCTCGTCGACACCATAAGGACTTCGTGTCTCCTTCTCCCTTGAATCCGGCTACTCCTGCAAGATCGGCTTCTCCTGCAGCTTCTCCAGCTCAATCTCTGATGCCAGTTCATTCACCGACTTCAGAACATTCTCTGGCTCCAGTGGAAGAGGTACCTGTGTCGGATGAGCAGGCAACTTCATTGGCTCCGCGGTCAGCACCGGCTGGCACGAACACGGTAACGCCTACTCCAGAATCTGCCCCGGGGGCCTATCCTCCTTCCCTGGCCCGTGTCAAGATCCCTCGCATTATCTTAATGCTATGTATGGAGTCTTCCATAGAGCTATGTACCCCTCTGGAGCACCTTCGGGTTCCCTGGGTCAATTAGCGTTTAATCTGGGTGTTCCTCAGTCCTATGCCCAGGCCCCCTTCATGCCACTTCTTCCGGCAGCGCCGTCTTGGCATTTCCCGGCGCCAAGGACATCGACGCCGATTCCATCATCTCCGGAGCCGTCAGCTTGACCTCGATTGGCACAGGCTGTGCCGACGGATCCGTGCACGACGCCGGCTCCGGATCCATTGGAGTTGGTCGTGGCTCCACCGACGCCGTTACCTAGAATAAGGTCTGGGAGAGAAACCCAGAGGGTTATAGAGGAGCAGAGGTTTCGGTTCGAAGAAATGGAGGAAGGTGAGGTTAAGGATTCTGAGGAATATTTTGGAGAATTAAGGGAAGCAAGTGGCCTTGATGTGTCTCCAGAGTGGGAACTTTCGCCTACATCTGATGCTCCTTCAAAGGATGTGGTCCCCTACAACACAGTGATAAAAAAGGCAGCATAACTTTTAGATCTTCAGCTTCCCACTACTGAATGTAAATCAAACATCTTGACAGAAGTTCTTCATTCGCCTTCTTCTGTAATAGAGCCTCTACTGCCATTGAATGAGGCAATCACTGAACCTGTAATGGAGGTCTGATGCAAGCCATTGTCAGCTCTGACAGTTTCTAAATCCATTGCCAGGAGATACAGGGCGGCTCCAGGGGATCCTGACTTTTAACATCCCATCCTTCTCCTGAGAGCCTTGTGGTCCAATCTGCCTGTTCAAAAAGATCTTCTGGTGCCTTTCCACAAGTTCTGGCTGACAGGGAATCAAAGAAACTCGACCAATCTGCTAAAAAGGTGTTTTGTTCGGCAAGCTTGGCCCTAAAGTCCACTAATGCCACCTGTCTTTTGGGTCGATACATTCATGGTTTGATGGAGTCGGCGAAACAGCTTGCACCTAAGTTGTCCGAAGAAGATAGACAACATTTTAATGAGGTCTTACAAAATACTAAAGCAGCTGCACGTCAGGTCATACAAAGTGGTTTAGACACTGCTGACTCTGTCGCCAGAATCATGGGATCTTCGGTGGCTACTAGAAGGGGTGCATGGCTGAAATCTTCAGAGTTCTCCCCAGATGTTCAGGCTATGCTTTTGGACCTCCCTTTTGATGGTTCTGGGCTGTTTGGCAAAAAAGCGGATGCTGCTTCAGAGAGATTTAAAGACAGTAAAGCAACAGCCAAATCTCTGGGTCTTCAGGCTCAATCTAGAAGCTTATCGTTCAGGAGGTACAGAGGATTTGGGAGGTCGTCCTTTCGGACCTGTAGACAGCCTCAGCAGCAGCAACAGCAGCAGCAAAACACCTTATACAAATCCTACAGGGGCAAGAACAGAGGTCGCCCACAAGGCCATCAGCCCTCCTCCTCCTCTTCCTCTACCTCCCCTCCTCTTACCACAGCAAAGCAGCCCTAGAGTCACCATTCTGGATCAGGCTGGTCTTGTGGGGGGTCGGCTTACTCATTTTCTTCAAGATTGGGAATCAGTCACTACAGACCTTTGGGTTCTCATTCTTGTAGAGAATGGGTATGCTCTTCCCTTTCGGGAATTCCCTCCAAATTACCCTCCTTGCCAAGGTGCTTGCTCGGAGGACCACCTTCTTCTCCTGCAAGAGGAAGTCATATCATTATTAAAAAAGGTGCAATAGAGGTGGTTCCAGAGTGGGAAAGGGGTCAGGAATGTTACTCCCGGTATTTCCTGATACCCAAGAAGGATGGCAGGTTACGTCCAATCCTGGATCTCAGGATCTTGAACCTTTTTCTGAAGCAGGAGAAGTTCAAGATGCTCACCCTTGTGCGGGTTCTTCAAGCGTTGCAACAGGAAGATTGGATGGTGTCCATCGACTTACACAATGCCTATTTTCATAGCCCGATCCTGAAGTCGCACAGGAAGTATCTCCGTTTCACGGTAGGGTCGCGACATTATCAGTTTGCGGTCCTTCCGTTTGGACTTACTACTGCACCTCGAGTCTTCACCAAGGTGATGGCAGTAGTGGCAGCCCATCTCAGGAGATCGGGGATTCCGTTTTTCCCCTATACAGACGACTGGCTGATCAAAGCAGAATCGCCGGAAAAGGTGCTTCACCATCTGCAGGTTACAACTCAGCTGTTGTACAAATTGGGTTTCTCGATAAACTTGCCCAAGTCTCACCTGGTGCCCTCTCAGCGCAACCTGTTCATAGGGGCAGTACTGGACACTACTGTGTGTTGAGCATTCCCTCCCCCACAAAGGATTCTCGACATTCAGGAAATGATTCCATTGATTCACAGCGGAGCGGTTATTCCAGTACTGAAGGTCCTCCGCCTGCTCGGTCTGTTTGCTTCCTGCATTCTGTTGGTCGACCATGCACGCTGCTGGCACATGAGGGTGCTCCAACGGTGCCTCCGCAGGCAGTGGTATCAACACAACGGAGATCTCAGTTAGTCTGTGAGGATCTCCAGAGAAGCTGCGGCAGATCTGTCTTGTTGGAGCGTGGAGGGCAATCTGTCTCAAGGGAAGCCCTTCCATCTACCTCCATTGTTGGCCACAGTGATCACGGATGCCTCCACTCTAGGGTGGGGTGCTCATCTGGGGGATCTGGAGATCAAGGGTCTTTGTTCTCCAGAGGAAAGGTTACTTCATATCAACCTTCTAGAGTTGCGGGCGATACGTTTGGTGCTCAAGGCCTTCCTCCCTTCCCTTCGCGGTCAGTCGGTTCAGGTCCTGATGGACAACACTACTGTGATGTAGTATGTCAACAAACAGGGAGGAGTGGGGTCTCATTGTCTCTGCAGAGAGGCTCTGTGCCTCTGGTCCTGGGTTCAGGACCATCAGATTTGTCTGATGGCAAATCATCTAGCCGGAGTTCTGAACGTGCGTGCAGACAGTCTCAGTCGGCAGTTCTCCGCCGACCACGAGTGGAGGCTTCATCCGGAGGTGGTTTGTCATGTCTTCCGGTCGTGGGGAACTTCGCTGGTGGACTTGTTTGCCACTCACGAGAACGCTCACTGACCGTCATTCTGCAGTTTCTAGTATCCGTTACAGGGAGCGTTGGGGGACACGTATCAGTTGAGATCGGACTCACATCTCCTTTACGCATTTCCTCCCATACCCTTGATTCCTCGGGTTCTGAGGAAGATTCACCAAGACCGGGCCCAAGTCATACTGATCACCCCGGATTGGCCAAGAAGGGTGTGGTATACAGATCTTCTCCACCTCTCCTCGTGCCCTCCACTCCGTCTCCCTATCAGGGCAGACCTCCTCCCACAGTCGCTGGGGCAGGTTCTACACCCCCACCTCCAGAGCTTTCACCTTCATGCCTGGAGATTGAACGGGGCAACCTGAATTATTTTTCTCTTCCTTCTGACGTGACGGACGTTATTTTGTCCGCCAGACATCTCTCCACCAAGTCTATCTATTCCTATAGCTAGTCCAAATATGTTCATTGGTGTGGGGAGAAGTCTATTGACCGTTTGAGGGCTCGCTTATCCAACATCCTTCAATTTGCTCTTTCTCTAGCCCAGCAGGGCTTTGCTGTGGCTACTGTGAAGGGATATTTATCGGCTTTATCGGCGTTCCTTTGCTTGCCGGACCAGCCGCCTTTGTTTAAATTGCCCATTGTGTTACGATTCATTAAGGGCCTTATCAACAAATATTCTTTTTTTTTTTTTTTTCAAAAACCTTTATTATTCCAGCACAATCCAACACTGCATTTTGCCAACAAGTCCTCGGGCCGGCTGCGTTTAGGATAATCAGTAATCAACATTATCATTGTACACAGCTTCTTCACCGACATCCCGGAGGTTCGGCAGCGTGAAAAGGAAAAACTTCAAAATATATCATATACTGTGCAGTACATGGCATTATGGCAACAAAGGTCCTCGAAATTTTACGTGTCCAACCTGTAACTCTAACATGGGCAGCACTAGAGGTGGGGAGGGGGGGCCATCCCAGTCACATTTGAATACAGCAGAAATTCGCGGCTGCAATATCCAGCAGTTTCTATCGATCCTAGAAGGCCCTTCTGGCAGGCATCAGCATAGAGACATACCGCTTCCAGACCCCATACACAGCAGGGGAGATCTATTATGATAAGAAGGAATGCACAAAGGGGGGAAGATGTACAAGACAACTCCCTTGTGGTTCAATTGGTCAATCCTGCAGAAATCAGCTATCACATCCAGGCACAGGCAATATGCTCATGTATTTTCCCAGGAGCCTCCCCGACCTTACCTCGGGGTCATATATAGCTCAGTCTATGCAGTGTTTAGCCACTCCTCTTATCCGCTTGCACCCTCCTCGCCATCCACTTGGCTCCCATCAGTTGACGCTGTAGTGGTGGCCAGCAAGTATTCTCGAAGCGGGCCCCAAATATCTTTAGTCTTACTATTCACAGGTTGTGTGTCTGCATATGTTATGTACTGATCCTGACAATAAATCAAATCCTCCAACCAATCCTTAAATTTTGGAGCCCTACCTCTACCCCACCTGCATGCAACTCTTCGTTTCGCCAATAATAATGCTACATTTATGAATTTCCTCACCGATTTAGGTATTTGCATAGTATATCCTAACAACATCGTAGATGGATCTTTAGCAATTGTCTCTTTAACCATCTCCTGTAGCGCCACCTGTACCATTGTCCAGTAGTCAGATATAGCTGGGCATTCCCATGCCACATGCAAGAAGCCTGCCGCATCTGATCCACACCGTTCACATCTAGCATTATCCGATAGTCCAAACCTCATCTTTTTCTCTGGTGTATAATACATCCTCTGTACAAACTTATAATGTATAATCTTTAGTCTGGAGCTCGGCGAGACATTAGCTGTAAGGCCACAGCAATACTTCCACTGTGCCTCCGTTATTTCCCTGCCAATATCTGTACTCAAGTGTTGGAGTGGCCTATTCTCTCCATTATCGCATTGTCCGCGTATATTTTGGTAAAGATGCGACACCAGATGCCGACCATCCGCCGACACCAGCATGGCCTGTAGCGGGATTACCACCTCAGGTTCATCTGGGAATCGTGGTAGGATACTCCGTAATCCCTGCCTCAACCTAATGTAGTAAAATTGTTCCAATGGTGTGGCTAAATGCTCCTGAAATAACTGATCGCGTGTCTTAAACTTCCCGCCGGAGAACAGTTGTCCCCAAGTATGAAGCCGTAGCTTGTAACACAACGTCTGAAATCCTCCTTCCTGGAGAAGAGATAGCCCTGGGTGGTACACAAGAGGCATATTGGGTGCGTATAGGAACTCGACTGGCAATATATTAAGAATTCTATCCCAGGCATCCACTGTACATGTCACCGTAGTGGCGGGTGTCTCTAGCACATTGACCGGATCAAAAATAACACCTCTAAGTGGGAGAGGTCGAGCAATCCAGTCCTCCACACCCAACTGTGGCATGAAAGGTGTGGGATCAAACCAGTGATACGCATATTGTGCTTGAGCACTCAGATAGTATATTAGAAAATCAGGGACATCAAATCCCCCATTCACATAAGGTTGGGTAATGACCTTCCATGCCACCCGTGGATGTTTGCCTCCCCAAAATAATCTCAACAATTCTGACCTTAAGGTTTTTTAAAAAAAGGTACCTGGATAATATGGGATATTCTGAAACAAATATAAAAACCAAGGGAGAACCACCATCTTGATCAGTGAGGCTCTCCCAGCCATGGATAACGGTAGTGATATCCACCGCGTAACATCATCCCTAAGTTTGGTGACGGCCGTGCCATAATTTAGTCGTATCGTATCATCTTTTACAAGGGAGACCTGGATACCCAAGTATCGAAGGTCAGTATCACACCATTCCAGTGGGTAATCCAGAGAAAAATGGGGAACAGCAGGAGTCAGAGGGAAAAATTGGGATTTGGCCCAATTAATTTGTATGCCAGATAGTTGACCAAACACCAAAAACTCTCTCAGCAGTGCATTCAGGTTGGTCTGTGGATCCACCACATATAGCGTAAGGTCATCAGCATATAGCGATATATCTATTTGCCTTTAAAACATTTAAAGGCGCTCTGCTTGTGCAGTTGCCTAATGCGACAGGCCAGGGGCTCTATTGCTATGGCGAAGAGCAATGGTGAAAGTGGGCACCCCTGCCTAGTGCCCCTTGATATCAAGATCGAATCCGACAACGCACCATTAATCAACACTTTCGCTTCCGGATCTGTATATAGGAGCCGTATCCAGGCAATAAATATTTTCGGGAACCCCATTCTGGCTAAAACTTCAAATAGGTAACTCCACTCTACGGAATCGAATGCCTTTGTAGCATCAAGGACTACAGCTGCCACAGGTAGTTCAGGCGCTATTGTTTGGATCAGTGAGAAGAGGGTACGAAGATTATGATTAGTGGACCTGCCTGGAACAAACCCCGTTTGGTCTGGGAGCACTATCATCGTCATAAGCAATGACAGTCTCGTCGCTAGGACTTTCGCCAATATCTAGGCATCGCAATTTATAAGGGAGAGCGGCCTATACGAATCACACTCCATAGACTCTTTCCCGGGTTTTAAAAGAGACGTAATCACCACTTCCCTCATTGATTTGGGCAGTATACCCACCTCCAGTGATTCTTCAAAAACTTCCTTTAGCACCGGGGCCATTATATCTACATAGCATTTATAAAATTCAGCTGGTAATCCATCCAAGCCCGTCGCCTTACCATTATTAAGGGACATAATAGCGTCACGTATCTCTTCAACTGTGAATAGATCCCCAAGAAACTGCCTATGTGCGTCACTGAGCCAGCACAATGCTATCTCGTCTAAAAACTCTCCATACCTTACTTCGCCAGATCTTTGTGTGGTGTATAATCTTTCATAATGTGTTGTAAACGCAGCTAATATACCTTTCGTATCCTGACACAACCCCCCCTCCTGTGTGTGCATCTCAAGTATGTGTGTGTTACCTCTTGGATGTCTGGTGATCTCTGTTAGAACTCAACCGGGCCTTTTCCCTTCACAATACCGCCTCGCTTGCCAGTGTTTACCCCTGAACCTGGCTTCTCTGGCCGCATCCTCCTCATATTGCGTAAGCTTGATTCTAAAGTCCTTGTGTATAGGCCCCATCGGTTCCCTAGTCATCCGTACCTCCAGTTCCTTCAGTTCATGGTCTAGTTTCGCAATCGTTCTCTTAATGTCCCTCAACACCCCAAAGCTCTTTGATATACAGTACCCCCTAATCGTCACCTTAAACGCTTCCCACATAGTGTCAACACTTTCAACAGAACCCCTGTTTCGAGGGAAGAAGTCTCTGATCTACTCTCCCAACTCTGCTTTGAAAACTGCATCCAAAAGCATTATAGGTTGCATGCGCCATATGGGTCTCACCTTATCATACCCCGGGATAGCAATTTGAACTAATATCGGACAGTGGTCTGAGTAGGTTCTAGGCAAGTGGGTTCAAGACACATTAGGCGCGTAGCAGTTCACTATTGTGACCGTGTCAGTCCCAAGTCTGCCCCATAGCAATACAAATCTCCCTTCTGGGTCAACCATCTCCCCTAGTGCCGCAAATTGCAATGACTTTTTGATTAGTACTGCCGTACCTCTCGCACACGCAGAATAAGATGAAAAGCTTCTCATATTAGCCCATTTGCATGCATACGTGGTGTTAGAGCGGGGGCGTAGATGTGTTTCTTGTAACAATGCAATTTGCACATGATGCCTGTCTAGATGTGCAAGTATCTTCCTACCTTTCCTGGCGTCATTTAAGCCCCAAACATTCCAAGACATAACTGTTATTTTAGTATCTCGTTCTATGCACGCCATCACCATATCATGTCAACTAATCTGCCTTCAGAATATCCAACTACGGTTCTTTCGTCATTCCTACCCGCACTTCTGTGCCCGCCAAACTCGGGGCCATGAACAGTAGTTATACTTGTAAATACACAACAAACTGCATCTGCTCTTCGCAAGCTAGTCTTCTTCCTAGGAAGATCTCCCCCATACCGCCGATCCCCAACCGGCCACCGTACTCCACTTGCATCAGATGTCTCCCCCTCAATAACTCCAATTGCCCACCCCTTCAGTGCCACCATTTCAGTACAACTTAACCCCCTTCCCACCCACTGTGGCCACTCCAACTTGCCACGTGTTCCAGTCCTCCCAGCAGTTTCAAGACCTGTAGCTCCTCTTACATCCTTAAGCCACCAGAGTATTTTAAGACATGTCCTGTCATATATTGTTAATGCAACAGCTCCCAATTCCTTTGGCTCAAGATCCAGCATCCTGTCCCTACCCCAATCATTCGCCTGCATACATTCCTGTTCCACCCCTGTAATTAACAACCACAACAACCCCTCCTGTCCTAGATGTACACTACTCTGCCCACATCCTATACTACTACACTTATGCATTTGTCCTGTACAGACAGAGGTCTGTCTCCCACCCACCTCCCACTGAAGCAGCCCCAACTTGCCAGAATTCCTGTCCCTCCCGCCACCCCTAACAAAAAATAAACACCCCAACATTTGCAATGCAGTCAACATGTCCGATGGGGTACACCCTATGGGGTTCATCTAGGGTATGCACATAGTCACCCCCTACACCTTGCCCTTCGTCCTATACTGCCTCAGGTGGGCCCTAGGAGGGAAAGGGGGTGGTGCCTGGTATACATTACCACCAATATTCCAATACCCGTCCATGGTACACTCGGTCAGCAGCAGTGTCTTGGGCACAAGCGGAGTCTCCCGTTAAGCCCCCAGGTCAGGGGCAGTAGGCCAACAATGCGCACTTGCAGTCAGATCTCCAGTCTAGTCGTCCACATGCAGCGATTGTGCATCTTCTTGTTCTTTGTCGCCATTGTTCCTATGACTAGATCGTGCCTGTCGTAGAGTTGTCAAGAAATCGTCCACTTGTTGCGGGTTTGTGAAGAAATGTTGCTTTGCTTGGTGGGTCACTCTTAATTTAGCTGGGTACAGCAATGCGTAGTCTATTTGAAGTGATCGAAGTTTCCTCTTGACATCAAGGAATTTACGTCGCTGTTCCTGCACCACGGGCGTGAAGTCCGGATAAATGGAGAAGTTGACACCATCACATGAGAGATTTTGGTTGGTGCGCGCTGCCCTCAATGCAGTATCATGGTCTCTGTAGTTTAAAAGCCGGGCAATTATGGGCCTTGGTGGGGCTCCAGGCTTAGGTCGCGGGACAAGCGAGCGGTGTGCTCTTTCAACTATGAATTGTTTAGAAAACGCATCCGGTCCGACCGCAGCAATAAGTATCTTCTCCACGTATTCCTCCATACGCCCTGTATTGGTGGATTCCGGCACGCCTATGGCGCGGATATTGTTTCGCCGGCTGCGCGCTTCCAACTCCTTATTCTTTGCAGCTATAATTCTAAGGACGTTATCCATTCTGGAGAGCTGCGTGGTATGCGTAGCCGTGGTGTCGTCATTATCAGATATTCGTCTTTCCACCTCCGTGATGCGCTCCTCGTGGACGTCCATTTTCTGTGTGATGGCGTCCATTCTTGATGAGATCCGGTCGACCTTGTCCACTATTGTGGCAAATCCTTGCCACATCTCCTGCATCAGTAGCTGTATATCCGATGTGGAGGAGCTAGAGCTCCCATCAGTGGTCACCGGGCTTTGGGATCCCCCAGTATCTTCTGCAGTTTGTGGCCCTCTTTTGGGGGCAGTGGTTTCGAATGATAGCTTAGATTGCCGGTTCTCTGGCTTCCCCATAGTGAGATTCTTGTAGGGACTGGTAGCAGTTGGCGAGGATCACGTTCCACGTTCTACTCAGAGAGTCCGTACGCATCCGCACCATACAGTGCAGTCGGGTGTCCCCACCACCAATGCGATGAGAATTCTGAGCCGACTACACCCACCTTGGTTCGCTGACCGGGAAGGAGGTTGGGCCCCTCTCGTCTAGTGGAGTAGTCCAAGTTACTCACAACCACGTGGTATTTATGTCAACACCAGTGGGTGGGCCGCCCTAGAGAGGTAGCAGGCGACTTCCACTTCAACGTCTCTGCAATCAATGAAGCCTCCAAATAAACACCCGCTCTCAAATCAGCAATTTGGGAACGTCCAACCAGTATCCTAAGTAGTGTCCCCACGCTTGTAGGCCAAGTAAAGCGCGTCTGCTCCGTGTCACCGCAGTACCTCCACTATGTCCGTAGATGCCAGCAAATAGCCCAGTGTGTCAGTGTCCCGTGGTATCGCGAGTGGCGTGCTCCCACCAATCTCTGACTTATCCAGTCGCATTCAGCTATTATTCAACGCTTCCCAGGTCCGCCCTCATATCCGCAGCATCGCATCAGGAAACGCCCTGGGCCACATGGCATACGATCTCGCAATGTTGTGAGGCGCTCTTGTTCTGCGCTATAGTTCAGTTCCAAAGCACAATCCAGTCGCCGAAACTGTGCAGTGGTCTCACCCCGCCACCTCAGTAGTAGAAGAGTTCATGTAGGCGCTTTATCCAATTCTTATGAGCCTCGATACAGTTGTGTAATGTTTCTGTAAAACTGTCGGACGTACCTTCAGAGCAGATAGCCCATTATCAGCAGTTATTACACCAGGGCATGCCAGCACATAAACTCTCGAATCTTGCCGCTTTAGGCGATGAGGCCGTGCATTATCCCCGCAGCGGCTCCCATAATCCGCCAAAAAAGCCAGTAAAGTCAGCAGCGCTCCACTCACCAGTAATGTCCAGGCCTCACCAGAAGGCAGTGTACAGGCCGCATAGACGCGCTGAGGCAGCACAGCCGGGTAGCCGCACCGCACCCCGAGCCGCTCCACCACCTTCCAAAGCACACTGAGCAACTTCTAGGTGAGCGGGGGGGGGGGAGGGGGCACCGATCGTAGTTCGTCTTCCAAGGTGGCGCCCTGCCCTCGTAGTCCGCAGCCGCTCACAGTCCCTCTTCACGGGCGCCCTCCGCACCACAGGTCAACGTTGCCCAGCCCTGCACAGTGCGGTCGTCCACCGTACAGGAGCTCCACCGGGCTCCTTCACCCAATGTTGGTAGCTGGCAGTAAAGTGTCGGTGCCGTGCCGTATCTCTCACACTGTAGCGGTGAACAAAGATCGCTCCGCCGGCGTTCAGTCTCTCTGAGGCCTATGCGCCTTGTGGCGCGCCGCGGCCTGTCCTGATTTTCCGGTCCCCTCAGCTCTCCACTCTCAGCTCCAGCCCAGGTGCCGGTAAAAACTCTGCAGCCTCTAACTTCGTGTTGGACGTCGGGGAGCTTCCAAACTTTCGCCGAGTGTACCAAACAGTAATCTTCACATTAGCGTGTCCTTTCCGTCGGGCAAGGATTTAGCTTCAGCGGATAAAAGAAGGATGATTGTACCAGGCTGCAGGAGCCTCACATTAGTGCGGCCATTCTGCGTGTGCGCCCTCTAGCGCCCTGCCTTACCAACAAATATTCGCCCACTCCATTCATTGTGCCTCAATGGGACTTAAATCTTGTCTTAACCTACTTGATGGGTTCTCCCTTCGAGCCCTTACACAAGTGTCCCTTGAGACTATTGTCTTTAAAAACTGTATTTCTTGTTGCCATTACCTCGGCAAGGAGGGTATGTGAGCTTCAAGCTCTGAGTTCTAAACCCCCATTCTTGACTATTCATGCTGATAGAATGGTTCTCAGGACCAGGGCTGCTTTTCTGCCTAAGGTGGTAACTCCCTTCCATCTGGGGCAGTCCATTACCCTTCCTTCCTTCTATCCTCCCCCATCCAAAGAGGAGGAGCGGCTTCACCGTTTGGACTCTAAGAGGGCGGTGAGTTTTTACCCCGATAGGACTAAAGACTATTGTGTGGATAACCAACTCTTCGTGGGTTTTGCTGTCTGCAGGAAAGGCAGAGCAGTGCACAAGCGCATTCCAGATGGATTGTCTTGTGCATCAAGATTTGTTACTCGTTGGCCGGTAAGGAACCTCCAGAGAGTTTAAGAGCTCATTCTACCGGGGCAAAGTCTGCTACATCTGCCTTATCTAGAGGTGTTCCTGTTGAGGACATTTGTAGAGCAGCAACTTGGGCCTCCCTCCACACTTTTGCAAAGCATTACTGCTTAGATTCCAAAGTGAGGAGGGACGGACACTTTGCGCGTTCCGTCCTTCAGGACTTTTTGGTATAGAAGGGTGGACACCATCCTCTGGGATTGGGACTGCTGTGGGACTCTATTCACAAGGTGAGGAATCCACTGGCAGATGTATCCATCAGAAGAACAAGTTACTTAGCTTCGGTAACGCTTTTTCTAGTGGATACAGTATCTGCCTGTGGATTTCTCACTGACCCACCTGCCTCCCCGTTGTCCACCCTTGTATACCTACAATGATGTTGATTTATAACTGTTGTTTTCAATGGAAATGATTAATTGTTTTTGCATTACTGCATTGATTTCACACTTTGTGTGTTGGTTTGAATACTGTGTACTGTGTATACTGTGTATATTTGTATCGGTCCGTCCGTGTGCCTCGAAGGCACGGAAAAAAGGGCGGAACTGACGTCATCACGCCGACGAGGCTCCTTTATGGCTCCAGTGAAGTCAGCGGAGTCGCGAGCGGAACCATGGTTCTGTGACGTCGTCCTCGTCGGAGTGGAGAGCTACAGAAAATTTACGAATGCTGCTAGGCCAGGGGATATTCACAAGATGAGGAATCCACAGGCAGATACTGTATCCACCAGAAAAAGCGTTACCGAAGGTAAGTAACTTGATATTTAGAACACTGTATCCTTCAACATTGAACAAACCAAACAGCTAATACATAGGTTTTTCATCCTACTCAGCTCTGGCGGATATTATCTCTACCCACTCCAGACGTCTTATGGAGTTATATGAGTAGAGTGTGTGTGTGCATGTCAGTCCAATGCTGATATGATTTGCATAATTTCCTGTCTCGCCCAGGGTTTGGGAAGATGACTACATCTGCATTGTACATAGGACCTATGGCTGATCCTATACTATTGACCAAAATGCCTGACTTCTCCAAGAGCTAGATATCTTATAATGGCTGCTGTAACCATGGCTCCTGTAACGCCAGTGTTGTTAGCAATTACTTTTGAGTTTATATATCTTGGGGTCCCTTAATAGAGCCTAGACCTCTATTTAGGAATCAGCGATCCCTTCTCCCCACTCCAGGATTATTCTTCTTCCTAGAACTCTCTGTAGAGATCACCCTTCCTTGTATCTCCGTAAACTAGGCTGCCATGTGGCTGCCTAATACTTGCCATGGTATTGGTATTTTCTTTAGCCTTGAGGTTCTTTGCAAATAGCGCATGCTTTATTTCCAAACTTAGACATCTTATATATGAGTGTTAGGGTGGCTTTTTCTGCTCTGGTTACTAACATGTTAAACTGTACTCTGATGGCAGTTGTTTCTCGCAAGTCTGAACTATTGCCATTATGTTGGTGTCTTTCTTCTGCAGTTTCGAGAACACATTCTGAGTTAAGCTGTGTCAAAATTCTGTTAATATTTTCGACGCTCCGCTGGATTCCTGCTTACCACTGCGTCCGTGGCATCCGATTTCGCACAAAATGTCTTGGGTTTCATTAGTGGCTAAATGGTCTAGACTGAGTTGCATCAATTCAGTTTTATGAGCTCCTTGTGATAAACATCTTCCTAGCCTCCATTCAGCTCAATATCAATTTTACTGAGCTGAATGACTACTGACAGATGATTTCATATGGCAATTGACCCTATAGGTTTTTTTTGTGGAGAGTTACCAAATTGTCTTAAAGAAACACATTATCTATACATGAGCATTGATGAACAAGGGAATAAAATGTGAAGTCTTTTCGTTGGGAGGCATCGGTCTCTATATATCAATAAACCCACACCTCCTCTAGCTTTTCCATTGTATTTTGCACTGTTGGAACAGGAATGTTCCCTGCATGAGTGCCCAATTGTGTGTATCTGGTAACCTGACTTGACGTTTAGCCCTGATGCCATTTCTAATCTAGCATGTGTACATTGTCCTAGGTCTATCGCTGGCTAGGGGTAGGTCCTGTACTTGTCCTGTGAGCTGGAGGGGCACACCAAGCAAGACTTCATCAGTTGACACTGAGCTACTGTCCCTGTCATGGATTAGCATATAATGTGGTGGTAGTGCATTCTATGGGTCATATTTACGAGCTCCTGTGCATCACTCTTGCACCATGCAATGTGGTGCAAAAATGAGGCAACTTAAAAATGAGATTAATGAAGCCACGCAAGGCCAGATAGAGTGGCTTGATTGGCTTCATAAATTTCGAGTAATGCAACATGGCGCACATTGTTGCGTTGCCTTACTTTGCACCAATCAGGCATTTACCTGGGTGTTGCATGGGTGTTCCCATGCAGCATTGATGGGTTTCACACATTGCCAGATTGACCAGAAGTGGTGGACCCAGGAATGCACCAAAAATCTATGCCTCCCCAGGAGAGGAGTAATGAGGAGAAATATGTTTAATTCTTCTAGTTTTTTCCTCTTTCTATGTGTGCTGAATTTTGCAGCACATTTAGAAAGAAGAAAAAGCCTCAGGGGACTCTTTTTGTGCAGGAAAGGGCACCTTTCTCCACAAAAGCAATCCTTACAACGCAGGCACCATAGTGCAATGGTCCCTGAATTGCTGCTAGGCTGCCAAAAGGGCGCCAGCACTGGGGAAAAGGCAGAAATGCACAGTATTGACTTAAATTCGGTGTATTACTGCCCTTTCCCTGTCACGTAGTACAGCTCAGCAAGCAAGTGGCAATATGTTTTGAGAATCAATAGTGTGATGCAACCATTTTATCCATGTCACTGGAGTGGAGGCCAGCTGGCTCACTTGTGAAAAAGTCCACTTCTATGCTATTACACAGTCCTTGGTGCTAACAACTTGAGTGCTTGTTAAGCCTATTGATGAGTGTAACCTGTGTGGTGCATGCATGGTGTGTGCAATGAAGTCAGTGTAATGAAGGCTAGTGAAATATATTTTTGGATACCCCTGAACGTGCCTTATATAAGAGGAAGGTGAACTTGGTGTAGACTGTGCTTTCAGACAATGTGGGGGATTTGCTCACATTCAACGATCTAGAGAAAAGAGACCTAGACACTGTAGTGAGAGGAGAGGATATAGAGCTCCTTTAGATATTCTATGAGGCCTTTTGTTAGCAAAGAGTTGCTGATTATTTTTCCTACCATTTAGGGGATCTTAGGAATCAGGAATTGCCTTACTTTGCACCAATCAGGCATTTACCTGGGTGTTGCATGGGTGTTCCCATGCAGCATTGATGGGTTTCACACATTGCCAGATTGACCAGAAGTGGTGGACCCAGGAATGCACCAAAAACCTATGCCTCCCCAGGAGAGGAGTAATGAGGAGAAATATGTTTAATTCTTCTAGTTTTTTCCTCTTTCTATGTGTGCTGAATTTTGCAGCACATTTAGAAAGAAGGAAAAGCCTCAGGGGACTCTTTTTGTGCAGGAAGGGGCACCTTTCTCCACAAAAGCAATCCTTACAACGCAGGCACCATAGTGCAATGGTCCCTGAATTGCTGCTAGGCTGCCAAAAGGGCACCAGCACAGGGGAAAAGGCAGAAATGCACAGTATTGACTTAAATTCGGTGTATTACTGCCCTTTCCCTGTCACGTAGTACAGCTCAGCAAGCAAGTGGCAATATGTTTTGAGAATCAATAGTGTGATGCAACCATTTATCCATTTTATCCACTTGAGTGCTTGTTAAGCCTATTGATGAGTGTAACCTGTGTGGTGCATGCATGGTGTGTGCAATGAAGTCAGCGTAATGAAGGCTAGTGAAATATATTTTTGGATACCCCTGAACGTGCCTTATATAAGAGGAAGGTGAACTTGGTGTAGACTGTGCTTTCAGACAATGTGGGGGATTTGCTCACATTCAACGATCTAGAGAAAAGAGACCTAGACACTGTAGTGAGAGGAGAGGATATAGAGCTCCTTTAGATATTCTATGAGGCCTTTTGTTAGCAAAGAGTTGCTGATTATTTTTCCAACCATTTAGGGGATCTTAGGAATCAGGTGGAAGACTATAAACTGTTGCTAAAGATGAGGAAATCTTTAGATGAGACCTTCCCTTTTGTCTTTTCCTGATTACTCCTTCAGTTGAGCTGATAATGGGAAGCTGTAAAAACCTTGAACCTCTGTGTGGGTGTTCCAGGACTGAGACCACCCTGAGTAGCATTACTCTACACAAAGGCTGTGTAAGGGTTCATGATGTGAAGAATGGATCTCTTGCTGAAGAAGCTGGGTACCTGTCCTGAAGTGCCTACAAGACTGCCTGCTTGTTAAGAGAGTTGAGTAGCCTTTCTACCCTGCGGGAGAAGAGACTGTTCAGGAAGGAGTGAGGTGCAGCACATCCCTCATGCTGAGAATAGCTGCCTCCTGGAGAGTAATATTGGAGGGCCCAAGTGTCAGATTGCCACTTAAGACTTTTCTGATTGTTCCAGATAGCAACAGTGAATGGCTGACAGCATGATTGCCAAGGTCAGGTCAAGGCTGTGATTGTGTGTTGCCATTCGTCCCTTGTGAGGACTTTACCTTCTTAAGATTGCCCAGGCCTTTGCGGAGCTGCAACTCCTGAGGTTGTGACCTGCACAATGTCACATGGCCCTGTCAGAGGCTTCGGCCCCAGTGGCGAACTTCATAGGCTCAAGGGATGACACGCGCCACCCTCTCCGGTCAGGATACACCAGCTCAGGACTTATGCTTCTTGCAACCTCGTTGGAGAATTATTGCAGCACTGAACTTGGCCCAAGTACTGCATGTGTCCTATGCTCACACTACTATTTTGTTTCAGATAGTGGGGAACTACACAGAACAAGAGGGTATGCCCGGAGACAGTGGAGACTGCAAGGGATAGGGGTGAATGCAGTTCCCAGGTAAAGTAGCACCCAGGGACACTGACTTGCTTTTGTTATCAGTAGTGTGAGCCATGTAGCCTTTGCTTACCCCATGGCCCCTGAATGGGGTTTTAAAATTGGCAACAAACAGTGTGAGATTCTGCAAACTCACAGTGCAATTACAGATGCAAGGTTAGTGGGGGTAGACCTTGAGCTCAGAGGTTCAAAGGACGCAAGAGGGCAGATGGTGTTTTCGTTTGCATTATGGATTTAAGATTTTTTGCATGCTTTAAATGAGGGGGGAGAGGGATGAAGGCCAAGAATTTCCATGTCCATAACCAGTTGTTGGTGACAGAGCAACTCAAGGAGGAGTGTTTTGTCCCTATTAGGCAATACCTGTCCGGCTTGACAGAAGATGATCCAGAGACACTTGATGTGTTAGCTTACAAGTGGTTGGTTTACAGGATTTAGCAAAGTTGTTTATTATGGGATGTGATTGTGAGACCTCACTGTGTAATATACTCACAAATCCGCACTGGGTCCATTCAGGTTTGTTTGAACAACTTTACATCAACCCTCGGTAGCTGTGGCTCTCAGCAGTCAGGCTTCATCAAAGTCATGTGTAAAGCATTGACAAGTACCAACACAGTTGAAGTAGAATAAAATGCAACACAAAAATCTGACACCAATTTATAAAAAAAAATGCTGTATTTTTATCTCTAAATAGACAACTCAATAACAAACCTACTCCAGAGGGTTCCAGGGATGTGAATTTTTAAAAGAAACAGTAAATCACAGCTTTTCACTGAGCACAATAAATCATTGTAATGTACTAAAATAGAGTTAAACATTCCAAAATGTTCTAAAGTTGTGAACTTCAGCACACTTGGGGTGACCTAATTCTGCAGGGGGCTAGCCATGGAGACTGACACGGTCCAATTTAACAGTTACCTACAAGTCTAAGCAGTCTCCATCCCAGTTCCAGGTTCTATGGTTGAACCTCCATAGACTTTTATGGAGTGGTCCTGATGCAAGGGATACAGGATGATGAAGATGTCCAAGGATGTTGAGCTAGCAACAGGAATTCTGGTGCTACCCCTCAGCCCATGAACATGGTGGGCCAACTATGGCCACAGAGGTCGATATCTATGGAGTCCAGGTGAAGCCCATCTAAAAAACAGTTGCCACTGGTCTACTGGTCTCCAGTTGCAGCAAAACAAGTGGTTCCCTTTAACTGTTTGTAACTTCCCTGTTGGTTAACCCAACTGCACTTCGACAACTGTCCTGGGTCCAGCAGACTCGGAACTCGATCTCACAGGCTGCACTTCAGTGGTCAGCAACGATCAGGCATTCTTGACTACAAATACACCAAGGTAGGGTGTGTCCACTTTTTTGACCCTGTAGCTGTAGTAGGACATCAACTTACTCTTGGAGTCTCTTTTACTGTCCGTGGCTCAGGGATGACTTTTTCTTGAGCAGGTCACCACAGGGACAGTCCTGTCTTTGCTAGCCCAAGAAGCAGCAGGTGCAGTCAAGTCTTGGTGAAGCCTCTCTTTCCTGGGTCCAGAGAAAAGCAGGGCAGTTCTTCTTCGGTCCTCTCTCTAGTACAGATGTGATCTGAGTTCTGGGTGCCATGGGTGCCACTTTTAAGACCAGGTTGTGCCCTCAGGGGATGGGGTGTATACTGGTGAATAGGCTACCAGCCCCCTGCCTCCTGGTAATAACTTCCTTTTAAGTGTGGCATCTAACTAGCCCAGAATGTGCCATTCTGAACACTCCCAACATGGCAGGACCCTTCTCTTGGCGTGTGGATCTCCCTAGCCCATCTCATACCTTGGGCCTACATGCCCACAGAAAAAACAATTTGACAGTGGACTCACCCTCTCCGTCCAGAATGCCAGCCAGTCTGGAAAAACAAAATAGCAGCCCCTTTGGTGTGTGTCCACCATTTGCCCTTCAAAGTGGCGTCCCCTTTGTAGCTTGCCTTTTGGGCTCACAATCTGTTTGGCCTTTCTGCCAAAGAGAGGTCGCACCTCTTCCAACAGCAGGCCCTTTATGTTCCTTCATGAGAGCCTGTTTACACTTCCCCTCAAGTGGGCAGAAGGCTGTCTCATGGGCAGCAATCGTAAACAGTTACTGGAACACTTTGAGCAACAAAGTGGCCACTTTCTAAAGTTGCCATTTTTGCAAAAGTTACTTGACCATCAAGTCAGGTTTATTGCAACCATTCTTTTTGTAGGAGGGGACCCAATGATGAAGCATGTCACTTTATGGTGAGTGACGGTTCTCGTCTTTATAAAGGACTCCTTTCAGAGAAGCCACTTCATCACTCCACACACCAACCCATTATTTCTGAAAGGGCATATCTCTAGGCAGGATACTAGCCTCTTGCCTTCTGAACCTCATTACAACAGACATACATAAGTGTGAATTTATACGATTCTTTTGATACCATGAAGTATCATATTTAGTAGTCCCATTAAGAAGTTATCACTGATGTGTTGCCAGCATGTAACCTGTGAGAAGTTGGCCTGGTATATGCTATCCACTAATTATAGTAGGCACCTTGTACCAGTCCAAACAGCCCTTATTGATGATTAGGTTAAAGACAACTTTTACTGAAAGCTATCCTAGTGGTAGCTATGGAGAGCAGCCTTCAGGCTAAGTCTCGAAGGAATGTAAAGCAGCTTGTTTTACCAGACCAGAACCTCCTGAATGACCAAATGAAAGGAGAACCATACAAGGAATAAATAAAATATATGTATTTATTACTAAACACTCTCTACTAACCTCTTTATGAGATTAGAGAACAAAGCACGCAATATTATATCACTAGAACAACAGTAAATAGCACAATAGACAGTGGGTTCCAGGGGGAGACCAAACCATATACTACGAAAGTGGTATAACAACCACAACTTGACTAGACACAGTGCCCAGAGCACATAGAATCGTTGGGACCCCAAGGAACCAACTAAAGTAGTGACACAGGGGACCCACGGAGGATGGGTGCAGTGTGAGAACACAGACGCGAGCTTCGTACAACTCTATGGGAAAGTCGCTGTTGGAATTTTAAAGATTAAGGACACTTCGGAGAGGACTTTGAGCAAACCCTTTCAAACATAGAAGATTCTAAGGCCAGCACCCTTGTGAGTTCCAGAGTACCCGTGTTACCTAACCCAGGGAAGCTGGGTGCATATGTGTCAACTGATGCCGGGAATCTTCGTCGTTTTCAGTAGCCTGATGCTGAAAAGTGCTGCTGCCGGGAAGGTTAAAAGTGTCCGGTAGAATCCAAGCCTGGATTCGAGGTGAGAAGAACCTGAAAGCAGAGGAGACAGAGTCTGGGTCACTTCAGGGTGACCAGGGGTTCGGTAGATGAATGCCCACCGATGTCGGGTGCTTCAGGTGAGTTGACGCGATGCTTGACTCTGCAGCCACGAGGACCAGGAGACGTCAACAAGGACCAAAGTCTGGAGGTGAGCTGCCTCACAAAAGATGTCGAGTGTAGGGGAGTCAGTGTTTGGATGGAACACCAACAAGCCTTGGCAACTTCAACCCACTTGGTCAGAGGAAATCAGCTTTGCTGAGGACCATCAAGGTCCTGGGGACTCTCCAAGCAATGGAGAGTCAGGGCATGTCTGGAGCAACCAGGAAAGTCCACTGAAAGTTAAAGTAACCTTCACAGGAACCCACAAGCCAACTGACCAGGGATCGCGAAGGGACCTCAAGAGGAATCAAAAAATACCAGCCCACGGAACACTTGTAGAGTGTAGGCTGGAAATCTTCAGTGGAAATACTGCTCGGGGTCAGGACTACAAGTAGCCTAAAGCACAGCCTCAGGGGTCATGGGAAAGCATATGCTGTTGCAAAAGTACAACATGCACAGGGATTCGGGTTGCATGGTCCTCACAAGGGATACATGCCTCAGAATAGCTAAGAGTGCTGATCAACCTCAGAGACCACGGGAACTCACCTCCTGGGTTGCATAAATCTTCAGAGTCCTCAGGAGCTTTGGATATGCAAACCGTCAGATGTGTTTAGGTGCCTGCCTTGCAGGGGTGTAACTCCTTTACTCTAAGGGAGATTCTTCAGTCATCCAGCGTAGTGTAGATCGTCTAAGTACTTGGTTTCTGTAGCAGAGGTTAGTCCAGGTAAAATCTAAAGTCCTGTAGTCAGGGGTTCCTACTTTATACCCAAGGAAGGGGAGGGACAAACTCTGGGGACCCACCTATGGGAGGGTCAGGACAGAGGGGTTGCTACACCCATGTCCTTAGTCCAGTTTCATGCCAGAGTAGGAGCAAATGGCTCCTGCAACTGGTTTGAGCTGGACTATGCACAGGGACACCAAATGTGCCCCCAGCGAAGACATCAAAGCTCTCTCAGAGGGCACCTACCCATCCCCAATACACTAAAGCCTGTTTGGGAGATGGTTACACCTCCATGTGACAGGAAGCCTGTTGTCAAGCCTTCCCCTGCTTGAGCTTGGCTCAGCAGCAGGAGGGCAAACTCGTGTCTGTGGCTGGCAGCATCCATTTTGTGATGCTCAGGTCGAGAAAGCTGGTACCGGGTGTATCGGTGTGTCACATATGTCCCTTTAGGAGGGTCGAATCATAGCTCCCCCGCCAGTTACTGGTGGGAAGGTATGATTCCAAAGTGTTTGACACCAAACACAACATATTTCTTTGCAGCCGTTTTAAAGTTAGCATTTACCGTGAGGTTATAATGCACTTAAGAGTATATGGTTGGCTGCATCACAAACAACACTGGAGAATAGGTTTCGAATGCTGCATAGGGGCTCTGCTCATGCATGGGCACCCTCTCACATAAAACCCAGCACCTTGCCTTCAGGATTGATATGGCCTGCCTATGGGTGACTGATAGGTTTATATGTGCAGTAATGTAAGTTAGATATAGTGAACCTATATCTAAGTAAGGGGTGATTGCACCACCTTACACAGGCTGCAGTAGCAGACCTGTTGTGTCATTTTGAATGGTCTCCCAGGGGTGGCATATTACATTTTGCAGCCCCTGGGAGGCCTCTGGGGTACCTATGCCCTAGGTCCATAGTATACCATATACTAGGGATTTAGAAGGATACCCCAGAATCCGATCTGGAGTGTACTTAAAGTACATGCAATCAATTTAGAGGAGAAAGCAGCTTGACTGGGGTCCTAAATAGCAGGATTCCAGTCAGTCTAAGTCGAAAACAGTGAAGCATCAGCAAAACGTTGGGGTAACTTTTAGAAGAAGATACTACTCTCCTACATAACCTTGTATTCGCCAATAGGGTTTCTAGTAGTTCCACAGTAAAAAACTGTTTGAGGCATCTGAGCTGCAGATCTCACACTGTGCATTAGATCACCACCTGGTGTTGGGCTCGGATGATTGCATGTTGTTGTCGTCTTGGAAGAAGTCTTTGTAGTCACGAGATAGGTGACTCCTCCCTTGGACGATAGTGCGCATGGGCATCGGCTCCATCCTTAGATTGTTTTTTCCGCCACTGGGTTCGGATGCAACTTTTCCGCTCCGGTTCGAAATCTATTTTTCAAAATAATTTGACGCGTACAAACTTTACCAAACAACTTTCGACACCAATAACTGTAGACTCCACTTCATCAGCTCGATTCCGGTCATCGACGCGGGCCGTTGGGCCTATCCACGCGGTGAGGTCTACAACTCATGGAAAGGACGCCATTCAAGAGATGCCCTGAGTGTGGAGCAAAATTTCCACACAGCGACCATCACGGGGTGTGTAACCTGTGCTTATCACCAGAACACGATGAGTCGAGCTGTACAGCCTGCGCATATTTTCGATCCAAGAAGACCATTCGAGATCGAAGGGCCCGTCAACGTGACATGCAGAGATCGGCTCCGGAACCAGTGGATATCTTCGATGAAGGTCCATGTGTCCTGGAAGAAGATTCCGATGACCTCCAGATCGTATCTGAGGCAGACGACTCCGATGACTCCATACCATCAGGTCAACGTGTGAGTACGACTGCCCCAACCCCAGCCCCCACACCTAAAACAAAGGCAAAGGTCAAAACTCCACCTTCGGGGCCCAGTCGCGCCCGAAACACTGCTTCGAAAGCACCATCATCGAGCCCGGCTCCGAAGAAAATAATAAAACCTTCTGGTAGCTCCATACCGAGCAAACCGCACATGCCGATACCACCAGTTCCCTCGGCACTGAAACCGAAAGAAGTCCCGGTTCCGAAACACTCTCAGAAACCGTCGACTCCAAAAGACAAGATGACTCCGAAAACAATGAAGCCTGTTTCCGATGCTTCTAAGCTGAACAAGACAGCTTCCAGCCTGAAATCTTCGGTGCCGAAACCTATAAAGCCTGCTTCCGATGCCTCCAAGCCCACGAACCAGGCCTCGACTCCAAAGACATTACCTTCTGTACCGAAAACTACGCCAAAGGACTTTATAATGGCTCCTAAGGCTAAAGACAGGCAAAAACCATGCCTCGAACCGAAAAAATCGGCGCCGAAAGCGGTTCCTCAAGAAGAGGAGCTTTTTCAACCTGGTCCTTTGCAAAAAAGGATCTACCTTGATCCAGAAACAGGACATGTTTCTACTCTGCCACACAGGATGAGGAAGTTGGATACAGCACCTACAACTCCAGTACCTGTCAAGAAGAAGGATTCTGCCACATCACCTATGCACCCTTCTTCTCCTGTTCCTTCTCTTTCACCTCCTCTTCTTTTAAACATTTCCCCTCAAAATTCATCTCAAAATTCACCACAAAATTCTCCTCCTCCTTCTTCACCACCACAGACACCTTCTCAGAATGATGATGAGTATAACCTAGGGGACGGGAGAGACCCAGATGAGCCTTTTCCCTACCCAAGTGATGCACCAGACTGGGAGTACCCAAACCCACAAGATGTATCAGATATCCCTGACCCACATACATATTCATCCAAACTATCTCCTCCAGAAGATATTGTTGGTTTTGGACACTTACTCAATAGGGCTGCCATCTATCATGGTGTCACAATGCACTCAGATGAGACAGAAGACGTTTTTTTGCTGGATACTTTTGAACACTCCCAAAAGTCAGTTCAAATACTACCGATGATTAAAGGGGTCATTAAGCATGCCCCAGAAGTGTTTAAAGATCCTGTACGAGCTAGGATCATAAACCCAAGAACAGAAAAAAAGTACAGGCCTGCTCCTGGGGTCCCTGCCTACATTAAAGGACAGCTACCCTAAGATTCCTTAGTCATTTCAAACGCTAGAAAAGGAGCAAACTCACAAACATCAGGTGAGGCACCACCCCCTTATAAGGAATCAAAGATAATAGACTATTCAGGCAAGAGAATAGCTGCACAAGCTAGCAATACATGGAGCATATCTAACACACAAGCCCTCCTCGCAAGTTCCGACAAGGCTCATTATGATCAGTTAGAAACACTTTTACAACATCTACCTGACCAATATAAAGCACAGGCAAATGACGTTATTCAGGAGGGTAAGCTAATCTCAAATGCCTCAATCAAGTGCGCACTTGATGTAGCAGACACTGCATCTAGAGCAGTATACACTATTATCCTCCTTAGAAGACATGCGTGGCTACGCATTTCAGGATTTAAGCAAGAGGTGCAAACAACCATCTTATATCAGCCATTCAACCAACAACAATTGTTTGGTCCAGAGGTAGACACAGCACTTGAGAAAATGAAGAAAGACACTGATACAGCCAAATCTATGGAAGCTAGGGGGGCGTGGCCAGCAGCATGGCCGACTAGACGTGCCTTGCCGGAGCTCCAGCCGAGCTGCACGATTATCCGACAGTACCGATCCCCCATGGTCCCAAACAGACGCCAAAAGTAAGAAACGACATCCTACCACCTGGAGGAATGCCTCAGTGACAGTGCGGAGCTGTCTCAGCCGAGAACCGGACATTGCGGCCCCAGAGGCTCCCCGGCGGCCATGCTGAAGACCGCGGCGCTCGGTGAAACGCGGCGCTCCTAGTGCCCCACCTTCGATCCTGCCACACAGTGCCCAGCTACTGGGGGCGCCGCGACCCCCCCCCCCCCCCCCCTGGCTGCCAAGCGGGACCTGGATATCACCGCTGGAGGGGAGAAGGAAATCCGAGGCAGACGCGGCCGGCCGGCCGGCCAACTACACCAAGATGGCGGCCGGCGATGTGTAGGACGGACAGTGCAGACGGGATTCCCCACTGCAGCCCTCCCCAGGTCGCGGAAGGACTGGGAGACACCTACGGGACGAAACGGAGGTGAGCCTGGGGCAAAGGAGCCGGGAGCCGACCCCACAAGCGCCGGGAGACAGACACTGACTTGCACTCGGCGCCCGCCTTTACCAACAGGGCGGCCGAGCTGCTGTGACCCCCGGTCTGACAGGCAATAACGAGGGAGTATAACTGAGGGGCGAGTACCACGAGGGGAGTGAAGACCTGGATCCCCCCTGTGAGGACGCAATTTGATGAGACCCGTGGATGAGACTTTGACACACGACCCCTGCCTGCGACAAAGAAAGCCGAACAGCAGAGCATGGTGAGAAGCCGGGGGGGACTCAGAGCTGAGGCGGGAGGGGTGCCAAGAAGACCGCTGGCGCGACTGCAGACGGGGGCACCCGGAGAGACTCTACTGCCACTCGCTACACGTGGCTGGGCACATCGGCGCCACAGAGAACGGAGAGCTACGATACCAGCATGGGGAAAGGTGACCAGGCACACAGAGCCATGAGGCGGGGCCCCATGGACGACTTCACTGCAACGCGGTCCGGGGCGGCACAGCAGTCTCAACAGCCCGAGGCGCGCAACGACACGGCCATGCTACTGGAGGCCATCCAAGCATCCAGAACCGATATTCAGGCGTCCCGGACGGCCCTGGAAACAAAAATTGGAGAGGTAGGGTCCGAGGTGACGCTACTACGGCAGGACTTCCGCAATCTAACGGAAAGGGTTACGGTGACCGAATCTAGATTGACCGATAATGAGGAGGCGATCACAACGCTCAAGAAAGACATGGCGGAACTACAGGCCTCTCACCGCCAACTGCTGTGGAAGGTGGATGATGCCGAAAATAGGTCCAGACGCAATAACCTTCGCTTTGTGGGCTTTAGAGAAGGGATTGAGGAAAGGAACATGTCCGCCTTTCTCCTAGAATGGCTGAAAACTACCTTCCCAAATGCACAATTCTCCCAGTGCTTCATCATCGAAAGGGCACACAGGGCGCTCCTAGCCAAACCTCCGGAAGGAGCACGGCCGAGACCAGTCATAGCGCGCTTCCTGAACTATGCAGACAGAGACCTGATCCTGCGGGAAGCCAGGAAATTGGGGGAGATCCGCCTGGAGAATGCCACCATCATGATTTTTCCAGATTACAGTCAGGAGGTCTCGAAGCAACGCCGCTCGTTTGACTCTGTAAAGGCAAAGCTGAGGTCTTTGAACATTTCTTACATGCTCCTCTTCCCTGCCAAACTCAGGGTAATTTATAAAGACAAATCCATCTTTTTTGCTCACCCGGAGGATGTGTGGCAATGGCTCGAAGAGAGACCCATTCTCAATAGTAGAGAGGCGGCAGGCCGAGCTGCGCTGGACAAGACAATACGAGAGGGGCCGCTCTGGGAGATGCCGAAACCACAGCGAAGGGGTGCGCAGAGGATGCAGAAGAAAGCCCCGGCAACACCATACCGAACACGAGACAAGGAGGGTGAGAGAGGGAACAGGTCGGCGTCCCCGGGCAATGACTCGGTGGCGGGCTCGAGATTCAGCTGCCTGAGGAATGGAACCCGCTCCGAAGGTGATGAGGTGGAGGACTCGGAGGACCGCATGTCCGGAGGAGAGGAAGACGCCCCAATGGACAACTCGATACATCCGCTGGTCACAGTGATCCAGCAATTGGAACAGGATTCTTCAGGCCAAGAGATGAATATGGACACTCAGGACTCACATTCGTGAACATGGCTGACTAGGGATCGGAGGAGATAGCGGCTCGGCGAAACGGAGCACGCAAGTTGACACGCACCCCCTATCGTTCTTTAAGTTCTTAGTGTTGGTTCTTGTTTAGCGTGGGGAGGGATGTGTGGGAGGGCGACAGACCTTCTCCCTTGGATGGTACAGGCCCAGGTTGGGATGCAACTGGAAGGGGAGGGAGGTGGGGAGGGGGGCGCGGAGGGAAGTTGGTTCTTGTATTGCCCCCTGTTGGGGTCTACAAAGGTTATGGGGGGGAGAGGGGAACCCGTTAAGGAACAGCAGAGACATGCCATCCCACAGCTGGTGACGTCCCTACGTCAAGGTCCCACCCAGGGAGGACTCAGAGCAACACAATGGCAAGTACATTAGACGCCTCACCCATGGGTGACACAGGAGTCACGGTGCTAACATGGAATGTGAACGGCCTGGGGTCAAAAATTAAAAGAGGTTTAGTTAGTGAGTACCTCAAACGACTGCCACCGGACATCGTCCTCCTCCAGGAAACACACCTTAGAGGGAATCAGTGCGCATTTATTGCGCGAGGACGATATACTGTCCTGGCACACGCAGGATACACGGCGGACTCCAGGGGGGTGGCGATCCTTATAAAAAAATCGACGCCATTCACAATTACACACACTTGGTTAGACCCACAGGGCACATATGCGGGAATCCAGGGGTTGTGGAGAAGACGTAGGTTCACGATAATATCAGTGTACGCCCCTCCCAAGTTACAGTCTCGCACACTGAAGGCAGTTGCTACTATCCTCCTAGACACAGCCGACACGACTCAAGTAGTGGGGGTGACTTTAATGACGTCATGTGCACCACACAAGATCGATCGGGGACTTCCCGCTCAGTAGGGTCCACAACAGCCCTAGCCCGGCAAATGAATACCATCGGCCTCACTGATGTATGGCGATGGCTCCATCCAGGTTAGATTATATTTTTGTGTCCAGGCAGGAACTCGCGGTCGGAGACCTAGCAGAATACAAGGCACGGGGGATCTCTGGCCACTCCCCGCTATTAGTACAGCTGGGTCGAGGGAAAAGGGAGAGGCGGACGCAATGGCGACTAGCGGCATGGGACATCCAAACACCGGAAATACTTAAGGGCGTGCGTGCGGACATACGGGTCTACATGGCCGAAAATGAGGGATCGGTGGACTCCGGAGCTACCCTCTGGGAGGCAATGAAACCAGTCCTGAGAGACCGCATTCAAAGTAGGCTGGGAGACGCTAGGCGGACTCGTCAGGGTCAGGTAGCGAGTGAAGAGGTAGCCATTTTAAATTTAGAAGCGGAGTACCACCAACAGAAGGGCGAGGTCCGCCTCAGGAAATTGATTGACGCACAGAGACGATACAGGGAATTAGTCACGGATGAAGCACGCACTCAGGCATTGGCAACATTGCACCGGCTATACGATGTAGGTGACAAGTCGGGCAAACTTTTAGCCTGGCTGAGTAGGAGGGAGAGAGCAGCGCGATGGGTGGATCAGATCACGTCAACGGGGAACAGACGGGTACACACAGACGGAGACATAGCAGAGGCCTTCGCGGCCTACTACGAGGACTTCTACAGGGCCAGGGACTTGGGCGACAGTGAGGGCGCCCAACGCTACTTATGTGATATGGAGTTGCCGACATTGTCCGCGGAGGCTTATGCAGCCCTGGAGGCGGATTTGACGTTGGAGGAAATCTCTGAAGCTGTAACGGCGTTGAAACCGGGGAAGACTCCCGGGCCCAATGGCTTCCCGGCGGAATTTTTTAAACGAACGGCGGATCTGTTGCAGCGACACATGAAGACCCTATTCACAGACGCTTACCAAGCGGGGAGTCTCCCGACAGATTTAGCCTTGGCCACTACTATCCCAATCCACAAAGAGGGCAAACCCAGAAACGACTGCTCCTCCTACCGCCCAATCTCCCTCCTAAATACGGAGACGAAAATTCTGGCCACTGTCCTGGCTCGGCGGCTACGGCAGGTGATTACGGAGTTGGTGCATATGGACCAATCCGGCTTCCTTCCGGATAGGGCGACCAAACTGAATCTCCGTCGTACTCATAATTGGTTACAGGAGGTCCGCGAGAGAAGTGAACCCCACTGGTTTCTCTCCCTGGATGCGGAGAAGGCATTCGACGCAGTCCACTGGCCCTTCCTGATGGAGACCCTCCGACGTTTTGGGATTGGACCCAAATACATGCAATGGGTTTGGCTCCTGTACTCCAACCCGAGAGCAAGAGTGCAGGTCAATGGAAGGTTGTCCCGTGAATTCCCCATTGGTAGGGGTACGCGCCAGGGCTGCCCATTGTCCCCCCTCCTGTTTACCCTTACGATTGAAATCTTAGCGGTGCGGATTAGGCAGAATCAGGCTATCAGAGGTTTTAGGTGGGGTAACACAGACGAAACGCAGGAAAAGATATCTCTGTATGCCGACGACGTGCTATTGTTCGTGACGGATCCGGACAGGACTATACCAGCACTATTCGGAGAGCTGGGCGAATTCGGGGCGAGGGCGGGACATACGATCAATTGGCACAAATCGGTCCTTTATGACCCACAAGGCAAGGAGCGGAATGAGTGCCTTCCAGAGCTGCTTATCCACACTAACGACGGCTTCCAATACCTTGGCGTATATATAACGCTAGACAAGGAACGCTCCTTCACTGCGAATATAGCCCGAATAATGATAGAAACAAAGACGGAAATGGACAGCTGGAGACAGCTCCCACTCACCCTATTGGGTCGCGCCGCATTGTATAAAATGGTCCTACTGCCCAAATTTCTCTATGCACTCCAGAATGAGTATTATCCCCTGCCGTTGGCGACTTTGACTAAAATACATGCGGACCTGCGCACCTTCCTGTGGCTGGGAAAACAACCTCGTGTAGCCCTCACCACGCTGCAGCGACACCAATATAGCGGGGGAATCTCGCTTCCCAACCTGGAGGCGTACTATTGGGCGGAACACCTCGCCCCGATTAACGAGTGGCTGCATGCGGCAGTCGATCACCCCACCTATGCACTGGAGAGGTCTCAATGGTCACGCAAATCTATACTACACTACCTCTATGGGGAGACGGTAGGCCAGCAATTCCTTCCCGCCACTAGGATAACGTTAACGGCGTGGCGCAGAGCGACAAAAAGAATGGGTTGGGACAAGAGGATCACCCGACAGACACCACTGTGGTGCTGTAAGTGGCTAGGAGAGCTGAATAAGCTGAAAGGCTTTAGGAGATGGGATGACATAGGCATCTCCACTGTAGGAGATGTGATAGCAAGAGGGGAATTAAAAACCTTTCAGGCGCTCAGAGCAGAATTTGGCCTACACGCCTCCCAGTACTACAAATACTTACAACTGAAACACGCATGGAGAACACAAAACACCACACTTGCAGATATCCCAGAATATGCACCACTGGAGGGTAGACGCTGCAGGAACAGATGCAGGGTGGGGCAATATCCCTGACGTACAAGACTCTAACCAACAATGTGCTAGGTGACCTACAACCCCTACGAGATAGATGGGAGGCGGATGTGGGAGACATGGAGGATCTAGACTGGGAAGTCGCCCTCATGCACCCCCGTGAGGTAGCTATTAAGTCACGACTCCGCCTCATACAATTTAAAATACTCCACAGATCCTACTTTGACAGGGTGAGACTCTTTAAAATGGGTAGGATACCAGACACAACATGCCTTAGATGTCGTCGTCACACAGGTGATTTCTTCCATACAATATGGGGGTGTGAAATAATTTAAGAATACTGGGAGGAGGCGTTCCTGGAACTGGAGAATGTACTGGAGGTGGCCTTACCACGTGACCCTAGATTGGCATTGTTGGGTATGATCACTGAAGTGGACCTAACCCGCCCCTTGACTATCTTTCTAGTACTGGCCTTAGTGGTGGCGAAAAGAGATATCGCACGATGCTGGGGAGCGCCCGAAAAACCGGTTATGGAAGAATGGCGGAGGGGATTGGATCTGTACATGGCGGCGGAGAGAGTTACTTACCGTGCAAGGGGCTGCCCCAAAAAATTCAAGAGAGTATGGGCTAAGTGGAGACAATTTCATGGACTAGATTGAGACTGTGTGGACTAGTAAAATGTGGTTGGGGAACACCTGGACGGGATGGTATGCACATTGGGGACTCATAAGTATTATACGAGTACTTTACTACCTGTTCTTGTGTGCGGGATTGACGGGTGAGATATATCGGGAGAGGGAGGGGACCAAGAGGGAGAGGGAGGGAGAGAGGGGTTGGCGGGTGGCTGTTCCGAGGATTCTGTTGGGTTTCTTTTTATATTTTTTTTTTCACTCTTGCTAGTTTAAAAGCAAAGTCTGCTACTGCAGGGTATGACATACTGTAATTACAAAGAAAAGTTGCGTTACTAACGGCTAGGGCGGAATGTTGACGCCCTACCGTCTGCCCGTCTTTTTCTGTAGAGGTGATATCCCTGATGCAACAATAAAAAGAATTTAAAAAAAGAAAAAATATATATATATATGGAAGCTATGCAGTCCACCCAAGCAAGAGGTTCCTTTCGTCGCTCCTTTTACAGAGGAGGCTCCAAACAAGCTGGAGCAGACAATTCAGCTACCTTTAAAAACAATACACAAACATCCTCCAATAGAGGATATTTTAGAGGAGGCTACAGAGGCAACAACAACAAAGGAAGAGGTCGAGGTAATAACAACAATCAAACCTCCTCCACCACTAAACAGTCACTTCCTTCAGCTCCCCAACAACATTCCACTCCTGTAGGGGGGAGACTAACACAGTTCCTACCTGTCTGGAATTCCATAACAACAGACAAGTGGGTAAGACAGATTATCCGGTATGGTTACTGCCTAGAGCTTACAGCTACCCCTCCACATATACCACCCAGACAGCGTCCAATGTCCACAGAACATCTAACGCGGCTCCACTAGAGGTTCTCTCTTTTCTGCAAAAAGATGCAATAGAGTTAGTTCCGTTGCAACATCAAGGAACAGGGGTTTACTCACTCTTCTTCCTAATACCCAAAATGGACGGGACACTAAGACCAATTCTAGACCTAAGGCCTCTCAATCTTTATATACACTCAGATCATTTTCACATGATCACTTTACAACAAGTGCTCCCATTGTTGCAACAAGGCGATTTCCTGACCACACTAGACCTCAAGGATGCCTACTTTCACATTCCCATTCATCCTTCTCACAAGAAGTATCTCAGATTTGTACTAGAAGGACAACACTATCAGTTCAAATCCTTCCATTCGGGGTCACAACTGCACCAAGAGTGTTTACAAAGTGTCTAGCAGTAGTAGCAGCACATCTCAAAAGACAACATATCCACGTCTTCACATACTTAGACGATTGGCTCATAAAAGCCAAGCCATTCAACCAGTGCGTCCAACACACATCTCAAACAATTCAAACACTGCACAACTTGGGGTTTACAATCAACCACACCAAGTCACATCTCCAGCCCTCTCATGTACATCAATACCTAGGGGCTACTATAAACACAGATACAGCTCTAGCTTATCCCAGTCCAGCAAGGATACAGAGCATTCAAGCCTTAATCACAAAGTTCCAAAACCAACACGCTCTCCCAGCCAGAGTGTCCATGCAACTAATAGGCATGATGGCATCTTGCATTTTTATTGTACCATATGCAAGACTGCAAAGGCCCCCATTACAGGAATGTCTAGCACATCAGTGGAATCAGGCACAAGGACAACTTACAGACCTGGTGTTGGTGGACAGCCGCACAAATCGCTCTCTGCAGTGGTGGAACACCAAAAACTTGTCCAGAGGGCGGCCGTTCCTCGAGCCTGTTCCACAGATAGTACTGACAACGAACGCATCCCTGACAGGATGGGGAGCTCATCTGCTCCACCACACAACTCAGAGAATATGGATCGCTCAACAAAAGGTGCTTCACATCAATCATAGAGCTGCTAGCAATATTCTTAGCACTGAAATCCAAATACATATACAAAACAAAGCTGTCTTGATCCGGACGGACAACATGACAGCCATGTACTACATTCAAAAACAAGGAGGCACACATTCCCTGCAGCTGTCCCAGCTCGCACAAAACATCTGTAGATGGGCCATTCCACAAAAGATATATCTGCTTGCAGAACACCTTCTGGGAGGTCACAATCAGATAGCGGATCTGTCAAGTCGACAGACAGAACAGATTCATGATTGGGAAATACGTCAGCAAGTTCTTCAACCATTCTTTCACAAGTGGGGTCATCCAGACATAGATTTGTTTGCAAAACACGTGAACCCAAAATGCCCAACCTTCGTTGCCAGGAGTCCACACCCGCTGTCCAAAGGCAATGCAATATGTATGAACTGGTCAGGTAGATTTGTGTACGCTTTTCCGCCAATCCCACTAATACCACCAGTGGTACGCAAGCTCAGACAACAGTCTCTCAAATTGATCCTGGTAGCTCCCACATGGGCACGCCAACAGTGGTTCACCACACTGCTAGAACTCTCTCTAGTTCCACACCAAAGACTAGCTCTAACACCATCCATGCTAACGCAGAACCATGGAGACATCAGACATCCAGATCCAAGTCAACTGAATCTGGCGATCTGGCTCCTGAAGTCTTAGAGTTTGGTTACCTTAACCTGCCACCAGACTGTATGAATATCATTAAAGTAGCCAGAAGACCTACTACTAGAGCGTGCTATGCTGCAAAATGGAAGAGATTTGCCATTTACTGCACTAATAATCAAATTGATTCTCTAGATGCTTCCATCCAAAATATCACCTGTTACCCTCTCCATTTACAAAGATATAATCTAGCATATTCATCTATATATGTTTACATCTTGCAGCCATTGCAGCATATCTACAAAACAGACAACATATGTCGTTATTTAGAGTACCTGCAATTAAAGCTTTTATGGAAGGATTAAAGAGAATCATTCCTCCTAGGTTACCACTCTCTCCAGAGTGGAACCTAAACATTGTTCTTACCAGGCTCATGGGGCCTCCTTTTGAACCTTTACATAAGTGTGAACTGCAATTTCTCACATGGAAAACAGCTTTCCTTATTGCTATTACTGCTCTTTGTAGAGTTAGTGAGATTCAAGCTTTCACTATACAAGAACCATTTTTACAATTACACCGTAAAAAAGTGGTTTTACGGACTAATCCTAAATTCCTTCCTAAAGTAATTACTCCTTTTCATCTAAATCAATCGGTAGGGTTGCCAGTGTTTTTTCAACAGACTCTGTAGCAGAAAAAGCTCTACACACACTAGATGTAAAAAGAGCTCTTTTCAATTGCATTGATAGGACCAAAGCTTTTCATAAAACAAAGCAACTGTAGCTTTCTCTCCACCACATAAAGGCAACCCCATCTCTAAAGTGGGAATTGCAAGGTGGATTGTAAAATGTATACAAATATGCTATCACAAGGCAAAACGTACATTAACAGTTCCTCCTAGAGCGCACTCCACACGCAAACTAGGAGCCTCCATGGCTTTCTTAGAGAACATTCCTCTAGAAGACATCTGCAAGTCAGCAGCAGAGTCGACAACACACACCTTCACTAAACACTATTGTGTTGATGTGCAAGCTAAGCAGCAAGCTGCAGTAGGCCAAGCTGTCCTCAAAACTCTCTTTCAAACTACTGCAACAGATACAGGTGACCAACGCTAGGGGAGACACTGCTGTACAATCGATGCACAGTGTGAGATCTGCAGCTCATATGCCTCGAACGGAAAATGCTACTTAACAGTATGCATCTGTTCTTGGCATGTAGAGCTGCAGATTTTCACACGCCCTCCCGCCTCCCCGGGACCTGTATCTGTTCCAGTTCTATCTTAATCAGATATACATGCATGGACATCCCTTCTTTATTTCTACTAACTCCATCATTTCCCATCATGGCGAAAAACAATCTAAGGATGGAGCGGATGCCCATGCGCACTATCGTCTAAGGGAGGAGTCACCTATCTAGTGACTACAAAGACTTCTTCCAAGACGACAACAACATGCAATCATCCGAACCCAACACCAGGTGGCGATCTAATGCACAGTGTGAGAATCTGCAGCTCTACATGCCAAGAACAGATGCATACTGGTAAGTAGCATTTTCCTTTTGCTCTCTACTGATGAAGGAATTAATCCAGAAAGACATGTCTAGAGATACACAGCGAAGGCTACACCAACAAGGGTAACACATTAAAGACAATTACTGAAATAAAGGTGAACATGTAATGTCATACAGATAGGCGTTGCCTTTACACTGTGTTAAGTTAGCATGACCCTATTAGAAGTTTAAACGCCATTTTTCCAATCTGCTGCTTCTGCACACGTCACATATTGTTATTAGAGCTTTGAGCCTAGTAGAATATTTTGCTTCACACGAGAATAATATGTTTTCCTATTGTATCAGCTTTGCTTGGTAAGCTATGTCTGAACAGTGAGTGCCGAGGCCTTCAAGATTATTTCAACACAGTGGTTGTTGTGAGGTCTGATCAGCGCACGTCCTAGACATAACACATATGCAGCTATGGCCAACTCTGGCTTTTGGCGCGTTTTAATACTGCACTGCGCAGAGCATGCACACACACTTGATGAATATTCGCATGCAGAGAGCTGTTGGAAGATGATGTGGTCCCTTTCCATGAAGATCAGAGGTATGGGGCCGCCCTTCTAAAACCCAAAGAGACCTTCTTTAGATATAATATAATATACTAGCAAGGGAGGGTAAGACTTAGGTGCCATTTAGCCTTCTTCCCTTTAGCATTTTAACATGTTTTCTCCCTTTGTATTTTATGGACTAGTAACTATGCTGATAACCTTGTTGCTTATCATATGTTTGCTTGTATTAGCTAAGTTACTGCGCATGAGAACACAGCATTAGAAATAAACATTTCAAACTTGCACGTGTCTTCATTTACTCCTCGTTTTGGATTGGTATGTTAGTATAACAAAAGAGTGTTCATGTGTTCCACGTTACCTGAGGTGTTCTAAGTCCATGTTCTGGGTTGTCTAATCATTTGGGGTATGGAAGAACCAATGAGACACTGATTGCTAGTCTGGTAGGGGATTTTGGATACTGAGGTGAGTTTTGGTACACCCTAATTCACTGAGGTTCTAGACCTCTATGCAGAGTTCTGTGTAGGAGCAGAATTCCTGCGACATGGCGCCCAATCGTTGGTGGTCTTATTACATGACACTTGAGTAGTGCTTATATCAGTCCTTAACCCCCTTCACTATTGTTTCCGAAGACAGTGGTGTCGGACAAACCTACCTATAGTTACATAGGTCTTTTCAAGCTTGAATCTTTTCAAACAGTTTCCTTTTGAATTACTACCCAGTTGTGCTACATAGTTTTTGTTGTACTTCTTTCTTCCTGTGTCACTATGGCTGACGTTGACATACCGCAGAATAGTCAAATTGCGGTTCGCAATCATTTGCAGGCTTATGACGTCAAGTTGGAGGGCATGGCAGTTATTTTGGTTGTGAGTGCGAAGGTGACTTACCCATATGAGATTTTCTATTCGTGGGTGACCTTCCCGGCGGTGAACGCAAATACTAATGTGTTCGACACTTATACTCCTACTGCCATGCCTCAGGAATATGTTCCATATAGAACACAGGAGGTTCCGATTAATGCTTGGCAGCATCGAGTTTGGTTTAATGGCGCCCTACCACACTCTTTGTTAACTCCAAGGTTAGGTCCTTTGTCCATTCCAGGCGCTACCTGGCCTGTTTTGGCTGGATTTAGTCCGCATCCTTAACATGGAGCAGTTCCCGTTGCAGATTTACGGTTGTTACATACAGTCGCAATTAGTGTAATCCGGTCGTTAGTGCAATACATTACCCGCAATCTCCCGGGCAGGGCCCCGGGTGCTACGGCGAATCCAACTGGACCGAGCGGTATGAAGCTCAGTCCTGTTATGGTTAATGCAGTGATGGGCAAGCCAGGATAAGGATGATATGCCTTTCTGGCTTGCCGATAAATTTGACCAGCTGGAAGCAGTATTTCCTAACACGACTCCTGTTGAAAAACACAGGTTTCTGAAAATTAGTTTGCCTAAAGACTTGATACCAGAGGCAGGTGACTGTGAGTTTTGGGGTAAGATTTTTGCGGCGGTGTACACGAAGTGCTTCGGCACTCCGTCGATGACTGTCCTTCCCTCGGTCATTCAGCGTGTTCAAGATGAGCACGGGTCTGAGGCAGCGGTAGAATTGGGTATGCTGCTCTGCGGCAGTTTTGAAGTCGTTTCCGATCTCGTACTTGCGAATGTCAAGGGGGATGCGGTAAGCTTTCAGGTGTCTAATGCTTTGCAGGCGGTTCCCGATGCTGATAAACCCCGCCAGTTACCGAGAATTATTACGGCAGCTTATAAAACCGTGGGCCGTAACAGTTTGGGTGTCAAGCCTTTTTCTACAAAAGAGAAAAAACAACCCCAAGGGCAGAAGTCGGAAACAGATGACCAGCCCAAGGCTAAGAAGCAAAATTGGCCAAAAAACAAAAACAGGGTAAACAACAGCAACAGAAACAGGGGTCTCGTCCAGCATCACCGGTGCCTGCACCTACAGAACGTGTTTATGACTTGCGCGACGATAACATCTCCTGCTCGTTATCAGGTTTCTGAACAACGCTCTCCACGTTCTTTTCAGGACTCATCGGCCTCATTGACCGGTGGTGGAGGAGGCGGCAGAGGTCGGGGTGGCCAGCAGGGACGCGACCAGCCCAGCCTGAAAGACGGTAAAGGCAAGCAGGACGATTCAACTCCAAAAATACCCCAGTTTCAGAACAAGAAAGTTGCCGCTTTAACAGCGAGATATGCCACAGATAGTGAGAACGAAGCTTCGGAAGCTGACATGGGCTCTGACCTTGCTGGACAGCACGGCGGAGATTACCATAGTGCGAGAGGGCCTGCGTCCACTACTGAAGGTGACAGCGACTGACCAATATGTTGTTGTGGAGACAGCTGAAACCAGAGTAGCTCCCCCTGATAGACTTTATAACATAGTCCTTTTAATTGAAGGTGACATACAACGTACCATAAAAGGGGTATTTTGGGAAAATCTTATGACTACATATGATATTTCGTTAGCGGAGGCTGACAGGCCCCCACCTTTTGTTCTCGCAGCTCCGAGAGGGGAGGAGGTGATCCTCCCTAGTTTCGCGCACACAGTCTCAAAGGAGCATGCGCTGAATTTTGCAGAAGAGTGGGCTAAAGCCCTTGCGCCGGCTCTGTACCGTACTCACTGTGGTTGGGATAAATTTTCCCCACATCACGAGATTCCTTTACGGTCTATGACACAACCTCAACCCCAATATCCCATCCGCCGCGAAGCTAAGGCTTCCGTTGCGGAAATCCTTGAACAATTGGAATATCAAGGTGTAATTGAAACTTGTATGTCACCGATGAATAACCCTCTTTTTACTGTGACCAAGCCAGACGGCTCGTTCCGTTTGGTATTGGATTACCGGCATTTGAACTCGCATTGTCGTACCTGTGCAGTACAGAATACCCACGGCTCTGCTTTAGTGGATGGTCTTGTGCGTAGACGGTTTAAGACCACACTTGACATTTCCAATGTTCTTTTTACCAGATGGCCTTAGTTCCCAATGCATCAGTTTTACAAGTGACGGCAAACAACGCCAATACAAACGTTTACCATTGGGCTATAAGATTAGTCCAGGCGTGTTTGCTGCCCGCATAGTCTCTCTCTTGGAGAGAGTGGACACGGATGCGTGTTCGTATGTGTATGACATATATCTCACAGACGACGAGCTTTGGGCGCATCTGTGTCGCGTTGACCTCATAATTTGTAACTTTGCGGACTTTGGTTACAAATTCAACTTTGCAAAGTCTCACATTGCAGAGTACACAGTGTTGTTCCTGGGCTATGAGCTCAACAATGAAGGTCGAGGATTGGCTACTCACTTCTTGGAGAAATGCGCACAACTGCACGCTCCTACAACTCTGAAAAAATTACAGTCCATGCTGGGATTTTTGAATTTCGGGCATACATATATTCCTGAATATGCCTAGCGTATCAAGCCTTTGTATGCTTTGATAAAACCTACTTTTACCAAATCTTGCTGGCTGCCGGAACATTCAGCTATTTTGCTGATATTCTAGAATCTAAATTCTTACTGACTTGTGATAACCACACCAACCTGGTGATAAGAATCATCCCTGGGGCGGTGGGTGTCACTTACCTTACTTTTAACGAAGGAGACACACCAGTCACACTTGTAGACTTCGGCAGAAATGCGGTTTTCCACTGTGGAAAAAGTTTTGACAGCAGTGCAGATGGCGATTCTTAAGGAACGTGCACTGTCGCAGGGAAAACGCATGTTGGTTGTTACCCCGTATCCTGCATTAGAGGCAGTGACAAAAGCCAGTGTACCAAATTCTAAAGCTTTGTACCCACGGTGCATACAATGGGCAGCCAAGTTCAAGTAGTCTTTATTCGATTAGTGCATCATAAAAGACATAAAATACAATATATACATATAAAAATGCTTTTAAGCCATATTAAATCACATATATAAACTACATGGATAAAAACACAAAGCATTACACAAAGCCTAACAAATAAGCACATATAAAGTGTTAATCGAAACACGAAGACATGAACTTTATAAATTAGAAATTATAAGAAACCACTTGCTAGATATTTTTTATATACCTGCTTCTGACTAGCCAGGCCCAACCTAAATATTTTGCTAGCCCCACAACAATTAGTGGGGTTAGGTTGGTTTTTAAAATACGACTTGCTTCTAAGGCTGAACGGGTACCTAGTCTTCTACAGACCGGACTTAACCATTTGGATCTAGGTGCAGAGTACAAAGGGCACACAAACAAAAAATGGTCAAGACTTTCACCCTGACCAGGGCATTTTGGGTTATGCCCAGACCCACCAAAACCCCATTTTTTTGTGAAATCCCTTAAAGGTAAAGAACCGCATCTAAACTGATGAAATAGTTTGCGGTCCAGGGGCTTGGTGATCATGTCCCAATATTTTTCAAGCCTGGAAGTGTCTTTATGAAGAATAAATAGACCTGTAAGGTTGCTCGAACCCATTCTCTCGTGTCTCTTATGGATTACCCAGTCCCAATAACGCGTTTTTAGTTCTTTTTTTGTTGGGAAGATGACAGAATCTGGGGTTGTCCACAAGTCACCATACCCTAAGGCCAGGAGGGAAGAGCTCAAATCCTTAAACCAGCCTATACTCGAGGAACCAAACAAGTTTTTGACCTCCAGGCAAGCCTTTGCATAAACCAAGAGTTCCGGCGTTGTCCATAGACGTCGCCAGTATGCCAGGTGACGAAACCTTGCTTGGTCCTCCACTGGTTGGCACCCAAGGTCGTACAGAAGCGGAATCCGGGGGGTAGACTGTGGGAGGCCTGTAACCACTCTGAGAAATTTATTTTGGGCTAATCTCAAGGGGTCCAAATTATTAAAACCCCATAATTCCGCCCCGTAGAGGACAGAGGGTAAAACCTTGGACCCATAAATCTTAAGTAGCGGTGACATTGGCCTGGTAAAGGAACTTTTGTGCTCTTTTATCAAGGCTCCGCCTATCTGTAAATGTTTTAGGGCCATAAGCTCAACCTGATGGGACCAGCTTACAGTCTCACTAAATGTAACCCCCAGGTAGGTGAAGTACTTGGTTTGCTCCAATAGTGACCCCCCCATTGTAACACTTGAGGTGATTTGGGTATGTCCCCTTAGGACCATAAATTTGGTCTTGGATAAGTTCACCTCAAGCTCATGTTCGCTGCCGAAACTCTCAAACCTTGACAGGGCCTGTTGGAGACCCTGTCTGGTTTTTGAAATCAACAGAGTATCGTCAGCGAACATGAGCAATGGTATTTTCATACCAGCCAGGGATGGAGCGTCCGTGGGGTGGGTTTCAAAATACTTGGTGACCCTATTAATGTATAAAGAAAAAAAGGTGGGGGCCAACACACACCCTTGCCTGACACCCTTAGCCACAGGAAACCTGCCCGTCACCTCGCCTGGTTTACCCCAGCGAACCTGGGCATAGGTGTCTGCATGTAAATTCACCAACAGGCGGACAAGAGGGGGTGGCATACCCATTTCAAGCAGACACTTCCACAACCCAGCCCTCGGGACGAGATCAAAAGCAGACCGCAGGTCCACGAAGGCTGCGTATAGGTTGCCTCTGCCCAAAAAAACCGTTTTTCAATAAAGAAGCATGAACTGATAGGCCTGGTCCAAGGTGCTCACGTGGGCTCTAAAGCCCGCTTGGAGGGGAGTTAGAATATTAAAATCCTCAATCCATTCCTGGATTCTTACAAGGACCAGGCGTGCTACAATTTTTTGTACCGCATCTATAAGGCTGATCGGCCGATAGTTGGAAGGAACCGACCGATCACCTTTCTTATAGATCGGCAAGATTTCAGCACCAGCCCAGGATTCAGGAATTTTAACACCAGTAGCTAATGCATTAGCCAAATGGACTAAATACGGTACCCACAGGTCATGATCGTGATGGAATAGATCAGCCGGAATGCAGTCGGGACCAGGGGCCTTACCCCTAGGGATCGACTTCAGGACTAATTCAACGTCCCTAGCTGAAAAAATAAGGGGCTCAATCGAAAGAGGCCAACAGATGTTATCATGAGTATCAACGCCACACCTAAATTGATTTTCAAAATATAGTACCCATTGTTGTTGGTCCACCGATGCTGGGCTTGGGCGATCATCATGTACCATGCCCCATTTAAGTAAGTGCCAGAATCATTGTAAATTGCGAGAGCCACATGCTTCAGATAATGCTAACCATCGATCTTCATCCCATGTGGCCTTAGCAGAATGTTTGGCAGCATTAAAAGCCTTCCTACAAGACCTAACAAGAGCCAAGTCCTTAAGTTTGAGGGCTTTAAACAATTCTGCATGGGTCCTGCGACACTCTTGATCAAACCAACTAGAGGTTTTCTTATTCCCACTACTACCCTTTTTGGATACCGACTTAACAAATAGATCTTTTAAAGATATAAACAATCTGGAGTGCGTATCCGTAATCAATATGTTTACCTCCTCCTGTGAGTCACAATTGGAGATTACAGCCAAAGAGTTAGTAAGCATGGATCTAATTGCTTTTCGAGCTTCCATATCAACAGAGACCTTAGGCCAGCGAACCCTCCGCATATCGTTGGTAAGGACAACTGCCTCCTGTACTAAATTAGACAAGCAATTAGCCGACCTCAAAAAGCTACGATCCCTTAAGTCCACCACCAATGGATCATGGTCACTTTCTGGGCGTGACTTTACTACCATGTCCACTACTCTAGGCCATAGTTTCACATCCAGTAAAACGTAGTCAATACGGCTGCTGTATCGTCCATTACAAAAGGTATGTTTGCCCAACCTGTCAGAGCGCACTCTACCGTTTAAGGCACGTAGTCCCAGGTCCAGACATAACCCTTTAATAAAAGTAGCCGATTTAGACCATTTTTTGATAGGTGTTAAATCAAGTTGGGGTATCCCCCAAGCCATGTCCTCCGACTCTGTTAGGAGACCCTCATCTACACTCAGCGGTTCAAAACAGGTGTTAAAATCACCCATTATAATCAAGTGACCCTCAGTGGGAACTTCACTTAGGTAAGCATCCAAGCAGAGAAGGGCGGGGGACAGCCTACCACCCTGGGTACTCCTGGCATATACATTAATCACCATAATATTTAACCCACTGGTAGACTTAATACTGACCATTAATATGTCAGGGCTGTCTATATAAACTTCCTTAGCTGACACGCCCTCAGATTGGCGAACCCAAACTGACAAGCCACCCATAGCTCTACCTCTTTTCCCTCTAGTTGCGGATTTGCTAAAATTCAAATAGCCAGTGAGGAACAAAGGGAGAAGCGCCCAGGTTTCCTGGAAGGACCAAACGTCGCCTTGACGAATAAAGTTGGTCCAATCAGGGATACACAGGCGCGACTCCAGACCTGCAATGTTCCAGGAGCCCAAAATGGTACTATTTCTACCCCTACCGGCACTGGCATTATCTATGACAGGGGAAGATGCTTCGTCCTTCCTGAGAGCAATACTATCGTCAATTATGGCAATTCCAGTTACATTCTCAGTAAGGATACCAGGAAACCCACCCTGGGTACCCAAGCCCTTTTTAATACTCTCAACTGTTTGAACAGATGGGAGCTCTGTTTCCAATAAAAACACCTTATCTATGGGCACACACAAGTGTTTGGAGCCCCTCTCATTTCCGGGGGCTGGCCGAGTTTTTAAATTTTCTATATAGTTAGAAGAATCAGCCATAATGTCTGCTGAGCCCATACAATCGATATAATCCTCCATAACCCCAGGTTTGATAGCTGGTCAATCGTTATAAGCCAACTCCGATAAAGGGTCGTAGAGATTCCTCAACGGAATACTCCAAAACTCGTTGGCCTGATTATGCTTACTCGTGTTGTTACGGGCAGGCAGGAAACCATGGGGCTGGTTGCGATGTGAAAAGGCTGGTGTAGAGGGAAAACCCACAAACTGAGGCTTGGGGTCAGCCCAGAATGGGGTATGTGATGAGCCATTGTAACTAGATTGCACATAGGAATGAAACAGGGCTTCCGGGTTAATTAGTGGTCCATAAATACTTGGTGTAAAATTAGACCATCTTAGGGGCTGGGGTGGATTCTTAGGATGATGGTGACCAGGAGGTTTAAGGAGAGTCTCAGGATAGAAATAACTAAGATTCCTCGTTGAGATCCCTCCCTCGTTGTTACCCACATACCAGTCTGTTAAATAGGGAGCCACTCTATGGTCTCTAAAGTTGATAATCACCGTGTCACCCTCTATATCCTTAGGACGTAAACCCACCCACTTGCATCTCCTGACTGAAACTATATACCCATTAAGATGGGCAGCATCATTGACGTCTCCGGATGTCACATTTATATTTGATGCCTCCCTACAGTCGCAAGAGTTTTTGCAGTATGAATTTGTTCATCCTGCGCCTTTGGCTATGCGGCCTTTGGAGGATTTCATTTGCATCATATACACTGATGGTTCGGCGCAAATTGCGCATGGGTTTAAGCACGCATACATTTCAGCTAACGCAATTGTGGTAGGTGCCATGGTTAACGATGAGTTCAAGTCCCGGGTCGTGCACACTCAGACTTTAGGCGACTGCACCGCACAATTGGCAGAGCTTTGTGCTCTGATGCTTGCATTGGACTACGCTGATCCTAGTGTGACGACTCTTATTGTGAGTGATTCTTACTACTGTGTCCAGTCTTACAATGAAAACCTGTTCTTTTGGATTCAGAAGGATTTTCGTGATTCAAAGGGTAGCACAACAAAGCATAAAATGATCTGGGTCCGAGTGGCTGAGCTTAAAGAGCAGTTGCCACTCGTGTTTGTAATTCATACTCTAGGTCATCAGCGCGTGGGAGTTCACGCTGTTGGCAATTCATTGGCCGATGAGGCTGCAAAATCAGCAGTATCGACATATTTGGTTGCAGCAGTTACACATTCCAAAGTAAGATTGATGATGATATCTTGGCAGCTGTTGCTGCGACTGAGAAGGGAAGTAAATATCCTAAGGGGTTCCCTTCGAAGTATTCATACCACTTAAGTCCTGATAAAGTTCCTTATGTGAAAATACCTGACGTTGGTGAACGGTCTGTTCCCAGCGTGGACCGCAGGCCAGCGCTGATTACTGCAGCCCATGAAGGTGTTGCGTCTGCACATGCGGGCGGTTCGGCTACTGTATCTCAGCTACAACGTTTCTGGTGGCGGGGACTGTACAAACAGACGCGTGATTATGTCCTTCAATGTGACATTTGCCAGCAGATTAAGCCTTCAACTGCTGCGCGTCCGCCCCAGACTCAGTTGTACATTTCTAATAAACCCCTTGGTTGTGTTTAATTAGATCACTGTGGCCCTTTTTCTTCTGATACTGCGTATAAGTACATCTTAGTAGCAGTTGATTCATGCACACGCTTTGTGTGGGTGTGGCCTCACCGCAGCGCTGATTCACGAACTGTCATAAGAGACTTGCGTGTCTTTGTAGGGATTTTTGCCTGTGGTACCTTCCATTCAGATCAGGATACGGCTTTCGCCTCTAAGGCGAATAAGGATGCCATGACTTTGTTGGAGGTCCAAGTAAAGTTTTCGTCTCCATACAGACCTGAGAGTAATAGTGTTGTGGAAGGAATGAACCGAGATTTAAAGCAGTCTTTGACAGCTAGAGTTATAGGCACTGGCAGGAACTGGCTGGCGCACCTCAATAGCGTGCAGCGTGCTCTAAAAAATTTCCCTAGAAGGTCTCTGGGTGGGCGGACCCCATACGAAATGCTCTTTGGTATCAAGATGTTTGTACCGGACCTTGACGGTCTAGACCAGGCGGCTGTTGCTGCCTCCTTTGACGTAGATGAACATTGCAATGTTTTACAGAATCTACAAGAGACAAGAGACAGTCTTGCAAAATAACATTTGCCCTCCACCTCGGATGATGCGTTGCAGATCCCGGTAGTTGGCTGGCTACCCCAAGTTGGAGAACTGGTTCGAGAGAAGATCGAAAACAAGAAAGAATTTGGTCCCTCTTATCGAGCTCCAGTTCAGTGCTTGGTGTGAAGGGCACAAGAACAGTCATTTTACCACCACTTCCAGGTCGTAAGGAAAACAGGTATATCTCCATTGACAATGTCAAGATACAAAGAGTGGCCGATTCTTCTTAGTATGACACCGGCAGTCTCATGTCCTTCGATTGTGAGAAATTCTGTTTTGGCCCTGGCTTCTAATCCAGTGCCTGATGTTGCCCTCGAGATGCCTGCAATTTCTCTTCCTTTATTGAGTACACTGCCTGGTACTCAACTTGATGAAACTGAATACACGTACCCAACTGACTTATCGATGCCTGACTTGCAAACTCACTGCGCTACAGAATCCAGATTTTCATTTGACACTGATTCACAAACATCGAAGAAACTTTCAAAGGTCTCTGTTTTGGCTAAATTGTTTTTAAAAAAAATTTTGATTCCCCCTTGGACCTACATTTGGTTGGTGCTCTTTTCAAATTACCTTTTCATGTCAATTGGCTTTGTGGTGTATTTTTTTCGACTTGTCAATGGACACTATGTTGAGGAGAGAACATGCATTCGACATATAAAGGGAACATTGGCTCCCCATTCCTCATCACACAGATTGAAGAGAGACTTGGCTTTTGTTAACATCACTGCTTGGCCTGTTTTAGATGGGATAGTGTGGGATGCTGTTCGTTTTCAAATTCATGGGCTCACTGAGGTTATAAATGTCCCTAATGTGCCTTGAGTTTCTATGGGGGATGTAGTTAAACAAAATATACGTTCTGATGATTGGGATATTCAGGCTTTAGAAGCTTTGTTTTCTGATTTGAAATATTATGCTGCCTTTGATGCTGAAGATTTGTATTTAGAATCTGCTAATTACGGTGATTTATATTGTTTCCAACATTTTGGCAATCACTACCTGCATAAAACTAATACCAGGAGGAACACTGTAAATCATACACAATGGGAGCATTGTCCAGCTCCTATACAAGGCAGTTCTGCTTCCTTTTTTAAAAGGTTCTCTTATTTTACTGATTTTAATCAGTCTAATCCCAATGCATTTTATTTTAAAATGACCAAAAATCCACATCCAAAGTTAGACTTACCGATACTAAATTATTGTATTCGAAGTCCTTTCTAGATCAGTTGGCTGTAGGTGGCTACGAGTTGTGGAAGGATACAATTGACCTTAAATCAGTTTGGGGTTCTAAAAGCTGGCAAGTGCAAGGCACTGAGGCTTTGCACCGTGCATGCCTCATCCCGAACCACATGTTGTTCTTGAATTCTACAATTTCACAGACAACATGCTTTGGATTGGCTACTACTGAAAAATTAAATGCTCCTTCTTTTCCTGAATTAGAAGAATATTCCGGTTGGAATAATGTTACTAAATTTTCAATCAGAGAGTTACAAACTCCGTTGCTAAATTCTTCTTTTAACATATCCAGTTTGGATCCTAAGGGTTGGTTGATCTGGCACAGAAGTGCTGATTCTTGCCAGCATCGTTTTCTGGGTTTGGCTCAAGGCTTTACACAGGTCAGTGTGGATCCCTGTTTTGAAAGTGGCCATTCTGTTACTAGCTATTCTGTAGGCAAATTATGTCAGAATTGGCTCAAACATTCCACTTTGGCGTCAGTTAAGCTGCATTTATCTAAACTGACTGACGATGTTGATCTGAATGATTTTATAATGGGCCCGGCAGATCTAAAAGATGGATATATGCTATTTACAACAAAGTCTGGAAAACTTCCCAGATTAAGGCGGCTACCCGTATTAGAGCTATAGATCAGGCTAATTTAGAAAAAGTGCTAGCAGTTGTAGATAACAGCATTAATACGCTTTCTTCCCGCATTTACACGTTAGACAATATTGTATCGTCTGTTGTTGATATTGTGCAGGATGAAGTGTCTGTTTTGTACCATGGTCAAAATCAATTGCGTTCCATCGTGCAGTTTGCATGGACTTTGCAAACCTTGAAAGCTGGCAAAGTGCCATGGCATTGCATGAACACCTCATCATTATTTGCCCCGTTTAATTTGACTGACAAGCAGCGTTTACTGTCAATGAAAGATGCCTCCTTTTCTATGTTACCCATTGAAAGGTTAGAACCATTACCGTTTTCAGTGGCAGATGCCAATTCAGCAACGTGGCTTATCCACGGGTTAATAACTCTCCCATTCCCTCTGTTCAAGTTTGATGGGTGTGTAAAGTACTTTGATATTGGTAGATATGAACCTCTTGGAAGTGCTTATCTCCATGAAGCTTGGTCGCTTCCATTTACCTACAAATGCCTTAGGGAGGGTAAAGAAGTTTATTTGAATGGTGAAGATTGCACTGAAACACCAGATCACTCATTGATGTGCAGACATATCCAATTGCATGGCTCTTGTAACCAGAATGAGCCGAATTTGGCCTGTATTTTGAAAGGTACACCAGTGCCGGCAATCGTGCCCACATTCACATTACTGGCAAACGGGAGTTATTTACTTTTAAACAACGAGGATTGCTGTGGGCTATTGAAAGGCATTGCTTATGTAGTTACCATCAGTGAGCGTGTGGTTTGCTGTAAGAATGTAATGTATCCACCCCTGCATGGGAAGCTTGATGTTTTCATCTGGCCCACGATTCTGACCTTGAAAGCAGAGTTCAACAAGATGAGTCGCATAAGAGCTCTATTGTCCCAGAAAGAAGTTGCCCTCACATCTGCTCGTGAGACATTTGTCCTTCATGTGGCTAACACCCGCACAGAGGTGCATGCTTTATTAAATACTGACTTGCCCTTGCATTTCGGTGAATTAATTCACACAATCTTTAATGCATCCTCCACAACGGGGCTGGCGCACTTTTTTAAAGTTGTTAGCAGTGGCCTTGTGACTTCGTTTCAAACTATATTCCCTGCTTTCTTTCATTCGATCTTTTCCAGCCTATTTGGTGGATTTCCCTTACTACTGGCTCTAGCTGCAGGCATTCTTTTGCTGTTTTGTTTAATTCAAAATGGATGCACGTCATGTGTTTCTAGACGAGCTGTCACGTCTGGCGCTGTTTCGCAACAGAATGCTTGAGTACTATGGAGCGCTGCCTCTCGCAACCTTAAGTGCAGCTTATGGATTATCGTTTCGGTTTTCCTACTTTACATGTGTCCAACCCGTCTTTCATTGCCTGAGTTGCGATTTCGACTGGGCTCTGGATTTGTGTCTCTGCAATACGGTGTCTCCCGATGTGGATTATAATCAGCTTATGAGCCCCTTAGTTGCTCATGAATTGCTTTGTTCTGACGGAGGGTTTATGGCCTTTGCAGCGATGCTTGGAATACTGGGTCGTTGGAATGTGTTTGCAACGGCGCAAGATTTCTTGGCACACAGCTTCATTGAGAACCCACCGAGTTGTCCTCTGATGGTGCTAGAGGCTCCGGTAATTGAAGAACATGTCTGTTCTTTCCCACTGTTGAATTGGATGGCTGAACTGTTTTCGGATGAGAACAGTGACTTCCTATTGGAGGCTGTTGCTGCATATTTTGCATATTCAATGTTAGGATGAGGAGTGTCATCGGTCCGCTCTCCCATAACCGAGGTCATTTATTGGACATCGAACATTTTTTTATTATTGTTATTCTTTTTTCCCAGCCTTTATGAGAAAAAAAATCTGCCCCAGGCCTATTGACTTTGCTATGGCAAATGACTAAAATTTGCTTGACTATGAGAATTTTAAAAGACAAAAAAAAAATATTTTTATTTTTTTACCTTGTGCAAATTTGAGCTGACTGTCGTTCTTGAACTCTGCATTCAAAAAATGTGCCCCTTATCTTATCTTATCTTATCTTATCCTATCTTATCTTATTCGTGCTCGGATCAAGGGAGGGTGTCATATAGAGAGGCGTTGCCTTCCAACTGTGTTAAGTTAGCATGAGCTTATTAGAAGTTTAAACGCCATTTTTCCTTTCTGCTGCTTCTGCACACAGCACATATTGTTATTAGAGCTTTGAGTCTTGTAGAATATTTTGCTTCACTCAAGAATAATATGTTTTCCTATTGTATCAGCCTTGCTTGGTAAGCTATGTCTGAACAGTGAGTGCCGAGGCCTTCAAGATTATTTCAACACAGTGGTTGTTGTGAGGTCTGATCAGCGCACGTCCTAGACATAACACATATGCAGCTGCGGCCAACTCTGGCTTTTGGCGCGTTTTAATACTGCACTGCGCAGACCATGCACACACACTTGATGAATATTCACATGTAGAGAGCTGGTGGAAGATGATGTGATCCCTTTCCAGTAAGATCAGAGGTATGGGGCCGCCCTTCTAAAACCCATAGAGACCTTCTTTAGATATAATATAGTATACTAGCAAGGGAGGGTAAGACTTAGGTGCCATTTAGCCTTCTTCCCTTTAGCATTTTAACATGCTTTCTCCCTTTGTATTTTATGGACTAGTAACTATGCTGATAACCTTGTTGCTTATAAATAATAAATACATGCAGAAATTTTCACATTTCAGCTTCATTTTTTCACAAAACCTAAAATAAATATGGATAAATACAGGTAAAATTAGCAAAAAATAAATATGGATAAATACAGATGGAAATGACAAAAATATAAATACCATAAAACCCGGAGCCCTACTTATAATATGTTTGCTTGTATTAGCTAAGATACTGCACCTGAGAACACTGCATTAGAAATAAACATTTCAAACTTGCACGTGTCTTCATTTACTTCTCGTTTTGGATTGGTATGTTAGTATAACGAAAGATTGTTCATGTGTTCCACGTTACCTGAGGTGTTCTAAGTCTATGTTCTGGGTTGTCTAATCATTGGGGGTATGGAAGAACCATTGATACACTTATTGCTAGTCTGGTAGGGGATTTTGGATACTGAGGTGAGTTTTGGCACACCCTAATTCACTGAGGTTCTAGGTCTCTATGCACAGTTCTGTGTAGGAGCAGAATCCATGCGACAGTAATGTTTTTACCATGATGCATTGGGGCAAATTGAGTGCTTGGATGCGAAGCAGTGTGCCTCCACCCTCCTTCTGCTGGGGGATATTAGTTTTGTTAACAGCTTTGTAAAGTGATCAGTCAGTTTAATACAACCAATGTTTACAATGTGCATATAGCTGCAGTTGTTACCAACTTGTGAAAGAATGAATTATTTTCTGCATCCCCAGGGTGAGCCCGGAGCACCACTTGTCTGCAACATGAAGGGCACCTGGTTCCTTGTGGGCATTGCCAGTCCATTCATCGAGGATTGCGGTGTCCCAAACGCACCACCTGTATTCACAGAGGTGGCTGCCTATGCCAACTGGATCCAGAGCAAGATGCCAAAGGCACCTTTCCCCCTCCAGAGGATATCTGTGGTCAGCCACAAACAACATGATGTGTTACGATGCAACCCCAACCAGTCACCACCAGGTAACTAACCACATGTTTTCAGCATCCTGTCTGGCCTGAGCCACAAATGCACACTGCAACACTCATGTTTCCCTTAAACGTCAGTACGATTCAAAAAACATAATGACGTTAGCAAAAGACCCTCTTTCCCTGGCCATCTTCATTTGAAAGGTAATTTTGATGTGCTCACCCCAGGAAGCTCATGTTCATTTTAAGGAACTGGGAATGGGGTTTTCCCTCCCTACTAGATTCAAAATAGCTAGCCAGTGCTCACTTAAGCTTGCAGGAAGCAATCAGAGCTGGGACAAATCTAGGTGGATGTAGTGCACCTCTTCTGTCGTTTAATGAGTAACCTTGTGAAATCTGAGTCACATGGAGATTCTCTTCAATAGCAATTTTAATTCCCTATGGCCATCACCACACCAGTTCCCTGGACGCTCAGTTTCAGAATGGCCATATTCTGAGTATTGAGTACTCAAGAGGGATCACCTTGGTGCATAACCACTCTCCTCCAAAGAGCTTGTGTCCAAGCAATGTAATGCAAAATAGTTGAGCAAATGGTTTTTCATTATTGTTACCAGAATTTACATTCAGAGAGGCAGATTTACAAGCCCCTTGCAACACTTTTGCATCGCTGTTGCGTCACTTTTTGTGACGCAGCGGCGGCGTACACAAAGCGCCACATTGCGGTCCATTTACAACGAGACGCATCTAGGGAGATGTGTCATGTTGTAAAGACCTGCACCACATTATACCTGTGTTAGGTATAATTTATGCAGGGTGGGCGTTCCCGCGCAAAAAGCCATGTAGAACTGACACAGTGAAATTTACAACATTTTACTGCGTCACTCTACGCCTTCACTGCGTCAAAATCCCTACGCCTGCTGGGACCAGGCGTAAGGAATGATGCAAGGCTTCTTGAATGGGATTCACCTATCTGTTGTGGCACAGTACTGAAATTGTGTCACTTTCATGAGCAACTCCAGCAATGCTTCTTTTTTGTGCCAACAGATGCGTCAGAATTTCTGACGCATCTATTAATCCTTGCGCCATGGAGCACTGTATTCTAAATACAGAGCATATATGGTGGCACAAGGACATTTGGCGCTGGTGCAAGGAAACTGATGCATCTATGCAGATGTGTCAGTTCTTTGTAAATGAGGCCCAGAATGTTTAGACTCACTAGTGACCCCTATGTCTACTTTTTAAGTGCTGCGCCGAGAAGTTGAAATGAATTGTCTTGCATCTTGCATTTCCTTTGATTTGCGATATTACTGAGTAATATCACTAATATTACAATTTTATGGACCCCCGATATTTTCAGACCAGTGTGATTCATAGTACCCACAACTGTCAAGAAGTATCATGTCAAAAAGGATTCCATCATTCGAATTTTGCCATCTTGATTGGGCGTCTAAACCCAATTGAGTTTACAGCTTTTAAGCATTTTAACCCACATTATTGTTTTACAACATTGTTAAATAAAAGTGAGATATGACTATGTTTACTCAGCCTCATAAAACAATGGTAATGCATCCGAAAGATTTGAATTGGTAGAAAAAAGATTGGTCTTTTTTTTAATTTGAATATTTTAGTTTAAAACTTTAAGGGCCAGGGGCCAGATGTAGGTCGGTCGGTAACGGCCGAAAATCGGTATTTTCGGCCGTTACCGAGCGGTATTCAAGAATTGGTAGGTAGGGGCATTATTTTACAGAATCGGTAAATTTACCGATTCGGTAAATTTACCGATTCTGTAAAATACCGAATCGGTATTTTTACCGATTCGGTAATTCCCAGATGTAGGTGGGACTCTTCTGAGTCCCAAAGGCCCTACAAATTCGGTATTTTAACACACAATCCAATTGGGTGTTAAAATACCGAATTCAGGTGTGCATGCACATGTGTGCATGCACACCTAGCCATGTGACAGACAGACATGCCCTTAGGGCATGTCTGTGTGCCACATGGCGCACATGCCTATTTTTGGGGTGCCAGAGGGTGTCAAAGTGACACCCCCTGCACCCTTGCCAAATTCGATATTTACCGATTCTGTAATTACAGAATCGGTATTGCCCATTGATTCCTATGGGCTTCAAGGCCCATAGGAATCAATGGGCAATACCGATTCGGTATTTACAGATTTGGTAAATACCGAATCTTAAAGATTCGGTATTTACAGAATCTGTAATACCTACATCTCCCCCCTTCATATTTACCGACTCTTAAATACCGAATCGGTAAAATTCGGCATTTAAGAGTCGGTAAATATGATTTACCTACATCTGGCCCCAGATGTAGCAAAATCAGAAATACCGACTCTTAATTACCAAATTTTACCGATTCGGTAATTAAGAGTAGGTATTTCAAATGTAGGTACCAATTCGGTAAATTTTACCGAATCTGTAAAATTCGGTATTTACCGATTCGGTAAATACCGAATCAGTATTTGATATTGAATCCTATGGGCTTCAAGGCCCATAGGATTCAATATCAAATACTGATTCGGTATTTACCGAATCGGTAAATACCGAATTTTGCAAGGGTGCAGGGGGTGTCACTTTGACACCCTCTGGCATCCCTGTTTTAGGCTTGTGTGCGATGTGGCACACATACATGCCCTAAGGGCATGTATGTGTGCCACATGGCACAGGTGTACATGCACAGATGTGCATGTACACCTGAATCGGTATTTTACCATGCAATTGTATTGCATGGTAAAATACCGATTTTCAAAGCCCTGTGTCAATGTTAAAAGTGGCACCTACATACCAAACATGCATTTTTGGTAATTTTACCGACCGGTATATTTACCGATTCGGTAAAATAGACAGATTCGGTATTTTTACCGATTCTGTCATTTTACCGATTCGGTAAAATTACCGATTCGGTAAAATTACCGAAAATGCATGTTTTTATCCCCCTACATCTCCATGGCCATTTACCGGTCGGTAACGGCCGTATTTGGCCGTTACCGGCCGGTAAATGGCCAAAATCTCCCACCTACATCTGGCCCTTAATTTCCGTAAGACCCTAAGGAAAAAATAAAATTGGATAACAGATTTTTATACATTATTATTAATATATTTATATATTATTATAATATATTTATATATTTATATCAGTCATATTGTTTGCTGTGAGGGTCCGATATCATGAATCTACCAGCAACACCTATCGTCTCGAGTTTCCGTAATTATGAACAGAGTGATGTGTATAACCAGACAGTGAAATGGGGAAAAGGGAGTAAGAATGAAACCCAGAATAAAGCTCACTGTCCGAGACTTATTCTGTTTTTAGGGACAGCACAGCTATGCTTTGATGGTATGGTTCTTGGTTAGATGTGAAGAGCTGTAAGACACAGGGCAGGTCAGTACAGATACCATCTGATTTTAAAATACATGTAGCAACTTAAACAAGGCTTATCGGTTCGAGTAGAGGATGATGGAGCAACAAGCCTTGAGCCTTCCAGAAAGCAGCAGACACACCCAGGAAATATGTTACTAAAAAAAGGGTATAAAAGACAAATAAACATCAGTAAAAACCTACGGAGTAGACTAAGGATGGAAAGGAATCAAGAGGGAGAAAACAGCAGTGTCGGGAGAAAAATGGCTGCAAACTATAGCAAGGAACAGAAAAGCAAATGAAACCATGCAATTGGTTGCCAGTGACATAACTAAAGTCCAAGGGAGTCAATAGGGCTCTACCTTGCAGGAAGCTAGCTCGCTAGATAGCATACCAAAATGAGATGCACTGTGCAGAGTCCAGGAATCCTTTATTAGTGTATAGGGGATTGCTCTAATAATCCCAAGGTGCTATATTTGTGCTAGTGTGATAGAGCAGCCTTGGGCATATCAGAGGGAAAGTGTTAGGTATCTATTGTACACACAGAGTCAATAAATGTCACACACTCAATAAGGAAATCCAACACCAATTTAGGAAAATAAAAAAGATTGTAGTGGAGCTGAGCCTTGCATTCATACAGTGTTAAGTTAGCATGAGCTTATTAGAAGTTTAAACGCCATTTTACCTTTTGCTGTCTTTTGCACACGGCACACACGTTAGCTATTGTTTAGAGTTAGGCTGAGTGATTTGCTTCACATGAGAATAATTTGTTTTTCTACATTGCTAGACTTGCTTCGTAAGCTTAGTCTGCACAGTGAGTGCCGAGGCCTTCAAGGTTATATCAACACTGTAGCTGTTGTTCGAACTGATCAGCGCATGTTCTAGCCATAACATATATGCAGCTGTGGCAGATACTGGCGCCTTTAACAATGCACTGTGTAGGCATGATTGAACACACTTGGAGAACATTCGTATGCGGAGCGCTTGTGCAGAACTCAATGTGATTCACTCCTGCTAATCTTTGAGGTATGGGGTCGCCTATGCAAGCCTAAGAGACCTTCTTTAGTTATAAAATAACCTACTATCAGGGGAGGGTGAAATATAGGTATATATTTAACCTGTTTCCATTTAGCAATATAACATGCTTTTTCCCTTTGTATTTTTATGGAATCGTAACTATGCTGACAATCTTCTTTCTTATCATATGTTTGCTTGTATTAGCTAAGATGCTGCACCTGAGATCACGGTGTTAAAATAAATATTTTAAACTTGCACATTTCTCCCTTTACTCCCTGTTCTGGACTGATATGAGAGTATAACAAAAGGTAACCTTAGTCGCATGTTCTGGGTTGTCTAATCATTGGTAACTTTGATATAGGACGAAGAGCTGATGAGACAATGATGCTAGTCTGGTAGGGGATTTTGGGTACTGAGGTGAGTTTTTGGCACACCCTAACTCACTGAGGTCCTGAGTCTCTGTGCACAGTTCTGTGTCTGAGCAGAATACCTGCAGCATGGCGCCCTAACAGTGGTGGTCTTATTTCATGACGCTTGAGTAGTGCTTATATCAGTCCTTACGCCTTCACTATTGTTTCCAGTTAACGGTAGTGACGGATAAACCTACCTATAGTTACATAGGTCTTTTCAAGCTTGAATCTTTAAAAATGGTTTCCTTTAGAATTACTACCCAGTTGTGCTACATTGTTTTGCATTGTATCTGGCCTGTCTGTGTCGTTATGGGTGAAGTTGGCATACCGCAGCATAGTCGCATTGCAGTCTGCAATCATTTGCAGGCTTATAATGTCATCTTGGAGGGCATGGCGGTTATTTTGGTGGTGAGTGCTGAGATAGCTTAACCGTTTGATATTTTCTACTCATGGGTGATATTTCCTGCAGTGAATATGGATACTCAGGTGTTTCACACTTATACTCAAACAGCCATGCCCGTGGAATATGTTCCCTATAGGACACAGGAAATTCCAATTTCTGCATGGCAGCACCGTGTTTGGTTTAATGGCGCACTTCCCCACAGTTTAACGGTGATTAGATTAGGTCCTTTGTCCATTCCAGGCACTTCTTGGCCTGTTTTGGCTGGATTTACCCTGCATCCTCGTGCGGGTTAAGTCCCCGTTGCTGAACTGAGGCTCCTGTATACCTCCACAATAGGAGTTATTAGGGCTTTGGTTCAAAATGTTACCCGCAATTTCCAGGGCTGGGCCCCTGGTGTGGTGGCACTTCCAGCTTGACCCAGCGGGATGAAGCTTAGTCCCGTTATGGTTAATGCGGTTATGGGCAAGCGTCCCCAGGATAAGGATGATGTGCCTTTCTGGCTTGCCGAGAAATTTGACCAGCTGGAGGCAGTTTTTCCTAATTCGAGACCTGTAGAAAAACACAGGATTCTTACAATTAGTTTGCCCAAGGACTTGGTACCGGAAGCCGGTGACTGCGATTCATGGGATAGGATCTTTGCGGCAGTGTACACGAGGTGCTTCGGCACTCCGTCAATGTCTGTCCTTCCGACGGTCATTAGCGTGTTCAGGATGAGCACGGACCTGAGGCAGCGGTTGAATTGGGAATGAGACTCGTTGGCACATTCATGTATTTTCCGATCTTGTCCTTTCTAATATAATGGGAGATGCAGTAAACTTCCAAGTGTCTAATGCTTTGCGCGATGTCCCCGATGCGATAAACCCCGACAGTTACCAAGAATTATTACGGCGGCTTATAAGACCATAGGCCATAACAGTTTAGGTGTCAAGCCCTTTTCTACTAAAGATAAAAAACAAACTCAGGGGTTGAAGTCTGAGAAAGACGATCAACCCAAAGCTCCAAAGCAAAATTGGAAAAAAACAAGAAACAGGGAAAACAACAACAGAAACAGGAGTCCCGTCCCGTGCCACCAGTACCTGCGTCTACTGAGCACTCTTATGACTTGCGCGACCGCCCTACGATTAAGTCACCTGATCGTTTTCAGGTTCCTGATCAACGTTCTCCTTGTTCTTTACAGGACACATCGGCCTTATCGACCGGTGGTGGAGGCGGCGGCCGAGGACGGGGTGGCCAGCAGAGTCGCGACCAGCCCCGCCAGAAAGACGGAAAAGGCAAGCAGGACGATTCTTCGCAGAAAAAACCCCAGTTTCAGAGAAAGAAAGCTGCCGTTACAGATAGTGAGAACGCAGCTTTGGAATCAGACATGGGCACTGACTCTGTTGGACAGTGCGGTGGAGATTACTATTGGTCGAGAGGCCCTCCGTCCACTACTGAAGGTGACAGCAACGGATAAATTCGTTGTTGTTGAGACAGCTGACACTAGAGTAGCTCCCCCTGATAGGCTTTTTGAAATTGACCTTTTAATTGAAGGTGACATACAACGTACCATAAAAGGGGTATTTTGGGAAAATCTCACAACTACGTATGACATTTTGTTAGCGGAGGCTGACTGGCCCCCACCCTTTGTTCTCGCAGCTCCGAGAGGGGAGGAGTTAATCCTCCCTAGTTTCGCGCACACTGTGTCGAAGGAGCATGCCCTGAATTTTGCAGAAGAGTGGTCCTTGTGCCTGCTTTGTACCGTACTCACTGTAGTTGGGATAAATTCTCCCCCCAACATGAGATTGCCTTGCGGTCTATGCCACAGCCTCAACTTCAATATCCCATGCGGCGTGAAGCGAAAGCTTCGGTCGCAGAAATCCTTGAACAATTGGAATATCAAGGTGTGATTGAAGATTGTGTGTCTCCGATGAATAACCTGCTTTTTACTGTGACCAGGCCTGATGGTTATTACTGTTTGGTATTGGATTACCGGCATCTAAACTCGCATTGCCATACCTGTGCAGTACAGAATACCCACGACTCTGCCCTGGTGGATGGTCTTGTGCGTAAAAGGTTTAAAACCACACTTGACATATCTAATGTTTTTTTTGTCCACAACCTTTCTGGTTAAGTAGTCAATGGACCGCTTTTACCAGTGGTGGCACACAGAAAAAATGTAAACGTTTAAATATGGGCTATAAGAATAGTCCAGGTGTGTTTTGCTGCCTGTATAGTTTCTCTTTTAGAGAGAATCGACCCAGATGCGTGTTCGTATGTGGATGACATTTATCTCACAAACGACGAGATGTGGGCGCATCTGGGCCGTGTTGACCGCATAATTTGTAATTTTGCGGACTTCGGTTACAAATTTAGCTTTGCAAAGTCACATATTGTTGTTCCTGGGCTATGAGCTCAACAATGTAGGACGAGGATTGGCTCCTCACTTCTTGGAGAAGTGCTCTCAACTTCACGCTCCTACAACACTGAAAAAATTGCAATCCTTGCTGGGATTTTTTAATTTCGGGCGTACATACATTCCTGAATATGCCCAGCGTATCAAGCCATTATATGCTTTGATAAACCCAACTTTTACCAAATCGTGCTGGCTGCCTGAACATTCAGCCATTTTGCAATCTTTTCAGGCTGATCTTCTAGAATCTAAATTCTTACTGACTCGTGATAACCACACCAACCTGGTGATGAGAATCGTCCCTGGGGCGGTGGATTTCATGTACCTTACTATCTGAAAGAAACAGGTTAGTGTTAGATTTCTTACCTTAGAATATCCCCAGGCGTCAGTCTGGATCCAGAAAGTTTTGCGTAGCAGTACCCCTGCGCATCGGTAGGCATCGCACACGCCAGTTCCGGGTGGACAACCAGCTCTTTGTTGGTTACGTGGGTGCGAAGAAGTGACGGGCGGTGCACAAAGGACCATCTCTCTGTGGGTCGTGTTGTGCATCAAGGTCTGCTACTTATTTGCTAGAAAGGAGCCCCCTGTTGGGTTCAGGGCCCATTCCACTCGGACCACAGCGGTTACTACTGCCCTGGGTCAGGGAGTCCCCCTGCAGGACATCTGCCAGGCAGCTATGTGGGATTCGCTGCACACGTTTGCTAGACACTACTGCCAAGGACAGCCAAGTCCGGAGAGATGGCTTTTTCGGCCGTTCCGTTCTCCAGGACTTTCTGGTGTGATCTTGGTTCGCAGACCCACCACCGGGGTTGGTATTGTTGGGGTATCTATTCTAAGGTAAGGAATCTAACACTAACCTGTTTCTTTCAGATGCACAAGTTACTTACCTTCGGTAATGATATATCTGTTAGAAACTGTAGTTAGTGTTCGATTCCTTACCGCCCCACCCATCCTCCCCGTTCTGCGAACCGATATCTAGGTTTAAGGACATCCCTTTCAGGGCCCTAGTTTTATGGCACCAGTGTTGGTCTCTGGCATGGCTCTGCGTTACTGGTGCGGAAAGCTATGTACAAGAACTGACGTCAGCGTGCGAGGGCATCATCTAAGTACTCCTATGATGTCATCCCAGCGACCACGACGCTGACGACGGACGCGGAGCCGCAGACGACGCCTAGCGACGCACAGGTGTAATGCTACGCAAAACTTTCCGGATCCAGTCTGATGCCTGGGGATATTCTAAGGTAAGGAATCTAACACTAAATACTGTTTCTTACAGATAAATCGTTACCGAAGGTAAGTAACTTGTGCCTTAACGAAGGTGACACAGTACCTATCGCTTACAAGTCACACTTGTACACTTCGGCTGAAATGCGGTTTTCCACTGTGGAAAAAGTTTTGACAGCAGTGCAAATGGCGATTCTGAAGGAACGCGCACTGTTGCAGGGAAAATGCATGTTGGTTGTCACACTGCATCCTGCCTTAGAGGCAGTGACAAAAGCCAGTGTACCGAATTATAAAGCTGTGCACCCACGGTGGATACAATGGGCGACATCATTGACGTCTCCGGATGTCACGTTCATTTTTGACGCCTCCTTACAGTCGCATGAGTTTTTGCAGTATGAATGTGTTCATCCTGCCCCTTTGACTATGCGCCCTTTGGAGGATTTCCATTGTATCATTTACACTGATGGTTCAGCGCAAGTCGCGCATGGGTCTAAGCATGCATGCATCTCAGCTTGCGCAATTGTAGTTGGTACCATGGTGGATGAAGAATTCAAGTCTGATGTCGTACATACACAGACATTAGGGGACTGTACCGCCCAATTAGCAGAGCTCCGTGCTCTGATGCTTGCATTGGAGTACGCAGATCCTGGTGTGACTACTCTTATTGTGAGTGACTCTTACTACTGTGTCCAGTCTTACAATGACAATCTGTTCTATCGTGACTCCAAAGGTAGCACAATAAAAAATAAAATGATCTGGGTTCGAGTGGCTGAACTTAAAGAACAACTGCCATTCGTGTATGTAATTCATACTCTTGGTCATCAGCGTGTGGGAGTTCACGTTGTTGTTAATAGTCCGGCCGATGAGGCCACGAAGACAGCAGTTTTGACATATTTGGTTGCAGCAGTTACACGTTCCAAAAGTAAGATTGATGATGATATCTTGGCAGCCATTGCCGCTACTGAGAAGGGAAGTAAATATTCTATTGGATTTCCTTCAAAGTATTCTTATAATTTAAGTCCTGATAAAGTTCCTTATGTGAAAATACCACACGTTGGTGACAGATTGATTCCCAACGCAGACCGCAGGTCAACACTGATTAGAGCTGCCCACGAGGGTGTAGCGTCCGTACATGCGGGTGTTTCGGCTACTGTATCTCAGCTACAACGGCGTTTTTGGTGGCGGGGACCATATAAACAGACGCGAGATTATGTCCTTCAATGTGACATTTGTCATCAGATCAAACCCTCAACTGCTACGCATCCGCCCCAGACACAGTTGTACATTTCTAATAAACCACTTGGTTGTGTTTATTTGGATCACTGCGGTCCTTTTTCTTCAGATACTGCGTATAAGTACATCTTAGTTGCAGTTGATTCTTGCACGCGCATTGTATCGGTGTGGCCCCACTGAAGTGCTGATTCACAAACTGTCATAAGGGATTTGCGTGTCTTTGTGGGAATTTTTGCGTGTGGCACCTTCCATTCGGACCAGGGTCCAGCGTTTGCCTCTAAGGCGTACAAGAATGCCATGAGTTCATTGGGGGTCCAGGTCAAATTTTCGTCTCCATACTGGCCTGAGGGTAATAGTGTTGTGGAGCGGATGAACCGTGACTTAAAGCAATCCTTCACAGCTACAGTTATAGGTACTGGCCTAGACTGGCTAGCCCATCTCGATGGCGTACAGCGTGAGCTTAATAATCTCCCTAGAAGGTCTCTGGGTGGGCGGACCCCATACGAGATGCTCTTTGGTATCAAAATGTTTGTCCCGGTCCTTGAAGGTCTAGACCAGGTGGCTGCAACTGCCCCCTTTGACGTAGATGAACATTGTAATGTTTTACAGACTCTATAAGAGACGAGAGACAGTCTTGCAAAGGAACACAAGTCCTCCACATCTGAAGCTGTGTTGCAGATTCCGGTGGTTGGCTGGGTACCCCGAGCCGCAGAACTGGTCTCAGAGAAGGTCGAGAACAAGGAAGAGTTTGGCCCCTCATATCGAGCTCCAGTTCCTGTACTTGGCGTGCAGGGCAAAAGAACAGTCATTTTACCTCCACTTCCAAGTCGTAAGGAAAAACGGTACATCTCCATTGACAATATAAAATTACACAGAGTGGCCGATTCTTCTTAGTATGACACCGGCAGACTCCTGCCAATCGATACTGAGAAATTCTGTTTTGGCTCCTGCTCCTAACAACAGGCCTGACGTTGCCATCGAGATGCCTACTGTTTCAAGTCCTTTATTGAATACCCCAACTGATGCTCATCTTGATGATACTGAGTATACTTACCCCACAGACTTATCGATGCCCAATTTACAAACCTGTTTGGCAACTGAGTCCAGATTTTCATTTGACACTAACTCTACCACATCGAAGTATCGAAGCCCCAATCGAAAATTTCTGTTTTTGCAGCATGGTTTAAAAAACATTTTTTTATACCCCCTTGGACTTACATCTGGTTGGTGCTTTTTTCAATTATTTTGTTTATGTCAATTGGTTTTGTGGTGTATTTTTTCCGTCTTGTGAAGGGACACTACGTTGAAGAGAGGACTGCTATTCGACTAATTAATGGAACATTGGCACCCCATTCTTCATCACACAGATTGAAAAGGGACCTGACTGTTGTAAATATTACTGCCTGGCCCGTCTTAGATGGGATTGTTAGGGATGCTGTTAAATTTCAGATTCACGGTCCCACAGAGGTTATAAATGTCCAGAACGTACTGAGAGTTTCTATGGGGAATGTGATTAGAACAAATATACGCTCTGATGATTGGGACGTTCAAGCCGTAGAGGCTTTGTTTTCAGATATGAAATATTATGTTGCTTTTGATGCTGAGGGTTTATATTTAGATTCGGCTAATTATGGTGATTTGTTCTGTTATCAACACTATGGAAATCACTACCTGCATAAGGTAAACACAAGGAGGAATATAGTTAATTATACGCAATGGGAACATTGCCCCGCTCCTGTAGAAGGCAGCTCAAGTTCTCTTTTAAAGAGATTCAGTTATTTTACTGATTTTAATCAGTCAAATCCTAATGCATTTTATTTTAAGATGACCGAAAAGACCTCTTCCAAAGTTAGACTTACCCACACAGAATTGTTATATTCCAAGTCCTTTCTTGACCAATTGGCTATTGGGGGCTATGAACTGTGGAAAGAGAATATTGATCCTAAATCTGTTTGGGGTTCTAAAAATTGGCAAGTGCAAGGCACAGAGACCTTGCATTGTGCATGTCTCATCCCGAATCATATGTTATTTTTGAATTCGACTATTTCACAAACCACTTGCTTTAGATTGGCTACTACTAAATAATTAATTGCTCCTTCTTTTCCAGAGCTGGAAGAGTACCCCGATTGGGGTAATAATACCAGTATATCAATCAGGGATTTACAGGCCCTGTTGCTGAATTCTACTTTTAACATATCCAGTTTGGATCCTAAGGGTTGGTTGTTGTGGCACAAAGGTGCAGATTCTTGCCAACATCGTTTTCTGGGTTTGGCCCCTGGCTACACACAGGTGAGGGTGGATCCCAGTTTTGAGAGTGACCATTCTCTAACTACCTATTCCCTAGGCAAGCTGTATCAGAATTGGCGCAAACACTCCACTTTAGTGTCAGTTAAGCTTCATTTGTCTAAATTGACTGAAGATGTTGATCTGAATGACTTTGTCAAGGGCCCTGCTTCCGGCAGATCCAAAAGGTGGATATATGCTATTTACAACAAAGTTTGTAAACTGTCCCAGATTGAGGCTACTTCCCGCCTAAAAGCTATAGATCAAGCAAATTTAGAAAAAGTGCTCGCAGTTGTAGATAACAGCATTAACACCCTTTCTTCCCGCATTTACACATTAGATAATATTGTTTCTTCTGTTGTCGATATTGTGCAAGAAGATGTCTCTGTATTGTACCATGGCCAAAATCAATTGCGTTCCATTATGCAGTTTGCATGGACGTTACAAACGTTAAAGGCAGGGAAGGTGCCTTGGGACTACATGAACACATCCTCATTATTTGCCCCTTTTAATTTGACTGACAAACAGCAGTTTATGTCTATGAAAGATGCAACTTTTTCTATGTTACATATTGAAAAGTTAGAACCATTGCCGTTTTCTGTGGCCGAGACAAATTCTGCTGTGTGGCTCATCCATGGGTTAATAACATTACCTTTTCCTTTGTTCAAATTTGAAGCTTGCATGAAGTACTATGCAATTGGCAGCTATGAACCTCTGGGCACCACTTATCTCCATGAAGGTTGGTCACTACCATTTACCTATAGGTGCCTGAGGGAGGGAAAAGAGGTTTATTTGAATGGTGAAGATTGCACAACAACACCTGATCATTCATTAGTGTGTAGGAATATACAATTGCATGGCTCGGGTAATCAAAATGCGCCTAATTTGGCCTGTGTTTTAAAAAGTACACCGACATCTGCTGTCACACCCACATTCACATTACTAGCAAACAGTATTTATTTACTTTTAAATAATGAAGATTGTTGTGGGATGCTGGCTGGAATTCCTTACATCGTTACGGTCTCCCAACGTGTAGTTTGTTGTAAAACTGTACTGTTTCCGCCTCCACATTTGAAGCTGGATGTTTCCATTTGGCCGTCGATTCCGACCTTGAAAGCAGAGTTCAACAAGATGAGTCAAATAAGAGCTCTTTTGTTCAAGAAAGAAGTCGCCCTTACATCTGCTTGTGAAACATTTGTCCTTCACGTGGCAAACACCCGCACAGAAGTGCATGCGTTATTAAATACGGATCTTCCCCTGCATTTCGGGGAGTTAATTCACACTATCTTTAATGTCTCCCCGACCACAGGGCTGGCTTACTTTTTTAAAGTTGTTTGTAGTGGCCTTGTAACTTCCTTCCAAACTATATTCGGTGTGTTCCCGGCATTTTTTCATTCAAGCTTTTCCAGCCTCTTTGGTGGGTTTCCCTTGATGCTTGCTCTGGTTGCAGGAGTGCTTCTACTAATTTGTTTATTTAAGAATAGATGCACATCCTGTGCCATGAGACAATTTGGCCCGGCTGTTGCTGCCCCGCAACCGAATGCTTTATTACTATGGAGCACTGGCAACATTGAGTGCACCTTATGGATTATCATTTCGATTTTCCTTTTTCACATGCGTCCAGCCTGTCTTTCATTGCCTGAGCTGCGATTTCAAATGGGCTCTGGATTTGTGTCTCTGCAGTACGGTGTCTCCCAATGCAGATTATGATCAACTGATGAGCCCCTTAGTTGCTCATGAATTGCTTTGTTCTGGCAGCGGGATTATGGCCTTGCAGCGATGCATGGAGTCCTGGGACGTTGGAATATTTCTGCAGTGGCGCATGAATTCTTGTCACGCGGTTATATTGAAGTAAACCCGAGTTGTCCTCTGATGGTACTAGAGGCTCCGGTTGTTGAAGAACCTGTACGTTCATTCCCGTTACTAAATTGGATGGCTGAAATGTTTTCAGATAAGAACAACGACTTCCTATTGGAGGCTGTTGCAACGTACTGCGCATTTACACTGTTAGAGTGAGGTGCATTTCCTTCTCTCTCTCTTTCATGACCGAAGTCATATGCTGAACATCGGATTTTTTTATTATCATTTTGCAGGTCTATTGGCTTTACTGTGCCCACTTGTGATAACTAAATTGGTGTATTTTCAAAATTTGGAGTGTGCTTCCATTTTTCCATTATGGCAAATTGAACTTGATTCTATCTCTCAAACTTGAACTCTGCGTTCCTGCTTTGCCCCCATTACTTGTCTGTGCTCCGATCAAGGGAGGGTGTAGTGGGACTGAGCCTTGCATTCATACAGTGTTAAGTTAGTATGAGCTTATTAGAAGTTTAAACGCCATTTTACCTTTTGCTGTCTTTTGCACACGGCACACATGTTAGCTATTGTTTAGAGTTAGGCTGAGTGTTTTGCTTCACATTGCTAGACTTGCTTCGTAAGCTTAGTCTGCACAGTGAGTGCAGAGGCCTTCAAGGTTATATCAACACTGTAGCTGTTTTTTCGAACTGATCAGCGCACGTTCAAGCCATAACATATATGCAGCTGTGGCCAACTCAGATACTGGCGCCTTTAACAATGCACTGTGTAGGCATGATTGAACACACTTGGAGAACATTCGTATGCTGAGAGCTTGTGCAGAACTCGATGTGATTCACTCCTGCTAAACTTTGAGGTAAGGGGTCGCCTATGCAGGCCTAAGAGACCTTCTTTAGTTATAAAATAACCTACTAGCAAGGGAGGGTACAATATAGGTATATATTTAACCTGTTTCTATTTAGCATTATAACATGCTTTCTCCCTTTGTATTTTAGGGAATCGTAACTATGATGACAATCTTATTTCTTATCATATGTCTGCTTGTATTAGCTAAGATGCTGCACCTGAGATCACGGCATTAAAATAAATATTTTAGACTTGCACGTGTCTCCCTTTACTACCTGTTCTGGACTGGAATGAGAGTATAACAAAAGAGTGCTCATGTTTTCCACATTACCTGAGGTAACCTTAGTTGCATGTTCTGGGTTGTCTAATCATTGGTAACTTTGCTACAGGACGAAGAGCTGATGAGACACTGATGCTAGTCTGGTAAGGGATTTTGGGTACTGAGGTGAGTTTTTGGCACACCCTAATTCCCTGATGTCCTGAGTCTCTGTGCACAGTTCTGTGTCTGAGCAGAATCCCTGCAACAAGATGTCTATATTTATTTAGACAACAAGAACTATGAGATTAGGTAAGTACTTTATGAGTTAGCGATTTTCAGACATTTAGAAAATACAGCTGTCAGATTTGAGGTATGAACTTCCAACGTGGTAATGTTATCCTATGGGAGAAAACATACACAGCATAGGGTCACTTGAAAATGACTTACAGGACTGTTTTTCTGGTAGGGGCCAAAGGTCTCAAAAGCACCAGCAGTTTTTGGTTACCTACCCTGGGGTGTCCGGGTGCAGAGGTACTGGTCGCAAGGGTAACCCAAATGCTACTACTGAAGTCTATGGAGAAACCTGTAAGCAGTAAAATGCTGCAAGTGAGGCTTGGGGGGCAAGTCCATCGGAGTCCAATGGTAGGATTTGGGTCTCTGAGGAAAGGGTGCACAATCTGCAGGCTCAGACTTGAGCTGTGGGGCTTGGGTACAGATGTGTTTTGTCCACCAGGTGGCTGTCACTTTTTTTAAAGTTTTAAAATGTACCTTTATCAAGTAAGACAAAGGGAAATAACATATAGCAGGTTCACAATATAATATAATAACAATGTATTGAAGACGTGCACAATATTAAGATAGAACAGAAATATTTTGCAATTATATGTAGAAAACAGGATGAAAAGGGGAGGGAAAAAGAAAATAGGGAGAGCAAAAAATAAAAGCACTTCTCATGTAATGAAATTAGTATAATTATCAACAGTGGTGGAATTATAAAAATCATAGAGTACATATTATCAGTAAAACAAAAAAAGCAACACATATTACAATTAGTATGGAAGCTCCAAGAAGATACTTCATCAGTTAAGGGTTGATGAATGAAAGTCCTTGAAACTGAGGAGTCTAGAAAAATGGTTACTGGAGACCAGAGAGATTTCCATTTGATAGTAAGGGACATTGGGACAGTATAGGCTCTATCTAGTCCATGAGTATAACAAACACCATACCACCATGCTTGAAAGGAGATCTGCAGAGCATTCTTCCAATTTTTAGTAATCTCTTGAAATGCAACAGCAATTAATAGGTCTGCAATTGTTTTTTGTATTTAATTAAATATATTTTTTATTTTTAAACAATCACACAACAGAAGACAGTAGCAATCATCTCAATCGGCAAATGCTTACAGTTGACATGTCTTACATATATCAGGACATTCACTTTTCTACTTTTAGCTTACATTCGAGTATAAATATCTCACTTTGATAAACCCCCCCATCCCCAAGGCCGGAACATATTGTTGCTATGTTCACTCCTGATACATCTTCGAGTAGGCGGCCTTTGCTGACCCGCAGACAAAGCATCCCTCTACTCTCGTTCCACTTCCCCCAGATCTTTGTCCATTTGTGCGGGCATCCTCTACCCTCGTAGACTACCCGTTCTGCTTGCATACACCAGTCAATGTTGTCGTCCCAGTTTTTAAACATAGGACCAGACACCCCCCCCCATTTGCGTGCTATTTTGTGTTTAGCTACCTGAAGCCTAGTGTGGCCCGGAGTTTCTCTCCCATTGTTATGTCCGTTTTTCCCCAGACGTTTAATAAACACCCTTGGGGGATGCCTCCTTACCACAGAACTTCTGTATGTGTGTCACAATCTTGTTCCAGTATTCTCTTATCTTGGGGAAGTCCCACCATAAGTGTCAAAAGGGACAAAGTGCTGAGTCAAGTCTATTCATTTTAACTAATGTGGTGCATGCGTAATAAGTCTCATGAAGTAGTTTCAATTGGATCAGCCTAAAGCGGGACCGTATTGCCACCTCTCGGGGAGACGTGTGTGCATCCAGCCAATACTCGTCATTCATCTTACCCACATCCTCCTCACACCTGGTTCGCAATATCTCCAGTGTTCAAGGGGAATGATTTAATATCTTCCAGTAAGTTAATGAAATTGCCTTCTCATTTAAATAGTCATTGAAGAGCCTATCTTCCAAAGGGGAAGAGGCTGGAAGATCTGCGTCTCTCGGGATGGCTTGTTGCAGTGCGTGTCGTACTTGGAGGTATCGGAAGGTCTCTGAGGGAGCCAACTCGTAGTCTTATTGAAGGTCAGCAAAGGGTCTTATGTTCCCCCCCCCACTCATAGGTTCCATTTGTTGAAGCCCCGTTGGCTCCCCAGTGGACTCAGGCCTCTTGTGTTCCATAATGGCGTAGCTAAAGTTATCTTATCTTTCCACCCCAGCGCTGTTGGCGCTGTGTGCCATATATTAATCGTAGTTGATGATGGAGTGATAAGTGGTGCCGCCTGTTTCCCGCCATAAATGGCCCTATGGTAGACTCCTGGTCTCATGTTATGTCTATCCATATTGTAGGCTGGCCCATCTTGGGCTACATGGACCCATCGATTAATTACTATGAGTTGCGCTCCCCAACCTTAAAATTGTATCACTGAGAGCGCAATCCTTCCATCGTACTAACTCCTGGTAAATGTATTTAATGCAAGCTGCGGATTTCTCCCATCCCAGAGGAGTATTCATATCTCTGCTTCAACCACTTTAAAGTACCCCGAAGGGACCAGGTATGGCGTGTTTTGCAATATATATACAAAGCAGGAAAGTGCCGTCATCTTATACAGGGCGGCCTTGCCCAACAGTGACAACGGTAATGTCCTCCAATGCTGCACATCTTCTTGCAGACTGCGTAGTGGGGGGTCGAAATTTTGTTTGTGGAACACTGCTGGGTCTTTGGTTATATAGATTCCCAAGTATCTAAATCCTTCTGTCACCACACGGTCTGTACAGGTTCTGGGGTGTATGGATTTGTGCCTCAGAGAACATATATCAATGATTTATCCCTGTTTATAGTATATCCTGAGTATTTTTGGTATAAGGTGAATATGTGAAGCACTCTGTGTCCGGAAGAGTAAGGTTTGGCCACATAGAGGAGAATATTATCTGCAAAGAGGTAGATTCTATCCTCCCAATCTACTGCCTACTCAAGTTCTCTGATAAGTGGGTCACCCCGTATCCAACACCAGGGCAAATATCAAAGGGAACAAGGTGTGGAAAAGTAAATTTTGCCATGTTCTGTGTCCCTACGTGTCCTCCATCTTATGTTATGTGTGCATGATTAATATGCATATGTATTCCCCATGTTCGATTAAAGACGTAATTATAGTTGTGTCCATCTCTAGTATGCCAGTTTCCAGTTCTCGTGAATACTATGAGTATTAGGCCTATGTAAAGTTACGTTGCCACGTTTCTCAGTGTGCACGTTATTTCATTGAAAAGTCCCCGTTTCTAGGCCTCAAAAGGGCCTGGACACCAGATTCAGCTCCTGTCTCCTGAACCCTCGCTGAGGAGCGATACAGCCCCCACCTGTATCCTCGACCCTTCACTTACTTCCTGCCTCGCAGTGCCCGGCTCAGCCTGGCTCTGCCTCTGAGTCTGCCAAGAGTATGTTATGATTCTAGTTATCAGTCCAGCCCTCCTTCTCTGCATTCCTAAGCTACTGAATCGCATCAATAGTTTCCGTCACAGTCTAGCCTTTACGTCTCCATGTAAGAGAAATACTGCATTTAATGGTCATTTAATATTCTTCATCACGCACTACATGTAGAATAATGCATGCTCCAGTCTTAGAGTCCGTTAGCCTTTACCCCGATAACTTTTGGATTCTATCAACATGTTCTCTAAACATCAGATACTAGATAGGGTTTAGGTACATGTCGCCCTGACTCTCCAGACTTCAGTCTCTGCTCCTAGCACAGAGTTCATAGCCCCCAGCTTCTCCTAGTAACACGTCATTGTCAGTTTGCGCGCACCATTAGGTTAGAGGTCCCGGCTCCTTAGGTAGCCCCCTCCATGTTTCCGCCCCATTTATGACATATTCTGTTACGTTTGCATCACATGTCTATGTATACGCCCCTGTTACACCCATTTTCACCCTTATCTTTCGCGACTGCTATTGACCACACCCACTGCTCCGCCTACTGTAATTCATTGTAATGTAACTGTTTTAGTATATATATTTGTGCACTGTTATTAAATGTTACGCCGATTCTGATCCTGCCCCCGGCAGCGCTGCCATCCTGTTCCCGTGCAGGTTGTCCTGTTCCTGTCCTTTATGCTGTATTAAACCTGCAAACTCCTACTACCTCGAATCTTGACTCTTATTTATTGAGCTATCTGTTATTACTATGTCCAGTAAAACCTAGATCCGGTATTATTTATTTATATACCACATAATGGCGCCCGAATAGGGACTTGCCCTTTCCCCTCGCGCCGGTGAAGCCACGCCGGCCCCCTGACCCTCTGCAGCCGTGACGGAACCATACCGTGCACGTGCAGATATTTCTGCTTCAAGTATCCCTCAGGCCCACGGAGGAGACGGAGGTGGCGGTCCAGCATCCAGACGAGGCGGTGGAGGAACGCGGCGAGTCCCGACCAGAGCCCAAGCCGAGAGTCCAAGGTCCGAGGTATCCGGAGGCCCACCCGTAACAGAAGTCCGAAGCTCGTCCGTCCGGCGTCGAAGCAGTCCAGTCCAGTCCGAGGCCTTCCGTTCTTGCTGCCCGGTGAGTACCATTGCTGGGGTAGTATCTAGACAGGGCCAATCTAATTGACTCTGGTCCGTGGGTTGGTGGTACACAGACCCACAAACGAAGTGTCCACTTCGGTGGATGCGGGTCCTGACGTGTCTCTTTATGAGACCGGTAAGTTTCGTACTGTTTCAGCAGTGCATCTAGTTTCTGTTCTAGTCAGTTCTGTTCTCGAGAAAATTCATGTATTCTGTTTTCAGTATTCCAGGTAGTATTCTGTTCGAACTGTTATTTTAAATGTTCTTCATGTATTTTTAATGTCGTGGTATGAAAGTGGTGTAGTTATCGTGTTCGTTGTGTATTGTATTGTGTCTAGATTACAGTTCAGTCATGCCTTTATTTTCTAAACTACGTCAGTTAAAAACCAGAAAAGGTCTGCTAGAAGCAGCAGTTCCTGTCCCGCCTAGGGACAGTCCAGGTCATTTTATGTATCAAAAGCATGGCATAAGTGCCATATTATATCTAGATTTATGGGTAGAGTATACCAAACAGTTAGAAGAAAAGTATAGATGGCCTGTATCAGGCACATGGGATGCCGAGTGCATCATGAGAGTAGAAGAAGCATTATGGAAGAAGAAAGCCAGACAGTCACAGAAAGATGCCATCGAGTTATGGCGCAAAGAATCTCATAAGAGAACCGAAAAAGAAATCAGAAAGTCAAAATTAAGTAGAGAATCTTTAGAACGAGCCCAAGAAAGGGAATTAATCGAGATAGGTGAACGAGTCAAAACCGAACAGTCCGACAGACAGAGGCATGCCCTCATTAAGGGTATGTATCCTCTTCTTGCCAAGGGCTTGCCAAAAGCGACCCCGGAGGCATCCAGTAATTTTCCGCCACCATTAGTTCCGACTAAGCTACGTCACAAACCGACCGCAGCTGATATTTTCATCTCGTCCTATTTGGACGACACAGTCCCGGAATATGCAAATCCTGTTCCGCCAGTCCCTGTAAATCAGGCAATTCCTGCTCCCCCAGACACCGGGGCACCCTTTGCAGTACCCGCTACGGTACCCCCGGCCCAGCCTACATTACAATTTCCCACCGCACCGGTACGACGAGTATCAGTCGACGATTCCAGTTTAGGGGCCGCAGGAGGAGGTCCTCCTGGTACCCCGCCACCGCACCAACGTAGAACGTTGGCCGAGTTACATGAATGTGCGTTACAGCGTACGCCCAAATTTAAGTCCGTTGCAGACATCCGACGAGCTCTCACTGAATGCCGCTATGATCCAGTTGCAGGTGATGATAGTACAGTAATATATTCCATCCGTGTAAGACGGGTGACCGGGTATTTAGACACCCTACCAGATATGAAAGGAGATCTAGACCGAATATATCGTTTCATCCGTACAGGGGATGATCCACAAAGTATTAGCGAAGCCATGTCTCAAAGGAAAGCTGAGATCCAGCTCATGATATTAAAGTTTCTGATTAATTGTCTAATAAGAGAACAAGACTACCCGACCAAAGATCCGGCCGAAATGAAAATCCTGACAAGGTGGAGTGATAATATAGCCGAGGGTAAGCACAGAACTATCAGTAGTATAGAGAGTATGTACAAGAAAATTCGTAAAGAAATAATAAAGTTACATGAACAACGTAAAGCAGCACAAGTAAGCGAGAAAGAGAATGACTCTTCTATTGAAGAGGTAGACGACGAGAATCCCACTAGAATAGCGTATGTAGGAAAATCTAGATTTCCAGACCGACATTCACGTCTAGACTACAAGAAAACTGTTCCTCATCCGGCACCAGAACAAGGTTCTCTAGAACAAGTATTTCAAGCTACCGATCACATTTTGAAGTCACGAATCGGTTACAGTGAGTTAAGTACTATGCATGAACAAGAACTAGCCCGATCAGCAGTCCGATGGATTACTGATTCTACCACTTTTCCAGACGAAATAGTGGCACAAATGTTTCTGAAATTGCCCCCAGCCGAGCAACGACTGGTGGGTATGTATATGATCCAACACCTCATTACTCTGTATGAGGGTCAACATTCTGATCCAGGTCCGTTACACGATGTCCTGAACGAGTTACTCCAGTATAGATGGAAAGGTTTAGGTACCGATTTAATTAGTGTTATTCTAGAACAGCGTCACAAATATAGAACGTTTTTGAACCCGCATTTTGTTCATGTCTCACCCCCAGAAAGTAAACCCTTTTACATAGATAGACAGAATCCGTTACGAGAAGTACACCCAGTCAGGACAACAGATGGTGAAATGCAACGAGTGTTTGTTTACACCCCGATTACAAAGATGGAACTCTTAGAGATGAAGAAACTAATTCCCTGTCATGACAAAGATCCAGCAGGGTTCCACCGAGAATTAAAGGACATGCTCCGTATGGGAGAATACACGTATCCAGATATAATTAAAATGTTAAAAGTCCTGTTGCCCGCAGGGGTATACGAAAAACTCAAGGAAAAAGATTGGGAGGTGGGAGAAAAAAAGATCGATTGGGCAGTTCTAGAAGCTGAAGATAAGATACGAGTACCAGGTACCGGTCTTGGAGAGAAATGTAAAGAATTACCAGAACTATTAATACAAGTTTTGCCAAGATTATTAACCACTAAAAAGGAAGACTGGGATGCAATCTCAGCCTGTAAACAGAAACAAGATGAAGACACTAGTGATTTTTATTCTAGATTCGAGAAATGTTTTAGTATAAACAGTGGCCTCAAGACAAGTAGCGAGTCATACCCTCATCTTTTTGTTACTAAATTAGTCGAGAATTCAAGTCCACAAGTTAAGAATCGAGTTTTGAAAGTCGAAAGTACCTGGCAAGCTAATACCCCGTCCCAGATGTTACAGATGCTTCAGTATCACCAGAATAGAATCAGAGAAGAGCAAGATCATGAAAGAAAACGTATGAAAGACACGAAAATGAAAGTACTAGTTGCACAATCTATTCCACAAGACAGTCAGAAGAGGGGTACGAATCAAGCCAGTCATCCTGCAGTTCCCGTTAAAGGGACATGCAATTATTGTAAACAGCCAGGTCATTTTGTAAACGAGTGTGCAGTTCTGAAACACAATATAGCTACTGGTAAGACTAAAGAAAGACCACGTCCGCCTAGACAAGAACAAGTTTCACAGACTTCTCAGCCACAGAATGCACAACAGACAGTTCCAGCACCGCAGCCTATTGCTGCAACACAGCATGTTACACAGCAGATGTACCAGTATGCACAATCCGAGTATCCAGAGTATCAGCCATATTCATGAAACAGCCTAGAGAGGGAGGTAGGCTTGCCTCTCACCGAGATACCTGTAGATCAAGAGGGTCCCTATGTTCATAGTCAAGTACTAGGGAAAGACAGAAAGTTTCTGATTGATACAGGGGCAAGTAGGACCACCATCAGTCACGCCGAAGTTCCAGGGGCTCCGCTCTCAGGCTCTAGAAATGTTTCCCTTGGATTTTCAGGAAAGCCTATTGTAAACGAGATATCTAAGCCAGTTACTCTAGAAGTAGGTCCATTGTCCCGCACTACTGATCTATTACTTACTAAGTCATGTCCAGAAAATCTGTTAGGCATTAAAACACTGAAAGAATTAGGTGCAGTTATTTGCTGTTCCCCAGAGGGAATACGACTGTTCCTACGTGACTTCAAGGGTCACTATGTATTACGAGATTTTGATCCGAGATTGTCCAATGTTCCGCAGCATCTATGGGCGCAAGGTCCAACTGATGTTGGTTATATGCAAATCACACCCCATCGTGTGACTCTCAAGTCAGGTGTAGTGTTACCACGAATCAGACAGTACAGATTGCCACCTGAGGCTGTAGCAGCCTTATCCAAAATTATTGACGAGCTCATCGCTCAAGGAGTAGTTGTAGAAACTGACTCCAATGTATGTAATTCTCCGATCATTCCAGTCATGAAACGTACTGATCCAAATGCACCGCCAGTATATCGATTAGTGATTGACCTACGAGAACTTAATAAATGTATTATTCCCCAGTACCCAGTTGTCCCAGATATCTCTTCCCTATTGACAGCCATTGATTCTGAAGCCTCATTTTTTTCAGTCATAGACCTCAAGAACGCATTTTTTAGTGTCCCCATTCATCCAGACAGCCAGTTCCTTTTCGGATTTTGTTTAAATGGAAGGAGCTATATGTTCACACGAGCTCCTCAAGGTTTCACAGAAAGTCCTAGTATTTACAGTCAAGCACTTAAAAGACAACTAGACAATATTCACATGCCAACTGACACTGCCCTGCTCCAGTATGTCGATGATCTACTGATCACAGCCCGTTCTGAACGTGCTTGCGAGCGAGCATCCCTTACAGTCTTGTATTTCCTTGCCGAGATGGGGCACAAGGTGTCCCCTTCTAAGCTTCAATTCTGTGTCCAGCAAGTGATCTACTTAGGCCACTTACTGTCCAAGAGGGGTAGGCAGTTGACACCTGACCGTATCCAGCTAATAGCGAGTCTTCCTCAGCCCAAGACCCAGAAGGAGGTACGTGCTTTTATCGGCCTCACTTCTTACTGCAGACAATGGATTCCTCAGTATGCATTTCTAGCTAAACCACTGATACAGTTAACGACACAGGAGGCAGCCGTATCGACTGTCCTCCCTTGGACATCTGAACATACACTTAGTTTTAATGAGTTAAAGAAAGCTCTATGCCAAGCTCCAGTTCTAGCAACACCGAACTACAGTAAGCCTTTTACACTTTTTGTCACTGAACGGGAAGGTACAGCATTATCTGTTCTCACACAAGATCAAGCAGGACAATACAAGCCCTGTGCTTATTTTTCGAGCACACTAGATCCTGTAGCCCAGGCTCTGCCTGCGTGCCTCAAGTCAGTTGCAGCCACAGCACTAGCTATCAGACAAAGTGATTCCATAGTATTAGGACATTCCTTGACAGTACAAGTTCCACACTCTGTGGAAGTTCTTTTAAACCGTACACAAACTCAGCACTTGACAATTGCACGTTTAACAGGTTATGAACTGACACTGTTCCAGCCACACATAGAAATCAGATGCTGCAACGTTTTAAATCCTGCCACACTGTTACCGTCAGTTAATTCAAATCCTGCCACACACGACTGTGTGGAAGTAGTTAACATTATGACAAAGCCAAGACAAGATCTGACAGATATTCCATTACCAGATCCCGACCTGACACTTTATGTGGATGGTTCATGTATGAGAACGAGTACAGGAGAACTAGTAGCCGCGTATGCAGTGACTACTGACACTGAAGTTATAGAAACACACCGTATTGACACCCTGTCCGCTCAAGCAGCAGAGCTAGTTGCTCTGACACAAGCCTGCATACACGCCAAGAACCTGAAAGTCAATGTTTACACAGATTCACGCTACGCATTTGGAGTCGTACACGACTTTGGAGTGCTCTGGCAGGAGAGAGGTTTCATGACTTCTCATGGAACCAAGATTCAGCATGGTCTCCTTATTCAAGCTCTGTTAGATGCCATACACTTACCGACATCCATTGCTATCATGAAATGCAAAGCACATACGAAAGTTACTGACACTATTTCTCAAGGTAATGATCTAGCAGATCGCACAGCCAAGCTTACAGCACAGACTCCAGACATTCCAGTTAACAAGACACAGACACATACTCCAGATCCGACTACTTGTATGACAGTTAAGGACCCTACTCAAGATGTCATAGATATCCAGTTACATGCTACTCCCGAGGAAATCAAGAAATGGTCTGAACAAGGAGGGGTCCAGACAGACCAGGGATGGGTAACGAAGGGTAAAGCCACATGGTTTCTCCCCGATTCTATGGTTCAAGTCATTATCAATACCGCACATAGTCCAGCACATTTAGGAGAAAAAGCTATGTTAGATAGTATCCAGAACATTTGGTTCAACAAGCATTTACGAGCTGCAGCCCAGCAGAAAGTCCGTACCTGTATGATATGTTGTCAGTTTAATCCAGGTAAAAGTGTTCCGGTGGAACAAGGTGGATTCCAGCCCCCTGACCACCCTTTTGAAGTCCTCCAGATGGATTATATTCAGATGGAGCGATGTCGAGGTTTCAAGTATGTCCTTGTAGTTGTATGCGCTTTGTCCAGGTGGACAGAGGCATATCCAGTCCCAGATTACACAGCCGCGACCACTGCCAAGCAGTTGGTTCGTGAGTTCTTCCCCCGTTATGGACTCCCTAGAGTCGTGTATTCAGACAACGGCCAGCCATTTTCATCCGAGTTGATGAAACATGTTTCCCTGTTGTTAGGGTACCAGTGGAAGTTCCATTGTGTACGCCATCCTGAAGCAGCCGGTCTCGTAGAGAGACATAATCAGACCCTGAAAATCCGAATTGCAAAAGTATGTAAAGAGAAAGGTGTGGACTGGCTAGTAGCTCTGCCAGTTGCCTTGTTTTATATGCGCATGGTCGCACATTCCAGATCAGGTCTGTCCCCGTACGAGGTCGTATTCGGCCGCCCCCCTAACATGTGGGGTACACCTAGACCTCGAAGTATTACCGATGTTTCAAGTAATATGCTGACAGATTACCTAGCTTCCTTGATGTCTGCCCTCAACTCTTGTCGTTCACAGGTTGCTGCCGCCTTTCCAGACAATACCGAGGTGGCACCGCATGACATCGTTCCCGGATGCATGGTTCTTGTCCGGAATTTCGATCGTTCAAGTCCGCTGGAGCCTCGCTGGAAGGAACCCCGACAGGTCCTCCTGGCCACCCGTACTGCCGTCAAGCTGGAAGGCAGGAAGGGCTGGGTCCACTTGTCACATGTGAAAAGATTTTTTGGACTAAAGCCTGTTTCAAAGAGCATTTCCGAGGATTCTAAAGACTGCCAAAGTACTATTCTTAAGGACTGTCCCGCAAAAGACATTGCTACGAACCCTTCCCTGTTAGAGAAAACTCCGCAACAGGAGTATAAGCTCAAATTAAGGTCTAGTAAAATAAGTCAGCCAGTTTGATTGTCTAAGTCCTCCCCTAGGTGAAACGGTTAGACCGGTTTCTGACATGTATATAATAGACCCCCACAGAGAGAGAGTTAGTGAGAACTCTAGAAATTGCACTATTATTTTATGTTTTCTGCTATATTTCAGCATTATGATTTCCTGCACCAGTTATGCATTTTATTTGTATTTTCCAGTTTCTCATGTAAATAAGTCTGCTAATGCTACAGTAGAACACACGTTTAGTGATCTGCCTCCTCATGAACTTTCTTATCGTCTTGCTATGCGTAATAACTCCTTTATCCGCATGTTACATTATTCACACCAGACCAGCAATGCCACAAATTGTTGGGTGTGTGGTCGACTCCCCCCTTTCCAGACACCGAAGGGAGTTCTGCCACTCTTTCCTTATCCATTTTCACATAATGGTTCGTGTGGAGCATGGTCCACGTTAACGTCATCCTCAACAGATATGTCTTTTCTGAACAGCACATGTTTCCCAGACAAGCAAGGTCTTCCCCACAGAACAGGGTTAGATCTAGAAAATGAAGTTTATAATTTAGGAAATTATTCTTCGAATTTCATGGTCCTGAATGTTCAGTCTGATTCTACTCCAGACTTACCTGCTATTTCAGTACTACCAGTCAAAGGTGAATTATGTGTCCGAAATAATGGTTCCGTACATGTAGGCCATAGTGATTGTACTACTATTGTCAAGTATAGTGACAGTAGGAAATCTATTTTCAAAGCTTCACGTCATTCTTATTTTGTTTGTGGTCAGACCGCATATGTTCGTCTGCCCCTTGATTGGGATGGTACATGTTACATTGCCTTCCTACTGCCACCAGTTTTCCTAGCCCCACCTGACTATCATAGGAATTCCCTCCTAGTACATACTAGACACAAGAGAAATTTCCCGATTGTCGATTATACTGAAACTGCTCTAGAACAATACATAGATATCAATAAAGGTGTCTTCCCCTACTTAGGTACTGTCGTGAATAGTAAACTGATATGTAGATTAACCAGAACACTTGAAGCAGTAGTGATTGAGACTACTTCTGCTCTAGGTAACTTAACCGAAGAACAATCCTTTATGAGAATTGTCGTGCTCCAGAATCGTCTCGTCCTTGACGTCATACTGGCCGATAGGGGCGGGGCATGTAGAGTCATCGGATCTAGTTGCTGCATTTTCATTCCTAATAACGCACCGTCTGTTTATTCAGCTATTACCAGACTCCATAAAATTGCCCATATGTTACACCAAGATCCAGGCACCTGGACATGGTCCGGTTGGTTCTGGAATATAATTTCCGCCTGGGGATGGAAAGTATTGTCATTTCTGGGTATTGCAGTAGCGATCATATTCAGTTGCTGCCTCTGTTTACAATGTGGCCCTGCGATTTGCGGCATTTGTGCTACATCTTGTATTCCTAGTCCTAAGTCCCGTTCTAAATCCCGTTCCAAGAAAATTCGAGACGAGCAAATGATACTGTATGAAATGATAGATGGTATCATGAATATTGATGTTTCCTGATGGAAACGTAGTGACAAGGAGGGAATGTGGAAAAGTAAATTTTGCCATGTTCTGTGTCCCTACGTGTCCTCCATCTTATGTTATGTGTGCATGATTAATATGCATATGTATTCCCCATGTTCGATTAAAGACGTAATTATAGTTGTGTCCATCTCTAGTATGCCAGTTTCCAGTTCTCGTGAATACTATGAGTATTAGGCCTATGTAAAGTTACGTTGCCACGTTTCTCAGTGTGCACGTTATTTCATTGAAAAGTCCCCGTTTCTAGGCCTCAAAAGGGCCTGGACACCAGATTCAGCTCCTGTCTCCTGAACCCTCGCTGAGGAGCGATACAGCCCCCACCTGTATCCTCGACCCTTCACTTACTTCCTGCCTCGCAGTGCCCGGCTCAGCCTGGCCGTCCTCTGAGTCTGCCAAGAGTATGTTATGATTCTAGTTATCAGTCCAGCCCTCCTTCTCTGCATTCCTAAGCTACTGAATCGCATCAATAGTTTCCGTCACAGTCTAGCCTTTACGTCTCCATGTAAGAGAAATACTGCATTTAATGGTCATTTAATATTCTTCATCACGCACTACATGTAGAATAATGCATGCTCCAGTCTTAGAGTCCGTTAGCCTTTACCCCGATAACTTTTGGATTCTATCAACATGTTCTCTAAACATCAGATACTAGATAGGGTTTAGGTACATGTCGCCCTGACTCTCCAGACTTCAGTCTCTGCTCCTAGCACAGAGTTCATAGCCCCCAGCTTCTCCTAGTAACACGTCATTGTCAGTTTGCGCGCACCATTAGGTTAGAGGTCCCGGCTCCTTAGGTAGCCCCCTCCATGTTTCCGCCCCATTTATGACATATTCTGTTACGTTTGCATCACATGTCTATGTATACGCCCCTGTTACACCCATTTTCACCCTTATCTTTCGCGACTGCTATTGACCACACCCACTGCTCCGCCTACTGTAATTCATTGTAATGTAACTGTTTTAGTATATATATTTGTGCACTGTTATTAAATGTTACGCCGATTCTGATCCTGCCCCCGGCAGCGCTGCCATCCTGTTCCCGTGCAGGTTGTCCTGTTCCTGTCCTTTATGCTGTATTAAACCTGCAAACTCCTACTACCTCGAATCTTGACTCTTATTTATTGAGCTATCTGTTATTACTATGTCCAGTAAAACCTAGATCCGGTATTATTTATTTATATACCACAAAGGGCCAACCCTGCCTAGTGCCTCTGTGGGGTTTAAAAACTGTTGATCATCCCCCGTTCACCATCACTTGTGCCAGTGGCCTGAAGTACAGGAGCCTGACCCATGCCAGGAATATATACCCAAAGTCTAATCTCTCGAGGATAGCAAATAAAAAGGACCATTCTATCATGTCAAAAGCCTTCCTAGCGTCCAGCGACATTACAACCACCTCTTCCCTAATGATCTCGGCTCTTTCCAGCACTCCATGGAGGCGTTGTAGGTTTAGTGTGGTATTTCTACCCGGCATGAATCCTGATTGGTCTGGGTGAACCAACTTATGCATCAGCAGAGCCAGGCGAGTCACCAGACTTTTCGCTAAGATCTTCACTTTTGCATTTAGCAGAGATATTGGTCTGCATGACGCGCAGTCGTCTGGTGCTTTGCCATCTTTATAGATTACTAAAATATTGGCCAGTCTCTGGCTCTCAGGCAGCGTCCCCACTTTGACACTCTCCTGAAACATTTGTAATAAATACAGAGCTGGTGTGGAAGCTGTTACCTAATATAGTACAATTGGCAGGCCGTTGGGGGTCTATTGCTTTTCCAGTTTTTATTTCCCTAATTGCCTGTGTCACTTCATTTTCTGTAAGCTCTGCTTCTAAACTGTGTCTATCTGCGTTTTTGAGGGAGGGTACATTAAGAGTGGATAGCAGGTCCCGCGCCTCTATCTGGGTAGTCTGTGTTGACGACATGTACAGTTGTCGATAGTAGGCTGCAAAGGTGTCCCCTATTCTCTGTCGGTCTTTCATTCGTTCCCCCATTTCTGAAGTGATTTTGAACACCTATCTAGGAGCTTGCTCTTGTCTCTCTAGCCACGCCAGCTAGAGTCATAGACTCAGTGTAAGGTCGTAAGGTTATGTGCCCAAAGGGTTTAGTGCAAATCTACCGACCCCTAATTCTCTTCAAAATAATTAATTGATGTTTTCAATAAGTCTTCCCTAATAGATGGTATTTTGAGGTACCATAGATTAGGTGACGCTTAGTTTCCCCTGATTGGGAGTGTTTCTTCATAGGTTGCACTAATTGGAGAGTGATCAGAAATACCTCTTGGGAGCAGGGTCATCTCCCAAAACGTCAATAACTGGCCTACCAAACCGAATGCATAGTCTATACAGGATAAACGTCCATGTATACCTAAGTGTAAGATATACTGTCGGGTAGAAGGATTGCGCACCCGCAACACATCCACAAGGCTGATTGCTGACAAGAACTCAGACAGTGCTTTCCCTGAACTATCTTTGTGCCTGGCTGGCCAAACGTCCATTTCTCCATTCAGGGCTGCATTGCAATCACCCCCAACTAATAACTCACCCTGTGGAGGCTTAACTAAACGAGGACCCAGCTCAGACAGTGTAGGAGAATGTTGCTGTGGGGGATGTACAGCAATACAATATGTAAAAGTCTACCGTCCCAGTTCCCTGACAACGTCACAAAGCGACCAAGTGGGTCGAGCGCCTCTGCCCGTATTGTAAATAGAAAGGACTTAAGTAATAAAATACCCACCCCCCCCTTGAGTCTCTAGTGTACCCTGCATGTGCAAATAGTTTGTAGTCCCATCTGTTGAGTGCACAGTAGGACGTCCCCTGTATATGAGTTTCCTGCAGCAGGACGATGTCGCTTAATATACTGCAATACCACCCCTCTTTTAATTTGATCTCTTAATCCATTTACGTTCCAGGAAAGAATCTCAAGATGGTTGAGGGATGTGCTTCTGCTCACTTTATTTTGCTTCTGGATCATGTGAAAATATGACCAAGGGTGTCACAAACTTGCGGGACATTGAGTAGCGGAGAACCTACAATTGTCTTCCAACATAGTCATTGGTAGAGTTCTGTATTTCATGTCTCACGTGTTTGTGATATGCATCCTGCTGTACTGTCTTAACTATCCATAAAGTGTGTCCATAGAACTGAAACCTCCTGCTAACAAAACAACCCCATACCTCCCCCTCCCTGCTTCCCTGCAATGTGGACTTGAAACTGCCCACCCCTCCAATTTTGCAGAATGCCTGTATATCCCGTCCCTCATTTCTTGATGTCGGAGAGTGTGACCAATCGGCCTCCTACACACTAGAGCCCCTCCCCCAAGCATATAGTAAGTTTACCACTGCACATCGGTATAGTTATGATCAATAGGATCTTAAATTGACCCGTTGCTTCTCTCGTACCACCTCCGAGGTCATGCATCATTCCAGTCGGAATGCTCTCCCTCGCTAGCAGTCTCTCGAAGGGACTTGGTCGCCATGCAAATCTACTTTCGGTCTGGCATAGATGGCTTATGCAAAGTGCCTCAGTCTCAATTTGCATCTTCATTCATCGGAGGAGTCTGAACATTGAGCGAATGTAGACCATCGGTGGATCTCCCACTCCCCATTTTTTTGTCTTCCCGGTTGTCACCACTCCTTCTCACTCGTCTGTCGGAGGGGGTGGTTTCTGTTGATTCACTGCTTCCTCCAGCCATCCAGACAGTCTCATGCTTCTTCAGGAGTGTTGAAGAACCAAGTTTTTCCCTTCGTCACAACCCGGAGCTTGGCAAGAATCAGTATCGCGTATTTCAGTTCTTTCTCGCGAAGCCGTTTTTTGACTTCCAGAAACGGGCGCCTTATTTTCCGGACTTTGACCGTGAAATACATGGAAAAGGTTATCATAGCATTCTTATAGTGTAGTGGAGGGGCCGAAGGGGGTTCTGTAATATGACATCTCGATCTCTGAAGTTAAAGATCCTCGCCAATATAGGACAGGGGACCCACCAGGTCGCGGCAGGCACCATGGTACTCGTTGGGCCCGTTCTACCACAAACAAGTTAGGGAGATGTCAGGGTTGCAGGTGTTTTGTTATAAATTCCTCAACAAATAAGTCTGTTGACAGGCCCTCCGCTCTTTGCGGTGCTCCCCGAATGCAGACATTGTTATTGTGTGCACTCCCTTCATCGTCCTCTAATCCCGCCTCGAGGGCTGTCGTTGTGGCGTGCAGCTTTTCCATGTGCATCTCAAGTTCTTTAGTGGATGATTGGAGCGTTATTATAGAGTTCTCAATGGCCTTTACTCGGCATCACAGACTCCGGTAGGTCAGCATGCATCAGCGATACCTCCAAGGCCACTGTGTCAATTTTAGTATCTGAAAGATAAAGTTAGTTATAGATTCCTTACCTTAGAATTACCCCCAGGCGACAGACTGGATCCGGAAAGTTTTTGGTCGGCAGTGCCCCTGCGCATCGGAAGGTGGCGTTGGTTGACTCAGTGTTCATCGTCGGCATCGTTGTCGCTGGGATGTCGTCGCGATAGCTACTTAGATGCCGCCCTTGCGTGCTGACGTCAGTTCTTTCTTTTTCCGCGCCAGCAGGTGCAGATCCAGAGAGAGCGGTACCTCCAGTCACTTTTTGACTGAACTGTTCCTCAACTTTGTTGTGTTTTGAGTCCATCGACTCCTGGTGCACGAGGGATGCCCGGCTTTAAGGCCTGTGGTTCCAGTAACCAATTGATGTCGGTAACAGATCCGCACCGCATGCGCCTCTACTGCCTGGAGCGCAACCACGACCCCAAGTCGTGCTCCAACGGCCGAACCTTGGCCCCGAAGTCTTTACGGGAGTGGTCCCAAAAGCTACTCAAGGCCCGGCAGTCAACTGCATTGCTCAAGGTCCCGGTCACGTAGGAGGTCGAGGGACCGGTCGCGGAGCCAACACCATTCTTCCTCTAAGTCTTTGCACTGGAGGTCAGGTAAGTCGACGCACAGAAAGAAGTCAAAGAAGCATTGTCGCTCTTTGACTTCTCCCCATCTGATGGCCGATATGACGAGGGATGCAGGTGGTGCCCAGAGCCCTTAGGGTCGACTCCTGGTTTCCCTCCCTTCCCATTACTGGGAGCAACCCCTGCCCAGCATAGTCATTTTTACAAAGCAATGCACACCATCTTTGGGCAGCCTGACTCTGCTGGTGTGCCTTTGAGCCCCACGGACTCAGCTGGGGGCCCTGGGTCTTCGGCACCGGCAAATTTGGCCTCGGCCCAGAAGGGTCCCCTTGAATCCAGGCCTGAATCGGGATTGGTGCCGCTCGATCTTGTTACACCTCCCCAGCTTCGATTCCATTGGCACCACGTCCGCCAACGGTATTGGGTGTGTCTTCAGCTGACGTCAAGCCCTGCTTCCACCTCGAGGTAGAAACGGAGTCGGACCGGAGTCGACCGACGGCGGATCCTACGCCGACAGGTACTTTTGTGACCCTGTTCTATCCTGGTCTTTGTGATCAATTTGGCAGCCAGAGGAGGGTGAGGAGGACTGGGAGGGGTCTGGGAACCCTTTAACTGACCAGTTGTTATATGAACAGGACTGGAGAGAGGAACTGGGGGAAGCCAGTGGTTTGGATACCTCACCAGACATTGGCATGTTGTCTCCTTCTACTGTGGTTAAGGAGGAGGGAGCATCATACGCAGTGGTGTTGCTTAGAGTGGCCGAGTCCCTCCACCTCGAGCTACGTCTGGTGGCAGTCAGGACTAACCTCCTGACAGAGGTGCTTCAACCGGCAGCGAGCTCTTGGGAGCCCCTGCTGCCATTTAATGAAGCCATTACGGACATCCTTTAGGGCACCTGGTCCCAACAGAGAGGCTCCTGCAGACAGGATGATTGCCCGACGCCACTGCCCGGTCCCCGGGCGTCTCCGCTTTCCTCTACCAACACCCCACCCATGAGAGCTTGGTAGTCCAAGCCTCCACTTCCAAGGGCGCATTCCCTATTGCTCCTCCGGACAGGGAATCCAAAAATCTACATCATCTTGGGAAGAAGATGTTTTCTTCCTCCAGCTTGAGACTGCAGTCAGTTAACACCGCATGTCTATTGGGCCGTTATACCCACTCAGTACCCAGAGGAGACCCGGCCGTACTCTATCGGGTAGTTGCTGAAGTGAGAGACGCAGCGAAGTTTACCATCCGCTGTGGGTTGGATACCGCCGACTCACTAGGCAGGACGATTTCCACGTCAGTAGCCCTTCGATGCTATGCCTGGTTGAGGTCGACTGTTGTTTCCAGGGATGTCCAGTCCACTCTTATGGACATGCCCTTTGATGGCCTTCGCATTTTTGGTGACAAGGCAGACCGCGCTGGAACACTTTAAGGACTCTTGGGTTACAATCATTGGGCCTCTACACCTCCCACCCTGCCCAGTCGGCCTTTCGCCCCTTTTGCCCCTTTTGTGGCTACGGATGGGGTGCCCCACTATGTCCCACCCAGAGCCACAGGCTGGTGCAAGCCGTCCAGCCTCTGCACGGCCAGGGACGTGAGAACCAGTGCCATGGTTCTGGGGCCTAGTGGGCGGGCCAGTCTACCACATCCTCCAAACCCTCCTAATCCAACCTTTCAGGGCCATCAAATGCCGCCTGTGGGCAGCAGGATTTGCCATTAACTCTCCCACTGGCGCACATCAAGTCAGACAGGTGGGTTTTGTCGATAGTCCCAAGGGGCTACTCCCTCCCCTTCGAAACTACCCCTCCATCCATGCCACCTCAGTACCATCGCATGTCGGAGGATCATCTGGCCCTTCTCCAACACGACGTATTGGCACTCGTGGTCAAGGGAGCCATCAAGCGCGTTCCGGTTCCAGAAGTTGTTGTGGTTGCTATTCCCACTACTTTCTGGTACCCAAGAAGGACAAGGGCCTGTGTCCTATCTTGGATCTCAGGAACATCAACGGCTTTCTCCGGAAGGAGAAGTCAGAAATGTTGACGCTCGCTCAAGTCTTGTCTGCTCAGTTATTGTCTGCCCTCAACCCTGGAGACTGAATGGTAGCGTTGGACTTGCAAGACGCTTACTTTCATATCCCCGTCCTGCCAGCCCACCAGCGTTACCTGTGCTTCACAGTAGGCCACGAGCAATTTCAGTTTACTGTGCTCCTCTTTGGCCTTGCCAGCGCCCCTCGAGTGTTCACGAAAGTGATGGCGGCGGTCGCAGCTCATCTGCGCAGATCAGGGGTTCCAGTCTTCCCCTATCTCGACGACTGGCTGTTGAAATCGGGCTCATCCCAGGTTGTCGTCTCCCAACTCCAGACTATGGCCGACCACCTGCATTCAATAATGTTCTGTATCAACGTGCCGAAGTCACACCTGACCCCCTCTCAGAAGCTCCTCATCATCGGAGCGGTTCTGGACTTGGCGCAGTTTCATGTTTATCCTCCAGATCAGCGAGTCTGGGATATTTAGGCAATGACTCCGATCTTTTAGCCTCTACCCGAGTTTCGGTCAGAATGACCCTCCAGCTCCTGGGCCTGATGGCCTCCTGCATCCTGCTAGTGGATCATGCCAGATGGCATATGCGGGCTCTGCAGTGGGACCTGAATTTCCAGTGGGCACAGCATCAGGGCAACCTGTCTGATCACGTCCAGATCTCGGAGGGCTCTGCACGACAATTGCAGTGGTGGCTAACGAATTGCGATTGGGTCAATGGCAGATCCCTCTCCCTTCCCCAACCAGAACACACAGTTGTGATGGACTTGTCCCTTCTGGGAAGGGGCAGCCACCTGGGATAGGCAGAGATCAGAGGCCTCTGGTCTCCGGCAGAGTCCAGGCTCAATATCAACCTTCTGGAGCTTTGGGCGATCCAGCTTGCACTGAAGGCATTCATCTCTCTGTCAAGGGGAGAGTAGTGCAGGTGTTCACAGACAACACCACCGCCATGTGGTACTGCAACAAACAGGGCGGGGTGGGGTCGTGGACCCTCTGTCAGGAGGGCCTGCGCCTCAGGACATGGCTGGAACATCATGGCATTTTCTTGGTGGTTCAACACCTGGCAGGTACTCTGAACACCAGGGCAGACAAACTCAGCCGTCGGTGCATAATGGATCACGAATGGCATCTGAACTCGGATGTGGCGCAAGGTCTCTTTCGGCAGTGGGGAGAACCTTGGTTAGGTCTATTTGCCACTGAAGAGAACGTGCAATGTCATCAGTTCTGCGCGTTGGAATTTCCAAGGCGGCACTCGCTAGGTGACGCTTTTCGTCATGAGTGGAGTTGTGGTCTACTATACGCCTTTCCGCCTATACTACTTCTACCCAGAGTGCTGAAGAAGATCAAGCGCGAGCGGGCCCTAGTCATTTTTGTGGCTCCGGACTGTGCTCGAAGAGTATGGTATCCCGAGCTACTCAGCATGGCTATCGATCCCCGATCCGACTGCCTCTTTGGGAGGATCTTCTTTTGCAGCAACAGGGGACGGTCCTCCACCCAAACATGTCCAGTCTCCACCTCCTTGCTTGGAGATTGAGCCGCTGCAGCTTATGTCTTTTGACCTGCCTCCCGAAGTTTGTGATATAATATTGGCAGCCAGGCGTCCCTCCACTAAGAGGGTACACGCCTTCAGTTGGAATACATTTGTGGCATGCTGCACAGCAAAGGCTGTGGATCCCCATTCTGACCCTTTTTCAGAGGTCCTCCTATTCCTCCTTTCTTTGGCCCAGCAGGGTTCTGCTCTGGGCACTATCAAGGGCTATCTCACGGTCATTTCAGCCTTTTTACGGCTTCCAGATCAGCCTTCCCTTTTCAAGTCCCCTGTTGTAAATAGATTCTTAAAAGGCATTACTCATCTTTCCCCTCCTGTTCCTTTCATAATGCCTCAGTGGGACTTGAACCTGGTTCTGACATATCTGATGTGTGCTCCCTTTGAGCCACTTCACAACTGTCCTCTTCGTCTTCTTACTTTAAATACAGCTTTCCTGGTGGCTATCACCTCTGCCAGAAGACTGAGTGGGCTCCAGGCTCTTTCTTCTAAACCTCCTTTTCTCTCTGTCCATCCAGACAAAGTTGTTCTAGGAACTCGTCTATCTTTTCTGCCAAAGGCTGTCTCTGCCTTTCACATCGGGCAGACCATCACTTTGCCCACCTTCTTTCTGCCTCCGCATCCCTCAGAAGAAGAAGAGAGGCTCCACCGTCTGGACCCAAAACGTGCACTCTCATTCTACCTGAACCGTACACAACAGTTCCGGGTAAATGACCAGCTCTTTGTTGGCTATGTGGGCGCAAAGAAAGGTCTGGCCGTGCACAAGCATACCATCTCTCGGTGGGTCGTTCTGTGCATTAGGACTTGTTATTCTTTGGCTAAAAAGTGGCTACCAGTGGGGCTACGTGCCCATTCTACCAGGGCCGAAAGAAGCCACTACTGCTTTGGTACGAGGAGTTCCCAAGCATCTGTCAGGCAGCTATGTGGGCTTTACTGGACACGTTTACCAAGCATTACTGCCTGGACAGCCAAGTCCGGAGAGATGGCTTCTTTGGCCGTTCTGTTCTCCAGGGCTTCCTGGTGTGATCTTGGTTCGCAGAACAACCACCGGGGTTGGTATTGCTGGGGTATCTATTCTAAGGTAAGGAATCTATCACTACATGTTTCTTACAGATGCACAAGTTACTTACATTCGGTAACGATATATCTGTAAGAAACATTAGTAGTGATAGATTCCTTATCGCCCCACCCATCCTCCCCGTTCTGCAAACTGATTTTTAGGGTTAAGGACATCCCTTTCAGGGCCCTAGTTTCATGGCACCAGTGTTCAGTTTCTTGCATGGCTCTGCGTTCCTGTCACGGAAAGTCATGTACAGAACTGATGTCAGCGCACGTGGGTGCATCTAAGTAGCTGCAGCAAAGTCATCTCGGTGACTACGATGCCAACGACGCACGTGGAGCTGCACGACGACGCCTACCGACGTTCAGGGGTACTGCTGACGAAAACTTTCCGGATCCAGTCTGACGCCTGGGGGTAATTCTAAGGTAAGGAATCTATCACTACTAATGTTTCTCACAGATATATTGTTATCGAAGGGAAGTAACTTGTGCATTAATTACCAAATAAAGAGATATTATTAATTAAAAAACAAATTAAAACGCATACAAATTAATTAGCTTCCTACACTTTACCCCTATAATACCCACAACCTACACCTAAAATTAAGCTGTAAAAATATTATTTACACAACTAAAACTTATTTTCAATAAAAAAACTAATATTATTTAACAACTAATTATAAAGTAAGTAAAATTAATGTACTCCCCACCCTTTACCTCTAGAAAATTAAAACTCCCACACCAAAAATAAACAATTTCCATAATTAAATATCAATTAATTAATGGATATCAGTGATCAAATAATGATTAAATAATTAAACATAATTGGACTTTCAACACTTTACCCCTATAAACCCCACAACCCACACCTAAAATTAATTACACCATTTCCATATTTAATTTTTTATTAATTACCTAATAATAATTAACAAATAATGAATAATTAATTAACCATAACTTCCTATGCTTTTCCCCTCTAAACCCCATAACCCACACCTAAAATTAATTACACAATTTCCATGATTAATTTTCAATCAATTAATTAATATCAATCAACAACTAATTATTAATTAATCAAAATTAAATTCCTTCCCACCCATTACCCCTATAAACCCCACAACCCACACCTAAAATTAATTATACAATTTGCATATTTAATTTTCAATTATTAAATACTACTAATTAACAACTTATTATTAATTAATTAGAAACAAATTACTTCCCACCCTTTACCCCTATAAACCCCACAACCCGCACCTAAAACCATTACACAATTACCATTATTAATAAAGCAATGAATGAATTAACATCAATTAACAACCAATTAATAATACATTACTTCCCACAATTAACACTATAATTAATACTGAATTAAATAAATATGAATACATAAAAAATAATAATACATTTATTATAATGAAATTACTTCCCACCCTATTCCCCTATAAATCCACAACCCGCTACGGAACTAAAAAACGCTAAATGAAATTAAAATAAAATTGATAACTACTAAAAGTGTAACACAGATATTAAAAAAACATTAACAATACTTACCCAAAAAAATATCACATTCATTTAAAATATATGCTAAAATACATAACACTAATTAAAAAATCGATATTTTAAACAACTATATTTTTGCAAACGTTATGAATGCATTCTATATTTTTAAAAACAATATGTCTCACCTTAAAATCGATACTCTTGCCGTCAATATTTATTTTTCTCATTTTTTATTTTTTTATTTTCTTGAACATTAATCACAAATGTAAACAGTGATACATAGGCAGAAATATGAATGTCAATCACATGTATGCATTCATTATATATGATATCCAATATTACGCAGTTCTTCTTCTATCTATTCATATGTGATAATAGTATACAGTAAATTAGTCATATATTCCAATTTACACATTGACTTGCAACAATAAAGCTGTTGTTTGTTGTTACCTGGTCTCACATGGATCTCCCATCTCAGTCTTACATGTATCCTGGGACCAATCCCACCTCTGGAGTGTGCTCCCACCAAATGTTTCATCTCCATATTATTATGTAACAGTTAAATTCTCCCCTCTAGTTCTAGAGCCCCTCCATAGATAGTATCTCTAATCTTGATGTATGATCAGAGGCGACTTCTACTGGATGGGATAATAGGTATCCTTTAAGAGGGTCCCATATGGCTTTTAGGTGTGAGGTAAGTAGGTGCAACTCTGCATAGGTAAGCGTTTGTTCCTGACAGAATAATAAGTCCCTGATACACTCTTTAAACTTGGGGGCTCTCTCTACCTAATCCCCATCTACATGAAACTCTATGCTTAGCAAGTAAGAACCCAAGCGACACATATTTTCTATATCCTGCATCAATTTGTTCAGTATACCCCAGAAGAGCTACTGTTGGAGATGCTAATAATGGCAGTTATGTCATTTGTGCCATTGCTGTAAACACTTGTTGCCAATATTTATTAATTCTGTTGCAGCTCCATGCAAGGTGTAAAAAATCTGCCTCTTCCACTCCACACCTGTCACAGCAGTCATTATCTCTGAGCGTATATTTGTGTAATTTGACAGGCGTGTAGAAGGTGCGATGGTGAAATTTAAAGTGGATGATGCGCAAACAACTACTGGCGGACACCTGTTCTGTTTGTGTACCACAGAATTCCCATTGTTTATCTGTCATTTCAAAGCCAAGATCTCTATCCCACTGCCCCCGTGCGGGACATTGGCCTAGTACCTGATTGGTGTGTGTTGTGTGGTATCAATATAATGTACTTAGTGAACTTGGGCACAAATATAATACAATTCTAGATTGAGAACATCGAATCCCCCCTGGGAATAAGGCCTAGTGATTGTTTCCCATTTTAGCCTCGGTTGTTTGCCTCCCCAGGCCAATCTAATCAATTACATGTGCAAAGTGGCAAAGAAGTGCCTGCAAGGATAATATGGTATATTCATAAATTTATATAATAATTTGTGGAGAATCACCATTTTTAGGTCGAGCTCTCTCGACCTATTGTTGTGGAGTTGGCTCTGAAGGGAGACACAGCAGGTCACACGCGGCGTTTCCTGTCTGTGGACGCGCTTATGCAGGCCAGCTGAAGACACGCATACACGCATACACACAGACACACACACACACAGAGACGCGCAGACAGACGCACCCTCCCACACAGTCACACAGACACACATACACACACACCGCCCCCCCCCCACTATGCCCCACTTACCGCATCAGCGGCCATAGCCGCCACTCCTTACTTCTGCTGCCACCCGCCGCCACTCCTGCTGCCACCGCTCCCGCCTCAAGACAGCCGTGAGCGTGCACATCCCGAAAACGGAAGTTCGGGAGCGTGCACGCTCACGGCTTGTTTCCCAATAGAATAGACCACCCGGACACAGCTTCAAGTTCAGTGCGCGCGCTTCCGCTTTCCGCGCCCGCTCCAGTTAGCAGACAGCCGGCCAAGCACGAGCCTCTCCGAGAGCCGGAGGCGAGCGAACCTGGGTCTGGGCGTCTGCCAAGTCGGTCGTGCATGCGCAGAGCGCGCCGTGTCCCTTTCCCTCCCGTGTGTTTAAACAGGAAGGTGGACATGTTTGTCGGTTGGTGAGGCTCCGTTCCCCTGCAGGACAGTGACTGTCAGCCCCTCCCCAAGGACCTGGAGCAAAAACGACCCCAGCAAAAATCGGCTTCAACTTCGTCACTTAGAAGCCCAGGAGTTACGGCGGGCACCACTTTCCCCTTCATGTCCCGCCACGGTGAACACAGTTGACCCCCTCTGGGTGATGCATCCGTTCAGGGACTGAACCAAGAGACAGAATACAGTCACCGCGGAACCACCATGTCAAGCACCGGGGAGAGCTTGGAGGCCCACCTGGGGCGAATGGATGCCATGCTGCGGGACCCTGCCAGCCAAGTCAACACCGACTGTCTGCTGGTAAGTGACCGGGTGGAGTGCATATCTCAGCCGGGACGGTGGAGCCAAGGGGTGCCCGGCACAGAATATGGGCTGCACAGACCTGTACTTGCAGCTGACCTCGCCTGTGGGTTTGCAAAGTGAAGTTTGTCCCCGAGAGCAGTCGGGCTGCTTTCAATGTTTACTTTAAGTTAGGGTGGCGGGCTCAGGCGACCCCTCACTTTGGCAATGCGCCAACTGTCAGTGTCCCTCCGGGGGCGGCCCAGTGTGTTCCCAGGCCAGCCCGCTGGATGACAGCTCCTGCCCGGGTGTGAAAGGGCGAGCCCGGCACCTGCGGGCGGGGACTGTTTACCTGCCCCCAAACCGTGCTGCAACTATTGGGAGCACCTATCAGGCTTTCCCATCAACTCCACGCGAGTTCTGTGTCTGCTACTTATTTGGACTGTAATTATCAAACCGATCATTGTTTCTGCATAAAATTACCCTAAAAGGAAACGGTCCTCGCTAACCCCCTCCAAAAATGAAATCCGGACTCTGTCACTAAGGCATCCCCGCCAGTTCCGTGTAGGTGTCACTAGAACCCGCTTCAGTTTGTTAGCAGTCCCTCTCCGCTCTGTACCCTTCCCCTGTATCTATTTTCTTGGCAGAAGTTTCTGCTCTACGTATTTTCACGCAGCTCTTTAGCTAGGAAAAGGTTTGAGGCTTTTTTTACGCATACAGACAGAATATGTATCGCATTGCATTATACTTTTTGTATAGCTCTTACTACCATTACGCTGGGCGCTGAGGATTATCCGCACATGTTACATACAGGCTCCTGGTGTGTGTTAAATGTGTTTTCTTTGCTTTAAGCCTGTGCGAGAAGTGCTTCCACGTCATGCGCGAGGACCACCAAGGTGAGGCTATGGTGTTATGGAACGCAGATCTTAGCTTTATCGAGGATGAGGAAGTGAGATTCACATTTTTTTGTAACTTACATTATGCTGGCGGCTTTGCAGGTCCCTTTATTGTGTGATCGATCCGATTTCACTTGAGCATCAGTCGCAGTTTTAATGGCTTTGTTGAACAAAAGGGTGTTATTCCTTAATACCTTGCTTAATCACTAGATCCATTTGTTACGGGCGCACAAAATTAATATATACACCAACTTTTTAACTGCTGCAAAGATCCTGTTAATCCTATGGCATGCATAATTCGTACTGATGTTCGGTTGATTGGTTGGTATAACACTTTTCATGTCTCTACAAATGTCTTCATTGGAACGGTTTTGTTATATTAAATGTCTGCATGGCAGTGAATAGTAGGTGTTTTATTTTAATTTTAAATGTAGTAGCATGAATGACTCAAATCCTCTCTCTCTAATCTTTGGACTGTGGACTTGGGCTTAGACCTGTGTAAGATTGAACTGCATGCGTTGTCAGGGTGCAAGAAGGATCACTGTGAGAAATTCGAGTAGGATTGTGTTAGGGTTATCAATAGTATGATAATTTCAGTCTCTCTACAGTTGCTCTTTAAATTTCACACGTTATTCCACTACTTGTTTTTAAGGGTTGCTAAATATGCATTCAGCCAAGTTATTTAGGATCAAAAGTGAATGAGATCTTGGAGGAAAAATCAATTATCTTGCCTCATGTTATGAGCCCAGTTATGTGCCAAGGACTACAGGCAATTGGAGGAGGGTTGGGGGTACTTGTGTTTTTCTTTCAATTCTGGTATATATAAGCCCACGTTACTCCTCGTTCTATTTGCTTTGAGCCTGCACAGTGATGGCAAGGTTCCTAGAAGTATGATTTTTTAAAATTGGATCTCTGTCATCAACTTGAAACCATCTTTTGAGTGCTGTCCCATTTGTAATAAGGCATATATAGCACTATTGCAATGGATCATGGTCCCATACTAGCTCTTTAACTGTGAGGTTTTGATTTGGGTTGTCTGTGGGTTATAAATGAGTAGGTTCAGCTTGAATTTAGTAATATATATATTTTTTCTGGTTAGGACTTTTTAGGTCGAGGCTACCGTCGCACTGCGAAGTAGTGGGGGCGGAGCCGAAGATTTAATGACTTCAACAGTGGGGCTTTAACCCGCCTCTCTCTTCCATTGGCTAGCTTCGTAAATGGAGGCTAGCCATTGGAAGAGATGTGTGTCACTCGGGGCTGGAGCAGATTCGTGGGCGTTTCTTGGCGTTTCTTGCTTTTTTTTAAGCCCCGTCCCTTTTTGTTCGTCATTCGGTGGGGGGCGTTTACTTTTTTTTTTTTTTTTTACAGGGCTGTTTTTTCGTCATTGGTAACGTCTCTGTTGCCGCTCCCGGTCCCCTTTGAAGACCCCCGCGTGGTTGTATTCTGCCCCCCTCCTGCTGTCTGTGTCTTTGTTCCCGCCCCCCCTTCCCGCTGTCCGTGTCTTTGTTCCCGCCCCCCTTACCGCTGTCCGTGTCTTTGTTCCCGCCCCCTCTCCCGCTGTCCATGTCTCCGTTCACGCACCCCCTCCCGGAGCTACTCCCACAGACACCTGGAAACTTGTTTTAGTATTGTTGTCTCTGAAGCACACAGCCCCCATCCAGGTGATTGCTGGTTGTGGGTGGAGGCTCGTCCAGAGGGCACCAGAGCAGGCTCACCTGGCGTGTTGAATAATGCACAGGGCATGCACAGCGCACAGGCCCCAGCCGCTCTGGCGTTCCCTTAATCAGATTCGCATGTATGCGGGAGGGAAGATGCAGCCTCGGCAACGCACATTTCATACCCCTGTATTCGTCTAAGAGAACACACTTATCGCCGTTTTGTAATTTTAGTCGGTGTGGCTTGTCCTGAAATTATTACACGTGATGCTCAAGTTTATTGCGGGAGTGTATGTATGTCTGTCTGTGTGTCCTATCCGGGCGCCTCCCCCTGCTCCCGAGCCATGCGACCCTCCCCACTTCCCTCACTCAACCAAATTGGAGCCCCAAACCCGCTCGTTGAAACCTCTGCTTCCCTCCCAACTCTCCACAAACAGCCCACACTATCCGATCGAGCCCGGCAAAACCTCCATCAACACTGCATGGCGAGCAAACCGTACCCCAACCTCCATGCGCTCGCTGCAAGGTCCATCACGTGGCCATGGGCCCAGCCTCGGGTGCTGCCGCCCCCCTGCGCCCCGTGGAACCGCACACCCTCAGCCCGGCTAACCCAGGTCACTCCATCCATGTCACCTCTGAAGGTGACAATCTGCTCGGCACCCATCACCCTCGGCCCTCCCCACAACCTCCCTTGCAATACCCTCTTCACCCCTCACAGACTGAGTGCCCGCTGCACTACCCAACCGGCCTCTGAAGGATGAAAGGCATTAGCATGACTACTCCTTCCACCCCATTCCCGCCCAGCCGCAAAGGTCCCCTGTGGCTACGGCCTCGCCCCTCCATCCGTCCTGCCACCAGACCCCTCGCTACCTCCTCCCCAGCTGTCCAACTTACCGCCCCTCCCCCACCGCACCCCCGTCCCAATCCGTTTCCTCCATCCTGACCACAAACCTCCCGCAGCCAAAACAGCAGAAATGCGTCCCTCCAAGCGCTCCCCCTAACTTAACAACTAAACTCCTCGCTGCCTCCTCCCCAGGCTGCCTAAACACAGTGTCCCCCTTGCCCCTTTCCACATGAGCCCTCCGAGGAACCTCCTGGCAGGATATTATCCCTTAAATGATCTGGGGCCTGGGCAAGGTGCACTTCATGCTGAGACGAGAGGGTGGCCAGGAACACCTTATTTAATAGCACTGATGTCTCGGATCTTTAAGCGCTTCTCTATGCATGTAGTGCAGGGACTCCCCCTTTATGCCTCACTTGGAAATATGAAACTGCCCAGGCTTTTAAAACCTGAAAGAGACGGCAAAGACAGCAGAGTGGATTGCAAGAAGGTACTGGAAACTAAGTGATTTATATGTAGGAGACGTGTTGATTTCATTTGAGGAGGCACAGTAAACGGTCACCGCTGTTCGAGGTCAGACTGGAGAGTTTCAAACACTCCTTCGGGTCTATCTAGCGGTATGAATGATGACAGAGTGAGGTAAAACTTACATTTTTAACTCGAGTCCGTGAAATAACTTAAAGACTTGATAGATCTGTCTGCGTGTACCTCTTTATTTACTGCCTCAATAGTTCCACCACCCACTCATCCCCTACGTGCTTCTGACCGCCCGCCCGCCAGCATTCCTATACTGCCATTGAAACTCCTGCCATCTGGGACACAATTCCCCCCTACAGGCGCCTCCCCCTGCTCCCGAGCCATGCGATCCTCCCCACTTCCCTCAATCATCCAAATTGGAGCCGCAAACCCGCTCGCTGAAACCTCCACTTCCCTCCCAACTCTCCACAAACAGCCCTCGCTAGCCGATCAAGCCTGGCAAAACCTCTATCAACAGTGCATGGCGAGCAAACCGTACCCCATCCAATGGTGTGGAATTTTATTAAATATCTGCTAGTTAAAGGGTCACAATACTTCAAAAATCTGTGTCCTTATAAAATAAATCCACTTATACCTTTCGTACAATCTACTGAGGTGACAAATTACGGCTGCGTTCATATTGTATCGGAGCTCTGATAATACCTCTCGGATTACACTAGGGCTCATTATATCAAGGGTTAGATGTTAGTGTTTCGCCATATTTTCAGAAATCTATGTACAGAGGTTGGAAAGCAATATTTCCAGGGTTGGAACGCACTGTGAATCTGTAAATATCTACCAATGCATGTTTGATGGTATTTGATACCTCCACAGTGTTCTCTGTCCACACTGGAAAAGGTTGGATATTTTGACAGGACTACACCTTTATTTCTACACCTTTATTTCTGGGTGTGAAAAGTGGGCGTACAGTAAAAAATGTGTACTTGCTGGAAACCCACAACACACACTGCAGTGTGAGAGACAGCAGTGTGCATGAGAGACAGCATTGTGAGACAGCATTGTGTGTAAGAAAGACAGCAGTGTGAATGAATGAATGAAGGGGGTCTTATCATGCGCAAACTTAGCCCGATGGGCGTCAAGGCGTGTGTGAGAAACAGCAGTGTGTGTGTGTGAGAGAGAGACAGCAGTGTGAGAGACAGCAGTGTGTGTGTTCTAGGGAGAGCATGGTGTGTGAGACAGCAGTGTGAGAGAGACAGCAGTGTGAGAGAGACAGCAGTGTGAGAGAGACAGCAGTGTGAGAGAGACAGCAGCGTGAGAGACAGCAGTGTGAGAGAGACAGCAGCGTGAGAGAGACAGCAGTGTGAGAGAGACAGCAGTGTGAGTGTGAGAGAGACAGCAGTGTGAGAGAGACAGCAGCGTGAGAGAGACAGCAGCGTGAGAGAGACAGCAGTGTGAGAGCGACAGCAGCGTGAGAGAGACAGCAGCGTGAGAGACAGCAGCGTGAGAGAGACAGCAGTGTGAGAGAGACAGCAGTGTGAGAGAGACAGCAGTGTGAGAGAGACAGCAGTGTGAGAGACAGCAGTGTGAGAGAGACAGCAGCATGAGAGAGACAGCAGCGTGAGAGAGACAGCAGCGTGAGAGAGACAGCAGTGTGAGAGAGACAGCAGTGTGAGAGAGACAGCAGTGAGAGAGACAGCAGCGTGAGAGAGACAGCAGCGTGAGAGAGACAGCAGTGTGAGAGAGACAGCAGCGTGAGAGAGACAGCAGCGTGAGAGAGACAGCAGTGTGAGAGAGACAGCAGCGTGAGAGAGACAGCAGTGTGAGAGACAGCAGCGTGAGAGAGACAGCAGTGTGAGAGAGACAGCAGCGTGAGAGAGACAGCAGTGTGAGAGAGACAGCAGTGTGAGAGAGACAGCAGTGTGAGTGTGAGAGAGACAGCAGTGTGAGAGAGACAGCAGCGTGAGAGAGACAGCAGCGTGAGAGAGACAGCAGTGTGAGAGAGACAGCAGCGTGAGACAGCAGCGTGAGAGAGACAGCAGTGTGAGAGAGACAGCAGTGTGAGAGAGACAGCAGTGTGAGAGAGACAGCAGTGTGAGAGACAGCAGCGTGAGAGAGACAGCAGCGTGAGAGAGACAGCAGTGTGAGAGAGACAGCAGCGTGAGAGAGACAGCAGCGTGAGAGAGACAGCAGTGTGAGAGAGACAGCAGCATGAGAGAGACAGCAGTGTGAGAGAGACAGCAGTGTGTGTGTTCTAGGGAGAGCATGGTGTGTGAGACAGCAGTGTAAGAGAGACAGCAGTGTGAGAGAGACAGCAGCGTGAGAGAGACAGCAGTGTGAGAGAGACAGCAGTGTGAGATAGACAGCAGTGTGAGAGAGACAGCAGCATGAGAGAGACAGCAGTGTGAGAGAGACAGCAGTGTGAGAGACAGCAGCGTGAGAGAGACAGCAGTGTGAGAGAGACAGCAGTGAGAGAGACAGCAGTGTGAGAGAGACAGCAGCGTGAGAGAGACAGCAGCGTGAGAGAGACAGCAGCGTGAGAGAGACAGCAGCGTGAGAGAGACAGCAGTGTGAGAGAGACAGCAGTGTGAGAGAGACAACCCCGTGGGTTCCCCTCATCCAGCGAACATGTCACCCTGCGGCTACCTCCCTTCATCGTGAGTTCTCTTCCTCGCCCCATCTTCACTCCCGGTGGCTACCTCAGACCCGCTTCGGCAGCGCACTTCCCTCCAATAGTCTCCCGGTGTCTCTTCTCAAAGAGAGCCTTTCCCGGGCACAAGGCCACAGACTTCAGAAATCTGAAAACATCTCCCATGCAGCTGGTGGGAGCAGCTGCCTTCCTGCAGGTCTGAGGCAGCGGAAAGGCCTCGGCTCCCCCTTCACCGCCGGAGGAGGGGGCCTGAGAGTGCACGTGCTCCCTGGACAAGGAGGTCACAGCTAAGAGAGACCCTGGCAGAGAAGGCCTGATACCCCCCCACCCCAGCTCATGAACCACTCCTCCCAGTTTCCACCTGTTGGTCGAGAGAATACCATGCCATGGCGTAGGGGGGTGTCAGACCCCCAACAGCTGAATAAGGCGGTCACGGCCCAGGCAGGCTTTGACATTTAACATCTGGGCCTCCTTTAGAATGGCATATATCCCAGAAAGTCCAGAAACTGATAACTGCCCAATTACCCCCCCCCCACCCCACTCCCGTGGAGGATACCCGCACCTCTTCCTCTACCCCCTCTCACTTAGTGAAGTCAAACCCCAGCACTATTGCTTTTCTTGTTAGCGGAATATGCATGCATCCTGTCGTATCTCGTCCTGCACCCCACACTTTTCTTGCACAGGCAGCGAAATGCAATGCAATAGGGCTCGCATTTCCGAGAGATTAAGCTATTGGCATTGTAAATGACAATGCCATTTATTTATCTGTTTTCAAAACCAACGCATAAATAAAAAGTTTGACATTTACAATGCCAATAGCTCTAACTTTTGTAAAGGCGAGACCGTTGCATTGTAAATGCTTGTTATAAGAGAAGTTCTCCCTACCAGGGACAAGGGCAATGAGATCCAGCGCGTGACACAGCCTGTGATAGTCTCCAATGACCTTCCATAGAAACATTAGTTCCGCACGGTCCAATGTGCCACGTATCCCCAAATATTTTACTTCTGAGTCACACCATTCTATGGGATAGACAAGAGGAAATGGCATTGCAGCCGCAGTGTGCAGGAACAGCTGCGACTTTCCCCAGTTACTATGTATTCCTGAGAGTTCCCCGAAGACAATGAATTCTCACAGTACGGGATTTAAATTCTGCTGTGGGTTTCTGAGGAACAGGGTGATATCATTTGCATAAAGATAGATAAGTATTTGTCGCATGTGGCACTATAATGCTTTGTTCTGGTGGTGTTGTCACAATGTTTCCGCCAGGGGTTCAATATCCAACTCAAATAGCAAGGGGGAGAGCAGGCAGCCTTGCCTCGTGCCCCTTGTGGTAGAAAAAGGTGACAATGTTTATCCATTAATAAGGACTGTGGCTACTGGAGAGTTATATAAAAGACTTATCCATGACAGGAACCCAATTGGCAGTCCCATACGTTGTTGTATCCCTAACAGATAGTCCCATTCTACCAAATCAAAGGCTTTTGTGGCATCTAGGAAGATTGCCACGGGTGCCAGTTCCTGGTCTTTGTTCTGCAGAACAGAGAACAGGGTGCGAAGATTGTGAGATGTTGCTCTTCCTGGGATAAATCCTGCCTGATTAGGTAGTACCAGCTTTTCCATCAACAAACTGTGTCTATTAGACTATATTTTGGCAAGGATATTCGCATCATTATTGATGAGAGATGATGGTCTAAATGAATGACATTGATCCGTACGTTTCCCAGATTTTAGGAGCGAGCTTATAAGTGCCTTTCTCATTAATCGAGGAAGAATGCTAGTTTCTTGGGCTTCTTCATAGACGTTTTTTAAGATAGGTGTGTGCTGATCAATATATGCTTTATAAAAGTCTATTGGGAGGCCGTCCAAGCTGAAGCCTTACCAGACTTCATCTGCATTATTGCGATCCGAATCTCATCCTCTATGAGGGGGGGTAGGTTGAAACTCTCTTTGCAAATTCCCCAACCAGCCTAGTGCCACATCGTTCAAATAGATAGCTAGAGCAAGGGGCTGCTGCCATCTGGTAGTATATAATGTATAATGTGACGTAATGTGCAGTGAATGCTGTTAGTATGTGTGTGCTATCTCTATGCCTCGTACCTTCATGATCTGAACTTTCTAACACGTAACTAGACAAACAGGGTTTACGTCTCTCTTCCACCAATGCCCTACCCGACCGTTCCCCGTCTACATAGCTATGTGGCACGCGAACCGCTCTCTCTGCTGTATCTTTAAGTTCTGAGAGTTTGTCCCTGAACTCTTTTGGAAGAGTTCCATTCATGCCAGCATTCATCTCTCTTTTTGAACACTTCAATTCCGTTTCCAATTTTTGTAGGGTCTATCTTATGTCTCGGAGGACCCTAGAACTTTTGGCAATGCATAATCAGCAAATTTTGACCTTAAAGGCCTCCCATACCGTCTCAGTGCGTGAAACTGAACTGATGTTTTGCTGAAAAAAGTCTGTAATTTCCCGACCTAGCTCTGTTTGGAACACTGTGTCCAACAGCATGAGCGGCACGAGTCTGCAGTTCCTATGAGTCACATTAATCACCGGAGGGGATAATGTCAGTCGGACCGGTGCATGGTCCGAAACTATTATCACTAGGTGCTCCGCTGTATCAATCCATGGCCCTATACCCCTAGATACCAACAATAGTCTAGCTTAGACCAAGACAAGTGCATTGCTGAGGGTGTACGTGTCGTCATGCATCTAAAAGACCATTGTCAGATATTATACCTTGTAATAGTTTATGCATTCTAGTGTAATGGTGCGGAACTGGATTGGACCTGTCACACAAAGGGTTTAGTGTTGTTTTAAGCCACCCCCCCCCCCAGATTAAGTGTGTAGACCCTATCTCAAGTATTTTCCCCCACAGTGTAGAGTAGAAGTCTGGGTCATCTACATTAGGCCCATAACAGCTTACTAATATGATCGTGTCAGAGCCCAATCTCCCACACATGATACAGTAGCTCCCTAAGTGGTCTTGAGAAATGCCCAGTGAAGTGTACAGAGTATTTCTCTTTATCAAAATAGCTGTCCCTCAAGGAATAAGAGGAGTACGAGGAGAACATACTATGCTCTGCCCATTTGCAAACAAAAGATGGAGTGCGCCGGGGGTCTAGTTGGGTCTCCTGGAGCATCCCAATACGGACATGATGTCATTGTAAATATGCTACTGTCTGTCTACATTTACATGGATCTCCCAACACCCTGACATTCCATGTTAATAACTGTATCTTCCGTTCTGCGTTATCATGTGCCATGTAATCATCAAGAGCCATAATACAATAGGAGTCAGAGACCTATATCTACTTATCTTTTCTTGTGCCTACAGTAGCGTGTCTATGGATTTCGTATCCTGCCTTACCGCAGTTCCAATCAAAATTTCCCATCCCCCTCCCACAACAGCACCCCAATTATGCCGGTAATTCCATTTCCACCCCCTCCCAAACATTCACAAACTACAAAACCTACGGTTCTTTTTAACCCACAGTGGGAGATCACCCTTGGGGGCACACCAGGGGTCTCTCACAACTTCTCCCTTCCCCTCCACGTGATGAAGTGTCTAGTAACTGGAGAGGGGAGGGGGTCACTGGTACAGTTTGTTAAGCAGTCCCAGCTGTACACTTATCAGCTTGTTGTGTCCATTTCCGTCTGACTTGAGCTACATTCGAAGTCCAGGGGGGGAGGGCACTGATTACCAGGAATTGTATCAGTCCGTCAAAGGCTTTTTGTTTACTACGATATTGGGGATGATGAACTCGATGGGTGTCCTTTACATTACGAGGCGAGTCCTGCCGCTTGATGCCTTTCAAGAAGTTGTCCACTTGCTGAGTATTAATAAAACAATACTGTTTGCCTTGGTGTGTAAATCATAGGAGCGCCGGTTTCATTAGTGTATAGACTATTTGCGCCTGTCGTAGTTTGTGCTTGGCCTGTACATTGGCTGTGAAGTCTGGATAGATTGTAAACTCATTGCCTTCAAAAAGGTGGTGTCTCTTTTACAGAAGCATTCTCAGGGCCACATTGCAATCCCTATTATTAAGCATTCTTGCAATCATCTGGCGTGGTGGACTTCCCGGGGGCGGTCTAGGGCCCAAAGAGTGATGAGCCCTTTCTACCACCATCTACGAGGGAAAGGAGTTTGCCCCAAATGCTTTACACAATAATCGTTCAATTAACTCCTCCTTCCACCCAGTATTCATGCTCTCCGATATCCCAATGACGCATACATTGTTGCGTCTGCTACGCGCTTTCCAATCCTCATTATTTGAGGTAATAACCTTAAAGACTTTATCCATCTATGTCATGTTTCTGCATATTTGACATAGTATCTACAGCGTCAGAGATTGGCCTTTCTTTTTCATAATGCGTTCATCGTGTTTATCCAATTTGTGTACTATAGCATCCAAGCGGGTCGTCATTGAATCCATCTTGCTCTGTATAGAAGTGAGGGTGTCCTGCATAGCATGTAGGAGTCCATTAACTTCATCATCCTGAGCATGCACCACCTCTTGTGAATGTTACATACGCGCATGTTCAGGTTCATCTTGGTGTTAGCGCGTGGCTTTCTTAGCTTCAAAGGGCAGCTTCGATTGCTTCCTGTCCATCTGTCCCATAGTGGAGACAGTGTCCACTCTTGTCTCTGCGACACTATATAGGTTGTGGATAACAAATTTGTTTCCCTGCTCCAATTACTCTCTGTAGGGAAAGAAAGCGGTATGCAGAGCTTGGCGGTGGTATCTCAGAGGGACCTGCAGTCCCCAATTAAATGCCAACGTGTCGCCACTCAACAATCTGAAAGTTTCACCAAGCTGAGTGCACAAATGGGCCCGGCAACTTATTTACGCACTTCGCTGTATGCTGCTCCTTACTATTATCGCGTGTTGCCCTTACCAATGCTGCTGTCATCTTCAGCAAAATCGTAATCTGTGAAGTGTTGAGTATGTATAGACATGTAATTTAATACTGCTGCTGGTGCCAGTTGTCGTTTGTGTGCCGTTATATGTCAGGCGAGAAAGAAAAAGACACACAATTGATGGACGGAATGCAGAACAAATCAAAACAGTCAAGAGATCTGGGTTAAATGCATCATTCTTTTGCTCACCATGCCACCCCAGTTTAGACCTGGCCATATGCAAATCAGTCTTGACCTTGTGCTTCATGGGAACAGTCTTCATGGGCTTGGCACACTTAGGGCGAGAAAGCAAAAGACACACAAATGATGGACGGGAATGTAGAACAAATCAAAACATTCACCCCAGTCAAGAGATCTTGGTTAAATCCATCATTCTTTTGCTCACCATGCCACCCAGTTTAGACCAGGCCATATGCAAATCAGTCTTGACCCTGTGCCTCATGGGAACAGTCCAGCCCGAACTGCCAAGCCAGGTCCTCCCTGGACCGGAAACAAGCATCCTAGGACTGGTCCCTCTTCAGCCAGGATAGCCTGATTCCAGTGGCAGAGTGAGCCCAGGACCCTCGTCTGGGTCTACCTGGAGCACTTAGGGCGAGAAAGCAAAAGACACACAATTGATGGACGAAATGCAGAACAAATCAACACATTTACCCCCAGTCAAGGCAGCACACTTAATCTCTCTGATGTCTGCCCTCGGCAGGACTCTCAGGGGCTGGTGGTCAAGTCATGATATTGTGTGTGGTGATATCCCAGCCACGTTAGTGCACTACTCAGCTGCCCGCACTCACCCTCTCCCTTCTTCCAAGTATAGTGATATTAGCCTTGCTGGTATTGTCAATCCGCTCCAGGCAGCCTCTGCAATTTGACCCTCTTCTGCAGCTCTGTTAACTATTGTGGTGACGAGTTGGGAATATTAGGTCATATTTCTTTGCGGCCTTCCTCCTCCTGTAATGTTTCTTTTTAAAAACTTTATTTTTTCTAGTTTGCAATGTACAAAAAAGAACCCCCCCCCCCCCCAAGGCATCGTTAAAAACATTTGTATACAGATCGACGGACTCATTATGGCACATCTCGGATTAGGACGACATTTGGAAATACGTAAATTCATGAGGTACAGTAGAATAACAAGCAGATAACAAATGACATCGCGAGGAAAACAGGCCAGCCACTACTCCAAGCACTGTGAGAGTAACCCCTCAGTGGACTCCTCCCCTCTCCCCCTCAGACTCTTGATTCTTGCCCTGAAAATAATTCCCCACTAGACCCCTTAGAGTCACTGTGTGACGAGTGCCCTTCCATAGCCAATCCTGTCATACACATGGTACGCCATGTCAGCAGGTCCTCTTGCAATTTCTCATCTCTCCTAGTGTTCTGCATGTGTGTTTCCTCAGCGAGTGCCCATTCCCTCACATCCTTTAGCCATGTGCCTATGGCAGGGGCCCTCTGTCCCATCCACATGATAGCGACCCTGCGCCTAGCCAGCACTAACATCAATTGCAATAAGTTATATGAAAGTTTCTGTTTCCTTGGCTTAGGGACCAATGCCAGCAGACAATGTAAGGGTGTTAGCTCGGTCCGGAGGCCAGTGGTGGCCGTTATATGACCTACAACCCCTGCCCAAAAGCTCCCCACCAACGGACATTCCCAGGCCAGATGTAAGAATCCCGCCTCCTCCGTGCTACACCTGGGGCAGTTGTCCCTTCTATCTTCAGAGTAGCGGCTCACCGACTTCGGAGTGAGGTAGGTACGGTGAAGGAAGTTAAAATGAATGAGCTTAAAGCGCGCATTACAGGACACCCGCCGTGCCAAGACCCCTATACGCTTCCGCTGCCCTTGGTCCAGAGGCGCTCCCAGGTCCGCCTCCCAGGCCGCCATGTCGGTGGCACCGGTGGGGCGGAATCACGTTTCATAGCCGCGTACAGCACGGCTATCAGCCTGCGTCCTCTGCCGCAGGACAGTAGGATATGTAAGGTATGGGTCATCGGGGGTATCTCCGGACACTGTGGCCAGACCGAGCGCACTATGGAACGCAATCCTTGGTAATGCAAATATTGTCCGCCACTAAGGCCAAATGACTCCTCCGCCTGCTCGTACGTCAAGAAGCTATCTGAGGAGTACAGATCTGCTAGAACCTCACAGCTCCCCGCTCTCCATTCACGGAAGGACTTATGGTGTTCTATTTCTACCATAGGGGCCAATATCCAGATTGGTAGATCTCTGTGAAAGGGCGCCGAGCGTAGGATCCGTTCTATAAAACGTTGCCATATGCCTGCGGTATGTCTCACCACATAGGGTAGCTCGGCTTTGGCATCCGACCTGCGCATCAATGCCATCTGGAGCTCCTGCACCGTTGCCCTTCCTGCTAGTAATCGTGTCTCCCATACATCCACGTCTGCAAACTATCTGGCAGCCGGAAGTAGCTGCGCTGCGTAGTTGTATAGATCGAAGCGCGAAACTTCTAATCCCCCCTCCTCAAAGGAGTGCACGACGGTGCGAGGGCCACTCTGCTTCGCCGACCCGCCCAAAGCAGGGATGTGAGCAGTGTGTTAAGGGTCCGAAAAATCCTAGGCGGAAGAGGGCACAACGTGTTCTGAAGGACATACAGTGTCCTTGGCAGCATCACCATCTTAGCGACGGCCAGTCGCCCCATTAGGGACAGTGGTAGGGTGTTCCAAAAAGACACGGATTGCTGGAGAGACGTAATCACCCGGTCTATATTGCAGGCGAGTGACTGCTCCTCTGTCGAGGCCACATGGATGCCCAGGTATCGAAAACTGGCCCGTTCTCATCGCAGCCCAAGCTCTGGCAAGTCCTGTGGAGTCGCTGCCTATATTGGCCCAAGGTGTATTTGTCGAGTCTATCTAGGATATCATGCAGCCGAGCTCGGGTAGCCTGTTTCTCTAGCCTCTGTAGAGCACTAGGGTCCGCTACGTGCTGGACCTGCAGGAGAGTGTCCTCTGCTTTCTGGAGATCTTGGAGGAGCTATTTCCGGATGCCGTAGGTAAGCCCCATACAAGCGCCCCTTACTACCGCCTTCAGGGCCTCCCACTTGGTGACCGAGGATATGCCTCCCTCTCCCCAATTGAGGTCCACATAGTCCCCAATGGCCGTTTCTACGTGCGCTTTCCCCACTTGGTCTCGGAGAATATGCACTGAGAGCCTCCAAGTAGGAGGGAGGACAACCGGGGACCCCCACTGAACCACGCAAGCTACTGGAGAATGTTCTGATAAAAAATGAGCCACTAAGACTCTATCTTGGCGACTGTACATGTTCTGTGTGGGGGAGAAGCAGGTGTACACCTTCTGTGCCGGATTCTTTAGGCGCCAAACATCCACCGCCCCTATGTTTTCCATGACCTCCCTTAGCTGTGCAGTCATACGGGGTTTTGTGCCCTCCCGAGGTGGCGAGCTATCCAGTACTGGGTCAAGAATACAGTTAAAGTCCCCGAACCAAAGGACCGGAGTCCCCAGGTCATGGATCAAGATGTCTTGCAAGGCTCTAAAAAAGGTCGGGTCATCGGTATTGGGTGCATAAGAATTCAAAATGACAATTTCCCTGCCATCCAGCTTATCCCTGAGAAGCAAGTATCTACCATGAATGTCTGCTTCCATATACTGAATAGCGAACGGTACCCCAGGCGCCACCCAGATCAGAACCCGCCTGCCTTATGTAGAGAAGGACGCATGAAATATCTGACCACGCCATTTTTTTCCCAACTTCTGTGCCCCTTCGTCTACCAAGTGGGTCTCCTGGAGGCAAGCGATGGAGACTCTATGTCTTCGAAGGAAGGAAAGGACTCTGTACCTCTTAGTGCATGTGCCTAGCCCCCTCACGTTCCAGCTCAGAAACTTATACCCCATGATTTCCAACGTAATCTACCCCGCCACATCTGTCTGCTCACAGTGTAGATCCCCTCCAGTGCCCGAAATGTAATACAAATGATGCCTGAAACATTCCCCTTCAACATCCCCTTCCAACAGTCCCCCCTCCCACCTCCACGAGCAATATACCGCCGGATAGAGCAGCATGTAATGTAGGTGCTTCTCCCGGAGTTTCTGTTTGGCTCGCAGAAAGGACTTCCGCTGCTCCTGGACTTGCTGGGTGTAGTCTGGATAAATGGAGATCCTGCTGTTCTCAAAGGTGAGGTTCGCCGTCTCCCTTGCCGCCCTCAGGATACAGTCTCTGTCCCGGTAATTAAGGATTTTGGCAATTAGGGCCCACGGAGGAGCCCCCGGCCGCGGCGGCGGAACCAGTGCCCTATGGGCTCACTCAATCACAAAGACCTCTCGGGCACAGCTCTGTACGAAACCAGTTCTCTAGGAACTGCTCTGCGTTTCCTGCCTCCGCCCGTTCCGGTACGCCAAGGACCCTGATGTTACTGCGGCACACCCTCCCTTCCGCATCCTCTGCTCTCCTCTCCAGGTCTCCCGTCGTGGCCGTGAGTTGGGAGACTGTCTTTTTGAGGGATGCCACCTCCCCTTGCAACTGTACTATGTTCTCCTCTGCATCGGAGACTTTATCTGCCACTTTGCGTAGGTCTGTCCTCAGCAAATTCACATCAATAGACACTGTTTTTATTAGTCGTTCTAGTGCTGAGTGTGAGCCCTGGATCGCCTTTAGCAGCTCGGCCCGGGAGGGCTCCCCTGGAGCTTCCGCCCCCTTGTCCTGGGCCAACTGGCGCGTGGTCCGCTGGGATGGCAGCCGCTGGGTGGTATATTGCGTTATTGTGTTTGGCTGCGTGGAACGAGACATCCTATCCTTACGCATTGCAGGCGCCCCCGTGTTCTTTTCGGCTCCCTGAGGGGCAGCGGGGTCTCCAATGTTTATTGCCCTGTCTCCTCCAAGCTAAGCCCCGATCATAAGACCCAGAGAGGCGCTCCGCAGACCCACTCGCCAATAGGTCACCACTACACCCCTAGGGGTCCACAGTTGTCAGGAGATGTTCAGTATCTTTGGGGTGCCTCCCCCTGTCTCATCCACGGGCCACCGCCCCCGCACCAGAGGGTCGAGATCTATGTCCCACTGCTTCTCCAACCTCCAAGCACATCAACTTCAGTGGGAGGATGCGTCATCGGGCCGCAGACAGTCTACAGGATTCCAGCCAAGCCTCCGCTTCCCGGGTCTCGCAAGGTGTCTCATCCGTGGCGGATCTTTCCAGCAATAGGTTGGCCCCCTCTGCCAAGGTCCCCCAGAGCTCTAGCACACCCAGGTGCCGACAGTCAGCCACTGCCCGCTTGACCGCTGCTTTTTTCAATCCTCCTCCTGGTCTCCTGGCCCACCACGAGGGCAGACCTTCCCTCAGCGTCGTGCCCTGCTCACCAGGGGGCCCGCGAGCATACATGCGAGTGTCATCACCTCGTTGCCTCCCCTCCGGTAATCTTTACTCAGTCAGACTGGCACAGACGGGTCAGGGCACAGCAGCCAGTTCCCTCTCAGTCCGCAAAGCGTCGTGGCCGCCACATCGACCGGTGGCCCCCAGGACCTCAGCAATGTTTTCCGGGGGTGCAGGCCGCAGACCAGGGCCACTCCCAGTGACGGCACTGCTTCCATACCTCCCCGACGGGGCCTGTCGAGCACCTACAGACACTCTCCAGCTCCTGAGGACCCCTGTAGCTGGATAGAGTCCCCAATGGCAATGCTTCACTTATGAGGGTAGGTGGGCTGGTCCGAAGGCCCTGCCACTCCGCCAACCGCACCAGCAACAGCGGCGCAACCAGCAGTGCGGTCCTCCGCTAGCTCAGGCAGGCACCCCCGCAATCCTCCTCAGGTCGGGGCCCCGGCCGGCAGCGGGCTCCGTTCACGAAATGGCATTGTCGCGGACACAAAACTCCAGACGTCCGCAGGCCTCCGATCACCGGGCTCCGCCGTCCTCTGGAAGCAGGCCTCAGACCACGGCCTCGCGTAGTCACAGGTCCGGACCCCCACAGCTCGGGCTAGTATCTCGGCTCCACTTTCGGCGGCCCGCCGTATATCGCCATAGGACGTGTCCCCAGGTACAAGGGAGTCGTGTAGCTGTCGATTCCACACCGCAGGAGCCCGTACAGGATAAATTAACAGGTTTTCTGGGCCAATTTGCCGGGAGCCGGAGGAGCTCACGTCCTGTCGGCCATGCTGCTTGGCCACGCCCCTCCTCCTGTAATGTTAGCAGGTAATCCTACGAGGGTGTCCAGATATTTCCTGCCGGTAGGTGCTCAGATGCGCCTCGGGAGTTGCGTAGCACCTGCCGCCGTCACCAGTAGCAGCGATATGCTGCCCTGTCTGAGCCTGCGTCTTCGGCCGGAACTCCAGCAGCGTCAGGTGCTCCGTGACACTTTAAAGTGTGCAGTTGTGAGTCTGGGCCTCTAACCTCTCTGTCGCCGGCTTCAGATCACCATGTTTTAACCTCTGGGCAGGATAAATGCTCGGATATCATTCCTGAGCTGCCAGAACCTCACTGAAGTGCGGTCATCTTGCTTGTGCACCACCTAGCGCCCCTTGCTGTCGATATTTTGGACTCAAATATTTAAGAATCAATATTTCTGTAGTTTGACGTTTCAAACTCAATATTCTGTCTGAACAGCCTGAATTTTTACCTGGCCCGTGGAGGTTTGCAGCTTCTGTATTTGTGACCAGCCTCTGGGGGACCGTATCAGCCAAGGGTCACCTTGCTCAGTTGGGGCTTTGATGAGAACCTGCTGGCCCTGCCGTGGATCTCTCATCCACAACCCAAGGTCCAGGATGTACCTTCAGTTTGGTTGGGACTGCACTGCATCAGAACTGCTGCCTACTGGTCCTGCGCATCATATATTTGTGAGTAGGTGCACCGCTATACATTACCCTAGTGCTCAAGACCAGAGATGCAAGGAACAGCTGACCGGTGTACACCACTTAGTCGGGCGAGGGGCCTAGAAAGGCAAGACCAACTTGCGCAGACTGATTGCACTCAATCACACATACTATTAGAGGGTTTTCAGTTTGCACCTGAGTTACATTCACATCACTTCTGTTATCCCTATAAAGATTATGCAGGCACCCAGAATCAGGGAGAGAGCTGGGGAAAGGATGAGAGAGAGAGAGAGAGAGGGGAGCGGCAAAGGGTTATTACCATCCATCTAGCTCTGAGAGACACTCAGGGCTATATTTAGAGCTTAATAGTTGAAATACTGCGTAACAAACATGGCGTGTAGCTTGTCTGCTGTATTGCAAGTGCATTATAGCCTATAGCACTTGTAATACGGAGGACAGGATATCTGTCACATTTTAACAGAGTAGCTTGTCCGCCAAACTCTAACTAAGACCCCAAATTTTGTTTGTTATTAGTAACGTGTAATATTGTATACTTTTGTGTAATAAAGAACTTTCTTTCTTGAAAGGATAAGCACTGAGCTTGGCATTCACTTATTGAACGGATTGTTGCAGTCTGAGCACAAGCACCCCAATATTTCTTACCTGGAAGCGTGTGACTGCTTGCCATCACTACCACTGTATCAAGTGTAGAAAGGGCTGTACCTGGCCCAGTTTGCAGAGCCAGAGTAGAATCAACCCTGGGACATCTGACTCAAATTACCTCAACCTCATTGCTTATGTCCCATAACCCCAGTTTACAGCGTGGTCCCCTAACGGGGTTTGACAATCTCCCGCCAGGATGCTTGGCGGTGGAGGAAGGAAAATAAGATCAGTGCTTTCCTGATCCATTCACTGCAGCAGCGGCAAGCTGCTACCCGCCGCCTCTCCTTCAGGAAGACTTGTGCTTCTGAAAAGACTACTGCTGCTATTTCTGTTAGAGGATCTGTTTTCAAAATGATATGTGTGACTGTTATCTGCCTTTACTCTATGATGTAATCTACACCAGTGGGATCTCCTTTTTCTACTGCTTGCAAACAGACTAGAGTTTTAAGGGCATCTGTATCAATGAATGGTTTTGTGATTTTCCAAATAGTGATGTTTTGAGAATCGCTATTTGAGAATCGCAAAACAAGATGTATCAAAAAAATCGCAAATATTTTGTGATTCCCTCCTATTCCTTAATTGCGACTCGCAAATTGCGACTCGCAATTAAGGAATCCCTTCCAATTCATTCCTATGGGCCAAGAGGCCCATAGGAATGAATGGAAATTGCGTGTGCATATTGCGAGTACCAAATAGGTACTCGTAAATTGCGCATGCAATTTCAAGGGTGCAAGGGTTCCAAAAGGACACCCTCTTGCACCCCTGAAATGTGCATGTGTGCACATGTGGCGCACATACATGCCCTAAGGGCATGTATGTGTGCCACATGGCACTTTGAAAAAAGCAAAAAAAGTGTTTTTTTCAAAGAATTCTCAAATTACCACCAACTGTAAATTGGTGGGAATTTTCGATTTCTCATGCCAAATTCGCACAAATTAGGTGCTTTCTACATCGCGTTTAAGGAATCGCAATTTGTGATTCCTTAAATGCAATCGCAAAATTGTGAATCGCAAATTTTGCAATTCTCTAATTTGCGATGGCTTTTTGGGATGATACATCCCAAAAGGCCTTTTCCCGTTGTCAAACGGGCCGAGTCTGAGAATCGGCCTGTTTGCGAACGGGAAAAGGGCTTGATTCTTATGCCCCTCAGCTTCTTCATTTTTGGATTCCTCCACTGAAGTGGGGGGTTCAAGACCTTTATGGATTTTCCTCAATGTTTTGGTCATCTTGACTTTCAATGAACAAAGTATGATGCAGTGGAAGGCTTTACGTTCCTTGTGTGATAGTAAGGAAGGTTCTTGTTCTGTAGGTGGAGTATCATATTCACATAGAGTGTACTATGCATACTAACTTAAAAACGATCTTCTTTTGCGCTTAAAGCCTTTGAACCAGAGACATCTTAAGGATTTTGGGGGCACTCAGCCAAACATATTTTGGAAGCCCATGTTCGGAACAGCTGTGAAGTTATGATGCATTTTCATCTCTTTGGTGCCCTCTTTGGCCAGGTCACTGACAGTGCACAGGCGCACTGGCACACATTCTAAATGTGTTTACATCTAATATGTAGGCATAGTGACCTGTGTTTTCAATATTGTAACACAGCAGCAACTCACTAATATTACTGAAAATAATCTCGGTGACATTTGAATATGTGAGGTCCGGTTTTGATCTAAAATAAACCTTTTTATGGATGTTGTGTGAAACATAAACACAACATTTCTCTGCAAAATGTCTGTTATTGACTCTCACCCATCACCCACTTTAAAAACAAAGTAAAGGAAAACTATATTTGCAACAGGTTGCTTAGGAATTATGGAAGGTCATCGGGCAAGAGTCTCTGCAGAATAACGCTGGCTCCATCAGGGAGCCCTTGAAAGGTTGGGGGCCTGTGCCAGAGCCCACTTTGCCCATACCTTAAACCGTCTCTGCTTTAAACGCACTTCGAGGGAGTCGAGGTGGGTTCACACTCTTGGAGACCGAGGCATGCTCTGACAGCCCAATTTTTTTATTCTTTGTAGTTTTAGGATTCAGGATTTTGGGATACCTGCATCAATACTATTGTAGCAGGGATTAATGCTCCTGTCTGTTCATGAAGTTGTCAAGCTTGACAGTGGAGCAGTTGTATGAGTCAGAAGGCCCTTCATTTCACAGGCTGAAATCATAAATGCAGTAATCGAAATGCAGGCGAGAACAAGGCTGTGTAATGACCCCTTACAGGAGACCTGGATCAAATGGTTTCTGGAATCATAAAGGATACATTAATGTAAGTCTATGAGGAAGCACGCCCAGTAGGATGTTTGTTCCCCTCTATGACAAACTGGTAATATACAAAAAAGTGATTGATGAAATTCTTCAGGTAATCACTCGGGCCGCATCACAAACAATTGTTATTTTGCACACCATGCCAGCTCAGCTTGGACCCAGCCACAAGTAAATCAGTCTTGACCGGAAGACATCTGTTACAACGCAGTCTTTACACCTCAATACTTTTACAACGTGGCCATTACAACACAAGTCGTTACAATGACTTGCATTGGATGGGGCTACACACTAAGGAATAGTATGATTTAGTATTCCAACACCTTCCCTACTGTTATGTAGGCTGGAGTTGGAATAGTAAATCATACTATTCCTAAGTCCAGCGCCCTGCAGCTCAAGTCGTTGTAACGACTTGCGTTGTAACGACTTGCGTTGTAATGACTCCTCCGCTTCCTGATTCTCCCGGTCCATGTGTATTAGTTCATGTATAAGGGTCTCCGAGGCTTCAACTATGTCAATGTGTTTTGGTGCCCTCTTTGCTTCCCTCATCAGAATGCTTCCCTCACACTCTGGTCATTTTAGAAGCTCCGCCCTTTAAGTAGTTACGTTTGGGCCCCTCGCTGATTTCCAGTTCCTAGTTATTTCACGTTTCTGTAGTATCAGAGCCAAGGACTTTGAGAGACTTGTTAAGGGACAAATTGTCCTATTCTGCAACTATGCATGTCACCCTTCAGGAAGTTCCTATGGCAATCAGGCAAAGCCCCATTAAAAAATCTCCAGGGCTGGACGGAATCCCTAGGAAACTCATTAAATGCAACACTGAGATGTGGGGTACCTTTATGTAGCAGGATCCCACGTTCCTGGCTTCCTCAACAATTGTGCCCATTTTTAAGAAAGGGGATCATATTATGCTATTCCACCATCTCTCATTGATAGTTCTGTTAAAATCATGGTTGATTTTCAACCATTTGAAAACTTGGATAAATCATTCTAACATCTTGTGCCCCTTACAGTTCGGGTTCCGCCAGGGGCTGGGAACAGAAGAGCAGTGCTTAAATCTTAATTTGATTATTGGCAAGTACACCACTGCCAATCGCTGTCTGACGTAGCTGACCCTCAAGGATTTGTCAACAGCTTTTGACTGTGCCAACTGGTCTAAACTGTGGCTGATGCTGTTAGATCTAGGGTTTGAGGTGGCTGTAATGAAGTTCCTGCATCCGCTTAATGAGCACCTAGTAGTACGAAGGATCAGTTCGGTTCTGCAGAAGAAATGTCTGACCCTTTCATGCTAGTCTGAGTGGTACGCCAAGGATGTATCTACTCCTCTTCATTATTTACAGTAAGAAGCCATGCCCTACCTTATTCAAAGTAACTAGAGACATCCCAAAGGTCTCAGGAGGTCCTGTGCCAGCTCTGCTTTATGCAGATGACGCGGTACTAATGGCAGGGACCCCGGAAGCACTGAGTATGTTGGTGGAATCCTTTATATCTTTTATGGGGTATTGAATTTGGTCACCAATTTCGGGAAGACGCACACTATAGCATGTGGGATGGGAAAGAAAAATATTTTTAGATTGATGGTGAAAGGATTTTCACTTTGTGCTGTATAACCGCAATTTCACTGTTCTTGCCTGAAATTAAGCAGATGGGTGGGGGCTTTATTTAGTATGGCTGCAGACAGGTGGACAGTGTTGCCTTTTATGAATATTTATAATGCCCAGCCCATCTCGGAGACAATACACAGCTAAGTCACATCAAATAAAAGAAAATCACATTTGTAGGTGTCTCTTACACCTTCCCCCCCTGTAGCTCTCATTTTATTATTCACTTTGAGCTCAATCTGCAGTATATTATCTGACAATGTGAAGCTGGCCCTTCTCTTACATTGGGTCAGTATCTGGATCAATACTGAGACTACCCTAAAGAGGATTTTTTTTAGACTGTATTAAACTGGATTAAGGCATTTCAATTCCCTCGTTTGCGTACGAACGTAAGAGTCTTTCTGTTTTGAGCTTATCAGGTTTTTGGATGCACCTTGCACTGTAAAAAAATCAAACAAGTTATTAGTAAAGCTTCATTTTTTAGAGTATTGTAATTTGCAGAGACTGTAGTCTGAAATATGTAGATACTCTGTTAAATATTATATTGGTTTTTTTGTACCTATGGAGCCTATACTGTCTTTAAATACTGCCTTTTCACACTGGGGAGACCAATAAATCAATCAATCATAATTTATAAAGCAAGGCAAATCACCTGATAGGTGCTTGCAGGCCCTGGATGCTTATTCGAACAGCCAGGTCTTGAGGGCCATTCAGAACTCTGTAAGAGAGGTGCATTGGGAGGCTGTTCTAGGTCTTTGCTGCGATGGGGGAGAAGGAGCATCTTTCACTTCTGATCCGGTAGATGCAGCGAGTATGGTAAGTATGGGTGAATTTGGCAGAGTCGCGGTTTGCAAATTTGCGCGAAATGGCAAAAAAATCCGTGAGTTTGCACATTTTCCCGCGAACTCGCAGATGTTTTTGCCATTTTGTGACACGTGTGTCTGTAACTTTTCCACCGCACTGAAAGGCACCAAGGTCCCTCGAGTGAGCTGTTCATCATAGTGAGGAAAGGGCGGGAAGACGTTGCATACCCTAGTGTGTGTGGCGGGGCCAAACTGGCGGGGCTTCTATGCGAGTTCACATGCCTCTTGTTTATAAAGGGTCAGAGACCAATTAGAGCAGCAGATGAGGAGAAAGCAGCCTCCTGGTCACAGGAAGTACACGGGGATCGCGCTCGAGAAACTCGTGGATGCAAAGACCTCCATCAAGGGTTAGATCCAATTATAGGCGGTAGATATGGGGAGGAAGCACACCTGCCTAGACTCGACCGCGCTCACTAGTTGTTTGGGCGCCGATGTCCCTCGAATGAGCTGTCCATCCTAGTGAGGAAAGGGCGGGAAAACGTTGCATACCCTAGTGTGTGTGCGTGGCGGGGAAAAACTGGTAGGGCTTCCATGCAAGTTCACATGCCTCTTGTAAGGGTCAGAGACCGATCAGAGCAGCAGATGAGAAGGAAGCAGCCTTTCGGTCACAGCAGTACACGGGGATTGCGCTAGAGAAACTCGTGGATGCAAAGACCTCCATCAAGGATTACATCTAATTGTAGGCGGTAGATATGGGGAGGAAGCACACCTGCCTAGCCTCGACCGTTCTCACTAGTTGTTTGGGCTGATTATAATGCATGACTGAATTTGAGCTTCAACTTAGGCACCTGCTTTATTTATATCTGTAAGTGCTTCCTGTTGAGGTTTAATTTTTCTGACAGGAGCATCGCGCCAGAATGAATCCTACCTGCATATATTTATCCATGAAGATGCCACCCTCTACTGCAAAAAAATGCAAAAAAAACAAAAAATCTGCCCGCGAGCGGATTTCCGGCAATTTCGCGTGATTCACGGATCGCGAAATTGCCGAAAATCCACAGAATCCGCGAGCGGAACGGATTTTGTGCCCACCCTTAGAGTATGGGCAAGTGAAAGGAAGGCAGAGCATAGTCTAATCAATGGCTGGTGGAAGTTTAGACAGTGGCTGATGTAGGTGGATCCTTGGTTGTGTAGAGCCCTCAATCAATCATTGTACTTATAAAGCGTGCTACGTACCCGTGAGGGTCTCAAGGCGCTGGGGGGGGGGGGCGCTACTGCTCGAAGAGCATGGGCAGCAGCTTGAATTGGCATCTCCTCTGTACCAGGAGCCAGCGGAGTTTCCTGAGGTAGGGTGTGATGTGGGTACATTGGAGAAGGCTGAGTATGAGTCTGGCTTCAGTGTTCTGTACAGTCTGAAATTTCTGTAGAAGGTGTGGGGTGATTCCTACGTAGAGAGCTTAGCTGTAGTCCAATCGGCTAGTGATGAGGGTTTGTGTTACTGTGTGTCAATGTATCCACTTGAAGATCTTACATAGCGTTTGAAGAGTGCGGATCATTGCTATTTTGTTTTAGTGCAGGCACTGTGTGACAGTTAATGAGCTATTCCAACATGTCCTTGAGACGAACTGTCAGACTAGACTCCCAGCCAATTTATGTTTTTTTGCAAATTTTACAAACTTTATGCACTACTATTCATAAAGCCAATTTTAAGATAATTGAGGCTGAAGTAATGCAGGGATGCTTTGATGTATCTTCAGTTGTTAAACCACTATGATGTTTTTTATGATGTCTGCTGTTTCCTGAAAGCTGTGGTAAGATGCAGGAATTCTATAGAGGGTAAGCTCGAAATCTATTCTTATTGTGTGGAAAGTTAGCCACTGAACCAGGTCTTGTACTGTTGTTCTATGGATGAAATTGTAATGTATTTTAACATATTGTTTCTGTTAAAAAGCTGATTTGTTTTTGAAGTTGCTAAAAATTTAATTCATATGTCATTTATGTACCTTTTATGGCCCCAAATTAAATGAATACAGCAAATGGACTGACTGATTGGTGCAGCATCCATTTTCAAAACACAGTTCACTTACATTATTTTGATTACACGTATTAGTTTTAGTTGTATAGCAGCTCTGGTTCATACACAGTGCTTTGACACCCAAGAGTTACATTGCATGTTGTGAAGTATATCTCCATTACCATTCCCACACTTAGGATTAACGATACCACAATCACATCTGGGAACTGAGAAGACAGACTTATTCCAATATTGCTCACAGGGAATAGACAACGTTTGTTTACTGATTCCTACATAATCATGATTAGGATCCCCATAAGCAATTTACCCCTATGCATCGAGGGTTACAGAGCACTTATAATTGGGACTTCTCTCCATGTACCTCACTTCTCTTAGGGAGCATTGGAGTCCTGGTCGCACTTACTTAATACCTGGAAAGCATGTATCACTTCAGTTTCAACCGGCTCAAATTATCTGAAATGACAAAGGGCCAGATGCATCAAGCAGTTTTTGCCTTCGCAAATGGCTGTTTCGCAGAATCGGCCATTAGCAAACGCATAAAAATGCCCTTGTGAAGCAGGAAACCCTATTTTGCGATTCGGTAACCTGTCACGCGATTTGCTAATAGAAAGGGGCATTTAGTGCGTCCCTTCCTAATACTGAATCGCATTGGTATGCATGAATGTTTTGCGACAGAATTGTGGTCGCAAAACATTCACATTTTACCACCTACTTCAAGTAGGTGCTAACCAATTCACAAACGGGAAAGGGTCCCCCAGGGACCCCTTCCCCTTTGTGAATGTCTGTAAATACATTTTCTAAGAGCAGGCAGTGGTCCCACCGACACTGCCTGCTCTTAGAAAATGAATGAAAAAGTTTTCATTTTCTCTTTTGCAAAGCATTCCATTTTCCTTTAAGGAAAATGGGCTGCTTTACAACAAAAAAAAGATTGCTTTATTTAAAAGCAATCACGGACATGGTGGTCTGCTGACCCCAGTAGACCACCTTCCCGGTGATTTTTACGATTCCTAGGGGGTCGCAAATTGCAACCTACCTCATTAATATTCATGAGGTAGGTCATTTGCTATCCTCTAGGAATCGCAGAAAGTGTTGAACAACTCCGGTTCAGAACGCTTCGTCGGCAGTGAGGACAGGATCAGCATACTCGCTTCAGATCTTGGAGCATACTTCGCCCGTTGTCTTAGTAAAGGATAGCGTACTTGCTTTAGACTTTCTAGATACACACAGTTCTTATGGATTGTAACATACCCACCGCTACAATTTTGTTAGTAAAGAATTTAAACTTTTAAAAGATTGGGCAATCATACTCTTTTGGACACGAGATACTTACCTCGAAAGACCTAGCCAGGTCCGAAGTATAACCGGGAACTAGGCATAAACGTGCCAGTTGGGTAGCCATACAGCTCTGAAGAAGTTGAGGGTTATTTCCCCAATGACAAAACACATGTTGGCTCGACCTTGTGCTGTTCTCTGAAATAAAGAAAAAGAATTCTTACAAAAGACTATACTGGTTTTAATTTCAACCTTGGATCTGACATCCAAACTACACGAACGCGTGTGCACACAATTGGACTTTATGCACTTTTTTGTATTCCGTTTTGCGATTTTCTAATTGCCAATCATAAGGATTTGCAATTAGGAATTCACAAAATGGTTTGTTGATGCATCTGACCCAAACTCTTCAATACATTAAGGGCCAGATGTACGACCTGCCAAATAGCACCTCGCAAAATGCGTTGCATTTACGACTCGCAATTTGCAAGGCGCTATTTGCCATGTCAGCAGTGTGTTTAACACTGTTTGCGAATCCCAATGGGGTCGCAAATTCAAAGGCTCATGAATATTAATGAGCCTCTGGCAATTTGAGAGCCCATTGGGAATGACAGGCCCTCCCAGCAGACCACCATGTCTGGGAATGCTTTTAAAAAATTCAGCCTTTATTTTTTTTAAATGCAGCCCGTTTTCCTTAAAGGAAAACAGGATGCATAAAAATAAAATATATGAAATGTTTTCATTTCATTTTTTAAGGGCAGGCATTGGTCCCTGGGATCACTGCCTGCAGTTAAAAAATATGATTTCAGGCATTTGAGAAGGGGAAGGAATCCCATTTGCGAATGCATTACCACCTACTTGAAGTAGATGGTAATTTGCAAGTGTTTTGTGACCACAATTCTATGTCAGGACCGGAGGCGAGGATTATGCTTTACTTTCTTTTATTTCCATGCTCAGCAAATTCAACTTCAACAACAAAAAACTACAAGCTCCATCTCTGTTGTAGTCTAAAGTGGGTTCCCCGTCCTCCAATCAGATGGTGCTCCAGGTCCACAGGGCGTGCTGTTGCTAATACCCTTCCTCTTTCTTTCCTGCTCTCATCAAGATGAGTACTGTTTTCCTATCGCTCCTTGGAGTGACAGGCTTTTGTGTGTTTTAATCTGTACAGTTGATTTTTTCTTAATATAACAATTTGTTATTGGCTTTATCCTGCTTACGCGCACATGCTCTGTAATTCTGTATCATTTTTCTGGTGATTCTACTAAACGTACTTGTTATTAGCAAAGTTCACCCTTTCGGTTGTATTGTATTCCTATATTTTTCCCTTTCAGATTCAGACCGCGGGAGCCGTTCATTAGCTCTGCTTGCGGTCCTTCAGAGGCACGGTGCGGTGTTGCGCCCTTAGTCTGATCCACGACATGCTAGATGCGTCGGGATCAGAGAGCGCCGACTTCCCGCCCGGTGTACATGGGCTCAGGCTCTGGGAACTGTTACGCCTGCTTTACAAGCAAGTCTATATTGAAACTCGCTAATCTCCCCGTCGCCCGCAAAGAGGGTCTGTATAAATGCCGGTAGGCGAGTTTTTTGTTCTTTTGGACGATCTAGCATTGCGCATTTACAGCGCTCCTCAGGAGATTCTAGGGGCAGGCCCAGAGCAGAGATACCCTCTAGAACAGAGTCAAGGGTGAGTCGCCTCTGCGGGTTCTACCGAGCTCACACCCGGTGGGTACAAAATAGTGCCTGGTCACAGCTTAACCTCACCCCCTGCGAGGTAGTTCACTACTGGCGCTTAGAGCGTTGGGGGCTGCCACTCTATATAGATGTATATTGATAATATTGTCACTTCCTATTGTCTTTGTCCCTAACACCATGGATATATGGAGGAAGAATCTCTCCAGGTCATCCCCCTGGATGACGACTTCTGCGACACAGTGGATGCATCCATCCACAAGGCTGTTTCTGAGGCCATGGGGCCATTTGAGAGGCGCATCATGAAAAATGCAGCTGCCGTTGAAGCACAGCACCCCCACAAATGCAAGAGCAAGTCACACGGAGATTCTGGCTCATTTCACCGCCTAAAAAAGGCGTTTCTGGCCAAATCGAAAGTAGATCCACAACCTAGCCCCCAGTGCTTCCAGATTTACCCCCTTGCAGGACGATGATGACGACTCTGTAGAAGAGTTTGCAGATGAGGCTGGTCCATCCAGGCCCTGGTGCCCCGCAGAGACCTCAGCCACTGACACCCTGGAGGGTGAGGAACCTTCGGATATGCTAGTTCCCGAAGACCTCATCCATCCCCATTCATCGGAGTGGACTCCCTCCAGCAATGTTACAGCGTTTGTGGAGGGGTGCCTCCGCAAATCCCTTGAAAAAGAAGTAAAAGCTTGTCTTAAGGTGGAATGCCCATGCCCTGCCCTACCCGGCAAAGTGGCTTTGACCCTGGAGGTGGACCCTCGTATGGCCACTTTCCTTCAGAAATACATCCGATACCCGAAAAAAGGAATTGACCGATCCTGGCGATCATGTCAAGACAAATTGTTAGATATTGCGGGCCCCGTCACCAAAGTCTTGGAGTTGGCAGAAGAAGCTAAGGCATCGGACTCTCCGCAGAACATACCTCCAACTGGGCTCTGCGTGCCATTGTATTTTTGGGCATTGCTAACTGCGCCGTTTCTACCGAAAGAAGACGTTCTTTTTTGATAAAGGTCAATCTGAAGTTGGGAGACCTCGCAACGTCAGATGCGGGAGCGGTGGCACACGGTGGCCTCTTTGGAGAGCCATTTATCAGAGAACTGACAAAGTTTGTGTTCACCTTTACCTCGCTTGACAAAGCGCAGTCCTCTATAAAGCGAGTTTTCAACACTAAGGTTTTTATTGAGGCCGGCGGGGCAGAGGGCGCTCGACCGGCCGTTTCTTCACTTAGGGCCCTCCAAGAGGCACCGGCAAGAAGCAACAAGACTCCACCAGACAGGAGTTCTTCTAGTCTCGTTGAGGTTTCAGAGGTCGGGGTAGCAGAGGACAAGGCAGAGGTCACAACGTGCCTAACACAGGTGAGAATTTCTCCTTTAGCCCCTCTCATGGTGGGAGTTTCGTAGATGCTTGGAGGGATATTACCTCTGACACTTGGGTGTTACAAACCGTCCAAGGGTTCCACATCAAGTTTTACAGTTCCCCAAGGCAGGATGTTCCTCCTCGACTGTTGGTTTTTGCACACGATCAGGCTTCCCTCAAAGATCAGGAGGTGGCGGATCTGATGCAAAAAGGAGTGGTGGTCCCAGCACACCTTCACCCTGGGGGTTATCTGAGTAACATCTTTCTAGTCGACAAGGCAGACGGTGGGCAGCGGCCCGTTACCAATTTGAAAGACTTCAATCAATGGTTGGTGTACCGCCATTTCAAGATGGAGGCCATCCATCTTTTACGGGACCTGCTTCAGCTGGATGACTGGATGGTCCGCTTGGATCTGAAAGATGCGTACACGGTGGTGCCTATATTTTCCCCACATCGTCGCTTCCTATTGTTCATGTGGAGGAACCAAGTGTTCGAGTCTGTCTCACTCACTCGTCACTCGGGCTGTCGTCGGCCCCATGGTGCTTCACCAAGGTTCTCAAACCGGTGGTGGAAACACTTCAGGCCAGGGGCTTCCGTCTGATCATATTTCTTGATGACATACTCCTCTTGCAGTGCGACTATCATATCAGTTGCAGGAGCTAGTGAACCTGTTCCAAAGTTTGGGATTTATAATCAAAACTAATAAGTCAGTTCTGACCCCTCCCAAACAGATGACATTTCTGGGGTTCGTTGTGGACTCAGTGTCCCTCACTTTGAGCCTCCCGGCCTAGAAGATTTCCAAGATTCGCAGGGAACTGCGGCGAGTGCTGGCCGGACATTCCACCTCTCTCTGACAAGTAGAGCTGTTGGTGGGGCTTTTGAGCTCTTCGATTCAGGCGATCTTTCCGGGATGACTTCATTACAGAGCGTTGCAGCGCCTTCAGGCCTCGCATCTCCACAAGGGCCTCCAGTATTCGGATCAGGTCCTTCTGACCGACGAAGTTCGTACGGAGATGACTTGTTGGTTAAACCACATGTAGGCCTGGAATGAAAGGGCCATCTTCGGGAGCGAGCTGGACCTCATAATAGAATCCGACACCAACAAATCGGGCTGGGGGGGCACGCTGCAGGGACTCCCTTTACAGGAGGAAAGTGGTCCATAGACGAAAGTCCGCTCCAACTCAATTGCCTGAAATTGATGGCGGGGTCCTTCGCCCTCCAGACGAAGGAGAAGGCCTCCTGCAGCATGCTCTTGAAAATGGACAACATGTCCGCTGTCAGGTACATCAACCACTTAGGGGGAACAAAGTCCAAAGCGTTGGCAGATCTGGCCAAGGACTTGTGGCACTTCTGCCTATCACACAACGTGTCGGTGCTAGCAGAATATCTCCCAGGGAAATCCAATGTGGTAGAGGACCGTTGTTCCAGGAACTGGTCAAACATGACTCTGTGGCCTCCGACTTTTCAACGTCTCCACACCCTGTGGGGACCCTTCTTGGTGGACATCTTTGTGTCCAGGTTGGACCACCAGCTTTGACGTTTCTTCAGTTGGAAACGGACCCTCTAGCATCAGCGACAGACACGTTCCTCCACCATTGGTCCAAGGAAGCTGGGTACACCTTGCCTCTGTTTGCCATGATAATGCGGCTTACCACTCACGTCCGGAGACAGCAAGCGCAAGTGGTCTTAATCACCCTGTATTGGAGGTCTTAAGTGCGGTTTCCACGTCTTCTGGAACTTTCTTGGGATTCTCCAATCCTTCTACTCCAAGTTCTTTCTCCTGAACGATCCTCAGGGCAATCCGCACCCGCTAGTCCAAAAGGGTAAGATGCCATTGGTGGCATGGCGGATTTCCGGCAATGCTGGAGAGTCCCTGGCCTACCGGAGGCAGATCGCAAGTTACTGGGAGCGGCTTGGGCTGACAGCACGAATAAGAAAATAAATCGGTCTGGAACAGATGGGCCCATTGGTGTGTTCGGAGCGACCAAGATCCCATGGGTTACGCAGTGGTATCAGTCATTAATTTTTTGGCTTCTTTGGTGTCCCAAGTCCTGGCCTATCAAACTGTGAATTCCTATAGGTCGGCAATCTCAGGTGTGCACCTTCTGGGTCTGGGAGCGCCAGTGGGGGAGCATCCTCTGGTCTGCAAGTTTCTGCGGGGTATCCGTCTTTCACTTCCCCCGGAACCCAGGTATTCCTCCTTGTGAGACGTTAATAAAGTGCTGCACCTGTTCCAATCTTGGTAGGCTGATAGGTTCCTTTCCCGCAAAGAACTTTCTGCCAAGTTAGCTATGCTGCTATGTTTGGTGTCTTGCAGGCGTGTTTCGGACGTCAAGGCCCTCAACATTACTAGCCGTGTTTTTACCCCGGAAGGGGTTACATTCCATATATCACGCAGAACTAAATCTGACTCTAAAATTGTGTCCTAACCAGCCTTTGATAAATCCCTGAAGCTGTGTGTTGTCAGATGCCTCAAGGAGTACAAGAGCATGACGGAAGAAATTCACCCGCCGGGAGAGCGTCAACTTCTGATTTCCCTACGGAAGCCCTTCAAGGCTTTGTCGCCACCAACAATAGCTCGTTGGATCGAGTTGGGTGATGCAAGTAGCGGGCATAAATACCTCTCAGTTTGAGGTACACTCAGAACGAGGCTAAGGCTTTTTCATTGGGCGCCAGACTGGAAAATATTGTAAATGTTGCTGACTGGTCGTCAGACTCCATGTTTAAAAGATTTTATTTTAAACCAGTCATGAACATGGTGTCGTTGGTGGTGGACAAGCTTTGAACCAGGATAATCCTCACCTCCGGTCCTGACATAGAATGAAAAATTTCCTAGTAACCATGACGGAAAGTTTAAATTCTATTATGGACTCAGAGGCGAGGATTATTCCCACTCGCGGTTCAAAGAGACCTGTTCCCTCCCAGACTTAAATCGTTTTGAATGTAGACCTCAATATGGTGTGGTTCGTCTACTCGACGTAAGGGCTGAGTATATCCATTTCTTTTTGGTTTTTACTGTTACGGTCACTGATGCAAGCAAATGTCTGCTTTAGTGTACTGGTGGATTTATATAGCTCAAAGAATAGTTTCAGTTGGTTTTTCTGTTTGGTTTCCCCTAGGGTCTGTTGGGTCCAAAACAGATTAAAGATATTGATCAGGAAGATCGCTGTCAAGAAAGAGGTAGGGTATTAGCAACAGCAAGTCCCTCGTGGACCTGAAGCACCATCTGATTGAAGGATGGGGAACCCCTTTGGACTACAACAGAGATGGAGCTCGTAGTTTTTTGTTGTTGAAGTTGAATTTGCTGAGCATGGAAATAAAAGAAAGTAGAGCATAATCCTCGCCTCTGCGTCCTTAATAGAATTCAAATTTCTGTCATGGTTACTAGGAGATTTTTCATTGCGGTTGCAAAATATTGGTACATAGCTTTGCAGTAGCTATTAGGAAGGGAACTCCCCTTCCTAATAGCGAGTCGCAAAACAGTATTTTGCGAGTCGCTATTTGTTTGTGAGTCGCAAAATACTGTTTGTACATGGCCCCATGCTTTTAAGCGTGTATAAACGGATCTAAGGCCCATTTGCGCATGTTAAAAAGCATTGTACATCTGGCCCTTAGTCCTGTCACAGCATCCTTCTTTGAGTCGTTTTTCACGTGCAGGGAGCAGTCTGATCTTTGACTGACCTAAAACTTAAAAAAATTACCGCCCCATCTCGCTCCTCCCGTTCCCAGCCAAAGTCATCGAGAAGACCGTCAACAAGCAGCTGGCCGCCTTCCTCGAGACGAATGGATCCCTCGACCCCTCACAGTCAGGCTTCCGAGCCAACCACAGCACCGAGACCGCCCTCATCGCTGCCACCGATGACATCCGAGCCCTGCTGGACAACAGTGAAACAGCGGCCCTCATCCTCCTAGACCTCTCCGCGGCGTTCGACACTGTTTGCCACCGCACCCTAGTGCAGCGCCTCAGCGACATCGGAATCCAGGAGAAGGCACTGGAGTGGATCATCTCCTTCCTCGCTGGAAGGACACAGAGAGTCCGCCTACCACCGTTCAGATCGGCAGCCACGGAAGTCATCTGCGGCGTTCCTCAGGGCTCCTCGCTCAGCCCCACCCTCTTCAACGTCTACATGAGCCCCCTGCAGGCCATCGCACGCCAGCACAACCTCAACATCATCTCCTACGCCGACGACACCCAGCTGATCCTCTCCCTGACCAACGACCCCGCCGCCGCCAGAACCAACCTCCACGAAGGGATGAAAGATGTAGCCGAGTGGATGTCGACCAGCCGCCTGAAACTGAACTCAGACAAGACAGAAGTCCTCATCCTGGGCTCCTCGCCCTCCGCCTGGGACGACTCCTGGTGGCCCCCCGCCTTGGGCACCGCACCCAAACCGACGGACCACGCACGCAACCTGGGCTTCATCCTGGACTCCTCCCTCTCCATGACCGGACAAGTCAACGCCGTCTCCGCGTCCTGTTTCAACATCCTGCGCATGCTACGAAAGATTTTCCGGTGGATCCCCACCGAGACCAGGAAGACGGTCACCCAGGCCCTCGTCGCCAGCCGACTGGACTACGGCAACGCCCTCTACGCCGGAACCACCGCCAAGCTCCAGAAAAGTCTCCAGCGGATCCAGAACGCCTCAGCCAGACTCATCCTCGACATCCCCCGACGCAGCCACATCTCCGGACACCTGAGAGACCTGCACTGGCTTCCCGTCAACAAAAGAATCACCTTCCGTCTCCTCACCCACGCACACAAAGCCCTACACGACCAAGGCCCGAGCTACCTCAACAACCGCCTCAACTTCTACGTTCCCAAACGCCACCTCCGATCGACCAACCACGCCCTCGCCGCCGTCCCCCGCATCCGAAGAGCGACAACAGGAGGAAGGTCCTTCTCCTACCTGGCCTCCAAGATCTGGAACACCCTCCCTACCAACCTCCGCCTGACCCAAGATCACCTCTCCTTCAGGA